>NC_066348.1:0-695000 GCF_024516045.1 Bombus affinis
GTATCACTATAAAACGTTATACGTTATATGGTAATACTATATAACAATATACGTTATTTCGTAATAGTATATATCGTTTTACGTTATATGGTAATGCTATATAACGATATACGTTATAACGTAACACTATATAACGTTATACGTTATATGGTGATACTATATATCGTTATACGTTATATGGTGATACTATATATCGTTATACGTTATAACGCAATACTATATAACGTTACACGTTATTACGTAATAGTATATATCGTTTTACCTTATATGGTAATGCTATATAACGTTATACGTTATAACGTAACACTATATAACGATATACGTTATATGGTAATACTATATAACGATATACGTTATTACGTAATAGTATATATCGTTATACGTTATAACGTAACACTATATAACGTTTATACGTTATATGGTAATAGTATATATCGTTATACGTTATAACGTAACAATATATAACGTTATACGTTATATGGTAATACTATATAACGATATACGTTATAACGTAATACTATATAACGTTATACGTTATTACGTAATAGTATATATCGTTTTACCTTATACGGTAATGCTATATAACGTTATGCGTTTATAACGTAACACTATATAACGTTATACGTTATATGGTAATATTATATATCGATATACGTTATAACGTAACAATATATAACGTTATACGTTATATGGTAATGCTATATAACGATATACGTTATTACGTAATAGTATATATCGTTATACGTTATAACGTAACACTATATATCGTTTTACGATATATGGTAATGCTACATAACGCTATGCGTTATAACGTAACAATATATAACGTTATACGTTATATGGTAATGCTATATAACGATATACGTTATTACGTAATAGTATATATCGTTATACGTTATTACGTAATAGTATATATCGTTATACGTTATAACGTAACAATATATAACGTTATACGTTATATGGTAATACTATATAACGATATACGTTATTACGTAATAGTATATATCGTTATACGTTATTACGTAATAGTATATATCGTTATACGTTATAACGTAACAATATATAACGTTATACGTTATATGGTAATACTATATAACGATATACGTTATTACGTAATAGTATATATCGTTATACGTTATAACGTAAACACTATATATCGTTTTACGATATATGGTAATATTATATATCGTTATACGTTATAACGTAACAATATATAACGTTATACGTTATATGGTAATGCTATATAACGATATACGTTATTACGTAATAGTATATATCGTTATACGTTATTACGTAATAGTATATATCGTTATACGTTATAACGTAACAATATATAACGTTATACGTTATATGGTAATACTATATAACGATATACGTTATTGCGTAATAGTATAATATCGTTATACGTTATAACGTAACTCTATATATCGTTTTACGATATATGGTAATGCTACATAACGTTATGCGTTATAACGTAACAATATATAACGTTATACGTTATATGGTAAAGCTATATAACGATATACGTTTATTACGTAATAGTATATATCGTTATACGTTATTACGTAATAGTATATATCGTTATACGTTATAAACGTAACAATATATAACGTTATACGTTATATGGTAATACTATATAACGATATACGTTATTACGTAATAGTATATATCGTTATACGTTATAACGTAACAATATATAACGTTATACGTTATATGGTAATAGTATATATCGTTATACGATATAACGTAACAATATATAACGTTATACGTTATATGGTAATACTATGTAACGATATACGTTATTACGTAACAGTATATATCGTTATACGTTATAACGTAACACTATATAACGTTATACGTTATATGGTAATTCTATATAACGTTATAGGTTATTACGTAATAGTATATATCGTTTTACGTTATATGGTAATGCTATATAACTTTATACGTTATGACGTAACACTATATAACGTTATACGTTACATGGTAATAGTATATATCGTTATAACGTTATAACGTAACAATATATAACGTTATACGTTATATGGTAATAGTATATATCGTTATACGTTATATCGTAACAATATATAACGTTACACGTTATATGGTAATACTATATAACGATATACGATATTACGTAATAGTATATAATGTTATACGTTATATGGTAATACTATATATCGTTATACGTTATAACGTAACAATACATAACGTTATACGTTTTATGGTAATAGTATATATCGTTATTACGTTATAACGTAAAAATATATGACGTTATACGTTATATGGAAATACTATATAACGATATACGTTATAACGTAACACTATATATCGTTTTACGATATATGGTAATGCTACATTACGTTATACCTTATAACGTAACACTATATAACGTTATACGTTATATGGTAATACTATATATCGTTATACGTTATAACGTAGCAATACATAACGTTATACGTTTTATGGTAATAGTATATATCGTTATACGTTATAACGTAAAAATATATGACGTTATACGTTATATGGTAATACTATGTAACGATATACGTTATTACGTAACAGTATATATCGTTATACGTTATAACGTAACACTATATAACGTTATACGTTATATGGTAATTCTATATAACGTTATAGGTTATTACGAAATAGTATATATCGTTTTACGTTATATGGTAATGCTATATAACGATATACGTTATAACGTAACACTATATAACGTTATACGTTATATGGTAATACTGTATATCGTTATACGGTATAACGTAACAATATATAACGTTATACGTTATATGGTAATACTATATAACGATATACGTTATTACGTAATAGTATATATCGTTATACGTTATAACGTAACACTATATAACGTTATACGTTGTATGGTAATTCTATATAACGTTATACGTTATTACGTAATAGTATATATCGTTTTACGTTATATGGTAATGCTATATGACGTTACACGTTATAACGTAACACTATATAACGTTATACGTTATATGGTAATAGTATATATCGTTATACGTTATAACGTAACAATATATAACGTTATACGTTATATGGTAATACTATATATCGTTATACGTTATAACGTAACAATATATAACGGTATACGTTATATGGTTATACTATATAACGATATACGTTATTACGTAATAGTATATATCGTTATACGTTATAACGTAATACTATATAACGTTATACGTTATTACGTAATAGTATATATCGTTTTACCTTATATGGTAATGCTATATAACGTTATACGTTATAACGTAACACTATATAACGTTATACGTTATATGGTAATAGTATATATCGTTATACGTTATAACGTAACAATATATAACGTTATACGTTATATGGTAATACTATATAACGATATACGTTATAACGTAATACTATATAACGTTATACGTTATTACGTAATAGTATATATCGTTTTACCTTATATGGTAATGCTATATAACGTTATACGTTATAACGTAACACTATATAACGTTATACGTTATATGGTAATACTATATAACGATATACGTTATTACGTAATAGTATATATCGTTATACGTTATAACGTAACACTATATAACGTTATACGTTATATGGTAATAGTATATATCGTTATACGTTATAACGTAACACTATATAACGTTATACTTTATATGGTAATTCTATATAACGTTATACGTTATTACGTAATAGTATATATCGTTTTACGTTATATGGTAATGCTATATGACGTTACACGTTATAACGTAACACTATATAACGTTATACGTTATATGGTAATAGTATATATCGTTATACGTTATAACGTAACAATATATAACGTTATACGTTATATGGTAATACTACATATCGTTATACGTTATAACGTAACAATATATAACGTTATACGTTATATGGAAATACTATATAACGATATACGTTATTACGTAATAGTATATGTCGTTATACGTTATAACGTAACACTATATAACGTTATACGTTATATGGTAATACTATATAACGATATACGTTATTACGTAATAGTATATATCGTTATACGTTATTACGTAATAGTATATAATGTTATACTTTATATGGTAAAACTATATAACGTTATACGATATAACGTATCACTATATAACGTTATACGTTATATGGTAATACTATATAACAATATACGTTATTACGTAATAGTATATATCGTTTTACGTTATAACGTAACAATATATAACGTTATACGTTTAATGGTAATACTATATAACAATATACGTTATTACGAAATAGTATATATCGTTTTACGTTATATGGTAATGCTATATAACGATATACGTTATAACGTAACACTATATATCGTTATAAGATATATGGTAATACTGTATATCGTTATACGTTATAACGTAACAGTATATAACGTTATACGTTATATGGTAATACTATATAACGATATACGTTATTACGTAATAGTACATATCGTTATACGTTATAACGTAACACTATATAACGTTATACGTTATATGGTAATAGTATATATCGTTATACGTTATAACGTAACAACATATAACGTTATACGTTATATGGTAATACTATATAACGATATACGTTATAACGTAATACTATATAACGTTATACGTTATTACGTAATAGTATATATCGTTTTACCTTATATGGTAATGCTATATAACGTTATACGTTATAACGTAACACTATATAACGTTATACGTTATATGGTAATACTATATAACGATATACGTTATTACGTAAAAGTATATATCGTTAAACGTTATAACGTAACGCTATATAACGTTATACGTTATATGGTAATAGTATATATCGTTATACGATATAACGTAACAATATATAACGTTATACGTTATATGGTAATACTATATAACGATATACGTTATAACGTAATACTATATAACGTTATACGTTATTACGTAATAGTATATATCGTTTTACCTTATATGGTAATGCTATATAACGTTATACGTTATGGTAACACTATATAACGTTATACGTTATAACGTAACACTATATAACGTTATACGTTATATGGTCATAGTATATATCGTTATACGTTATAACGTAATACTATATAACGTTATACGTTATTACGTAATAGTATATATCGTTTTACCTTATATGGTAATGCTATATAACGTTATACGTTATAACGTAACACTATATAACGTTATACGTTATATGGTAATAGTATATATCGTTATACGTTATAACGTAACAATATATAACGTTATACGTTATATGGTAATACTATATAACGATATACGTTATAACGCAATACTATATAACGTTATACGTTATTACGTAATAGTATATATCGTTTTACCTTATATGGTAATGCTATATAACGTTATACGTTATAACGTAACACTATATAACGTTATACGTTATATGGTAATACGATATAACGATATACGTTATAACGTAATAGTATATATCGTTATACGTTATAACGTAACACTATATAGCGTTATACGTTATATGGCAATAGTATATATCGTTATACGTTATAACGTAACAATATATAACGTTATACGTTATATGGTAATACTATATAACGATATACGTTATAAAGTAATACTATATAACGTTATACGTTATTACGTAATAGTATATATCGTTTTACCTTATACGGTAATGCTATATAACGTTATACGTTATAACGTAACACTATATAACGTTATACGTTATATGGTAATATTATATATCGTTATACGTTATAACGTAACAATATATAACGTTATACGTTATATGGTAATGCTATATAACGATATACGTTATTACGTAATAGTATATATCGTTATACGTTATAACGTAACACTATATATCGTTTTACGATATATGGTAATGCTACATAACGTTATGCGTTATAACGTAACAATATATAACGTTATACGTTATATGGTAATACTATATAACGATATACGTTATAACGTAATACTATATAACGTTATACGTTATTACGTAATAGTATATATCGTTTTACCTTATATGGTAATGCTATATAACGTTATACGTTATAACGTAACAATATATAACGTTATACGTTATATGGTAATACTATATATCGTTATACGTTATAACGTAACAATATATAACGTTATACGTTACATGGTTATACTATATAACGATATACGTTATTACGTAATAGTATATATCGTTATACGTTATAACGTAATACTATATAACGTTATACGTTATTACGTAATAGTATATATCGTTTTACCTTATATGGTAATGCTATATAACGTTATACGTTATAACGTAACACTATATAACGTTATACGTTATATGGTAATAGTATATATCGTTATACGTTATAACGTAACAATATATAAGGTTATACGTTATATGGCAATACTATATAACGATATACGTTATAACGCAATACTATATAACGTTACACGTTATTACGTAATAGTATATATCGTTTTACCTTATATGGTAATGCTATATAACGTTATACGTTATAACGTAACACTATATAACGATATACGTTATATGGTAATACTATATAACGATATACGTTATTACGTAATAGTATATATCGTTATACGTTATAACGTAACACTATATAACGTTATACGTTATATGGTAATAGTATATATCGTTATACGTTATAACGTAACAATATATAACGTTATACGTTATATGGTAATACTATATAACGATATACGTTATAACGTAATACTATATAACGTTATACGTTATTACGTAATAGTATATATCGTTTTACCTTATACGGTAATGCTATATAACGTTATGCGTTATAACGTAACACTATATAACGTTATACGTTATATGGTAATATTATATATCGATATACGTTATAACGTAACAATATATAACGTTATACGTTATATGGTAATGCTATATAACGATATACGTTATTACGTAATAGTATATATCGTTATACGTTATAACGTAACACTATATATCGTTTTACGATATATGGTAATGCTACATAACGCTATGCGTTATAACGTAACAATATATAACGTTATACGTTATATGGTAATGCTATATAACGATATACGTTATTACGTAATAGTATATATCGTTATACGTTATTACGTAATAGTATATATCGTTATACGTTATAACGTAACAATATATAACGTTATACGTTATATGGTAATACTATATAACGATATACGTTATTACGTAATAGTATATATCGTTATACGTTATAACGTAACACTATATATCGTTTTACGATATATGGTAATATTATATATCGTTATACGTTATAACGTAACAATATATAACGTTATACGTTATATGGTAATGCTATATAACGATATACGTTATTACGTAATAGTATATATCGTTATACGTTATTACGTAATAGTATATATCGTTATACGTTATAACGTAACAATATATAACGTTATACGTTATATGGTAATACTATATAACGATATACGTTATTACGTAATAGTATATATCGTTATACGTTATAACGTAACACTATATATCGTTTTACGATATATGGTAATATTATATATCGTTATACGTTATAACGTAACAATATATAACGTTATACGTTATATGGTAATGCTATATAACGATATACGTTATTACGTAATAGTATATATCGTTATACGTTATTACGTAATAGTATATATCGTTATACGTTATAACGTAACAATATATAACGTTATACGTTATATGGTAATACTATATAACGATATACGTTATTACGTAATAGTATATATCGTTATACGTTATAACGTAACTCTATATATCGTTTTACGATATATGGTAATGCTACATAACGTTATGCGTTATAACGTAACAATATATAACGTTATACGTTATATGGTAAAGCTATATAACGATATACGTTATTACGTAATAGTATATATCGTTATACGTTATTACGTAATAGTATATATCGTTATACGTTATAACGTAACAATATATAACGTTATACGTTATATGGTAATACTATATAACGATATACGTTATTACGTAATAGTATATATCGTTATACGTTATAACGTAACAATATATAACGTTATACGTTATATGGTAATAGTATATATCGTTATACGATATAACGTAACAATATATAACGTTATACGTTATATGGTAATACTATGTAACGATATACGTTATTACGTAACAGTATATATCGTTATACGTTATAACGTAACACTATATAACGTTATACGTTATATGGTAATTCTATATAACGTTATAGGTTATTACGTAATAGTATATATCGTTTTACGTTATATGGTAATGCTATATAACTTTATACGTTATGACGTAACACTATATAACGTTATACGTTACATGGTAATAGTATATATCGTTATACGTTATAACGTAACAATATATAACGTTATACGTTATATGGTAATAGTATATATCGTTATACGTTATATCGTAACAATATATAACGTTACACGTTATATGGTAATACTATATAACGATATACGATATTACGTAATAATATATATCGTTATACGTTATTATGTAATAGTATATAATGTTATACGTTATATGGTAATACTATATATCGTTATACGTTATAACGTAACAATACATAACGTTATACGTTTTATGGTAATAGTATATATCGTTATACGTTATAACGTAAAAATATATGACGTTATACGTTATATGGAAATACTATATAACGATATACGTTATAACGTAACACTATATATCGTTTTACGATATATGGTAATGCTACATTACGTTATACCTTATAACGTAACACTATATAACGTTATACGTTATATGGTAATACTATATATCGTTATACGTTATAACGTAGCAATACATAACGTTATACGTTTTATGTTAATAGTATATATCGTTATACGGTATAACGTAACAATATATAACGTTATACGTTATATGGTAATACTATATAACGATATACGTTATTACGTAATAGTATATATCGTTATACGTTATAACGTAACACTATATAACGTTATACGTTGTATGGTAATTCTATATAACGTTATACGTTATTACGTAATAGTATATATCGTTTTACGTTATATGGTAATGCTATATGACGTTACACGTTATAACGTAACACTATATAACGTTATACGTTATATGGTAATAGTATATATCGTTATACGTTATAACGTAACAATATATAACGTTATACGTTATATGGTAATACTATATATCGTTATACGTTATAACGTAACAATATATAACGGTATACGTTATATGGTTATACTATATAACGATATACGTTATTACGTAATAGTATATATCGTTATACGTTATAACGTAATACTATATAACGTTATACGTTATTACGTAATAGTATATATTGTTTTACCTTATATGGTAATGCTATATAACGTTATACGTTATAACGTAACACTATATAACGTTATACGTTATATGGTAATAGTATATATCGTTATACGTTATAACGTAACAATATATAACGTTATACGTTATATGGTAATACTATATAACGATATACGTTATAACGTAATACTATATAACGTTATACGTTATTACGTAATAGTATATATCGTTTTACCTTATATGGTAATGCTATATAACGTTATACGTTATAACGTAACACTATATAACGTTATACGTTATATGGTAATACTATATAACGATATACGTTATTACGTAATAGTATATATCGTTATACGTTATAACGTAACACTATATAACGTTATACGTTATATGGTAATAGTATATATCGTTATACGTTATAACGTAATACTATATAACGTTATACGTTATTACGTAATAGTATATATCGTTTTACCTTATATGGTAATGCTATATAACGTTATACGTTATAACGTAACACTATATAACGTTATACGTTATATGGTAATACTATATAACGATATACGTTATTACGTAATAGTATATATCGTTATACGTTATAACGTAACACTATATAACGTTATACGTTATATGGTAATAGTATATATCGTTATACGTTATAACGTAACACTATATAACGTTATACTTTATATGGTAATTCTATATAACGTTATACGTTATTACGTAATAGTATATATCGTTTTACGTTATATGGTAATGCTATATGACGTTACACGTTATAACGTAACACTATATAACGTTATACGTTATATGGTAATAGTATATATCGTTATACGTTATAACGTAACAATATATAACGTTATACGTTATATGGTAATACTACATATCGTTATACGTTATAACGTAACAATATATAACGTTATACGTTATATGGAAATACTATATAACGATATACGTTATTACGTAATAGTATATGTCGTTATACGTTATAACGTAACACTATATAACGTTATACGTTATATGGTAATACTATATAACGATATACGTTATTACGTAATAGTATATATCGTTATACGTTATTACGTAATAGTATATAATGTTATACTTTATATGGTAAAACTATATAACGTTATACGATATAACGTATCACTATATACCGTTATACGTTATATGGTAATACTATATAACAATATACGTTAATACGTAATAGTATATATCGTTTTACGTTATAACGTAACAATATATAACGTTATACGTTTAATGGTAATACTATATAACAATATACGTTATTACGAAATAGTATATATCGTTTTACGTTATATGGTAATGCTATATAACGATATACGTTATAACGTAACACTATATATCGTTATAAGATATATGGTAATACTGTATATCGTTATACGTTATAACGTAACAGTATATAACGTTATACGTTATATGGTAATACTATATAACGATATACGTTATTACGTAATAGTACATATCGTTATACGTTATAACGTAACACTATATAACGTTATACGTTATATGGTAATAGTATATATCGTTATACGTTATAACGTAACAACATATAACGTTATACGTTATATGGTAATACTATATAACGATATACGTTATAACGTAATACTATATAACGTTATACGTTATTACGTAATAGTATATATCGTTTTACCTTATATGGTAATGCTATATAACGTTATACGTTATAACGTAACACTATATAACGTTATACGTTATATGGTAATACTATATAACGATATACGTTATTACGTAAAAGTATATATCGTTAAACGTTATAACGTAACGCTATATAACGTTATACGTTATATGGTAATAGTATATATCGTTATACGATATAACGTAACAATATATAACGTTATACGTTATATGGTAATACTATATAACGATATACGTTATAACGTAATACTATATAACGTTATACGTTATTACGTAATAGTATATATCGTTTTACCTTATATGGTAATGCTATATAACGTTATACGTTATGGTAACACTATATAACGTTATACGTTATAACGTAACACTATATAACGTTATACGTTATATGGTCATAGTATATATCGTTATACGTTATAACGTAACAATATATAACGTTATACGTTATATGGTAATAGTATATATCGTTATACGTTATAACGTAACTATATATAACGTTATACGTTATATGGTAATAGTATATATCGTTATACGTTATAACGTAGAAATATATAACGTTATACGTTATATGGTTATACTATATTACGATATACGTTATTACGTAATAGTATATATCGTTATACGTTATAACGTAATACTATATAACGTTATACGTTATTACGTAATAGTATATATCGTTATACGTTATAACGTAACACTATATAACGTTATACGTTATATGGTAATTCTATATAACGTTATACGTTATTACGTAATAGTATATATCGTTTTACGTTATATGGTAATGCTATATGACGTTATACGTTATAACGTAAAAATATATAACGTTATACGTTATATGGTAATACTATATATCGTTATACGTTATAACGTAACAATATATAACGATATACGTTATATGGTAATACTATATAACGATATACGTTATAACGTAACACTATATAACGTTATACGTTATATGGTAATACTATATATGGTTATACGTTATAACGTAACAATATATAACGTTATACGTTATATGGTAATGCTATATAACGATATACGTTATTACATAATAGTATATATCGTTATACGTTATAACGTAACAATATATAACGATATACGTTATATGGTAATACTATATAACGATATACGTTATAACGTAACACTATATAACGTTATACGTTATATGGTAATACTATGTAATGTTATACGTTATTACGTAATAGTATATATCGTTATACGTTATAACGTAACACTATATAACGTTATACGTTATATGGTAATACTATATAACGATATACGTTATTACGTAATAGTATATATCGTTATAGGATATAACGTAACACTATATAACGTTATACGCTATATGGTAATACTATATATCGTTATACGTTATATGGTGATACTATATATCGTTATACGTTATAACGTAACAATATACAACGTTATACGTTATATGGTAATGCTATATAACGATATACGTTATAACGTAACACTATATAACGTTATACGTTATATGGTGATACTATATATCGTTATACGTTATATGGTGATACTATATATCGTTATACGTTATAACGTAACAATATACAACGTTATACGTTATATGGTAATGCTATATAACGATATACGTTATAACGTAACACTATATAACGTTATACGTTATATGGTAATACTATACAACAATATACGTTTTTACATAATTGTATATATCGTTTTACGTTATATGGTAATGCTATATAACAATATACGTTTTTACGTTATAGTATATATCATTTTACGTTATATGGTAATGCTATATAACGATATACGTTATAACGTAACACTATATAACGTTATACGTTATATGGTAATACTATATAACGATATACGTTATTACGTAATAGTATATATCGTTATACGTTATTACGTAATAGTATATAATGTTATACTTTATATGGTAATACTATATAACGTTATACGTTATAACGTATCACTATATAACGTTATACGTTATATGGTAATACTATATAACAATATACGTTTTTACGTAATAGTATATATCGTTTTACGTTATATGGTAATGCTATATAACGATATACGTTATAACGTAACACTATATAACGTTATACGTTATATGGTGATACTATATATCGTTATACGTTATAACGTAACAATATACAACGTTATACGTTATATGGTAATACTATATAACGATATACGTTATTACGTAATAGTATATATCGTTATACGTTATATCGTAACACTATATAACGTTATACGTTATATGGTAATACTATATAACGATATACGTTATTACGTAATAGTATATATTGTTATAGGATATAACGTAACACTATATAACGTTATACGTTATATGGTAATACTATATAACGATATACGTTATAACGTAACAATATATAACGTTATACGTTATATGGTAATACTATATAACGATATACGTTATAACGTATCACTATAAAACGTTATACGTTATATGGTAATACTATATAACAATATACGTTATTTCGTAATAGTATATATCGTTTTACGTTATATGGTAATGCTATATAACGATATACGTTATAACGTAACACTATATAACGTTATACGTTATATGGTGATACTATATATCGTTATACGTTATATGGTGATACTATATATCGTTATACGTTATAACGTAACAATATACAACGTTATACGTTATATGGTAATGCTATATAACAATATACGTTATTTCGTAATAGTATATATCGTTTTACGTTATATGGTAATGCTATATAACGATATACGTTATAACGTAACACTATATAACGTTATACGTTATATGGTAATACTATACAACAATATACGTTTTTACATAATTGTATATATCGTTTTACGTTATATGGTAATGCTATATAACAATATACGTTTTTACGTTATAGTATATATCATTTTACGTTATATGGTAATGCTATATAACGATATACGTTATAACGTAACACTATATAACGTTATACGTTATATGGTAATACTATATAACGATATACGTTATTACGTAATAGTATATATCGTTATACGTTATTACGTAATAGTATATAATGTTATACTTTATATGGTAATACTATATAACGATATACGTTATTACGTAATAGTATATATTGTTATAGGATATAACGTAACACTATATAACGTTATACGTTATATGGTAATACTATATAACGATATACGTTATAACGTAACAATATATAACGTTATACGTTATATGGTAATACTATATAACGATATACGTTATAACGTATCACTATAAAACGTTATACGTTATATGGTAATACTATATAACAATATACGTTATTTCGTAATAGTATATATCGTTTTACGTTATATGGTAATGCTATATAACGTTATACGTTATTACGTAATAATATATATCGTTTTACGTTACATGGTAATGCTATATAACGTTATACGTTATAACGTAACACTATATAACGTTATACGTTATATGGTAATACTATATATCGTTATACGTTACAACGTAACAATATATAACGTTATACGTTATATGCTAATACTATATAACGATATATGTTATTACGTAATAGTATATATCGTTATACGTTATAACGTAACACTATATAACGTTATACGTTATTACGTAATAGTATATATAGTTATACGTTATATGGAAATACTATATAACGTTATACGTTATAGCGTAATACTATACAACGTTATACGTTATATGGTAATACAATATAACGTTATATGTTATATGGTAATACTGTATAACGTTGTACGTTATAACGTAACAATATATATCGTTATACGTTATATGGTAATACTATATAATGTTATACGTTATTACCAAATAGTATATATCGTTATAAGTTATATCGTAACACTATATAACGTTGTACGTTATATGGTAATACCATATAATGATATACGTTATTACGTAATAGTATATATCGTTTTACGTTATATGGTAATGCTATATAAGGTTATACGTTATAACGTATCACTATATAACGTTATACGTTATATGGTAATACTATATAACGATATACATTATAACGTATCACTATATAACGTTATACGTTATATGGTAATACTATATATCGTAATACGTTATAACGTAACAATATATAACGTTATACGTTATATGGTAATGCTATATAACGATATACGTTATATGGTAATACTATATAACGATATACGTTATTACGTAATAGTACATATCGTTATAGGATATAACGTAACACTATATAACGTTATACGTTATTACGTAATACTATATATCGTTATTCGTTATAACGTAACAATATATAACGTTATACGATATATGGTAATACTATATATCGTTATACGTTATAACGTAACAATATATAATGTTATACGTTATATGGTAATGCTATATAACGATATACGTTATAACGTAACACTATATAACGTTATACGTTATATGGTAATACTATATAACAATATACGTTATTTCGTAATAGTATATATCGTTTTACGTTATATGGTAATGCTATATAACGTTATACGTTATTACGTAATAATATATATCGTTTTACGTTACATGGTAATGCTATATAACGTTATACGTTATAACGTAACACTATATAACGATATACGTTATATGGTAATACTATATATCGTTATACGTTACAACGTAACACTATATAACGTTATACGCAATATGGTAATACTATATAACGATATACGTTATTACGCAATAGTATATATCGTTATAGGTTATAACGTAACACTATATAACGTTATACGTTATATGGTAATACTATATATCGTTATACGTTATAACGTATCACTATATAACGTTATACGTTATATGGTAATACTATATAACAGTATACGTTATTACATAATAGTATATATCGTTTTACGTTATATGATAATGCTATATAACGTTATACGTTATAACGTAACACTATATGACGTTATACGTTATATGGTAATACTATATAACAATATACGTTTTTACGTAATAGTATATATCGTTTTACGTTATATGGTAATACTATATAACGATATACGTTATTACGTAATGGTATATATCGTTATACTTTATATGGTAATACTATATAACGTTATAAGTTATAACGTATCACTATATAACGTTATACGTCATATGGTAATACTATATAACGATATACGTTATTACGTAATGGTATATATCGTTATACGTTATTACGTAATAGTATATAACGTTATACTTTATATGGTAATACTATATAACGTTATAAGTTATAACGTATCACTATATAACGTTATACGTTATATGGTAATACTATATAACAATATACGTTTTTACGTAATAGTATATATCGTTTTACGTTATATGGTAATGCTATATAACGATATACGTTATAACGTAACACTATATAACGTTATACGTTATATGGTAATACTATATAACGATATACGTTATTACGTAATGGTATATATCGTTATACGTTATTACGTAATAGTATATAACGTTATACTTTATATGGTAATACTATATAACGTTATAAGTTATAACGTATCACTATATAACGTTATACGTTATATGGTAATACTATATAACAATATACGTTTTTACGTAATAGTATATATCGTTTTACGTTATATGGTAATGCTATATAACGATATACGTTATAACGTAACACTATATAACGTTATACGTTATATGGTAATACTATATAACGATATACGTTATTACGTAATGGTATATATCGTTATACCTTATTACGTAATAGTATATAACGTTATACTTTATATGGTAATACTATATAACGTTATAAGTTATAACGTATCACTATATAACGTTATACGTTATATGGTAAGACTATATAACAATATACGTTTTTACGTAATAGTATATATCGTTTTACGTTATATGGTAATGCTATATAACGATGTACGTTATAAAGTAACACTATATAATGTTATACGTTATATGGTAATACTATATATCGTTATACGTTATAACGTAACAATATATAACGTTATACCTTATATGGTAATACTATATAATGTTATACGCTATTACTAAATAGTATATATCGTTATACGTTATTACGTAATAGTATATATCGTTATACGTTATATGGTAATACTATATAACAATATACGTTATAACGTAACACTATATAACGTTATACGTTATATGGTAATACTATATAACAATATACGTTATTTCGTAATAGTATATATCGTTTTACGTTATATGGTAATGCTATATAACGTTATACGATATTACGTAATAATGTATATCGTTTTACGTTACATGGTAATGCTATATAACGTTATACGTTATAACGTAACACTATATAACGTTATACGTTATATGGTAATACTATATATCGTTATACGTTACAACGTAACACTATATAACGTTATACGTAATATGGTAATTCTATATAACGTTATACGTTATTACGGAATAGTATATATCGTTATACGTTATATGGAAATACTATATCACGTTATACGTTATTGCGTAATACTATACAACGTTATACGTTATATGGTAATACTATATAATGTTATACGTTATTACTAAATAGTATATATCGTCATACGTTATATCGTAACACTATATAACGTTATACGTTATATGGTAATTCTATATAACGATATACGTTATAACGTAACACTATATAACGTTATACGTTATATGGTAATACTATATAACGATATACGTTATTACGTAATAGTATATATCGTTATACGTTATTACGTAATAGTATATAATGTTATACTTTATATGGTAATACTATATAACGTTATACGTTATAACGTATCACTATATAACGTTATACGTTATATGGTGATACTATATAACAATATACGTTTTTACGTAATAGTATATGTCGTTTTACGTTATATGGTAATGCTATATAACGATATACGTTATAACGTAAGACTATATAACGTTATACGTTATATGGTAATACTATACAACAATATACGTTTTTACATAATTGTATATATCGTTTTACGTTATATGGTAATGCTATATAACAATATACGTTTTTACGTTATAGTATATATCATTTTACGTTATATGGTAATGCTATATAACGATATACGTTATAACGTAACACTATATAACGTTATACGTTATATGGTAATACTATATAACGATATACGTTATTACGTAATAGTATATATCGTTATACGTTATTACGTAATAGTATATAATGTTATACTTTATATGGTAATACTATATAACGATATACGTTATTACGTAATAGTATATATTGTTATAGGATATAACGTAACACTATATAACGTTATACGTTATATGGTAATACTATATAACGATATACGTTATAACGTAACAATATATAACGTTATACGTTATATGGTAATACTATATAACGATATACGTTATAACGTATCACTATAAAACGTTATACGTTATATGGTAATACTATATAACAATATACGTTATTTCGTAATAGTATATATCGTTTTACGTTATATGGTAATGCTATATAACGTTATACGTTATTACGTAATAATATATATCGTTTTACGTTACATGGTAATGCTATATAACGTTATACGTTATAACGTAACACTATATAACGTTATACGTTATATGGTAATACTATATATCGTTATACGTTACAACGTAACAATATATAACGTTATACGTTATATGCTAATACTATATAACGATATATGTTATTACGTAATAGTATATATCGTTATACGTTATAACGTAACACTATATAACGTTATACGTTATTACGTAATAGTATATATAGTTATACGTTATATGGAAATACTATATAACGTTATACGTTATAGCGTAATACTATACAACGTTATACGTTATATGGTAATACAATATAACGTTATATGTTATATGGTAATACTGTATAACGTTGTACGTTATAACGTAACAATATATATCGTTATACGTTATATGGTAATACTATATAATGTTATACGTTATTACCAAATAGTATATATCGTTATAAGTTATATCGTAACACTATATAACGTTGTACGTTATATGGTAATACCATATAATGATATACGTTATTACGTAATAGTATATATCGTTTTACGTTATATGGTAATGCTATATAAGGTTATACGTTATAACGTATCACTATATAACGTTATACGTTATATGGTAATACTATATAACGATATACATTATAACGTATCACTATATAACGTTATACGTTATATGGTAATACTATATATCGTAATACGTTATAACGTAACAATATATAACGTTATACGTTATATGGTAATGCTATATAACGATATACGTTATATGGTAATACTATATAACGATATACGTTATTACGTAATAGTACATATCGTTATAGGATATAACGTAACACTATATAACGTTATACGTTATTACGTAATACTATATATCGTTATACGTTATAACGTAACAATATATAACGTTATACGATATATGGTAATACTATATATCGTTATACGTTATAACGTAACAATATATAATGTTATACGTTATATGGTAATGCTATATAACGATATACGTTATAACGTAACACTATATAACGTTATACGTTATATGGTAATACTATATAACAATATACGTTATTTCGTAATAGTATATATCGTTTTACGTTATATGGTAATGCTATATAACGTTATACGTTATTACGTAATAATATATATCGTTTTACGTTACATGGTAATGCTATATAACGTTATACGTTATAACGTAACACTATATAACGATATACGTTATATGGTAATACTATATATCGTTATACGTTACAACGTAACACTATATAACGTTATACGCAATATGGTAATACTATATAACGATATACGTTATTACGCAATAGTATATATCGTTATAGGTTATAACGTAACACTATATAACGTTATACGTTATATGGTAATACTATATATCGTTATACGTTATAACGTATCACTATATAACGTTATACGTTATATGGTAATACTATATAACAGTATAAGTTATTACATAATAGTATATATCGTTTTACGTTATATGATAATGCTATATAACGTTATACGTTATAACGTAACACTATATGACGTTATACGTTATATGGTAATACTATATAACAATATACGTTTTTACGTAATAGTATATATCGTTTTACGTTATATGGTAATACTATATAACGATATACGTTATTACGTAATGGTATATATCGTTATACTTTATATGGTAATACTATATAACGTTATAAGTTATAACGTATCACTATATAACGTTATACGTTATATGGTAATACTATATAACGATATACGTTATTACGTAATGGTATATATCGTTATACGTTATTACGTAATAGTATATAACGTTATACTTTATATGGTAATACTATATAACGTTATAAGTTATAACGTATCACTATATAACGTTATACGTTATATGGTAATACTATATAACAATATACGTTTTTACGTAATAGTATATATCGTTTTACGTTATATGGTAATGCTATATAACGATATACGTTATAACGTAACACTATATAACGTTATACGTTATATGGTAATACTATATAACGATATACGTTATTACGTAATGGTATATATCGTTATACGTTATTACGTAATAGTATATAACGTTATACTTTATATGGTAATACTATATAACGTTATAAGTTATAACGTATCACTATATAACGTTATACGTTATATGGTAATACTATATAACGATATACGTTATTACGTAATGGTATATATCGTTATACCTTATTACGTAATAGTATATAACGTTATACTTTATATGGTAATACTATATAACGTTATAAGTTATAACGTATCACTATATAACGTTATACGTTATATGGTAAGACTATATAACAATATACGTTTTTACGTAATAGTATATATCGTTTTACGTTATATGGTAATGCTATATAACGATGTACGTTATAAAGTAACACTATATAATGTTATACGTTATATGGTAATACTATATATCGTTATACGTTATAACGTAACAATATATAACGTTATACCTTATATGGTAATACTATATAATGTTATACGCTATTACTAAATAGTATATATCGTTATACGTTATTACGTAATAGTATATATCGTTATACGTTATATGGTAATACTATATAACAATATACGTTATAACGTAACACTATATAACGTTATACGTTATATGGTAATACTATATAACAATATACGTTATTTCGTAATAGTATATATCGTTTTACGTTATATGGTAATGCTATATAACGTTATACGATATTACGTAATAATGTATATCGTTTTACGTTACATGGTAATGCTATATAACGTTATACGTTATAACGTAACACTATATAACGTTATACGTTATATGGTAATACTATATATCGTTATACGTTACAACGTAACACTATATAACGTTATACGTAATATGGTAATTCTATATAACGTTATACGTTATTACGGAATAGTATATATCGTTATACGTTATATGGAAATACTATATCACGTTATACGTTATTGCGTAATACTATACAACGTTATACGTTATATGGTAATACTATATAATGTTATACGTTATTACTAAATAGTATATATCGTCATACGTTATATCGTAACACTATATAACGTTATACGTTATATGGTAATTCTATATAACGATATACGTTATAACGTAACACTATATAACGTTATACGTTATATGGTAATACTATATAACGATATACGTTATTACGTAATAGTATATATCGTTATACGTTATTACGTAATAGTATATAATGTTATACTTTATATGGTAATACTATATAACGTTATACGTTATAACGTATCACTATATAACGTTATACGTTATATGGTGATACTATATAACAATATACGTTTTTACGTAATAGTATATGTCGTTTTACGTTATATGGTAATGCTATATAACGATATACGTTATAACGTAAGACTATATAACGTTATACGTTATATGGTAATACTATACAACAATATACGTTTTTACATAATTGTATATATCGTTTTACGTTATATGGTAATGCTATATAACAATATACGTTTTTACGTTATAGTATATATCATTTTACGTTATATGGTAATGCTATATAACGATATACGTTATAACGTAACACTATATAACGTTATACGTTATATGGTAATACTATATAACGATATACGTTATTACGTAATAGTATATATCGTTATACGTTATTACGTAATAGTATATAATGTTATACTTTATATGGTAATACTATATAACGATATACGTTATTACGTAATAGTATATATTGTTATAGGATATAACGTAACACTATATAACGTTATACGTTATATGGTAATACTATATAACGATATACGTTATAACGTAACAATATATAACGTTATACGTTATATGGTAATACTATATAACGATATACGTTATAACGTATCACTATAAAACGTTATACGTTATATGGTAATACTATATAACAATATACGTTATTTCGTAATAGTATATATCGTTTTACGTTATATGGTAATGCTATATAACGTTATACGTTATTACGTAATAATATATATCGTTTTACGTTACATGGTAATGCTATATAACGTTATACGTTATAACGTAACACTATATAACGTTATACGTTATATGGTAATACTATATATCGTTATACGTTACAACGTAACAATATATAACGTTATACGTTATATGCTAATACTATATAACGATATATGTTATTACGTAATAGAATATATCGTTATACGTTATAACGTAACACTATATAACGTTATACGTTATTACGTAATAGTATATATAGTTATACGTTATATGGAAATACTATATAACGTTATACGTTATAGCGTAATACTATACAACGTTATACGTTATATGGTAATACAATATAACGTTATATGTTATATGGTAATACTGTATAACGTTGTACGTTATAACGTAACAATATATATCGTTATACGTTATATGGTAATACTATATAATGTTATACGTTATTACCAAATAGTATATATCGTTATAAGTTATATCGTAACACTATATAACGTTGTACGTTATATGGTAATACCATATAATGATATACGTTATTACGTAATAGTATATATCGTTTTACGTTATATGGTAATGCTATATAAGGTTATACGTTATAACGTATCACTATATAACGTTATACGTTATATGGTAATACTATATAACGATATACATTATAACGTATCACTATATAACGTTATACGTTATATGGTAATACTATATATCGTAATACGTTATAACGTAACAATATATAACGTTATACGTTATATGGTAATGCTATATAACGATATACGTTATATGGTAATACTATATAACGATATACGTTATTACGTAATAGTACATATCGTTATAGGATATAACGTAACACTATATAACGTTATACGTTATTACGTAATACTATATATCGTTATACGTTATAACGTAACAATATATAACGTTATACGATATATGGTAATACTATATATCGTTATACGTTATAACGTAACAATATATAATGTTATACGTTATATGGTAATGCTATATAACGATATACGTTATAACGTAACACTATATAACGTTATACGTTATATGGTAATACTATATAACAATATACGTTATTTCGTAATAGTATATATCGTTTTACGTTATATGGTAATGCTATATAACGTTATACGTTATTACGTAATAATATATATCGTTTTACGTTACATGGTAATGCTATATAACGTTATACGTTATAACGTAACACTATATAACGATATACGTTATATGGTAATACTATATATCGTTATACGTTACAACGTAACACTATATAACGTTATACGCAATATGGTAATACTATATAACGATATACGTTATTACGCAATAGTATATATCGTTATAGGTTATAACGTAACACTATATAACGTTATACGTTATATGGTAATACTATATATCGTTATACGTTATAACGTATCACTATATAACGTTATACGTTATATGGTAATACTATATAACAGTATAAGTTATTACATAATAGTATATATCGTTTTACGTTATATGATAATGCTATATAACGTTATACGTTATAACGTAACACTATATGACGTTATACGTTATATGGTAATACTATATAACAATATACGTTTTTACGTAATAGTATATATCGTTTTACGTTATATGGTAATACTATATAACGATATACGTTATTACGTAATGGTATATATCGTTATACTTTATATGGTAATACTATATAACGTTATAAGTTATAACGTATCACTATATAACGTTATACGTTATATGGTAATACTATATAACGATATACGTTATTACGTAATGGTATATATCGTTATACGTTATTACGTAATAGTATATAACGTTATACTTTATATGGTAATACTATATAACGTTATAAGTTATAACGTATCACTATATAACGTTATACGTTATATGGTAATACTATATAACAATATACGTTTTTACGTAATAGTATATATCGTTTTACGTTATATGGTAATGCTATATAACGATATACGTTATAACGTAACACTATATAACGTTATACGTTATATGGTAATACTATATAACGATATACGTTATTACGTAATGGTATATATCGTTATACGTTATTACGTAATAGTATATAACGTTATACTTTATATGGTAATACTATATAACGTTATAAGTTATAACGTATCACTATATAACGTTATACGTTATATGGTAATACTATATAACAATATACGTTTTTACGTAATAGTATATATCGTTTTACGTTATATGGTAATGCTATATAACGATATACGTTATAACGTAACACTATATAACGTTATACGTTATATGGTAATACTATATAACGATATACGTTATTACGTAATGGTATATATCGTTATACGTTATTACGTAATAGTATATAACGTTATACTTTATATGGTAATACTATATAACGTTATAAGTTATAACGTATCACTATATAACGTTATACGTTATATGGTAATACTATATAACAATATACGTTTTTACGTAATAGTATATATCGTTTTACGTTATATGGTAATGCTATATAACGATGTACGTTATAAAGTAACACTATATAATGTTATACGTTATATGGTAATACTATATATCGTTATACGTTATAACGTAACAATATATAACGTTATACCTTATATGGTAATACTATATAATGTTATACGTTATTACTAAATAGTATATATCGTTATACGTTATTACGTAATAGTATATATCGTTATACGTTATATGGTAATACTATATAACAATATACGTTATAACGTAACACTATATAACGTTATACGTTATATGGTAATACTATATAACAATATACGTTATTTCGTAATAGTATATATCGTTTTACGTTATATGGTAATGCTATATAACGTTATACGGTATTACGTAATAATGTATATCGTTTTACGTTACATGGTAATGCTATATAACGTTATACGTTATAACGTAACACTATATAACGTTATACGTTATATGGTAATACTATATATCGTTATACGTTACAACGTAACACTATATAACGTTATACGTAATATGGTAATTCTATATAACGTTATACGTTATTACGGAATAGTATATATCGTTATACGTTATATGGAAATACTATATCACGTTATACGTTATTGCGTAATACTATACAACGTTATACGTTATATGGTAATACTATATAATGTTATACGTTATTACTAAATAGTATATATCGTCATACGTTATATCGTAACACTATATAACGTTATACGTTATATGGTAATTCTATATAACGATATACGTTATAACGTAACACTATATAACGTTATACGTTATATGGTAATACTATATAACGATATACGTTATTACGTAATAGTATATATCGTTATACGTTATTACGTAATAGTATATAATGTTATACTTTATATGGTAATACTATATAACGTTATACGTTATAACGTATCACTATATAACGTTATACGTTATATGGTAATACTATATAACAATATACGTTTTTACGTAATAGTATATGTCGTTTTACGTTATATGGTAATGCTATATAACGATATACGTTATAACGTAACACTATATAACGTTATACGTTATATGGTAATACTATATAACGATATACGTTATTACGTAATAGTATATATCGTTATACGTTATTACGTAATAGCATATAATGTTATACTTTATATGGTAATACTATATAACGTTATAAGTTATAACGTATCACTATATAACGTTATACGTTATATGGTAATGCTATATAACAATATACGTTTTTACGTAATAGTATATATCGTTTTACGTTATATGGTAATGCTATATAACGATGTACGTTATAACGTAACACTATATAATGTTATACGTTATATGGTAATGCTATATATCGTTATACGTTATAACGTAACAATATATAACGTTATACCTTATATGGTAATACTATATAATGTTACACGTTATTACTAAATAGTATATATCGTTATACGTTATTACGTAATAATATATATCGTTATACGTTATATGGTAATACTATATAACAATATACGTTATTAGGTAATAGTATATATCGTTTTAAGTTATATGGTAATGCTATATAACGTTATACGTTATAACGTAACACTATATAACGTTATACGTTATATGGTAATACTATATATCGTTATACGTTAGAACGTAACAATATATAACGTTATACGTTATATGGTAATACTATATAACGATATACGTTATTACTCAATAGTATATATCGTTATAGGTTATAACGTAACACTATATAACGTTATACGTTATATGGTAATACTATATATCGTTATACGTTATAACGTATCACTATATAACGTTATAGGTTATATGGTAATACTATATAACAGTATAAGTTATTACATAATAGTATATATCGTTTTACGTTATATGATAATGCTATATAACGTTATACGTTATAACGTAACACTATATGACGTTATACGTTATATGGTAATACTATATAACAATATACGTTTTTACGTAATAGTATATATCGTTTTACGTTATATGGTAATGCTATATAACAATATACGTTTTTACGTAATAGTATATATCGTTTTACGTTATATGGTAATGCTATATAACGATATACGTTATAACGTAACACTATATAACGTTATACGTTATATGGTAATACTATATAACGATATACGTTATTACGTAATGGTATATATCGTTATACGTTATTACGTAATAGTATATAACGTTATACTTTATATGGTAATACTATATAACGTTATAAGTTATAACGTATCACTATATAACGTTATACGTTATATGGTAATACTATATAACAATATACGTTTTTACGTAATAGTATATATCGTTTTACGTTATATGGTAATGCTATATAACGATGTACGTTATAACGTAACACTATATAATGTTATACGTTATATGCTAATACTATATATCGTTATACGTTATAACGTAACAATATATAACGTTATACCTTATATGGTAATACTATATAATGTTATACGTTATTACTAAATAGTATATATCGTTATACGTTATTACGTAATAGTATATATCGTTATACGTTATATGGTAATACTATATAACAATATACGTTATTAGGTAATAGTATATATCGTTTTACGTTATATGGTAATGCTATATAACGTTATACGTTATAACGTAACACTATATAACGTTATACTTTATATGGTAATACTATATAACGTTATACGTTATAACGTAACAATATACAGCGTTATACGTTATATGATAATACTATATAACGTTATACGTTATAACGTAAGAATATATATCGCTATACGTTATTACGTAATAGTATATAACGTTATACGCGATGTGGTAATACTGTATAACGTTATACGTTATAACGTAACAATATACAACGTTATACGTTATTACGTAAGAGTAAAAGGTATGTAAATATGAAACCGGAATTTTTGTATAGAAAATTGCACGTTTATTGTACGATAATTATACGTTATATGGTAGCACCATATAACGTTATACGTTATAACGTAACGCTATATAACGTTATACGTTATATGGTAATACTATATGACGATATACGTTATAACGTAAGAATATACAACGTTATACGTTATATGGTAATACTGTCACGTCCCGCGTTCCGCACGTGACGCCACGAACCAATAACTTATGAATAATTAAACACGTCCAATAATAATAAATTAACTAATAACTAACCAATCAAAATAAAAAGAATTATACGACAGACAATCAAAATGAAATAAATGAATCAATAAGAAGAAACACTACAACCAATCAGCAATGACATATAAAATACAAATAAAATGAAATAATTAAATGAACCAATAAATAAAACAAGCCGCGATTCAAATGTATGAGATTTCTCTGCGAAAACACATGTATATACACACACGTGTATGCATATCTGTGTGTGTGACCTACTTCGTGAATCTGAATAATTGGTAATCTAATAAAATATAAAAGAAATAAAATATACTACACTACATCAGCATTCTAATAAAAGTGAAAATTGTACACAAGATTACTCTGCGACACACACATATATAGATATACACATGCGTACGCGTATCTTTGGGAAAAATTCATAATATATATATATATATGTATGTATACGTTATTAAACCATTAAAACACAAAGAAATAAATATATAGAATTACATTTCTACGAACCTAGAGAATTATATACGAAATCCACATTATGGAATATTCAACCAATTAACGATCTGAGAAACAATGAGAATAACAATACACGCACATATACATATGCATATATATATTTTACATAATGGAAAATTACATTGTGAAATGTATATATATATATATACAAATATTATTATATCGAACAACTACTCATCTAATATACAAAACCACCTTGTAAAAATTACATTATTGAACATTCAACTAAACCAACTGAAGATTTAATATAATAATATATAATAATATAATAATATATATATATATACATAGATATGTGAAATATCAGCGTTGTATATAACCAGAAACAATACAAATGTCACACGACTTCTTCAACATACTCATACACGACATCTTCGACTCTTCGTTCCTGCCAACAACACCTCACACGATGACTGTGTTTTCTAGGGCCACTTACGGATTCTTTACAATTCTTCTTCTTCTTGCACTGAAATATCATATGCAGTGAATAAAATACGAAAGAAGCAGGATGAACTAAATAAAAGAAATCATAACAAGATACACACCGAGACAGTCCGCATGGGAACCTCTGACAAAGATACCTCCGTATCTATCATTAAACGCATAATAATCAAGATGCACAAACCTCATTTGGAAGTCGACACCACTCACAGCGCGCCAATGCAAGGGAGGAAAACGAATGAAATTGTATTTCGTGAAGACGTTTCACCACTTTCCATAGATCAGAAACTGGAGTTACACAACTAATAACCTAATAACAAGAAAGTAATATAAAATATACACGATTTAATATATAGCAAATATGGACATATAAATCTACAAGGAGCAAAATATATCTCATATTGTCAAATAAAACCAAATTGTCAAAAGATCATCAGGACACGACGCCAACGAAGGTGCCACTGTGCCTATTTGAATGGAAAACCGCCACTTCAGCATCATCCCTCGCACATATTCACACACGCACGTCGATCACGTCATCTCGTACCATTCACATATCTTCCTCCTCTTGCGCTAAAACAAATTCACAAGTTTAAGGAAACAAACAACATGCGAAACGAGACAGAATACTAAAAACACACTCACACAGTTCGCACAGGCGCGGACGCTTTTGTGTCCATGACTCAACATAACCTGTAATCATCAAACTCCACGTTCTCTCATGGAAACTCTAAAAACCTGCAGCATTGCGATTCCCACCGGAACGAACTGTCACGTGACTGTCATCCCATTGGGGATGTCATTATAAAAAGCGTAGCGACACAATTCAAATGGGAGTAATCGTTATCAGTTAGAATAAAAGAGAGTAATTGTTAGCGGATCAGTTGAATAAAAGAGTAAGAGAGTAATTGTTAGCGTTCAGGAGAATTTAGCGAAAATAAGGAGAGTAATTGTTAGTCGTTCAATTGAATTTGAGTGAGTCTGATATCAGTTCGTTCAGTTGATTTAATTAGAATTTAAGTTAGCATTAGAGAATAATTGTTCGTTCCAGTTCGAGTTTAAGAATTACGAGATATAAATGTTATTAGTCAGTTCGAATTATAAAATAATTGTTATTAGTCAGTTAGAATTAAAACAATAGTTGGCTCAAGTTTTTGTGTTAGAATTTCGAATTGTTAAACGCGTCCGGACACACTGTTGTTTACACTGTTCAAATTAAATAAAGATTAAAACGAAAAATTATAGAAGTGTCGATCTTTGTAAAACCGGAATCACTCTAGCGGCCTGCCCGTTCATCAGCGGAGGCCAACGTCAGGTGAGTTAACTTTTAATTATTAGTATTAATTAATAATTAAAATAATAAATAATATCAATAATTAGTATAATTCGTCATTAATTCCGCCAGTAATAATTATTTATAATATAATTGTTTATTCCAAACAATCCTCTCCCGTGCTAGTATTCCTGCGCATAGCAGGTTAGCCGAAACGTGGAGATTGTTGACCAGTGGCCTAAACTCCAATCAACGCTACATAATCTAACAAGAAATATCTAATTGAAACAGTCCTTAGACTGTTTCTGGTGGCAGCGACTACTACATTGTTTAAAATTTCAAAATTTGGATAGCGAAACGTAACAATATATATATATATATTAGATAAAAATTTTGGTGACAGCGGTGGGATACGCTCCACGGAGGATTACAGCTGGTATAAACAATAATATACGCTCATAGGTTTAAAGTTTTTCAGTTTATTAACTGGAACATACACATAAACATATACAAAAAGAAAAAAAAAACATGGCGGTCGCACGAGACTCACTAAACGAGGACACGATTACGTTGTTGTCGGAAAAATTGAAAGCGTGGGACGAGAATTTTCGCGTACTAACCGACATTAATGCAAGTCTAAGCAGAGTGGAAGAAGACCTGCGTGCAAGTGGGGAATCGAGAGATACCGAAATTCCCACATCGACGCCGTTAATTCCGCGAGGAATAAGACCCATTAATGATAATTTTCAACCAATTAAACTAAAAGACGCGATCGAGTCAGTGCCAGTGTTCGACGGCCATCGAACACCGGTATTTCAATTTTTAAGGGCATGCGAACGAGCTCGAAGTATGGTGCCAAGAAGTCAAGAACCTTACCTAGTAAAATTATTGATGAACAAACTACGCGGACACGCGTTTCTCGCCGTAAAGGACGGTGCAGTATTAACCCTGAACGATTTCGGAAATAGGTTAAAAAATATGTTCGGTCCGGGAAAAACAATTAACGAATACAGAGGTGAACTAGCGACGGTGTTTCAACGACCGGGGGAAGAGATCTTAGATTACATAGATCGCGTCAAAAATCTCAGGCTAGCATTAATGGACGAGGAAAGATGCGGATTTGATACCGTGTCCGCGGATGTCCAAGACACTATAGATTGGGACACGGCAGAAGCCTTCGTTAAAGGACTCCCAAACGAGGTATTTATGCGGGTAAAATTAGCCGGATATCAATCCCTAGACGACGCGTTTTGCCAAGCCGTGAGAGCTACAAGATAATTGAAACAAATAAATAACAGATCGCGATGTCAACGACTAGGGAACCCAAACAATCATAACTGGAACGGCTCTCGCCCTAACAACGACAACAATTGTAACAACAACCGCAATATCAACGGAAATAACCGCCAGGATCGAAGATTCGTGCCGCCGACGCAGAATCGTCCGACACCTCCGAATAATTATAATGGAAACAACACTCGTACCCTATACGATAGTAACAACATCAGAAACCACCACCAGGATTGGAGATTTGTATCGCCGTCGCGGAATCGTCTAAGCGACCCGGGAATAGAGAAAGATATTAGGAAAAGAGCAAGAGCAATAACCTGGAAAGAAAAATGCGTAGATAAACATCTCAAAAGAGATCCAAGTCAAAGGAGGGATGCTGATTATTTGAAACAACCAACCTTCCAATACAAACACTGTTCCGTTGCTGCGATAAAAGACGATGTTACTTTAAGTAGCAAGAGGACGCACGGCACCACAGACGAAATCATGAATGAAAAATCTCCCGAATCCCCAGCCAAAATAAACAACACTAATATCAAAGAACTTTCAGAAGAGGCAGAAACTAGGAAATTGAACGACGAAACGAAAGGCGACGTTTATCCCCTGCCTAATATCACGGTTGACTCGGCAAGAATACAAAAGCAAGGTTCCACGAATTTTGTGAACGTTTCAAATATAATACGAAAAGAGATAGCGAGCGTATCACCCTCAAAAACTTCTATAAAACCATCAGAAAGTAACTTTATCGAACTCAAAGTCAAGCCATTAAATTCTAAGAAAACTCAGACTATAGAGAATAAAAGTATAGCCATCCCTAAACCCAAAACAGAATCTATAAGCAAAAAGGTTTGTAATAAAAATTCAAAGAATAATTCTAAATCTACTGAAAATATTCCTAAACGTCCCATACAAGTAATTAATAAATTACATATAATAAGCACTTCCAGTGAACCTATTCATTCTAAAAAAAGTAGAGAAAACTCAACAGGTTGTGAATAAAATAAATAAAGAAGGAAAGGGGTGACCGAAAAGAATTCTAAACATATTCAGGCTGGAAAAACACAAGTTAAACGGGCTCAAGGAAATCGAAAAGAAGAAAATAGAGAATCACCAGTCGAAGGCGCATATGAAACCTTGAGTAAATACGCTAGCCATTGGATTACAATTGGAGTAAAAATACTTCATTGGTTACTATACCTAGTGTCTGATGTAGCCAGCAAAAATGCTGATCTAATGATTCCTCTTGGAAACTATAGATGGTATCATACTATACTATATCCAAAATATTTATGGTTTAATATAGCTATGGCATTTACAAGACTTCGTATTTTGAATGCTATTGGCGAACAACTTGATAATTGGTTCGGTGATAGTAAACTTGCGTCTTTGCGCAAAATAAAAACCAAAATGAAAAAAAGGAAGAAAGTAGTAATTAGATATATGGTAGTCTTGAACCCAATGCAACAAAGGTTATTAGTTCGCAAGGAAAATGGATATATACTAACGATTCGAGATTTACACGAAGGAATAAAATTCTCCCCACACGAACTAGTCTTTGGGCACTTAGCCAGAGAACCTACTGGCGAGATGATAACCGAGGAGAATATGGAACCAACATATGCAGAGTATCTCAGAGACCTGTTCGATAAAATCGTCACCGTTCAACAAATGGCAAGAGAAAATCTGATAAAATCCAAATTAAAGTCAAAAGAATACTATGGCAGACAAATCAACCCGCAAAATTTCAAAATAGGAGATCTAGTATATCTATTAAAGGAACCCAGAAGAGGAAAATTTTCCGACCAATATTCGGGACCGCATAAAGTGTTGGAAATTTTAGAAAACCAAAACGTCATGATTGAAGTGAAAAGGATTCCGCGAACAGTGCACTTAAATAAGTTAAAATTAGCGCATAACCGAAATAAACAATAAACGAAACGTTTTCAGAAGGTAACACAGTACAGTAGTATGTAGTGTAGTGCTGCTCGTCGAATAATGCGGATAATGGAAACCTAAAAAGAAAAGGAAATTACTATGTACTTTCTAAACATTACTCAAATATAAAATGTATTAATTCAATAAAGTGATTAAAACGGTGAAAGTGAAAAGTACCTTGTGAACAATTAACTATTGTAAAAGGAAGTGTATATGCAAAGACAGGCCATAAGCCCATATTCGTAAAACATAACGTATGACAGCCATCTGAAACAAATGGAAGAATTAACCTCAATTACCTTAATACAAAATATAATAGTACTAAACGATTATAACAATATCGTGGTTAAACCAAAGTAAGTGCGACACTGCTTGTCGAATAGTGCAGATAGTGGAAACCTAAAAACAAAAGAAAGATTACTATTTGCGTTCTATAAAACGTGTTAATTCAATAACATAATTAAAGGCAGTGAAAGTAAAAAGTACCTAGTCCACAACTAATCATTGTAGAAGGAAGTGTACATGCAGGAATTCCGCAGAGATAAATTATGGATCCACTCCGTAGAACATAAAATACGACTGCCAGCTGAAACGAATGCAAGAACTGGCCTCAATTGCCTTGACATATATGAAAAGAAATAATACTATTAAAACTTACAACAAGATTGCCAATTACGTCGGGTAGGTGTCTTGCTTGAGCGACGTAGCGTGTAGACTTGGAGAATAAAGACGAAGTAACTATGAACAGTAATAATATAGTTTACAAGTTCTAATCTATAATACATGAATTAGTCTCGACTTACATTACACGATTATTATTATACCTCACATATAGAAACAGATTTGTAATGCACAATAGCGGTCGCTCACACAATGCACTACGTGCATATTGAATTAATTAACTAAATGATATGTTTATACTCACAAATATAGGATGAATAAAGGTATCTGTAGTAAGTATTTTGAATATAATGAAAACCGGATGATGCCTTACACACGGTAACGCAGCATCGAAGGAATAGGATTTGAGAAACTACAAACGGTAATAATTCAATAAACAAGTTTTAACCAATAATACATAGATTAGCTCAAAAAATTATACTATACAAATATGAAATAATAATAAATCACAAGTACTAAGTAACAACAGATTAATAGGGAAGATATAGAAATAGCTAATAAAATAGAAATAGGCTAGAAATTAATCAAGATAGATTAGCCGAGCATTAATAATTAAACATAATTAAAATTAGGAATTATCATATTGTGTTAAGCTATTACAGCATTACTATATCAAATTACGTATAAAGAAATAAGGTTATACTACACAGTGGTGACTGGTGACACTATGCACGCATTAGATTAAACCAATTAAACAAAAGCTACATAAATATAAACTACCTTATAATTAAACAGTGAAACGATTCTATTAGTAATTAATATTTTCGACAACGATATAATCCACACGCTATTACATTAAAATAACACACAGTATATATACACATATTACAACAAATACAAAACAATGTTAAATTAAACATACACATTATGACGAACACAAAACAACACCGTTGACACTTCACTAGAACGGAGTTGAAACTAAGTAACAAAACAATTATTACAATATCAAACAAATTTACAAAACACCACACTCTTATTTAAGACGTACACAAACATCCATTTTGGAAATCCGTCGCGAGCGTGAAGCAGTTCTCACGCATGCGCAATGAACTACATGCAATAATTATACACACTAAAATAAATACAGAATAATATTATTCCCACTTCAATTATACGTCAACTGCTAAAATAAAGTCACAAATAATTAACAAATAAATAATAAAACCGCATGAATAAAATTCACCATATACTAGAGACATTCATGAACGGCCATCTTAGATTGTCACGAATAGGGAATAGTCCTTACGCACGCGCAATGAAACACATATACATAAATAATATTAATTTTATTTGAATTACACGTCACCTACTAAAATAAAGTTAAAAATAATTAATAGATAGATAATTAATTCGATATTGGCAAAAGTCACCACATATTAGGGACATCCACCACCAATCAACGCATGTATGTAGTAACTTTAATACCTTACAAATAAATTATATTTCTAATAAAAAAATAATAAAAAGACGGGTACGATAATCTAGACTTAGGCTATCGCGACCCATACGAAGACCCTCCAACACGTTTTTATGCACACAAATTCAAAGAGCGCGTTGTAGATTGTGTGAAATACAAATAACAAAACTCCAACCCGCGATATTTTGTCTGCAATGCATAAATGTCAATCTTAACACGACACAATAACCCCAAAGAAATCTTTTGATGTAAGGAATTGTAGTTCGCGCTGTTGCCCGTTAGGATGGACCAACAACCAATCGCAACTACATCTGCTACGATCAGTCAAATTTCCTTCGGAAATTTGAACACCAAGGGCGGGGGTGTCACGTCCCGCGTTCCGCACGTGACGCCACGAACCAATAACTTATGAATAATTAAACACGACCAATAATAATAAATTAACTAATAACTAACCAATCAAAATAAAAAGAATTATACGACAGACAATCAAAATGAAATAAATGAATCAATAAGAAGAAACACTACAACCAATCAGCAATGACATATAAAATACAAATAAAATGAAATAATTAAATGAACCAATAAATAAAACAAGCCGCGATTCAAATGTATGAGATTTCTCTGCGAAAACACATGTATATACACACACGTGTATGCATATCTGTGTGTGTGACCTACTTCGTGAATCTGAATAATTGGTAATCTAATAAAATAAACAAAAGAAATAAAATATACTACACTACATCAGCATTCTAATAAAAGTGAAAATTGTATACAAGATTGCCCTGCGACACACACATATATAGATATACACATGCGTACGCGTATCTTTGGGAAAATTCATAATATATATATGTATGTATACGTTATTAAACCATTAAAACGCAAAGAAATAAATATATAGATTTACATTTCTACGAACCTAGAGAATTATATGCGAAATCCACATTATGGAATATTCAACCAATTAACGATCCGAGAAACAATGAGAATAACAATACGCGCACATATACATATGCATATATATATTTTACATAATGGAAAATTACATTGTGAAATGTATATATATATATACACATATTATTATATCGAACAACTACTCATCTAATATACAAAACCACCTTGTAAAAATTACATTACTGAACATTCAACTAAACCAACTGAAGATTTAATATAATAATATATAATAATATATATATATATATATATATATATATATATATATATATATATATATATATATATATATATATATATATATATATATATACATAGATACGTGAAATAGCGTTGTATATAACCGGAAACAATACAAATGTCACACGACTTCTTCAACAACTTCGACTCTTCGTTCCTGCCGACAACACCTCACACGATGACTGTGTCACGTAAAATAAAAAGCAGGAGGCTCGAACGAAAAGAAAAAATTGAGATAACAAAAAAAAACGAGAGAATTTATTTCTGAATTTACACTGACTGCGATTTTGTTCTGAGCTCCAGCCGTGATTTTCCAAGACTGAAGCTCTTACAATTTGACTTTCGGTAACATCTGTTTCTTCTTTGTTTGTCATCCCTCAATATCCCCACTACCCTGTAGGCGTACGTGACCGTTGTCACACTTCTAGGACATTCGGTGGAAGGACCGTTAGGATACAGATGACTCATTAGGCACTTCGGCGATATACATTGTCGCCAAGGCCGCCACATCTTTATCTCCATCATCGGTCCATCGGATTTGAAGTATGCCGGTCGTGACAACTGCGTCTTCTAGGGCCACTTACGGATTCTTTACAATTCTTCTTCTTCTTGCACTGAAATATCATATGCAGTGAATAAAATACGAAAGAAGCAGGATGAACTAAATAAAAGAAATCATAACAAGATACACACCGAATAATACCGTAATAGTAGAAAGCATGTAAATATAAAACCGGAATTTTTGAATAGAAAAATGCACCTTTATTGTACGATAATTATACGTTCTATAGGTAACACCATAAAACGTTATACGTTATAACGTAACACCATGTAACGTTATATGTTAATACGTAACACTGTATAACGTTATACGTTATGTGGTAATACTATATAACGTTATACGTTATAACGTAACTATATACAGCGTTATACGTTATATGATAATACTATATAACGTTATACGTTATAACGTAAGAATATACATCGCTATACGTTATTGCGTAATAGTATATAACGTTATACGCCATGTGGTAATACTATATAACGTTATACGTTATAACATAACACTATATGACGTTATACGTTATATGGTACTACTATATTTTAATAAATAAATAAAAAAAAAAAAACATGCAGTTTTTCCCTTCCCTTAGAATACAGAAATCTATACCTCTTCTTGCAACAGATCTAATGGAAAATAGATTTCTTTTCATACCTGGTACATACAAGACATCGTTCATTGTACATGCTACCCATTTGCCGTCCACAAAAGTCTCTACCTTGATTTTTCCTTTGCCGTACGCATCCATGAACGTACCATCGCCGATTTCTATCTTCACCGTGTTATCGAATTTTTCGAAGACGCTGAACCATTCTTGTCGTCCTGTCATGTGATTCGTAGCTCCTGAGTCGATTATCCAAGCATCATGGTTTGTCACTTGTATCGTTGAGGTGCTTCCTAATAGACCAATTCCGCTGTGATCTCGATTTTCATTTCTGGGTTCCTGGTTGTCTCTGCTGTTGTTTCCTTTCTTATTTTTGAAGCAATTTTTGCTGGTGTGGCCTTTCCTTTTGCATGTAAAGCATCTAAAGCAATCCTTCTTTAGATGGCCAATTTTTCCACAGTTGAAACAGCTTGGTCCTTGTTTCTCGTATTCACGTTTGCTTGACTGCTTCTGCTGTTCCCTTTTATAATTGTTACCTTTTGTTACCAGCGCCACCGATGTTTCCTGGTCGTCTTTCTTCCACCTGATTTCTTCCGCCATCAGCCTGATACTAAGCCTGTCTAAAGTCTTCTTTTCTTCTTCCACCGAATCCCACGCACTGTGAAAATGGTCAAATTTGTTCGGTAACACCGATGAAATGCGTGTTATCAGCATTTTCTCGCCAATTTCACTCCCAAGAGTTTTCATCTTCGCTGCTATCAATTCCAACTTTGATAAGTTGTAAGATACATTTTCAGATTCTTCCCATTTAAAATTGAAGAACTGCTTCTTACTTAGAATCTCATCCGACTTCATGTCATATACTGTATTCAACTTTTTCCACATTTCATGTGCTGTTTTTTTTTTTTTTTTTTTTTTTTGCGTGGGGAGGGGAAAATGCTATTACGCATGCCCAGTGACCCGCATCACTGGGTTATGTGGGAGTCGGTCGGATGTCGTTGCCATACCCACTAAAAACCCCTCCTCCTTCTTCCTCCGCTTGGGGGGCAGACAACCCCGGTAAAACCTGTCGGCAGTCATCAGGGTTATCCTTTCGTGCCCCGTAGTATCTACTTCTTCGGGCCGTTACTGCTCATGTCGTCCTCTTAGCCAGTTCAGAATACTGGGCTGGTCTCCTTCTGCGGTTTTTCGTTGTTTCATGTTCTTGCCCTCATTGCTCCGCGTAGTTGTTGTTTCGCTCGTTCTCCTCCTTGCTTCTTCCCAGGCCCTCGCTGTCACCCTCCTGTGACACATGACGGTCTTGCAGAATTGCCTAAATTTATTCCAGCTCTCGTCCTTGGCGGTCACCGTGGCGATCAGATTGCCCACGTTTATCTTCCCGCCCAGAGCGTTCTCCAGCTCGATCCTTCTGTCCGTCCACTTCGGGCACGCGAAGAGGGCGTGCTCTGCATCGTCGTTCGGGTCTCCACAGTCGAGACAGTTGCTGTCGCTGTCCCTGCCAATCCTTTTCCTATAGACACCGAAGCTCCCATGCCCGGTTAGCAGCTGCATGGTGTGGTGATCTATGTCCATCTTCTTTTTGGTAAATAACAGCGCACTCGGTATTAGCTTCTTTGTGATATTTTCTTTTTTGTAGTTGTTCCACTCCTTCTGCCAGTCCTCTTGGGCCTTCTTGCGAATCGCCTCCAGTTCCTCCTTCAGCTTGCAGTCGTCATCCGTGCCACTCCTGGGCCCATGGATCTTGTTCCTCTCGTAGGTCTCTCCGAGCATCTTTGTCTTTATGTAAATCGGGAGATTCCCGGTCAACACGCAAAGTGCCGCGTGGGAGACGGTACGGTATGCCGTCGTTGTTATGCACAGGGCCGTTCGTTGTGCACGTTTCAGCTTTTTCCTGTTCTTATCGGTATTCGCTGCTCTAGCCCACACCGGTGCTCCGTAAGTTACGATGGACTCCCACACATTGTAGTAGAGCCTACGAGCCAAGCTGGGCGGCCCGTTGATGTTGGGTAGAATTCCCCTAAGTGCTCCTATTAACTTGTCGGCTCTGTTACACACCATCTCGATATGCGCACCGAACCTCCGACTGGAGTCAATGACGACTCCGAGATACCTGATGCGATCGACCGTTTCGATGTCCGAGGAGCCCAACCTGAGTTTCACCACTCTCGGCACTCGCAAGCTTGTGATGAACATGACCTCCGTCTTTTCTCTCGCCAGGGTGAGCCCGACACTCGTGCACCAGTCGTTGGCGATCCTTAGCATCGTGTTGACCTTGGCGGAGGCCTCTTCGTTCCTCCCGACGGAACATGTGATGGCCAGATCATCCGCGAAGGCGGTTGCTCTGACCATTGGCATGTTGTCGAGTCTCTCGAGCAACCGGTCGTATACCAAGTTCCACAGGAATGGTCCGAGGATGGATCCCTGCGGGACTCCCGCCGCCACCTCGTGCTCCACCGTGCCGTGCTGGTTGCTCACGATGATCCTCCTTCCGGATAGGTAACTGCCGATTAGCCTTTTGACCTTCCATGGCAGCTTCCTCTTGTCAAATTCCTCGTATATGCTCTTCCAGCTGAGCGAGTTGAAGGCATTGCTAATATCTAGGGTGATCATCACGCATACTACCTTCTTCTGTCTGCAGATGTTGGCAAACTTCATCACCTGCGTGATGGCGTCTACCGTACTCCTCTTCTTTCTGAAGCCATATTGCCTCCGATGGAACGGGTCCATTCCGATGCATCTCTCGATGATCTTCTTAAAGCATTTTTCCCAGATCTTGCTCATGGTTGGGAGTATGCTTATCGGCCGGTACGCGTTAGGGAGACTGGGATCCTTACCCGGTTTCCTTAGCAGCATTACTCTGGCCGTCTTCCAGCAGACTGGGATCCTTCCTGATTCAGTGATGCCGTTGAACGCCCTTGTCACGAGTTCGCTCCTGCGACTCGCTACCAGCTTCGCGATCTCGCCCGGCACGCCATCGACTCCTGCAGCCTTCTTGGTGTTCATTCTTCCGGCGGCATCGACGACATCGCCTTCGCCGATGGCGACGCTGAGGCTAATATCTCCTTCTTCTTCGGTCTCTGCCTCTTCGCGGCCCTCATAATGGGGGGGTCCGTGTCCCAAGGTGAATAGCCTCTGTAGGACTGCCTTCACCATGTCGATCGGCATGTCGTTGGTTGGTCCCTTGCTTTTACATATCTTCATGACCGTGCGATAGGGTTTGCCCCAAGGGTCGCTCTCCAGTATCTTGCAGTATTCTGCCCAGGCTGTTTTTTTGCTGCGGGCGATCTCCTTTTTTAATTGCCTTCGGATCTCCTTGTAGGCGTTGACGAGGGGCTCGGTGTTGCCGGCGTTCTTCTTCCTTTCTCTCGTCACCTTCCTGAGCGCTTTGTGCGCCTGCGCTCTCAGTTCCGCGATCATCGGGTTCCACCAGTAGTTCGCGTACTTGCGGGTCGCCGCACAGTTCGACTTCCTTAGCATCCCTTCGCACGTACCTTCGATGCTCTTTTGCAGGGGCTCGGCCCCATCCTCTCCGATAGCCGCGTTGAGGTCTTCCTTCTTCAGTGTGTCGTCGAATCTGCTCAGGAACTCCTCCGGCGATATGTCCTTGGTCACGTACCTGTAGAACTTCGATACGGTTCGGGTCTTCCTCGCCTTAAACCTGTGGAGCACGTACAGATGGTCCGAGGCCGAGTATTTGTCCAAGACCGCGCTTCCGGCGTGTATCTCGCTGACCTTATTGGATACGCTTATTATGTCGGGGAAGCTCGTCTTCCCGTTCATGAAGAAGGTATACTTTTCCTTGAGCCTCAGTGGAAACACCCGGTGGCTGCTTAGTGCCTCCATTAAAACTCTCCCTCTCTTGTCTGTGGTCGATCCTCCCCAACAGGTTGACTTTGCGTTGAAGTCTCCGGCCACGACGACCTTGTCGTGTCTTCTAGCAGCGCTCTTCGTCATAGTCGACAGCGTGTCTATGTATTCGGAGTATGCTAGCACTTTCATGTGCTGTTGTGCAACATAAAAAAAGATCCAACGGTTTCCTTCCTACTGAGGTCACAATTAATTTTCTCGCTAGCCGATCTGCCTTCAAAAATCTTTTACGGGCGATTTCTTTCTCCGCACTGTTACCTAGATGACACAGATTCCCTTCACATACGTTGATCAGGTCGTCATCTTCCTCCAAAAGTGTACGCATGACAAAACGCCACTGGAGCCAGTTTTCTTCGCCACGTAACATCTCGATCTTCGCACTTGCTGATTCCATTCTAGCACTATCACTTACTTTACTAAGCACAATACTTTGACAATTTATTCACTTCGCGTTGCTATCTTACACTTTACAGCCCTGGGCCCATAACCTGTTGAGGTTATTCGGTATATAAAGAGAGAAAAACGCGTGGATAAAGTGTAAGACACAAAGTATATATTTGACTTAATAATGAAATACAGGAATACAATTTGAGCTGGTCCAGATCCGCACGCTAGCAGTGTTATTTTATGACTGAAAACCCCGAAGCCAACGTCGCCTGTCTACTGTTTATGGTCTGCCTCCCTGCTATTCTTTTGTCTATATGCTGTCGATGGCTTCAGCGCTTGAGAAAGTTAAAAAGACCAGATGTGGAGTTTTCCTAGAAGTGGCGACCACTTCAACACCCTCCCTAAAACTCTACATCCCTACAAACAACAGTTCGCTGTTGAGTGCCGAAGCGTGCAGACGTGTCTCTAGTGCCCAGTGAAGTTCGAAAGTAACACGTGTCACCCAACCGTCGAAAGTGAACACAACGTGCTCCTATCCTTCCAAGTGTTTCCTATCCGCCAGAGAGAAGAAAAGTCTACGCAGCTAACCCCTACCCGAACCTTGCCTTATAGCCTCACGACTAGTTATTTATATTGAAATAGCTAGCTCGATGATGGCCCAGCATTCACCACCAGGCTCGTCCACGCAAACTTACAACTACCCCGCACTACTCCCCCCGTGGCAGAAGTGCAGCAGATCTCCACGCGCCAACGATGCCAATAAAGCGAAAAAACGTAAAATTGAATCACCAAATACAAACTCAAACCAACAGCAAACAACACAATTCAACACCCACAATAGGTTCGCAATACTAGAATCCTCAAACGACGCCATGGAAATCGCAGGCCCGCCACCAAACCAACAAGCACAGAGAAGCCCCCCTCCCCCACCAATATTTGTTAATGATGTCATCGACATCCAGACAATGACCAAGTCCTTAGAGAGAGATATCTCCAAGGAGGACTATAACCTGAAGATAACCAACAATCAAGTAAAAATCCTGCCGACGAATCCAGAAGCTTACAGGAAGCTCACCAAGACACTCAGGGCCCTGAACGCCAACTTCCACACCTACCAACTCAAAGAAGAAAGACCTTTTCGGGTGGTGCTACGAAACATCCACCACTCCGCAGACATCGACGAACTAAAAATAGAACTATCGAAACTCGGCCACGAAGTCACCAATGTCAGCAACATAAGGCATAGAGTCACAAAAGACCCGCTATCCCTATTTTTCATCGATTTAAAACAGAAACCAAACAACAAGGAAATCTACAATATCAGTCGCTTAATGAACGCCATCGTTAAATTCGAACCACCGCAAACCAAAAAGGAGATAGTCCAATGCAAAAGGTGCCAAAGATATGGGCAGACGCAGAAATACTGCAACCACACCTTCCGCTGCGTCAAATGTGCAGGTACACACCCCACCGACCAGTGCAGGAAATCACCGGAAACCCCAGCGAAGTGCATCCACTGTCAAGGTGATCATCCTGCCAACTACAAAGGCTGCTCAGCCTACAAAACTCTGTACTCAAACAAGTACCCCAAACTTAGAACAAAAGAGGTAAATTACCAAACACCCAGCTCGCCGAAATTCACCTTTACCCCAATCCCCCCAACCAATCAAACACCCAGCCCTATCAAACTCACCACTCCCTCAAACTCCTATGCCCAAGCGGTACAAGGCACTCGAAATACACCAAATAGCCACAGGGATCCTCCCCAAAATAGTGCCCCCACCTCACCTAATACAGACAACGTCTCTAGACTTGAAAAGCTAATGGAGAAACAATCAGAGCAAATAAACAATTTGCTATCGCTATTAACACTCATCATGGATAAATTAATACGCCCCGACACAAAATAAAACCAAGACGCATAGCTCTGTGGAATGCCAACGGTCTAGCGCAACGCAAACTTGAGCTAGAACTCTTCCTAAAACACCAGCTAATCGACATAATGCTCATATCTGAAACCCACTTCACCGACAAAAACTACCTGAACATAAACGGATACAAGTTCTACCACACCCAACACCCCAGCGGAAAGGCCCACAGCGGCACCGGAATCATAATCAAATCAAACATCAAGCACTACGAACTTCCACCATTCCAGAAAGACTACCTCCAAGCAACAAACGTAGCAATAGAAGACTGTCATGGTACAATCACCACTTCAGCTGTATACTGCCCTCCCAGACACTCCATCGCCAAAGAAGACTTCGACAACTTCCTGGACACCCTGGGCAATAGATTCATAGCCGGAGGAGACTACAACGCTAAACACACCCAATGGGGCAGCGGACTGGTTACAGTAAGAGGCAAAAACCTCCTCAACAGCATAATTACCAACAACCTCAACTACCTTACCACATACGAACCCACACACTGGCCCACCGACACAAACAAAATACCCGATCTCCTTGATTTCCTCATAACTAAAAATATCTCGTCAATACACGTCCAAATCAATTCCTCGGCTGATCTCTCCTCTGATCATTCCCCCGTGATAGTAACAGTCAGTTCAACTATCATCGAGAATACACCTAATGGCTCCATTCATAACCAACACACCAACTGGCAGCTCTTTAGAGAAGTCTTTACCCACACAACTTCAGCCTCAACCTCACTAAAAACCAATGAAGAAATCGAAGCAGCCACGGAATACCTAAACGCGAGCATAATAAACGCTATCCGCGTCTCCACACCGGCAAAAACATCCATCAGCAATCACGAATACCCCCAGTACATATTAAAAAAAATAGCAGAAAAACGTAGACTAAGAAGGATATGGCAGACCCATAGAACACCGGAGGACAAACGCAAACTAAACAACGCAACTAGAAAACTATCCAAAACCATAAAAAACTACAATAATGACCGTTTTCACAAATATCTCGCCAGCTTGTCCCCCACAGCCGACTCTAACTACTTACTATGGAAAGCCTCCAGGAAACTCACGCGCCCCCCACAAATAATACCTCCAATCCGCCGCCCGCAGGGTGGATGGGCGCGTAGCCCCATAGAAAAAGCTAACCTATTTGCCAAACACTTGACTGAAGTATTCCAACCTCATTCCTCCATAGCTGCAGCGGACGTCACGAATACCTGCACACTCCCTTCCAAATGTCCCCTCCTATTGAACCCTTCACTTCTGCAAAGATCATAGAAGCAATCAGTCGCCTAAACCCCAAGAAAGCAGCAGGCCACGACCTAATAGGAAATAAAGCAATCAAGGAACTTCCCATAAAAGGGATTGCACTCATCGCATCAATCTTTAACGCCATCCTCCGCTTTGAACACTTTCCTAAGGCGTGGAAAATCTCACTAATCACCCTCATCCCCAAACCTGGTAAACCAATATATGAAACCAGCTCCTATCGCCCAATCAGTCTTTTACCAACCCTGTCTAAACTATTCGAGAGGATGCTCACGAATCGTTTCCTTCCACTCCTAGAAGAATTGAAAACACTCCCAGATCACCAATTCGGCTTCCGAAAACAACACTCAACAGTAGAACAAATCCACCGCATAACCCACATGATCAGCCAAACCCTTGAAAAGAAAAAATACTGTTCAGCGGTATTCCTAGACATCCAACAGGCATTCGACAAAGTATGGCATGAAGGGCTACTCTACAAGATCAAAAAGATCCTACCCCATCCATACTACTCCATCTTAAAATCCTAGCAAAATCCAAAGCAATTAAAGGAAAAACTAAGAAAATTCTATTGGCTCACGGGCCGACGCTCCAAACTAAACATACAGAACAAAATAACCCTCTACAAGGCCGTAATAAAACCTGTCTCCACCTACGGAATCCAACTATGGGGAACAGCAAGTAATTCCAACATTGAAATACTCCAACGCTTCCAATCGAAAACGCTAAGATCCCTATTAAATGCACCCTGGTATGTTACCAACGAAACAATCCACCGTGACCTCAAGATACCTACAGTCAAAGATGAAATACACAAGTTCAGAAGCGGATATAACACAAGAGTCAACAACCACCACAACCCACTAGTCAACCAACTACTGGACACGACGGACCAGATCCGCAGACTAAAAAGAAAATAAACTCTAGATTAAATCCTTAGTTTCTACTAGAACCAACAATATAAAACTATTATAATCCATGTCATTGTATCACGCCAAACTAAGTTACTGAAAATTCTCAACGAGAATTGATTGTAAATATTCTAATAAATAAAAAAAAAAAAAAATGATACATGTTTCGATGATTGAGCCGTTAAACGTGACAAAGCGATGGAATTGTTTTGCACAGAAATTCTGGTTCTAAAATTATGTTAGGGATTCTAGGGCGTAATAACATCTTGGAACGCAAAGTTATCGATGTGTCGATGAAAGTTAAGCGAGCTTTATCGAAGCACACGTTCGAGTCTTTGGGCGATTGCTAGGAATACGCGTAATGTTCTTTTCTGTGAGCTGAAAAGTCGAACGACTATAAAAGGCGTTTGTAGAGGATTTCAAAGCGAAAGAAGAAGCAATACAAATGTTTAGAATCAGAAATTATCTGTTTATATAGAGATCTGTTTGATGCAAGATCTAAAATCAATCAAATCGGATTGTATGGATTGTGTATTTGTCTGTGTTAATCCTTTGACGTCGATACCAACGATGTATATAGCGAATGGCGGTTATCAGCCAAGATTATGAACACGTACGCAAATAGACTAGAATATTTTGCAAGAATGAAATGTCTTGGTATGGTACGCTTTAATCTATCTATCCAAGTCAAAATAAGTATAAAAATCGCGTGGCAATCAACATATTAAAAAAAAAAAAAAAAAAAAAAAAAAAAAAAAAAAAAAAAAAAAAAAAGGAGAAACAGATGCTTCTGATTGTTTTTTAGTGCATTTTCATAAAATCTTCTAAATGTTTAATTCTCATAGAATAAAAGGGAGAGCATACGTTTGAATCTCAGCAGATTTTATTAATTCTTTGAAACCATAAATACAATATGAGTATTACATCAACTTTAGTTCATACATGTAACAACATATTATTCTGAACGTAACAGTTACATTTAATGAAACATTTACTTATCCAGTAAATCCATATTCTCTACTAAACGTTCGTTTATTAATAAAACTGCCATAATCGTCCACGCATTGTTCGCTTCCTTAATTATTTTTCAAAGTATAACGATAATCAATGATGCAACAGAAATATCACGTAACATCCCAACAATCTTACATGAGATTTTAGCTGTTTTTACTATACAAATTAAGTCATTATTAAAATAAGTCATTATAATAATATATATGTCGGAGATGGAAATACACCGGAACCTCTCCTTGGATTCTCGGGAATACCGTAATGTCGTAATTTAGATTAAACAAATGTCGTTCCGATTGTTCGAGGTTTATGATAGTGAGTTTGGGCTCGAGGCGATAACCAGTCGCCGAACGTAGCCGCGGTCAAGGGATGAACGTTTTATCTAACAAAGGCACAGAGTAACTCTATACCTCTCCTTAAAAGAAATAGTCGTAACGACACGCGGCAGTAAATATTTCAATGGTTTCTGTCCCGTGGCTCGCCACACGCAAATTCTATACTCCGGGTAAGATGATCTCCAGATGTCAACATACCTCCGCAGTATATGTTTAGCTAACGTGAGGACCCGCAATAAATCTTAAGATTTAGTCAAGCAAAGTCCTTCATATAGACAAGTAGTCTTTGTTGCAACTACGGGAAGATAGGAGAAACCTATCTTCCACGAACGATGCCCCCCGTCAACAACCTCCCCTCAAGGGCGGCCAGCATCTCTTTCAAAACGCCGATATGGAGATCGACCAATTAGCAACAAAGCTAATTTCCCTCACCTCTGGAACGAAAGCTTTCTTTGACGAATCCGAGGATCTCATGTCCTTAGACCCACCCATTATAGTTTTCCTCGACGGCATCGTCGAGACGGAGAGTCACTCACCAGTACGATCTCGACGACGATTCAAGTAACTCTCGGATACGTAGTGATTGCCCCATGCATTAACATTGAATACAACTTAGACGCTAAAGAAGAGTAGAGTTCGTCATCCCGTTGACCGTGGATTCGTTATTGAGCCTAGGATCATCGTCATTAGCTTCTCGAGTATCAAATTATCGCGATTACTTGTCCAATTCCATCATGGTCATGTTTGCACTGGTAAATATCTCCTCTATTGCATAATGATCACGTCTAGTGTCAATAGGGATTCGTTTTACGCCCTTAACCCTAACTCTAATCGTAACGCCAACCCGACATATATATACATACATACATATATCAATTTTTATACACACAATTATACATATTTATATATGTATGTGTATATATATATATATTTATATAATATATTACAATCATTTAATAAACTTTCATTTTCATTTAATATTTTCATTTAATAATTTAATAAACCTTCGTCCCGCAAAGGCAAATAAATTCACGCATAACATTTCTCTTCAGCGGCATTGTTCTAGGATTGTATTTGTTGAAAGAAGGATAGCATTAAGCGCTGGAATAAAGAATGACGAATCGTTATTCTTTAACCATCGTACTTAGACACATATTTATTGAGCTACTTGTATTTTAATCGAAGTCTAATATCCTCCATCTGTAGGCGTAAATATTACTGCCGTTGTTAATGTTATTTAAGTTTTACTATTGGAAAGGACATTTAAGTTTGAAGGCAGGCAAGTCTACTGTTCTTAAAGCTGACATTTAGACATCTAAGATTTTTTGTGTCTTTATTGACAAAAATATATTTGACTTTGCATACCTAAAATAAAGGATTTGCGTTATCTAAAATAAATAGATCATCTTTCTTTAGAAAATTCAATGTGGTGAAATTAGGATATGAGACAAAAGAAATACTATGCATATGATTTGATTGAAATTTTGAAAGTGTATAGACCCTGTTTTAGAAATATGAGTATTAATTCGGTAGACTATAAATTTATATTACAAAATTAACTGTTTTCTACTTTTGTTGTACTTTTCTTCTACTTTCTGGACATTTTACTGAAAATGCTGGAGATTTTAAATCAGTAATTAATAAAGTGAATTCATAAAATAACTTTTAAACGCATTGCTATCTAAAGTACAAATTCTTACGTTTTTAAAAATATATTCTTATAGTTATTGTATGTAACGTACTTGAATCTTTACGTGTATGGTTAAAATATTTTGTCCGCATTTTATTCAGTCATTTAAAATATCAAAGCAAACTTATTTCTAGTGAAAAATAATCCTTATTCCTATAAGCAGTATTCATTACAAGAACTAATTTTACATATATAATCGTAACAAAAAAGAAACATTAAACAGGCATTTATAGTTATTGACATTTATCTTTTGTATGTTCATTTACGAGGAAATGGTACTTAATGTAAAAGCGACTGGATTTCATATTTTTAACTATTGTGTACATGTATTGAATCTTATTGTTCTTCTTAAAAATTAAATGAATACTCATAATCCTAAAACATCCTTTCTATGTTGTACTAGATATATATACAATTAAAATGTGTAATAATGTGAATGATAAACTAGTTCGAATAATTATTTTGCTTAAACGTAAGTTAATTGAAATCAGATGAATGTTATACACGCATTATACCGTGCATTATGAACTATTGATTGATTGATGCTCATATTTAATTATTAACGAGAAAATTAGAAAAATCAAATTGAATTTAATCTGTCCTTCTTATATTTATTAAGATGAGTTCTGGGACTTGAAACACTCGAGATTAGAAATTTTGATTAATGTTTCACATTATCACTGGACGCTTGTTGTAATATCTTTTGTACGAGATACACTATACATACACAAGATCAAAATGGAATTTCGAAACGGTCGTATCGTTCAACAAAATCTCTTTTATCTTTGATCCTCTTCATAAAAATGCAATTCTCCTTTACAGAACATCATATAACATTTATTGTACGATATATTGTTCAATTATATTTCGAAATTTTCAGCTTCGAATCTTTGTTTAATTATACTGTAGAATTAAATATCATGCGTTATTTAAATATAGAGATAGACTAAACTTTTGTCCACATTTATTAAAGCTGTATCAACTGAGATGTTTAAATTTGCGAAATTTCATGGACTTTTATATTTAATTTTTCATCATGAATCCCGCTTTGCGATACAATACATATTAGATTTATAATATCTTAAATTTACAGTACCAATGCTGATTTTATCTGAAACTATTTGTTTGCAAATGATATCTTTCTTCGTTGGAATTACCCTTCACTTATAAATTAATAATTATTAACATTGAACAGTATTGTTAAACTTCAATAAAAATAGGATCGATAACTAAATGTTAGTTAAAGAAACTTCCTATTACAGGTATAACAAATCATATTGAATTTTGTTTAGAAAACAATAATAAAAATGGGTGTCTTTTTGTGAAAGTAATTTACAGCATATCACTCGACTTATTCATATAAGAGATATTAGTTTGTTTAAATACCCTGTTGCACCATTTTATTCATTTTCAACCCAATTTTTTCACAACATTAAAAAATATTTTAAGCCTGAAGAAAAACATGAAAAACTTCTTATTAGCATGATTTCATGCTAAACATCCTCTTAAGATATTATAAATCTTTCTTGTTTACTAAAACCAGAGCCTAACTGAAATATACGAGTATCGCAACAGGATTAATCGTAATACATGATTAAATACAAGCAATATGTAAGCTATATTTTTACTTTTTACTTCAGAAATAAATATTTCACGAGCATCGTCTTTAGCTTAAGGAAAATAAACTTGTGAAATTTAATTTAAAGCTTCGTAAAACATGGAAATGTTGCAGGATAACAAATCAGAAAAGATATATTAAATAAATCGCAGTTCAGGTATCTATAACATGTGATTCTCTTAACAAATCTGTTTCATTCATCAAGCAACTGCAAAATTTCCGTAAAATCAGAAGCGGTTTCACAAATTATAGGCATTCGTAAACATGATAGATAAGAGTTAGTATCGCGGCGTTTTAGAGTATCTATGAGCGTAATATGGAAAGTAAAAAGATGTATAATAAAAATAGTTCACTTTCCAAGCTATCGCTAACATTGTAACGAATTATTATACATATAACGGCTCACGAAACTACTCGGACGCTTACAGAAACTTTCCATGAATATTTTGTTGAAGCTTTTCATGAATTTCAAGATGCATTAGGCTGTCTCAAAAGTTTCTTTCGTTTTGTTCTATTACTACAAAATAGATCATACATAAATCGATAAAATAATATAAAACAAAAAGTGTCGTGCATCTATTATTTCCTTATGAAACGAAAGAAACTTTTGAAACAAATGTAAATAGGAATTATAAGATGCTTATTGATTACCATCGGTATTTGGACAGTTAATTATGTATTGTATAAATAAGTCACAATATTTTTAGTAGGAGCATTTTTACCCCTAATCAATCATATGTTTAAAAATACTCTTTACATTGTACATTAGTTTTTTGCTATGTGTACGTCTGCAATAAGCATCTTCTAGCTTCCATATATATATTTCCAAATTAGTCTCAATTTTTACCGGTGTAATCATGATAGACACGTCTCGTTACATTGAAGTGAAGTGAAGAAAAACACTAACACACATAATATATATTCGCAAAAATCTTCTATCTAATATTTTCGTCAACTACTGTATACACATTTATTAGATATTTGTGTGAGATTAAAATCGACAGATACGATAAAAGAATATTGTAGAGGTATAGCAATAAGAAAGTACAAGGAAAGTATAGCTCGTTAATTTGAATTACTCCAGATTGTCAGTCATCTATTAGGTCGTGTTAATCTCTGAATAAATTCTTAAATAAATAAGTGTTAATTCAACGAGAGAAACTTAGCATTTATTAGTATTTGTGCTTCTACATTACATAATGAATAGGTCTTTTAGGGAAGAAATTCTTAGATAAAGAAGTGTTAATTAAACTAGAGACACTTAACATTTATTAGCATTTGTTCTTCCCCATTACTTCTTGAATAGGTCCTTTAGGGAAGAACAGAGAGACGGTTCGCTGAATTCCGTCTGCTTTTGATTCTTGCTATTTCAAAACCAATTTGTCACTTTACCTGACATTGGTTTGTTCGGAGATACCGAGGGCTTTCCGCTCGACCCGGAAGCCCTCGGTATCTCCGTATCGTTTCCCTTCTGCGCCGTTAACATCTTCTCAATCGCGCTACCAAATACCTACGGACAAAATTGTTCTTATAAATTTATGAATATTATGTGTTTACGTATTTGAATGAAAATTTTTATGAAACGAGATTTCGCGTTAAAATACGTAATAGTAAATACGATAACTTACATGCTCTTTTTACTAAGATGAAAATGTATATGTAAATTTACTTGATGTATATGTAAATAGAAATATTTATATGTAATATTTATATGCTTGTATTTAAAATATTTTCATGCTTAAAGAATAAAGGTCATAATGTTATAAATATTTAAATCCTTGCACCTCTTCTTTATCGCGTAAGAAAGAGAAATTAAAAGTTTCACTCCAGAGAATGAGCTTCGTTCTAAAACAAATCAAATAACATATATTTAAGTATTTAACTGTTATTTAATATTCCTATATTATTAATATAGATGAGAAGTCGATAAGATAGTTTACAATCATTAAGTACAGTATCGCAGATCCACCATCAGAGATCAGTAATATTAAAATAAAATTCATGTTGGATTAAAAGTGTGGTTAAGTTGGGGCTAACCCCAAATTTGCAAATTTTGACCCAAGTCAAAAAGTGGCCATTTTTGCACCTCCTCGCGAACGAAAAATTCTTGTGCGACGTTTAAGAGAATTTATCAAAAAAAAAAAAAAGAAAGAATTATTAGCATTTATACGAAATGTGACATGGAAGTTGAAAAAGATGAGTGTAGAGATGAAAAAATTAAGCAGAGGTCAAACTTACGCGCTACACTTGATCTTCATTTTCTTTAAATTTTGATCCAGCTGATAAATCAGTAATTAAACCAAGGGAACTAAGTTTGAAATCAAGCGAATCTGAAATACTATCAGACTGTTGCTACGTGAGAACAATAGCCATCTTGTACTTCGTATTTGCTCGATTCCAAACTCTAATCGATATACCAGCAGAATTTACCAGCAAAATAATTATTCAGAGATTCTGTCGGTAAAACAATTGAAGTTTAAAATCGAACGAATCCGAATTACTGCGAGATCGTTGGTGGCTATTGTTCTCGTAGCAACAAACTGATGGTACTTCAGATTCGTTTGATTTCAAACTACAATTGATTTATCAATAGAGTTGTCGAAGAGTTATTTTGTCGATATCGGCGTAGAACAATAGCCAACAACGATCTCGCTGTACTTCATATTTCCTCTATTACAAACGTCGATTCATTTACCAGCAGAGCATCTGAAGAATTATTTCACATGGATCATGTAGAAAAAAAAAAAAACGAACACGAAAATGGAACTGTAATAACATTTTTTATTCCTTGTTGAGAGCCGTTCTTAAACATTTTGCAGGAATTTTCCCTTCGCAAGAAGATCGAAAAATAACCACTTTTGACGCTCTGTTTTCATCCCATATGAATTTTATCTTTAATATTACCGATTGATAATAATGTCACTGCGATATTGTCCGCAATGATTGCAAATTATCTTCTCCACGTTTCACCTATATCGATAATACAGAATATCAAACAACAATTATTTAATTTCACGTTGTTGTTGACTTTATTAATTTTTACGATAAAGTGCATTCTCTGGAAGAGATTTTACGATTTACGATTTTCTTTTTCATTCCTCCTTTCACCTACGATGGCTCTTAAACAAGAAACGATATCGTAACGAGAAATACAGCTTACCTGAGCGTCCACTTTGGTTCCACTAGTGTTGTCCCATACAACTTTGTCGTTGACCTCGCTATTAGGAGACTTTTTACCGAACATTTTCTTCACCGCCTTCACTACCTTCAATTTATCGAATCTAAGACTTAAACCAGACCTAAGCTCACTTTTAGCTCCGTTGGAACGGTCGGTCGTTTTTCCGGGCCAGTTTGATCTGCTATCGTCCCGCGAACTCGGCGCTTCCTCGTCGCATCGGTTGATTTCCGTTGCGGAAGACCCTACCGAGCTTAGGATCGATATCAGATCCGTATTGGAGCAGACAATGCCCGCAGCACCGGAAACGGATGCACTCGCGGCTCTTGGCAGTTCCGAGACGCGCTTTCGGAGAGAAGACGTCGGCGAAACCGACAGAGTGGGCATTTCAAATAATCGTTGTTTCGGCTGTTCAGTGTAACGTTGAGCAGAACTGTTACCCTCCAGCGGCTGTATTTCGTACACTTGCTCCGTCGACGTCCTGTACATCCTTAAGCGCACCTGGCAAACGGATTGCTTTTATTCGAAAGACAGTTTCTTTTTTATCATAATTCGTGCGTTATGATACATGTTTCGATGATTGAGCCGTTAAGCGTGACAAAGCGATGGAATTGTTTTGCACAGAAATTCTGGTTCTAAAATTATGTTAGGGATTCTAGGGCGTAATAACATCTTGGAACGCAAAGTTATCGATGTGTCGATGAAAGTTAAGCGAGCTTTATCGAAGCACACGTTCGAGTCTTTGGGCGATTGCTAGGAATACGCGTAATGTTCTTTTTTGTGAGCTGAAAAGTCGAACGACTATAAAAGGCGTTTGTAGAGGATTTCAAAGCGGAAGAAGAAGCAATACAAATGTTTAGAATCAGAAATTATCTGTTTATATAGAGATCTGTTTGATGCAAGATCTAAAATCAATCAAATCGGATTGTACGGACGTATTTGTCTGTGTTAATCCTTTGACGTCGATACCAACGATGTATATAGCGAATGGCGGTTATCAGCAAAGATTATGAGCACGTAGGGAAGAACAGAACTGAACGCTTGCTGTTCCAATAATGACGATCCATAAAAATCTGAACTCTAATAAAAAAACGCATGATAACGAATACAGCGCGTATTCTTTCGTATGTCTTCAATGAATATGTATAAGCTTGCTCGTAACAGAGTTGAAAAATGCCTGTAGCGTTCCAAGTTTGAACAACGTTTGTGTCGCGCGAAAGTTGAACAATATCTGAACCGCTTGAACGTTAACAAGTATCTTTTTCTGTGTTCGAGGTGTGAATGCCGCGAGTGTCATGACCAGCCTTTCACGTGCTCTTGGCGCGCCTTCTACTGGCAAAGATGGGACGCTACTTGAACTAACACGAGATGTTAGTTTTCCGAGAAGATCACGATATCTCTGCGGGTGAGGAAGTTCGGCAACTTGTACCGCTGTAATATAATTCCAAATTACCCTGCGGAAATACCGAGTTTACGACACGTCCCTGGCGATTGAGCGCGAGATGAAGCAAATTTCTATGTTATTGCTTAATAATTTATGATTCCAATTGAAAAATAAGCTTCTTCGCGACCATGCTATAAGCTTCACCGACGAAGACGTGCTTCCTTAGCGAGGCTCCTGACGAACAAGGAATGAAAACCATAGCGACTCGATTCGTCCGTAATTTTAACTGTTAATTTTCGCCTAATTAATAATTGTTCTAACTCCATCTAAAAAAGAAGAAAAAAAAAGTAATTGATGAATCCACGTATGCGTACATTGTTATAAAGAACGATATGATGTGTAAATAATTATAAGTTACAAAGAATAAAATAATAAATAATACGATGAAAATTGTATACCTGGAGAGCAACGAATATTTGGTTCTTTCAAATCTTAACTTCGCACGATCGTATAGAAGTTCGTCAACTTTAAACTCGGTTTTTCTTAGTCTGCAAACTAGCGGAGATAGAGCGACTAAAATAAACGAAAGATCCTTACCTTCCTCGCTCTTAGGTCTGCAATGTCATCCATAATATCCAACTGACGATTACGGACAAACAACGTCGGTATCACTCTTTCCATCGTAACGACCGAATTTCTTCGGCCATCTAGCTGAGGAGCTGGTCCTGATCCTTCTCCGTCACGATCGCTCATTCGTCTCATCTGTCGACACAAACATCAAGATAGTTTCGCTACGCGAGAACTGTCGTAGTGACGATCGAGCCTGGCGAAAGTCAAATTGACCAACTTCATCTTTGGACAATCTCATAATTTCGCAATTTCATCGTCCAAGTACACGATTGATTCTCACAAAACCTCTAGTTCCTTAGAGCTTAACGCCACGCTCATCTTTTCACTTTTATCGCATATTGTCTCACCACTTGCGATACTTGTAATTACTTTTCACTACTTTTCAATTTTGGAGTTGGTCAATGTGATTTCCGAATGGCTCGATTGACTATGCGAGTCTTGAATAAAGATGACAATTAAACTATTCAGATTAGTCATGTTGCTTCGTCAAACGATTTGAATTCAAGCAATTCGAAACCATTTTGTCAATGTGAACCTATTATTTTACCAATGTGAACCTGTAATTTTGCTTGAAATATCCTTCCAAGTTTTTATGATGTTTCAGAATGATTGCCACGTTAGAACGAAGTAGCTTCAATAAATAATTGATATGCAGCGACATAAAGAAAGTAGTGGCAAAGTAAAAATTTTAATGTAAATCTTTCGATGGATTCAAAGGCGTAATAAAAAAAAGGTAATAAAAAGATTTCGAAGCAGAACTAGATTATTTGAAATTCTCCGACGAAAATGCTACGATAGAAGGTCCTTTAGTGCGGAAATTACGTTACAGAATTTTTTCGAATGGAAAGAACACAATGTAGTTATTGATTTTGAAGAACGTTCCATAAAATATTGAGTTACTTAAGCTGCTTATATTTTGATTTTTGTAAATAAGCAAACGCGTATTGTTTATCATTTTATTGTTAACTTATTTATTCCATCTTTTCTATTATTCGTTATTTAATATTAAAAATTACACTTATTTTCTTAAAGTTGATTCATATAATTATCATGCTTTCCTTTATGAATTAATTGAATGTTAACGCGTCGCGTAATTTATAAGTATTAAGAAAAATCGTTTATTCGAGTACATTATTCACCTGGTGTAATGTCACTCAATTAAGAAGCACGAAAGAATATATTCTTGTTCGATTTATCACGAAAAATAAAATCTTGCACGTGTGTACAAGCTGTTGGTTTCATCCAAAAACTACGACGCATGGGATAGAGAAACAGATATATATGCAAATGCACGTAATATATAAGAGAAAAACGTATGTACGAGTCCATAAATCGAAGTACGAACTGAAAAGGGAAATTTAAATTTTATCGAAAATTCTACTTCTAATCGACGTCTGCGTAAGATACGAGGACTAGCTGTTGGCGAGATACGGAAGCAATTTGTAGGTTCGAAGGGGAATATCGAGAAACTGGTGGAATACGCGAAGCTGTCGCCAAATTTTAACGTCTAATAACTTCCAATGGCTGTCTGATATCCGCACGGTAACATTTCCAACGAAATAACGAGAGCGATTCGCAAAAGAAAATATCGACTCGCAACATTCGCTCTGGGCACGTGCTGCGTGAGCGCGTCTGCGTAATCCGTTTTTAACGGGCGAAAAAGTCAGTGTTATTGCTAAAGCGAACGTACTAGGAAAAAAGTAGCGAAGCGTAGAACTTTAAAAATAAAACAACATTTTTCCACGTTATATTCCTTCTGATATTTACGAAGCCTTCGTGTGCCAAAAGAATCTGACATTCTAATGTGACAATAAACAGGAAATCTTTTAAGCAAAAAGAAAAGAAAAATACATATATCTCGAGTTCTCATTGGGATTAGGGGCGTGTAACGAATCTTCATTTGGATTAACCATTGTTGTTATACGATATGGATGATATTTACTGGTACCGATATGATTACAGTACCGATATGGTACAGAGTTTGACAAGTAACCGTGGCAATTAGATACTCGAGATGCCAATGACAATGATCTTAGGTTCAATAACGAATCCACGGTCAAAGGGATAACAAATACGTCTCCTTCCAAAGTCTAAGTCGTACTGAGCTTACTTGTCCACAATTCAAGTGTAACTCAACTTACTTGTCTACGATATAAGTAGAACTCAACTTACTTGTCTACAGTATAAGTAAAACTCCCTCAGTCCAAATGGAACTGCACTTATATACTCGTCTCTGTACCCCTCGGGTCAACTATATTTTTAAGGAGATCTATACAATTACTCCATAGCTTTTTTAGGTAAAAACGTCCATGCCATGACCGTGGCTACGTTTAGCGACCAGTTGTGTCACTTCGAGCCCAAGCCTACTGTCATAAATCTCGGGTAAACATAGTCGGATTAAATCATAAACAACTACTTCTGAGTTTTATTATTTAAGTGCAGCTATAATAAAAAGTCTAGACTAAAGTATTGGGGGTCCTCCCAAAAATTCCAAAAGAAAGGCCCCGATGTCCTTTTATCTCCAACATGTATATAGGAGAAATAAAATAGTATAGTAATTTTTTAATTGCACACTAAATTAGTATTAAATTCCATACGATATTTTCAAAGATCTTGTATCTTTGAATCTATCAGATAATTTTCGAGAAAGGTCCTGTAACTTCCATATACATTTTCCGATCCATTTCAAATTTTTCCAATACAATACTCGCGTCTCGTTACAGCGCCAGCGAAATTTCCAAATATCTCGCATGACACGCATCGCACATTCGTGAAAACATTCCGTGATAAACGTTGGAACGCTTTCTCAAGCCATTGGGTATATCGCACCGAATAATTTCGAAATTTCACTGGCGCTGTAACGAGACAAAACTATGCTGATTATTATTATTATACGTGCAAAATGTGGAACAGATTTGAAAATGTATCACACAAGTATCGGAAAAAAGATCATCGAATTATTGGAAAAACCAATTTTGTTCGCTACGTCGATAAGCCACGGTAAATAGCGAGATCGTTTTTGAGACTAATAGTGCGTTTAAAACTATTGTTCATACCGTGTGCTAATTTTTCACTAATACTAAATAAACTACGTTCGCAAGTAAATGTCCAGAATAACGTAATTTCCATCTGCATCGTCGGTTTCGTTTCAAATTTCACTGTTATAATTCTCGCAGCGATTCCTGTCTCGTTACAGCGTTAACAAACTTTCGAAAAGTGTCGCGTAATGCGCATTTGGAAAAAATTTTCCGTTGCGAACGTTGGAATAGCAGCGCGAGCCACCGCGCAAACAGCGGGAAACAATTTTTCCTTGGAAAACTTGGAAGCTCGTGTCATCGTTTAGAACACGTACCTGCGTTGTGTTTTATCGATGTTCGGTACTTTGAAGTCTAAGTATAAAGTGCTTGCACGGTGCAACTAATCCGTGACAAATCAAGCAAAGTAGAGGCTGCATTTCATCGAATCAAGGAACGTTTGACGTGTACACCGTGACATACAGAAACTTGTACATCTCTGAAAGCCAACGCTTTGATGTTTAACGATGAATGCTCAATTCTCAGAAACGATGCTGTCGTTGAAATTAAGCTAGTCGTTTCTGCCGGTGTACGCGGAATTTCCTTTCTATGGGCTCTCGCGTACAAACGTGTTTATGTTCATTTACACCGCCTTTCTAAACGAGGGGTCTAATCAGTTTGTAGAGCCGATTTATCGGTTTCTGTGCGTACAGCTGCGTTACCGTTCGTCGAACGAATCATGCAAACCAGACAATTGCCCGATTTTAAGACGCGACGCGATAAACGCGAACAACTGGTTCAGTGGGACGACGATAATATCGATCAGAACGTTCTACGTAAAATTAGTTAGAAACGATCCGCCTGTTACGATCGAACTTGGGCTATTGGCATCGATTGTGGTAGTTACACTTGGCTAGCAAGTGTAATTAGAAGAATACGAATCCTTGGCAAATTAACGAATAGTTTCTTTCGAAATTTACTCTTAACCGAAGCATTTATCTTTTATACGATATCATACACAGCAACTGGAGAACCCGGAGAAGCGTTACCACTGCGAGAATTACGCTCAGCTAATAAACGCAAACGAACGAGAGACAAATATTCTGATAAGTTCGGCAAGCAAATGTTATCTCGTTTCTAGAAATAATTGTTAATAAGGAATATGCTAACAAGGAATTTGCTAATAACCGTAAGGTTGTATTAAGCGTACGGTTTATGCTAAATATAAATTGCACGAATGCGACGACAGTTCGTAACAAATTGAGTTCGATAACGACAATGTTAATTGTTTATCGTTTGTGCAACGCTATGAGGCGATTCTTCTCGAAAAATTGCAAGTGCCGAAACGACGGTAATTAACGCCATATTATTATAAAATAAATTCTAGGTAGTTTTAACGCGAAAGATTTATACTGTTTGAATAAATTCTCGTTCGTAAGTATTTGCCCGAATGCTGGTCTCGTGCGAAACGCGATAATTAAAATTGCGGATTTTTAGCATACGCATTACACGCAAGAAGATATAAAATTGCACAAATATTTGAGATATAATTGTAGATGAAACTTTCAGCCTGAGATCCAATCGAACCGGTAGCTGTCTAAAACCGATCTCTACTTTCAAATCAACTTTAAATTTCAGCCTGTTTTTATGAGAAAATTCTCAAACTAATATGATGCTCCTCGGACAGCTCTTCTCTGCCTTCTCTTTCGCTCTCCACTCGTCTCCCCCTAGAGAACAGCGTAATAGGACTACGTGTGCTCGTAGTCGGAGACAAAATTGGCGTTCAGGTGATATTCTACGGGAGCTTATTTTTCTAGATGACTCGTAACCCTGGCAAGTGTCAGTCTTTAATCTCTTCACGTACAATTTTGCTCCGCCTAACCGGTCAAAGACGCGCAATTTCTTCCTCGATCTACGTTCGCGATCTAAAGACGCTCGATTATACGCACACAGAGACGCACGAAGATACTCGAAGACTCTTAGAAACTTTTCACTTTTCCTATATTACACGAAATATTTAGAAACTTCATTAACAGCACGACGAGCCACGATTATACGTGATTGTGAAATTTCTAAAATTTATAATTTCTCTGCAAAACCGTATCCAGAAGTTACATAAAATATTCGTCGCGCAAAGACGATGAAAATATTTGAGCAGTCAATTATTCGCTGTGTTAAGCCACGATATTTAGCGAAACGATCTTTATCACCAGTTGTAATGTTTAAGACTACTTCTATTCATGCTGTATACTAATTTTTCGCTAAATGTATATTTGCCATAAATGTTACAATTACAAGACATCATAACTGTTACAAGAGAAGTTTCTAAAGTTGCGATATGAAGGTTGATGTTTTTAATTAAAAAATTTTTGATCGCGAATAACCGTTAAAACGGATTAAAGTTTTTTTGATTGCTGGTAATCGTTATCGACGAGAGAAATTTCAGTTTGGTTACCAATAACCAACATAAATGACCGGATTTTTTAAATATTTTTTTTTTTTCTTTTTTCTGTTACGAGTAACTGTTATCCGTGGCGAGAAAATTTTATTTTGGTTATCGATGACCATTATCGATGGCAAAAATTTGCTCTACATTGTCAATTATCACTGGCTATATTATCAATCGTTATTAACGTCACTGATAATTATTGGGTTGGAAACTAGGTGATTGCGAATTTTGTCAATATCATCTAATGACAAAACCCGCAATCACCTAGTTAACAAGCCAATAGTACGTGTGTTCGCAGTTATTCATAAAACTTGTGTGTTTTATCGAGCAAACAAAAAGATATGAAAATATATGAAACGAATAGGATGAAAGATAATAAAACATATCAGTTTTATAATTAAGCTTCTTTACGTTGCCAGTGAAAACCGATTATCAGCAATGTCAATAAATATCGACGATAGTCGAATGTGACTAGAAAATATTTTTTTCATCGATATTGCTTGGCGATAATCGAAAATCAATTTCGCCATCGATAATGGTTATCGGTAACTAAAGCAAAATTCGGTTTTCCTTGATAATGGTCACTGTTCGATAACCGAACAAAAATTCAGGTCTCTTCCATTGATTACTGTTTCAAATTAAATTCCCATGATCTAAAATTATTATCGAGCGACCGAGGAACAAATCGAATCGTTCGTAATGATTATTCGTAATCAGAATTATTAACGATTAAAATTCTTGAATCGTATCGCTTTTGGAGAAATTGAAAACTGGCTTTCGTTTAAATAAAAACTAGTTTCTACCCAATGATTTTCCTGCCAAAAAATATTTAACGTAGTTGTTATTTTGGAGCTTCGCTTGTAACTTCCACGTAGATTCCCAGATTGATTTCTAATTTTCCTATTGTAATATAACAATTAATACGATATAATATAATAATCTTAATATTAGATTATAAATATTAACATTGTAGGATTTTTTTATTTATTTATTTTATTTGGGTATGGTCGTTGTCACAAGATCACCGGCGATCTATCGGTTTCGTGATTTCTTGAGTCTCCGACGTGACACAGGCAACCTCTTGTATGGCTCCGGTATACACACGTTCCACAGAGGTGGATGACCCATGGTCAAGTAGACTTTCTTAGTTAATCAAGGTTTTCCCCGATATTACAATATTACAGCAACGATAGTTCCAATGCGGTGCATTTGATACACGTCCGGCAGTGAAAAATGACGAGGATACAACAACAACAACGTTCGAAAAACTTTGAACCGCAAGGCGGGTAATGCTTCGAGAATTCCTCTTTAAACGAAGAACTTCGATGCAGTTGAACGTTCTCAAGTTAAAATTACGCCAACTATGTTCGAGTAGTGCGCTTTCCAGCTTTATGCTGTTTTTACGTTCTGAAGAGAAAAATGATTTAAGTATTTCGGGTGGAAATTCTGCGAGTAGAACGAGAGTTTTAGTTCTTGCTTTTCCAGCAGTTGTCGTTTTAATAATTTTAACCTTCTTAATACAACCTGCATGCGATAGTTTCATAGTTGAAACATTTATTCCCTGGCACAGCACTTAAAAATGATATATATACGGTTTTCATTATCAGATTCGAATACGCGCGTATTGAATTTAGTTAAAATTTTAATTGAATATAAAATACATTATCGCTTGTTTCATTGGATAATGTAACGAATTTCTCGTAATAATATAGGAATTTCATCAAAACGAGTAAATCAACACGTTGATTGACGAAGTTTGAACTACCTGTTGAAAAGTTTAACAATAATGTATTATATATGTATCTGTTCATCAACCATCACGAATCAGCCAAATAATAATTAGAAATAAATTTCATTGATATTTCGTTCCGTTAATAATTAATATGATATTGCCTATAAAAGCGAACATACTTCTTTATTAATACGTGCTTGTAAATTAATTTCGATGATATTTTGTTTCGTTGATAACGAAGAAGAAAACATAGCTGATTATTAATACAAATTAGACAATGAGACAAAACTTCCGACAACGTACGTTGGAAATAAGATTTCACTGACATTTTGTCTTCTTAATAATTAATAAAATATTGATCGTAAAAGAAAATTGCCGATAGTCATAAAGCATTTTAGCAGGCAACGCTGTATAAATATGAAGTACGGTAAAATGGAAGATGACGTCCGGCATTATCTGCATGTTCATTTTACGCAGCTGCGAAGTTAAATTGAAATTCACGTATTTACAGAAAGTAATATCCTCCTCTAAGTGATGGTGCTAAAATGGTCAACAGAAATGGGCTACGTCAGTCAGAGCTTTCAATTACAGGGACGAAGTTGATGAGGACTCTGCAGAAGTTATATATGGAAAGATACAATTAATTGTTACTAATCTTATTATTTTTTAAATTCTAATTCTCAATTCCCCGCATACTTATTTTGTTTTCTATCAATTTTATAACAATGGTCAATTACAATTCTACTTTGTTTTTTAATAATTTGTTATATATTATTATTGTTTTTACAGTTGACGTTTGAAAACGATGAACGTTTTTGATATTAATTAATGAAGCTTCGCATTATGCAGCTGTATCGATTATATTAAATATATATGTTTTGAATAAATAGAATTAAAAAGTGAGAAGAAATTAAGAAATAAGAAATTAATCAATCTTAGGAAAAAAGATCAATGTCTCTGTTAAATTATATACGTTGTTTATATTAAATAATATTACTCCTGTATTGTTGATAGAATTTGTTTACTACATATATATATATATATATATATATATATATATAAATTATATATAATAACAATTGTACAGTGTATAAGTATAGCAAATGAAGATACAGTGTAGCCTGAAAAGTAGTATTAGACAGTAACTAGTCAGACGCGAGTGTTTCAATGATCGTTCGATGTTTCTTATTACTAAGGTGGATAGTTTCATAAATTTTTCCAAAGTAAATTAATATTTCTTTGTTATTTAGTAAAAAAATGGATCAGTGTTCCATCAATGATTAAGGAAAAGAATTAAATATTAATAAATTATGATATATATTAAATTAATTAAGAATTAATTATTGTACTTTAATTACAATATGTAAAATAACGAGTACAAAGATTCAAGGTGTCAAGATTAATAAAACGGTGACGTGTGATCAAAATAACTTTCGATGCTTCGACGTACTTGAATTGAAAGTTGAAAGTTCTTAATTTCATTCTCTGGAATTTATAATTCTTAAAACGAATTTCTGTCAAGAAATTTATATTACCGTTTATATACGTCTAGAATTATATTTTGATCAATTTGTTCTGACTGAACTTGGTGAATTATTTCCAACTCTTTGCAGCCACGTGCACAATCATAAATCGCGAATTTCGGTCACAACGGTTGAAGTTCTCGATTCAACTACGAACATCATCAATTTCTCGCGTCGTAAAACTTTCATGATTTTCAAAAGTTCCAGAAATATTAAATATTTTTGCGCATTAAACGACAGGCTGCAAGCAGCCCCGGTTTTTATACCGACGAAAATTACGATCGATTTCCGATTACTGTACGTTGTAAATTATTGTATCAGAGTAAGACGAATAATTAATTGCGCTAAATCGGACGAGTAATTTGTCTTCCTGTGCCTCGATATCTGGAAATTGATAACGTCAGAAAATTGATAAAAAAATTACCGTCGTCTGTTAGTCAGATTGTCAATGAAAATTATTATTAGCAGATATTAACCCTTATCTAGGAAATTTAATTTGCTCCTACAACAAATTAACGCCACGCTAAAAGATCACTGTAATAATACTAAACACAAACATTTGGATCTGAAAATTTCGCATTTAAAAGCAGGAAAGAACGAGACTTCCACGTGAACTGTCTTTAGACACGTCGTTCGCAGATAATAGAGCGATAGAGTCATCCTCGGCAAAGGAATATAAAAAATTGGATGACAGCAGAAGGAGCAAGTTACGTTGAGCGGAAAGAAAAGGCCTCGAAACTGTACGCGATTTAGATGATGCGATGAACACGGAGGCGATAGATATTGACAAGCAGGTAACAGAAAGATACGCGGAATCTGTGAAAACAGAAAGAAAGAGACGTGGTAACGTATAACGAAATAATGTAAAATAACGAGAATGAATAAAAAGATGGAAAAAATGTCAGAAGAAGGAGTTCACAGCGAATATTCGAAATAAGGGAAATAAAGAAACGAAGAAATAAAAGATAAAGAAATGAAACGAGCAGGCAAGGAAAGAGATAAAAGAGCAATAAATATACGTAATAAGTAAAAAAAAAAAAAAGAAAAATAAAAAAAGCGATAGCACGTGCTGCGTGAAGGGAATCGTTAAGTAAAAATCCTTAAACAAAGGTGGGGAAAAATGAAGGCAAATAAAAGTTAGAAAATTGCGCGTTAAAGGGACCGATCAAAGATTCGGACGAAGCGTAGTATCGCAAAATTCAGCCGGAAGGAAGACGCGATTTGAGCCAGGCCTCCGCTTCAATCAATCGACTACACTCGAATGCGATTTCTTGACAGATATCGAGTGATATCCAATAAAGCAAAGACCTGGTGAGTGCAGCTTTAGATAATCTATCGATCGCCTCGCAACCACTGTTCAACCCTTACAGGTACAAAGTTAAAGCGTACAGGGAGTTACAATGTCGGACCGCTTCTTTCTTCTTCTTTCTTTCTTTCTTTCTTTCTTTTTTTTTTTTTTTTTTTTTTTTTTTTTTTTTTTGTTTGTTTGTTGTTTTACTTATACGAGCATGTATAGCGTAGAGGTTGCTATCGTTACACACCATGTGTTGCATCCCACACCAAGCATGCAACCCCTTCTACGTCACACCGTCGATGCATTTTTGACGTCACGTGTTGTTTGCAGTATCGAGAACAGCGTGATTTGAACGATCGTCGCGATGTTGCACGAACGAGAACTGTCGACTATTTTACTTCCACATCGTCGTTTATCAACTTCCCCAATGAAAAACAACACGACCCATTTAGGACTCGAGCAAGTTTCTTCGTAATAAGTACTCGATATTAAACGCCAAGTACAACGTAGCGACGTTATCGACTTTCGTAATAAAAATTATCTCTATTTCTTGTTTCAAAGGAAACTCGAAAAGACGAAAAAGAAGTTGTCTCAGCGTAGTTTTAATATTTAGATAGATATGAGAAAGACAAAAATAGCGGAGATAGTTCAACGTGCAAGTTTGATGTACGGAGCCCGGGCCGAGTGATACGAAGAAGCAAGCACCGCGTGATTCTTCGTGGAAATATAAATGAAATATATATAGCATAAAAATTTTTGCATTCTCGACGTGGTTGTCGAGAAAATTGAGTTTGAAAATTTATCAAGCATACCGGACCGTGGGTAATTCCGGACTGGACGGGACTGAATAATCGACATGGAGATCATTTTACGTGTGGAAACAAATCGAAAATGTGGAGTAACATGTTGCCGTTTAAGGCTTCATTTTCGAGATAATAAATGTTAACGAATAAATGAGAAATTTTCAAATTTATTTTTCTGGGAAACAAAGCGTTCTACGAAGAAATGTTATTTTACGTTTTCGACTTATTTTCACACGTGAAACCACCTCCTGTCGATTATCTAGTCCTACTTATTCCGGAACATACCGTCGTTTAAGTATACTTGATAAATTTGCAAATTCGATTTTTTCGCGAACTAAGTCGAGTTAAAACTAGCAAAATGTTATTTTTAAAATAAAAATTAGATAATAGAAAGTAGATTGAAAATAACATTTTGTCAGTATATATATAATTATATATATAATTTATTAAATTTCATCTGTCTGCTACAAAATGAAATTCATTTACGCACGTGGAGTTCTCATTCACATTTGTCGGAGTTATCATTCAACCTCAATGCACAGATTAAACATAGATTATTATATAGATATATAGTACACTCTATACAGCATAAACATTGTATTAATTATCGGTTTATTATTATTATTATTATTACCTATTTATCGCAGCAAGGTTTAAAGGATAGTGCTGTCTGTGTTACGAAACACGCGCGTTCCATGTTAATTGGTGAAGTAACTTTACATGTGAGAACGACGAATGTAATTTCTCTTTAATAGACAGAACATTGTCGAAATTTTCGACAAATACAAACCCGTAACACGTAAGTAGGAAAGCGATAAAAGTCAACGATTCGTTTATCGCAATTTCCAATTTTAACAACGTCTCAAACGTTATTCCAGCGTATATTGCTCGAAATTGAATAGAAATTTGTGCAAGTTCTTAGTTAATAACGTTAGAGAAACGAATAGCGCGTTAATAATTTGCAACTCGTATTAGTTGGTGAAAGTTTGCGTATTACGTGTTCCGGTCGAAAAGTTTATCGACTTGATAAATTAACATAGCATTGCGACAGCGTAGCAAAGAATACGTGCTTAACATTCGATTAATATTACCATTCGCTTGAAATTAACTTCTTAATGAAAATTTAATATCGATAGGATAAAGAGGATATCACGCGGATTATCTCGAGATCAGAAATTAAATTACTTGGTAATTTGATGTTAAAATTTCTTATTATACACAATGTGTTTCAGTAATTGAATATACGCGAAATTAACTTACGATATTATTCATCGAATTATAATGAAACAATTAGCTAGCAATTCGTTTATTCTATTATTTTATTATGTGTATGTTGAACAGAATTTTATACGTTTTTCGTACCTACTACGTGGTAGACATAATTTATTATTATGGTTTATCATCGTTTATAATTTAATAATCATTTAACGTTGAAATTCGATATAATATTCCGGCGGAATTATTCTTTCACTATCATAATGAATTTAATAGCAGCAAATTTGATATATAAACGTAATAATGAATGCAACGAAAGTAAAGGTATTATATTCACTTTCGTTAAAGTAATCGGTTAATCATTAGAATACAATCTAACGATTATCAATATTAAAGATCGCTTGTTTACTTCTTATAGCTTCGCCGCCTTCCGCATATTTTATATCTTCGTTCAACGTTTTAATTTTAGTACACGAACAGCTTTCATAAATCGTCAGAGCTAATCTGTTACTATGTAATCAGGAATGATAATTAAAAACTGAGCAGGTTAATTAGCCTAGTTCCATAAAGGACCAAATTAAAAATCCAATCAACAACGTATTTGAGCCAAGCTTAAATTCGATGCATGTGTTAAATTAACATTTCAACTTATTAATAATTCAACGATACTCTCCGCTGCATTGATCCTTTTTTTTTTTTTTTTTTTTTTTTAATTTAGAACGGAATACAATAGCCTGCTATTTTATTTATTGCCGTTACACGCTGTCGCTATTATCAGTTGTTTCGGAAAACTAGAAATAACAGGGAATTACATTTCTATATATCCGTCGCTCGTTACATTACATTGACGTTTTATAGATATTTATAACGACGGTCTCTGACATTTACGTTGTCGATCGATGTAAGATAAATGAATTTCAGGAAGGAAGAGAATTGACATTTGATCATTTCAATTGCAATTACACGTAATCACAAACCATTTCGATAAAGGGAAATTTAATTTTACAAATACGAAATAAACCGAACAGATCGTCAACATATTTTTAACCCTTCAATAAATAGACACAGTAGAGGCCATTCGATTCTGAAATTGAAATCTGAATTTTCATTTCGGTTATCACGGTATAACGGAGAACTTTAGAATCTTTAACGTTCATGTACGTCCGAATATAAAAGGAAAAACTTAACGAGTAAACGCACGTTAGATTGATTTTTATGAAACAGAAATTACAATAAATGAAATTATCACTCAGAAACATTCACTCAGCGTTTCGTCTATCCTTGGTTCGTACGAATACCGAAAAATTCTATTTTATCATATCATTTATCTAGTAATCCTGATCAATTATTTTCTAATGTTATAGAAAACCAGCAGGTGTTGCAACGTTCATTAACGAGCATGTACATATGTTAGCCATGAGATGTAGATTATACCTTTTAGTAAACAATTTCATTTGCCGTGGAAATTGAAGTTAGGACGTTTTAACGCTTTTTATTCCCCTTTTTTGCTTCTTATGACGCTATAACCATAACGCACTGGCAATGGTGATAATGTTTTTAAACTTTCTTTCTTTTGTTCATATTATGTTGCACATAAATATACGTGAAATAAGGTAATAATAATAATAGTAATAATAGTAATAATAATAATAATAATAATAATAATAATAATAATAATAATAATAGTCGCTTATAAGTTTCCACTCACAGGGATGTTGTTACATTAGGCTGTTGCAATTTGTTTGAAACGACAAGTATATTCGTCAAACACAAAGTGACTGCTACAATACAGAATTAAGTTGTAATAAAACGACCGTTTCATTTTTTAATGTTATTACCAACAGGGCTCGTCGTGAGGTAAAATATTGCCACTTCTTTGTGACGACTATACTCGTCGAAGACGGCTATCTGGTTAAGTCTATCCGTTTAATGTACTTATCATTTTCCACAGCTGCCTGCTGTCTTCCTATGAAATGTTCTACTTTCCTCTTATAAAATTTCTACGGAGACGAGTTCCATTGTCGCAAATTTCGCTCCTCGATCAATCGAATTATTTATGGGATGCTCCGACAACCATAATAGGTAGAGCAACGCGATGAAAATAATATAATACGTTGATATAACGTATAAATTAATTATATCACGTATCATGGAATGATATATCATCGATAATGTCATTACCAAAGCGTCGATCTGAATAGTTTCGTTTAAGTTTGATAGCTAATCGCTAGCAAACTGCGTCGTAATAAATTGTCCTGGCTGATAGGAAGCAATTGTACAAATTGAACGCGCGAATAGTCCGAGGAATTGTCTGAAGAAAGCATTATCTCTTGGAAATTTCATTAGAAGGTAAACACTGCGTGGGTGGAACCCTATCTGTAAATTTGCAGTTATTTCTTATTGGGTGATCTCCTCGTTAATTTTACAGGGGGTACTAACAAGCAGACTGACGAACGAGGGTAACATTCCCTTTTGAACGCTTCTGCGAATTCTCCGTTGCCTTTGCCAGCTTTCTGTCCGATTATACAAAATCTATCAAACGAGAATTTATCAATAAACCGCAGATTGTCGTACAAATTAATATAATTGTATATATTAATATAATTGTAAATATTATTGGCGGAACGGAGCTTAAATAAAGTACTTTGCCTCTGATAATTCACATATTTTCGCCGTGCTACGCACAAATTTTCTAACAAACGTATAAATATTAGCGGCATACTTGAAAACCACAAATACGATAAGTTCGTGTTTGTTCATTCGATGACCTTCGTGTCGCTTGTTGACTACAAAGAAATATTTTGATAAATAAGACATAATCGATAAATAATAATTATAAAAATAAACGAATAAGTAAATCTAGAATATTTTGCAAAGGAACAGTAATACTGGAGCAACTCTTCTGTTGGTCCAACTTAATAAACTTGATTGCAGAAGATAAAATTCTCGATCGTTGATCAAAGCAAAGTCGAAGATGCAAAGACACCTCTCTACACGCTGGAAGCATAAAACTTCACAAGATAAAATAAAAGATCGAAATCGTAAATTTGAAGGGATAAAGTCGCTGTTCCGATGTAAGCGAGATATCATTAACTTTCACTCTCACCTACGAATGGTCATAAATGTCTCAAAGCGTACAGAAGACACCAGGGAGAAACGATATAGCATCGATAAAACTTTTATTATTAAAAAAAAAATTACCACATTCGAAGTTTTTATTTGGGGACTTTGAAACGCTCCCTGCTAAAAACCTTTAACGCCCCCCCCCCCCTATATCTTCTTCTTTTTATACCTCGGAAGCAGTTTCACAAGTTTCCTGCCCTTTTCATTATTTTAGACCTAATAAGAAGATATTTTTAAGGTGAAAAAGGCAGTACGTTTATCATCGATGTCAGTCCGCTTAGATTCTATGGTAAATTCATACAGAATATCTTAATCAGTTAATTGTCTTTGACGAGTATACTCGTCGTGCGTAAAAAATAGTTAAAACTTGCTGTTTTCAATTGCGATAAATTTCGGCAATAAAGTTGAAAAATAAAAAAGTCGTTTCGTTACAACTTAACACTAGAACTACCGATAGTTAACACGAAGCTATTTCTACTAAAACCAGCGAAAATGACTGGTCTTTAAAAAATACGTAACAATGGAATATTTTTATATTTAGTGATTTATTACTTTCTTACAGAAGGAATTCCATGTTATGTAGTGCATTTTTGGGATTATTAATCCATCTGGGACCATCATCCCTGAACTAGGATTGATACACTTATAATAGGATTGATACACTTCCTGATAAATGTTATCATTATATCGAATGACACGCAGTAAAAATTTTAAGAACGCGTGGCAAGTTGTACAAAACGAGGCAACTGGTTAATTGGGATTCAGATTGTGGGAAACAGATTGTGGGACCCTTTTACCCTTTTACACCTTGACAAGTACCGGGTATTTTAACTGATATTGGTATAGGTAGCCTTGATACATTATTTTGAGTTTGAATACATAAAAAACAAAACAAGATTCATTATATTATTCTTTTAGTTATCGTTGCAAAAGTCATTACATCATTGCGGAAAAAAATATAACATGAAGTAGGAATTTTAAAATAAAATTGTAAAACCAATCAATTTCACTAGTTATTCTGGTTTAGTTTATTTGACAACTTAATTCCATACTACACAGTTGCACATACCCTGTGTTTGAATATACTCGTCATCGCTTTTTAGGAAAACGTTTTCCAAACAGGTGGCAACAGTCGACTGGCCAAGTAGATTATTAGCAACTTCGTCAAGAAAGTTTCTAATTTTATGAAGGAAACGTAAAATGTAGAAATTGGTAATTTTAAACACGAAAAAAATGTAAAGATTGTATAGCTTCAGTATAGGTTCAGTCGCTATCTCCCTTTCAGAACATTTTAGAAATCATCTACAAGATCATATTGACCATTAATTCTCAATCTTTTCGTCCCCTTCGTGTCTCTTATGTCAGATTGAAGGGAATGTCAACGATAATTTACCTTCTATCCTTGGTGAACAACTTTCAGATAGAAATGGCGGAACCTTCAAGATATATCGAATGATATTTATTAAGCCGTCCCATTAGGGTGAACGAGAACGGAATGTAGCATTAACTTGGTACATAAAATCCCACCCCACTTTGTCTCCAGCATATTGCTTGTACGGTTCTGCAACCATGTAACATTTGCCCCTAATGCGATACAAGTATGAGAAGAGCTTCGGTATGTTGCAGCCTAAGTATCGTGAATTACGAGCGCAATAAAAATGTTAATGCTACAACAAGGAAAACAACGTTCCGATTTGTTTAATTCTTTTAATTCGAATCACGAAAAAAGCACATGTTCATTCAAAATGATAGTAATCCGTGTTATGAAAGAAGCAAGGACGAGCATATAAATTGATTTGAATTTTTCAAAATATTTGTTCAGATGGCGAATCGAAGAGATGAAAGGCGAATCGAAAGTTGAAAGATTTCGGAATAAATTATTTTTTTAACGTTCTGTACGTGTGCGAATCTTCGAAAGATGTTCCAATTTCCGTTGCTCTAAACCCAGATAAAGAAAGCTTGAAAAATAAACCTCTACCTTGTTCATCGCAAAAACTCAAGTCGTTTGATCTGACCTTACGAAGAAATTATTCAATTGCGAAGGATGTTGCGATAGTATTGCCGTTCACTGTACATGACCATTCTATGGCAAATCGATCATTTTTTCGCGTCGATGTCAGGGATACTTTTTTTTCCAACTTGCCAACTCGAGAAAGCGAAAAAACTTTCGACAGATCTAACTCACGAAGATGGAAGAGATCGATTTACGTAAATGGAAAGATGCGTAGCTATCTTTGAATAAATAAAAAACTTACATATTATTTAAACGAAAAAGGTCGTTTCAACAAAGATCCATTTTGAGATCAAAACAAAGATCCAAAATTTCTCCCTATCGCGCTCTCTTTTCTCTCATCTTTACACACTCATTGTGTAATATCATGGTCATATAGCAGTTTCAACAATGTTTCGACCATGTAACGAGCTATCCTAATCACATCGAACTACCACGGAAAATGCAGTCGAACAAGCAGACTAACGCCAATGATTCATAGACTCGTGGCAAACGAAAATTAATCGCTGCGAGTCTTTTTCCTGTCGTTGCTATATACTATGTATGTATGTATGTATGTATGTATATATGTTCGTACATTTATATATGTAGCCTGCTCCGGACATACAGATAATAACAGATAATAACCGAAGAGAAATATCCAGGCTGTGTCACACGACAAAAGCCACTAGCATGATTTAGGATGCCACCAGTGTTAAAGGATATGCATCTATTATTTATAGTGATAAAAATTCTATTACTTTCTTCTCACAGTACTGTGTCTAACTAGACTGTGAATATTTATTGCGCGCTCATATTTCCACGAAAATAATTAAGAGAGACACTTGAACCGGAAGTTGCCGTTATTTGTTAAATATTATATTAGATCGTGGCAAAAGTTTCTTTCGTTCTATAAGGAAATCATAGACGCGCAACATTTTTCTGTTTTCTATTATTTTATCGAATTACGTACGATCCATTTTGTCCTATTAAGATGAAGATCGCATTGTTTGACTGAATTTTCGTGTTTGTATAAAGATGCGTTGTCGTAAAAGATATGTTCGTAAAACAAAGACGATTAGGGGACAACCTGCTGTTGTTACAAGCAACAGGTACTCTACTTTAGATATTTTATACGTTTACGTATACGACATCCGATACATTTTTACACGTTATGAGCACGTTGTATCCATTTCTGCATGATTTCAGATTTCTCTTGAACGTATAAAACGACCACGATATACATATTCCAACGAAAATAAATAAAAACGCGCTTCATTAACCAGGCACACGTCAACGCGTAAATTCAACAAATTGTGGAACTTTGAAATTGCACGCAGAGAATACGTGGATGCGTATGGCGCAATTTTTATTTTCTGCCACAATTCACCCTCGGAGAGTGAAATCTACCTCTGAAAATTTCCCGCTATTGCTGTAACATTGACGGATACTTTTATCGAACGATAGGCGCTGATCGAAAGATGTAACTCTCGTCCGAAAAGTTTCTTTCTATGTATACTTGTAGCTTGAAAGCTATAACGGAAAATCGGAAAGTAGGTCGATTCTCGGAGGTGAATTTCATCCCCTTAGAGCAACTTTGGACAGCGAAAGAATGTCCTGTACGCGTCTCGGAAGTTTCATAATCTTTCGAAACTTGTCTTGTAAGTAGAAAATTTGCTTATATCTGTTTTGAATATTTTATACGCTTCTGCATTATTTCGTACACTCTGTGTACTCGTTTTCGAATTTCTTATAAACGCAGAGAAAACGTACGCGACGACTGTTCTATGCATCTCGTTTTTTGAAAATGAACGACAATCGCAAGAACTTGTAACGTTGAAGAACGAGCCACTGACTGTCGTCGTTGATCTTTCAGATCATCCTCGCTTTTATTTAATTACAGCTAAGTGGAAAACATCGGTAGCGAACACAACGTCGTCGATATCCCGTACAATACGTCGTGTTACGATATTACGGTGAACATCATTTGTCAGCATCGGCTTCCCGTTGCCTTCGGCTTGCGATCTGATCTTTACAATTCTTGCGAATACGCCTTTCAACGACGCTTTAAATTCGTGGCCGTTTTCCAGGACAACGCACACCGCGCCCGATAGAAATATCGAAAGCGAAAGCTTTCTCTTGTTGGCGGATAAATGCCCGTGAAAGCTCCGGATCGATAAAGGACACGGTATGTTAAATTCTTTTTCTTCGAAACAGGTCTGATGCGGCTTTCGATTTCCCGGAGAAGCGATTCACGCGATAATCGTTTCCCTTTGCGACGATTTTGTGAAAAGCTTTTCCGCTACACACGACAGATCGTCACTCTTTCTATCGAATAATCCAAGCCGAATCCAAGTTCGACAAGACCAATTCTGCAAAATTCCTGTCTCTCGCTATTTCTCGTGTAGAAGATTTACTAAGTTGAAATTTCACAGATCGTAGCTGCTAAGCTACTCGTAAATTACTTGCAAATCCTTTCGTAACTTGTATCTCGTCCTTGCATCGTGTTTCTGCATATTCTTCCCAATAAATTCTAATTAAACCGCGGATCCATATTTTGGAGAATGTAAAAAGGTAGAATCTCGGTTGAAAATTGCCTTACCAACCAATTGCTGTAGAAAACGCTACTTTATATATTTTATATATTTTTTCGTGTTCCATTTCGAATTTCCTATGAATGGAATTCAGGAATCCTAGGAATGGAATAAATGGAGTATTAAAATCTTTCCGTTTAATTACAAGGTGGTCACAAAGCGGAAAGGTCAATGAAAATATTCTTGTCGCGCTTTTTCTCCTCTGCGATCTTCCGAGACGTTAAGAAAATCGAAATTGTAGGATTTTAAAAACGAACGTAAGACTTTGACGTTATTGAGAAAAATATTTTGACGTGAAACGATATCGCGATAAAGCCCGCTTAAGCTCGGTATTATCCTCGACGTAGAATAAACTTCTGCCTTTTTTTTAACTCGTCGAAGTTGCCTTAAGTTGTTTTAGCTGTCATCCTGCGCTATTTTCACTATCACTAAAAATTTCTCTCAGAAATTCCAACGAGAAGCAAAATTAAATAAATCGGCGTGCATAGTAATTGCGTTTTGTTATCACGACAAGAATCGCGTTAGTAGGAACGCAGTTTCAGCTTTTTTATTCGCCGCCAAAACGTTCATTTTTGATACTGTCAGTTTCGTTTGGATGGAAAAAGGGAAAAAAGAAAGGGAGATAATTCGGACGTCTTACTCGGCAACTTTGCCTTCTTAATTAGCAGCGAGTCAACGACTTGTACGAAATTCTCCACATTAGTCGGCGGCAGCTAATCGCGACAAATGGCGTGCAACGATGTGCAACTTGTCGTACAGCTGCGAAAAAAAGCTATTCAGCTCGTTCGAGCAGGTTCAATAATTTTAACGGCATAAGACATGTCCAACGTTTCGTGGAAAATTTTATCTGCGCTCTGTTTTTCTTTTATCGTTTTATTTCCGTGACTTGGAGATCACTTCCAGGCTGAGCAAAGGGAATATTTTAATACCAGATCAAAAAGGGAAACAGCCTATCAAATCGAACGATGGAAGGTTTTTTAAAATAGATGACAAATCTGCCAAGTTCTGGGTCCCGTTAAGAGCATAACTAACTTACAACTGCGTGAACTAGATCGCTGGTGTTCACGCGTAAATTCATTCGTACCTTCATCGAAGCGATAAAAAATATTTTTTAATAAAATTTCGGATCGATGGAATTACGAATTTCCATAAAAATATGCGAGCCAAATTAAAATTTGTTTCGTCCACTATCGATATTGCCACATCTACAATGTGTTTTCCGCTTCTCACGTTTCGCGTATATTTTTTTTTTTTTTTTTTTTTCATGCTACGCGAATTTCCATAAATATATAAACATCGGCAGTCTAATTGAAACCCTGAAACCCTCGAACCGATGTATTTCGTTCGAAAATCAATTAAAGCGATGTTTTTCGATAATTCGAGAAATTAGTTAACAACGAATTCGATTTGATATGTTTTCATTGGACGCGTTCGCTTTAATTGCCCTTTCATCGAACGCTTTGCCTCGGTCCCCTGTCTTAAACATTTCCTCGGAGGATGAACTTCTTAACAGACTTGATGAACGGTGTGGACTTAACGAAGGTAATTTTTTATACTCGCGGAATGATCTTTTTCAGAGAATCTTAACGATGGTCGAGCTGATAGAAGGAGCAATGCATGTTTTTTAAACGTCTTCGTTTAAATCATTACGAGATATTCGAATGAGTTGTAATCGACCATAAGCGTATCGTAATTGAATTATTAATTATTTATTAGAACAAACGATAATTAATATATATTTCTCGATGATACGTTTCTACGTGATATATCTCTTTTTCGTGAAAATTATCTCCTGAATTTTCCACCGTTTTGTACACCATGGTAAATATGTTCGTGAAATAGCTTTCACGATAAAAGTCTCTCGTACCTGCACGATAATAAAACTGTTTTTATTAAATCTCTTTCATTGTTTTCGAACAGAAAATCTATTCTCTGTTGTTTCTTATACGACGCGAAATACGTTCTACGACAGTGCGTTACCGTATAAAGGTTAAACTGTGTACCGTAAAAGGTCAGGCTACAATTGTTGAGAAAGTTGTTTTGAAAATAATGGAAAACGTCAAGATAAAATCAGCATTTCTATCGGTTTAATATCTTTGCATGGAATACAAATTTTATTAATTTTAAAACAATTGACGTTATTTTCAGCAAGTTATTCGGTAAAAAATTCAATCGATATTTCACAAACCGGTTGTTCAACGGATATTCCTTTCTCCGTGGTTGCACAGAATACACATTTTTTAATTTTTTTTTTTTTCTTATCGAACCTCTGAATTCGTATCACAGTTGCGTATAAATATGCACGACGTAAAATTGCGTTAGACGCTTAATTTGCAATTCTTTCGAAGAATAAAAACACGCGAGTAATCTCTGCAGTAAATTAATAAATTTACTTGAAGGGTACTTGCGCGAAGAAAACATTGTAAATTGCAAAATTGAATAATTTTGATGTTTTACCGGAGAACGTTCTACGTACCGATAAAAATACCGTATTATGAAATTTAACTGTGATTTCACTTACCGAATAAGCTACCACCAACACTGGAAGATTGTGTCGCAAGGTCGTTTCTGTGAAAAAAGAATATAAATTTCAATAAACATTGGTCGATCGTTTCTTAGCTTTCGTCTATGCCATCGATCTCGACGAATAGAATTTCCTTTGCAAGTAACAGCCGACACACACACACACGCGTCTCTACCCGTACGCTTCCCTCGTTCGTGAATCTGGAATATGTTAAGGCTGAACTACATCAAGTTTTCTCCTGCTGGCGAAAAAACTTGTTTCTTGGCACTCGAGGTGATTTCTACGAGAACTCTTAGCTTGGTACGTTAAGAGCTGTACAGGCTACGCCGCCAAACTATACGTCGCTTGATAACTCGAATCACTTTGATTCGCAAACAACTGCAACACGAGCCAGAGAAGCGTTAATGGATTGCCGATCCCCGAACCGAGTGCCAAAACGCACTCTACGCGCACTGTTTTTACTCTGCTCAAACCGAGGAGGAAAAAAAAAAAAAAAAGAAATAAAGGCACCTCATCCTCGTTGATCGATAGAATCGTTCTGTTTTGTGTCTGTTGGGGTAAACGAAGTAGCACAAGGTACGTTCCATCACGTTGCGAAACTCGTTCGCACATCGAAGGTAAATGAAGATACGTTTGAAGGAATGAATCCAATTAACTCCGCGAATTGGATGTGAATTCGAACAAAGCCAATAGGAAGCTGCGTCGATTCTCGAATTCTTCCAATAATTGGACAATAATGCCGGCCGCGGGTCAAAGATTGCCGCGCCGGGTTGAACGATAATCGATACTCGGCAATTTTATCAACGAACAATACGCAAACTGTTGTTTCGCGACGGACGCTATCGATAGAGCTGACGGTCGATGACGCCGCTCGAGAATCGTGCAAGGGACAGCAGTTATTTCTTTGCTATTATTCGGATTAAAGGTTTCCATGCACTTCACCACATTCGAATCGTTAAATTGCACCGCTGTTGACGTACTTGCGTCCTCTGCTCCCATTGCCATGCACTCGAGCGTCGCATCGAATTTTTGTTGTTCGCTGTTATTCAAAGTCACGTCAATCACAAAGACTTTCGGCTGCTATTTCGCGTTAATTCAATTCGAGGATCAAAAAGCGGATTAACCGCGTACCAATGGCGACATTGACGCGAACGAGGCGAGTTATTGTTCCCTCGAGTTTGCCAGCAACCTATATGTTTGTTTTATATTCGCTTCTCATTATCCTCGCTCTCCTGGGTAGCACAGAATTTCAGTTACGTTTCTCCTTGGTTTACGTCCATGGTCTACTCTTTCAACCAACGACCTTCGCGTCTCTCCTACTGAACATCTACGCTCGAAGCTTGAAACTTAAACTTCACCTTCGAACGTACCTCTAACTACTTGTACTATCGCTGCGCCTAAACTTTGACAACGTACAGACGTACAAGATGTGAAACTCAGTGTGAGAATATGCAAAAGACGTATCAACACGACGGACCACGAACAGGCCACGGAGGTCTATTACGAAACTTCAAGACACAAACGGAAGTTGTGTAATTAAAAGAAAATAGTTCGACGTATTACTACGAAGTAGCTCAATTTCCTTAACACTTTGACTGACACGCCGAAATCACATGTTTCACTCAGCACGCCACGGGAATATTTTTATTGTTCCAAGCATATAATGGCAAAATAATAATAAAATGACGATGTAAGACAACATTCTTCCCCAATGGACCATTTATCTTATTGGTGGTCAGGGGAGGCCACTGTGGCGCCTTGGTAACAATTGATAGCGACGCATTATAACAAGGCTTCGTTTATTTCAACAAACCAGTCGCATTCGTTATTTCGTCGCAAGCAAAACGTCCAGAATATATCGTTGAAACGTGTAGAAGATATTAGTAAACAGTATTTGCTCATTCTATATATAATAGTGTAGTATCGTGGACAAAAGGCCTAAGATATCTGCCGAATCGTAAACAATGTCGCGAGAGCCGCGGCATCGTCGGGTACATCAATGTGTCGTCGATCCTTTTTAAGTGGATAGTTTCGTGGAAAGGGCCCGCGTGACCCTGGCCACGGGCGTTTCGGGACACGTGTCTCGAACGGCGGGAAAAGACAAAGAGACGTTAAAGTCAGTATTAGTTGAGAAGCCGGAGAGAACGGATGCAAAAGGTGTGCAGAGTGTGAATTGAGAAGCGAGAGCGAGCGAGTGTAGAAGCCGAAGAGTGTGAATCGGGAAGTCGAAAGCCGCGTCTGAAAATAAGACGTACGACAGCATTGTAATTATTTCGTTGCTTCGAATATTATTAATGTAGTATCGTGGGCAAAAGGCCCAAGGTATCGGCCGAACCGTATACAAAGTGGCGAGAGCCGTGGCGCCGTCGAGTACATCAATGTGTCGTCGGTCCTTTCAAGTGGACAGTTTTGTGGAAAGAGCCTGCGTGACCCTGGCCACGGTGTTTCGGGACATGTGTTCGATGGGACGAGAAAAGACAAAGAGACGCCAAGGGTAGAGTTAGTTGAGACGCCAGCGAGAACGAATGCAAAAGGCGTGCAGTATGAGTTGAGAAGCGAGAGCGTGCGAGTGCAGATGCCGAAGACGAGAGTTGTAGAGTTGCTAGCGTTGTAGAGAGATCGAGTTGTTAGTTATAGAGTTGCGAGAGTGATTTGAACGGAATAAGACTTTTGTGTTTTAGTTCAAGTTGAACATTTATCGTTCTCTGTCCAATTAATCTCTGTTATTTTTATTAATATTAATAAATAGCATTAGGAGAATTTTACAAATCTAAATCATCCTAATCCTATCCTTTTTCCGATACTACATTAATTAAATCAAAACATCATTACTTGTCCTTTCCTCTAAGACCCATTAAGATACTACAATAGTAAGGTATGTGCACACTTCTAACTTGAATTATATGATTATAAAGCAGCATTTACGATTATTTTCTAGTAATCTTAACTTAATGAAGAACGAAAAAGATTTCAATTTGAACGTTGAATCGCGAAAATTTTAAATATAATATAAATTAATATAAATTTTAAATCGCGAATTTTAAAAAGCAGGAAGGGCAGGCAGGGACACGGCGCAACAAACGCTGGAGCTTTGTCCGGCGTGGGAGCTACACAGCTACTCCCTGCGGCATGTCATAGGTGAAAGATTGACACACCCTCGGCGATTCTAGAAACGATGTTGAGAGCGAACCATAGGAATACGAGGCTGTCCGCCTCTTTTGCGAGCGAGCAGAAAGGGAGAGAAAGAAGAACTCTCACCCTTGTAGGATAACGCATGCAGGGGGATGGCGGTCAGGCGGCCCTAGAACCGCTTCATCGCCGTCCCAACGGACCCACGACTAAAACAGGGGATAACGCTAGGGGCAATGCCCCCCACCCTAGCATCAAATTCAACAGTCGGAGAATTATTAGGATTGGCTCGAACAAGAGGACGACGGAAAAGGGTGCAACTGAAGACAATTCATGAGAGGTTCCTGGAGCACTCCTGTCGTACGCGTAGGATGATCATCGTGAAATTTTAGTCGGTAAGAGTCCGACACTACTCTACTGTTACCGATTATTAGCAGCAGCGGAGTGTTCATGAGGATTTCTTCACGTACAAAAAGAAAGAAAAAGGTGGAAGAGTAATAAATAGCAAGAAGAAAAATACCGACTAAACAGTCGCAAATTCTTTTCATAGTTGCAACGTGAATCCCATAGAATTGGATAAAGTAAATTGATCGAAAAAATGACGAATGTTAATGTTACGCATGAACGCAACTATCCTGTTATCGGGTTCAAGAATGCGCATGGGTCGTGGCTTATTAACGCGTATATCGTCAGGCACATAGCTGTGCTGTGGTACTCCGGGGCACAAGGACCTCTGTTTTCGTGTTACCTAAGGGTAGTTACGATACAAACGGGTCGATTGAGCGGTCGATGAGAAATTTGAGTAAGTCTCTCCCTGCGGAAACGCGAGTTTGGTCGACTAGTCTGGGTCAAGGGTCGAGCGACGGATAAAATTTTCGCGTGCAAACGCAAAAATTTAATTGCGTAGATTGGTAAAACCTCGGTTCGGTAATAAATAGAGTTCGCTTAAAAATAAAGAGACCTCGTTTCAAACGAATCAATGTGCACAGTGCACGACGTCGTAGTAATGATCAGTGGCTTCTTCTTTGCAACTTGTAGCGAGTTAGACAATGAGTTTCCACTATATCTCGTTTATCTCACGAGTAACCCGCGCATCTCGCGAATTAGAAACGTAGTTTAAAGTTTCGATATCCAGTAAAACACTCGTGGCCATCAGCGACATGTTTTTAACATTTTAGATCTTGTTTAGCAGATTCGCTTGTTTATGAGACTCTGTTGTCCTCTTCGATTTGTTCGCGCAGTATCGCCCGACGGAACGGAAATTGCAAGCTGCAAGCTGCTCTTGGCTTTATTTGCAAATTTATTCGTGCGCACATATTTCTAATTACGATTAACATCACCAAGCAAGAGCAACGCAATCGATTGTCACACGAATCTCTTGACACGTGCGATTTATGGCGAGAAAGAGGCAAAACCGTGTCGGCGAATTTGGCACGACTTGCAAATTGCCAGTGTTACACGGTCAAGTGAATAAATATTCGCGTGTCTATTTCGTTCGTCGATGGAAAAATTTTATCAGCTCTGTAACTGATACGTTTTACGGCACGACGAACGATTTATAGCAAATTCTTAATGCTTACGATATAATTTGCCAAGAGTTTATACCATCGAGTTTATAGAAGCTTGATCACCGGTCGAATATCCTGTCAAGATATTTGATATTTCGAATTTACGTCTATATCGATAAAATCAGCAACACGGTAAAATGATACAGCAGTTGCCCTACGCGTTATTTTATATATTTTTATCAATAGCGTAGCATCGTTTTAGAAAATTATTGTAAGAGACTACTAGAATTATTTTCTGTTTATTATTTTACGTTTTTCTCTAATTTCAAACACCACGATCAAGTTGGAATAAAGTTAAATTGAAATATATCGATAAGAAGTGAAATTGCATGGCATATGTGAAAAAATAGACGAAATAGATTTTCATGATCTTGATGGCGTAAAGCGTCAAGCGTAATACTAGCAATGTCAATACTAATGTCGATACCGGCAGTAAATTGATCTTGGTGGTTTAACGCACGGACAATCAAGTGCAACCGTGCAACATGCGGATTTAATCAAATTACATTAGAAAATTATGTATGTACACGAACGATACATGGCATATTTAACCCTTTGTATTCCTGTGTGGAGTGTGACTCGACATCAGACATTCTTTCAGACCCACCTTTTTTTGTGAAACGCGCGAAAAAAAAGTCAGGATTGCATCCTGGAAGTTGTTCCAAGATATACCATACACTTAAAAATTACAAGGTACGACAATAGTGTGAATAAAACTGGTATTTAAATGAATTTGTTTCTTCCTTTGTTTATTTAAATTGTCTTCTTTTTTAGTTAAAGTAAATTTCAAACTGAATTTAAAAGCGTTGCAAGCTGCTGGTAACGAAATTGAAATAAAATTCGGAGTGGAAAGGGTTAATATCAAAGTCACCTAAAGAAATCAAAGTATCCGATATGATTGAAACTTAAAGACAGCCTCTCGTTTGACAAAACAATATTTTACCACTAAGTTCTTTTCTATCAGGTAAAAGCTAATTCTCGGATTATCGAAATCCACGATTACAAATATTAATTTCGACAAACGTTCTCGAGATCGAGCCTCCGTTCATCGATTAAAATATAAACTGTGTTTATCTGAAATTGCTCGTACATGCTGCGACGTAGAATTTTTTTTCAACGATGCTCGACAATTTCACTTTCAATTGTAAAAAATGTTACGCATCGAGCGGAAACACCTGACTCGAAACGATAACGTTTCATCAGAAAAATCGGAATGTTTCTATTTTTCTATGTTTTGTAGAACTGGCGTTTCTCGTTCGTCGTTTAATTCGTGTTTTGAATGATGTTGAGTTTGACGTTGACTGATCGAAGAACGAGTGGATGAATTTGTAATAGAAAAGTATACTGAAATGATTAAAGGTATAAATATAAGGTATAAATTAAAGGTATAAATAAATATAAAGGTATAAATATAATATAATACTGATTCAGATCCTTAATCTTTTAGTATTACTAGAAAATGGAAGGATAGGGAGCACGTTCATAAATTTATGGCAAAAGAATATTACCAAAAAAGGTAAGCTTCTGGCTTTGGCTAGAGGCTACAGGGAACATAAAGAGAAATCTGTTTATTAGTTTCTTTGTTCCTAGACCTTGCAACCCAGAACATAATATACATTCAAGGGTAGGATAATATGCGCCGCTCCTTATTTGCAATATATCTGCGTAATAGCAGTCTCCAGGCCATGGATATACATAAATAAAGATGTAGAATTTTTCATGAAGTTACTTCAACAGATGAAATATACGATAAATCGCAAGTTAATCACTTCTAAAACAGCGTCTTTTTGTGATTTTTTTTTTAGAAGGAAAAGAAAGAAACGAAGTTATTGAATTTTGAGGTATGTTTTTATATATATTTAACGAATACAAAAAATTTCTTTTTGAAGTAAAAGAAAAATTATAACAGCGTAAAATTATTTCTAAGCCTATTTCATGGGCTGCATTTTTCAATCGGCGTGATCCTCGACTGAAACGAAGAACCAAAAAAGGATTAAATTATTATATATTTTTCTTCTCGATGGACTAAAAAAAAAGAAGGCGGAAAATAAAAAAATGTGTTTTGTAAGAAGAAAGAATAAACTTCAAGGTGCTATAACAATTATTTAAATCAACTTTTTGACAAACTTTTTTAGTTCATCGAGAAGAAAAATATATAATAATTTAATCCTTTCTAGTTTTTCCGTTTCAGTCAAGAATTACGAGGTGAATCTTTCACGCCGACTGAAAACGATTAGAAATCTGATATAATTTTTTTGTTAACATTAAAAAAAATTTGTTGTATTCGTTAAATATATATAAAGCCACACCTCAAAATTCAATAACTTCGTTTCTTTCTTTCCCTTCTAAAAAAAATCACAAAAAGACGCTGTTTTAGAACATTCTAATTCAGGACACCCCGTTAAATAATCATATCGTCGAAGTACGTAAGAATTTAAAGCGAGGATCAGCTTCGTGACAGAGCTCGTCTCTGCGTACGAGCGATAAGTCAGGAAAACGTTGATATTTAACTAAAAGTTATTACCGTATACGCGTAAACGTGTTCCTGTCGCATCTACTTCACGGGCTGCAACGCTAGGCGTTCTGACGCGTCATAATCTTTTAGTCGGCTAAATGTAATATCAATCGTTAGCAGAGAAACGTGAAAGCATTTCGGAGTATTTCTATGTACGAGGATTTATCGAGAAAGATATTAAAAATACATTTATCAAACAGCTTACAGCTTAAACAACTGCACACGCCTCTCTGCCTGCGTCTTTACGTAGAAAATATTTTTTCTATCCAAGAGATGTACGCAGATTTTTCCAACTGACCGTATTTTCACTGTATTAAAAGGCTCTATACTACGAAACACGTAATACTTTCTACGAAACCATTTAATAACAAAAGCGACGTAGAAACGTTCGTTCTGTTGCACAGGCGAACGATTAAAATGCGTTTCTTTCATTTCACAGTTTTTACGGGATTCAGAGAGACCGCTGCGGATGTTAAACCGCGTTCGACAAAAATGGCGGAAGACGATTTATCTAAAGTTGTCAGGAAACGAGAACAGTTTATATAATTGGAGTTCGTATAATGGAAGCTTACCAATTTTTCTCGCTACGTATCGCTCTTTGCTCGAATAATACCAGCAAACGTTCCGTTAATTGGGCGTTAATTAAAGTTTTGTTTCAATAAACGCATTTCTACTCTACTTGTATTTTTCTCGATAAATCCCGTGTACGCAGCGAACGCTGAAATGCTTCTACGTTTCCATGCTAACGGTCCATGTTACCATTTAGCCGACTAATTGTCAGTGATTAATAAATTGTGATAATTGCTCGATAAAAAGCGAGTGATAAGTGAATTTATGATACGATTAATCAGCTCTTCCAGATCTCTTTGAAAGCGTGTGCCTAGAATGTGTCGCAAAAGGTAAACGGTGACGAGTATACTCGTCAAACACGGAGTACGTGTGGCTGTTATAACGTAGAATGAAATTGCAACGAAACGACTGTTTTATCTTGTAATTTTATTAATGTCGGGCTAACATTTGGCAATGGCGTAACTCGTATGATGTAACTGAGCGAGAAAACGTTGTTTATAAAGCTTAAAGCGTCGTGTATGGTAATACCCCATACAAAATGTTTTATGGAAACATCGATGGATCTCGAAGAGGAGTTTCGCGTTTTACACCTTTCGCTGAAAAGGCGGATGCTGAAATAACGTTATAATCCACATTATATGCAGGTGAGAGGTCAGTGATAAAAGATAAAATGTAAAGACACGATGGATCTGCTATATTCTACGTTCCATCGAACCACGAAATATCTTGGAGCCTTTAAAGCGTACGGAACAGAAAATTTCGTTATCGAAGCAGATGAGAATGTAACAATGTAATGGTGCAAAATTACAATACATATATGCGATATAAAAAGATAAATCTGTTCGTTTCTCACTTGTCTTTTCAACAAAATCCATTATCTTTTATTATCGTAAGTCAGCAGCTAGAATATACGATTAATTCTAAAAATAGTACAAGTGATTTAAGCATTTAAGAGGCACATTTTCGAACAAACTGCTCGTAAAATTGTACGACGCGTAAATCTCACTTTAGAAGGTCGTATATTTTACGAAACGTTTTATTGCGTGTCGGAAAAATACTTTTTAACGCGCTCGAACGCCGAACGTCGAAACGCGTCTAAAAACGAGATACAGCGGCGATCGAAGGGAAGTTTAAAATTCACAAAACTGTGTACGATAACTGTACCTTACGTACTAATTGCAACTTTCATCACCAACAACGTTGAAGACAGTCATCCGTATCAAGCTTGTTCGCAATCCAATTCTTCTTATCAATTACAACTTTTCTTTTTTTCTAAAACTGTCGCGTTTCTTTTATCCTTTTTTTTTTTTTTTAAACTTCCTCTCGTCCTCCATCGTATACGACTTGCTGCAATTTCACAGCCACCGGCACGTACGTGCCACAGAATAGACGACCATCGTCGACGATTTTGAACAAATTTTAGAAAGAAGAAAACTTAATAAAATTCGTGATGTATCAATTTGAAGCTGCCTCACCTTATCCGCCAACTTAGATGAAGCAGTAAATACACCGACGTACGGATACTGTTTGCAACCACTGTGCGTCTACATTTCTTTTCCGCCCCTGTCTTTCTCATTCGCCCACACATTTTTTCCCCCGTCACGTATCTCGCACACGCGCGTGCGCTATACGCACATACGGAGAATTACAGCACGCGAACCACACAAATCAGTCTCAATTACGAATTAATAAAGAAAGTCGATGTTTCCCGCGGAGATGGTCCGCGAACTATATCTTCCGGGTATTCGGACGTGATTTCCATTTCGAGATACGATTTGGAATGCCAAAATGAAATTAGCGTGGAGATTTACGTCCGCCAGCCGTGCGATCGACCGATTGCCTCGAAATTAGAGTTGATTGTGGAACAGATTGGAGTTTGTTACTGGCGATGGTTAGCAAACTGTGAGACGGATCGTAAAAAGGATTTCGTGCGGCGTATCCTCTGATTAATAGTCTTTTGAACTGTTCATTAAGACGAAACACTGCTGGGTAATGGGCGGAGAGAATTTTCTTGAAATCTGTTTTGCTCCGCAGGGGGTAGACGATCCACGGATATTTTTGACTTGGACGAATTCTACCGACATCTATGGAGGCGTCTCCTAGCGAGCGATTCGTCGTAAGGTTGTTGGGGGCAGACCAATTGGATTCAAAAACCCGAGTACGACGAATTGAAAAATTTCAAAAGCGGAACAAAACCAATTTTCATATCAATGACTGAATCTTTCTGACGATTGGAAAATTGGACGGTTTCCCGAGAATTTCGTGAAACCACGTGTATATATGTCCGCGAATCTTTTCGTCGAGTCTGAAGAATAAATGCACGAATAGAAAATTAGATAACAAACATTAGATCGAGGAAAGCCGTGGAAAACATTAAATATCTTTGCATAGACAATTTTTATCGGATTGTCGGGACGTTTTTATCGAAGTTTCAGTCCTTTTCTATTGCGATTATCTGTGATAAATGATTTACATAAAAATGAATTGAACAAAGGTGAATGTAGAATACGAAATTACCTTTTCCCCAACTTTCAAGCTTTCCCTGCAGTAATATAAAGATTCACGTTCCCTTCGTACATAATATCGAATGTAAAACTTCTAAATAAGAAAGCCAAGCCATCTCTTTGAAATCAGAAATGGTCGATCACTTGAATCTGAATCTTAACAAATAAACATAGATGGTGGCTTCAAAGGTTATTCGATATAAAGAATCTTCGAGTTCGTCATCGAATCTACATGCAATCGCGAAAGGTTAATCGCTGTTCCACGGAGTCTTTCTCGCCCGAAACATTTTACCCGTATTTTATTATGCATCGCTTCTAATTTAACCGACTTATCGAAACAAACGAAATTTACCTATTGCGTAAACTCTCTCGAATAGGACGATGAAAAATAATTTCCAAGCCGCAGGTAGGTAACTCATTGTCGGCGCATTGAAATTCAAATTCTACGAGACACCCGTACACTGCACAGATCGTGGACAGATGGAACATTGGAGGAGACAGAAACGCGAAATTATCGGTAGCGGAGAAAGGAGAAACGAGGTTAAAATGGAAATATAGAAAAAATGTATGAAAGAAGAATGAGTCTAAATATCACATGGCAGAATTGAACTCTTCAGGTAGGTTTCTCCTTTCGATAGACCAGAGGTTACGTGCACTGCATTTAAATGAAAATTGAATTTCCTGTATACGTACTACAAAGTATAGAGTAATTTGCCCATGCGAGATACTTTAAAAAGAAAATTCACTTTCATTCGCTTTCTATTTAGTTCATTAGTTTCGGGAATAAATAATACAGACAGGTAATTCTATTTTACTTTTCGATCATTCTTTCGATCTTTACGTATTAAGCTCTTTCTTTATGTTGCCTGAATTTTCAATACTTGGGAAAATTATTTCCACAATCACGCAATCCAGAATTTCGATTAGTTTTTATTTATTTATTTATTTGAGACGTTAAATATTTCCAACTCTAATTTACTGTCGTTCGAGAAGAAGGCGCGAAAAAGTCGGGTTTAAATCGAATAGACGAGAAGAAGAAGGAATTTTATAACGTTTAAAGCCACGTTTTATTTAATTCTATGGAATAGGTTCGCGGAATATTTTCAATTATTCGATAAACTTAGTTTCTCGTTCGAGCATAAACATGCACTTGCACGTTTCGTCCACGCATTTCCTGCGATACCACGCTCAACGATTAACTAATTATATCATTGTAGAGTATATAGGCTTATTAATTAATATAATAAATTATTATATACTTCAGGTGAACGTACAAGCGCGCGTGTGTGTGATGACTTTATTCGAAAAAAAGAATTTGTTCTTGTCGTTGCGTTGTTCGTTCATTCATTATTCATCTGATTAGTAACATCTGGTTCTTAATACTCGGTCCTAATAGTAATAGCAGTAAGCTGGCTTAATTTTCCTCTAATTTTTAAAATAGTTTTAATATTCAACGCTGTTTAACATTTCATCCTTGGAACACTCTCAGTACGTATGTATAAATAGTGTGTACGTGTGTATTTTTTATCGTAGTTTAGGGTATCTTCCACCTCAATTTCCAAATAGTTTCCTTTAAATTCATTTTTATGAAACAATACTGACACGCAAGAAGGGTACATCAAACAGTCTTCGACTGTTACTTCCTCGTCGATTATTCCACATCACTTGGAAATATTATTTGAAATTTTTATATTTACATTGTGGATATACGAATATTTATATTTTTACGGTCACACTAAAGTGTTAAAACCCGGACAGATATTTGTTGTACTTCTTAAATATCCTAAAGAAGATTATACTTTGAATGTCCTATATATCGTTGCATATTCTGTGAATTCTATGCATCCTTAAATTCTATTACTCGCTTCTTTTATCTTCCGAATCTTTAAACATTTCCCACACAAACGTACAAAACTCTATGATCCGCTTATATCTCGTATACGCGTCACAATCTGATTGTTTCGCACAGAACATGAAACCGGTATACCTGGTCGTTAAAACGTCACCAAATTAATAGTGAAACGAACGAATGATGATATTCGTCACATCGTTATTGCTACTTCAACCAACAACCAATCTCGTTCTTTCTGCTCGAGTAAAAAGTCTCGTTAAAAATACCAGTTTTCATTTTATATAAAAAGGAAAAAAATTCCGACCTTACGATATTAATTCTATGCTAATTGAACGTAGTTATCTTCGAAGAAATTGGCTTGCGCGCTTCTTATGCATAAATGCAGCATTTCCGCGTAAGCTGATTCGTTGTTTGCTAGGTCGCGATTTAGCGAGCCATCGAGAGTCAAAAAGCAATTTCGCTTCCTTTCTTCGACCCTTGTTCCAATTGGACCGAAACTACGCTCGTTACATCGACGGAAAAAGTACGAAAGATTTCGCAAATCGGAGGAGACGACGCTGGGAACAACGGAAAAGTTCCTCGAAACGTTTATCCGTGGTCGTATCTCGTGCGAGTAATTCCAATCGATGCCCGGGATAAGCGTGACCCGTATTCCATACCGTCGGGTGTTCATCGATGTCACTGAAATTTTCTCTCGCTTTCAACTTCTCTACGCTAGTTAATAAAGCGCGGCAATCGTTGCAGGGTATCTCTCGCACGCGTTTACGCCGAATCGCCTACAACATGAACCGATATCGCGCCTTTTTTCCTTTACTATTGCGCAGCTTCAACTACGACCTTTCCCCGACACGTATTTCAATGCTAGCGGCTGCGACAAAAGCCGCATGAAGCACGGCGAATTAAAAGCGCGTCAGAGTAACGCGGAAAACATTGTTCGTAGTTTTCGTTAAAAAATGATTTGGAAAAGAATTTTACCGTTGCAAAAACGGTGTATGTAAATGGTGGAGATAGGAACAAATGGATAATAGATTTTTTCTTTTGTAGCGCGGGCGATAATATTTAACTTTATCAAGTAAATAGAATACCCGCTCGTTCGACGAATTTTGTTTTACGATCGAGCCCCTATGACTTCAAAAACCTGCACGAGGCTGCAACAATTTTGTTTGATTCCTTTCGTTTCGCTGCCTCCTATAAGTGAAAATAAAGTTTGCTTTAACTCGAATCATCTACACGTCCGGATACGTTATTTTAGCTCTGTAACTCGAGTTTAGAACACGATCTAACCCAGCCCAGACTTCTACATGGCCAAGTTTACCTGTGCGAGTACAACTTCCATATTGCCGCTACTCTAACAAGTTGCTCTCTGCAACTCTAACTTTTCCAGCTATACGTTACGAGCCGTCAGGAACCAATCTTTCTTTCTATTGTTGGCATTGTCTGGAATAACCATAAAGATATAGAGATACAGAGTACGAGAGTCGTACGTTACCGTGTAAATGGATGCGATATGAGAATGGGAAGAGAATGCCGTGTTAGACGGATAAAGGCGCCTTTTGTCCTTGTTCAACGCTAATCTTACCAAGCCCGGTGAAACGACATAGAAAATTTTATTTAAAATTGTGCATTTGCCCTTATTCATTTCGTTCGTCTAACTTTATGCACATTCTTATATTTTTCGATTTCTCAATTTTTGTCAATACGAGAATTTACATAAAGTTGAATGAACAAAAAAAGAAGAATAAAAAAAAATAACGACTAATGTACAATTTTAAATGAAACTTTAAACGAAACTTTCAAACTCGTCATTTGACTTTGTCAGATTTGATAAGAGTTAGTGTTAATCAGGTACGATGGTTAATCTGTACATACTTACGTATGTAACTGCGATAACAAAACTTTCCAACGGTTTCGTCGATACAAGTATAACATCGAAGCGTAAGTGCCAATAGGCCTAACCAGTCATCAATATCCCTACAATCCCTCCACCAAATATTTGGAAAAAGGCGTGACGAAAATGACGTTCGAAAACGAAAATTCGTTTCCTTTTGTCGTCTCTCAATATCCCCACTACGCACGCGGTTGGTACGCGTCCGCTACCGTTGCCACGTGTCAACGGTCAAGGACGAAAATGACGTTCGAAAAATAAAATTCCTTTCTTTTTGTCGCCTCTCAATATCCCCACTGCGCACGCGGTTGGTAAGCGTCCGCCACCATCGCTACGTGTCAACGGTCAAGGACGAAAATGACGTTCGAAAAATAAAATTCCTTTCTTTTTGTCGCCTCTCAATATCCCCACTGCGCACGCGGTTGGTAGGCGTCCGCCACCATTGCCACGTGTAAACGGTCACGGACGAAAATGACGTTGGAAAAATTAAATTCCTTTCTTTTTGTCGTCTCTCAATATCCCCACTACGCACACGGTTGGTGGACGTCCGTGACCGTTGTCGTGTAACAATGGTCGTGGACGAAAATGAAGTTTGAAAACTAAAATTCCTTTCTTTTTGTCGTCTCTCAATATCCCCACTGCGCACGCGGTTGGTAGGCGTCCGCTACCGTTGCCACGTGTCAACGGTCAAGGACGAAAGGACGTTCGAAAAATAAAATTCCTTTCTTTTTGTCGTCTCTCAATATCTCTACTGCGCACGCGGTTGGTAGGCGTCCGCCACCATTGCCACGTGTAAACGGTCACGGACGAAAATGACGTTGGAAAAATTAAATTCCTTTCTTTTTGTCGTCTCTCAATATCCCCACTGCGCACGCGGTTGGTAGGCGTCCGCTACCGTTGCCACGTGTAAACGGTCAAGGACGAAAATGTCGTTGGAAAAATTAAATTCCTTTCTTTTTGTCGTCTCTCAATATCTCTACTGCGTACGCGGTTGGTAGGCGTCCGCCACCATTGCCACGTGTAAACGGTCACGGACGAAAATGACGTTGGAAAAATTAAATTCCTTTCTTTTTGTCGTCTCTCAATATCTCTACTGCGTACGCGGTTGGTAGGCGTCCGCCACCATTGCCACGTGTAAACGGTCACGGACGAAAATGAAGTTTGAAAACTAAAATTCATTTCTTTTTGTCGTCTCTCAATATCCCCACTGCGCACGCGGTTGGTAGGCGTCCGCTACCGTTGCCACGTGTCAACGGTCAAGGACGAAAGGACGTTCGAAAAATAAAATTCCTTTCTTTTTGTCGTCTCTCAATATCTCTACTGCGCACGCGGTTGGTAGGCGTCCGCCACCATTGCCACGTGTAAACGGTCACGGACGAAAATGACGTTGGAAAAATTAAATTCCTTTCTTTTTGTCGTCTCTCAATATGCCCACTACGCACACGGTTGGTGGGCGTCCGTGACCGTTGTCGTGTAACAATGGTCGTGGACGAAAATGAAGTTTGAAAACTAAAATTCATTTCTTTTTGTCGTCTCTCAATATCCCCACTGCGCACGCGGTTGGTAGGCGTCCGCTACCGTTGCCACGTGTCAACGGTCAAGGACGAAAGGACGTTCGAAAAATAAAATTCCTTTCTTTTTGTCGTCTCTCAATATCTCTACTGCGCACGCGGTTGGTAGGCGTCCGCCACCATTGCCACGTGTAAACGGTCACGGACGAAAATGACGTTGGAAAAATTAAATTCCTTTCTTTTTGTCGTCTCTCAATATCTCTACTGCGCACGCGGTTGGTAGGCGTCCGCCACCATTGCCACGTGTAAACGGTCACGGACGAAAATGACGTTGGAAAAATTAAATTCTTTTCTTTTTGTCGTCTCTCAATATCCCCACTACGCACACGGTTGGTGGGCGTCCGTGACCGTTGTCGTGTAACAATGGTCGTGGACGAAAATGAAGTTTGAAAACTAAAATTCCTTTCTTTTTGTCGCCTCTCAATATCCCCACTACGCACACGGTTGGTAGGCGTCCGCGACTGTTGTTACGTGACAACGGTCACGGACGCCCACCAACCGCGTGCGTAGTGGGGATATTAAAGGGCGACAAAAAGAAACGAATCGGATCAAGAAAACATTTGTTGAATCGAGAGTTGTACGTAAAGAATCGAAAACGAGAATTGTTAATAAATATACTGTTAAACATCTACACATCCTGCACCAAATAACCTCACGTATTTAGCGTACGAATGTGCGTGCGTTATTAGACGAACGTATTATATATATATTTCGCATTTTCAGTCTTCGTCGTCGTCGATCCTTATCGTTTGAAAAGTCGTACGGTTCCAGAGCATTTGGTCGCAGTCGCAGACCTTTCGGTTAGCGAGCTCGTTAGCGACTGTCTTATGAAACTCTGGGCAAAGAATCACGAGAACTGCGTGCGAATGGCGAAGTATGAACCTACAGTTTTAGGTCTGAATTTAGATCTCGAACGATCGGAACCACACTGAGACAGACGTCTGTCTTTCTTTGTATATTTACGCAAATAACGCGAGACGAAAAATGTAAGACGCAAGTTGTATCCCAACTTCTTCGAAGATCGACGTCAGACGCATATCGATGGAAGCTAAAGGTTTTTCGTCATTGCGCCAGTCATTTCCACCGTGTTTTTACCAACACCTGTCAAATTGGCGGGCAAAGGAAAACGCGTATCTTCTTTCCAAACGACCAATCTAATTTAAAATAATTCGGTGATGGTTGTACGAAGCAAGGGATTTGTCTGGAATAAAATGTTTTAGCTATCGAAGATACAATGGCCAAAATGTTCTTAAAAAAGATGTAATTTATTTATACGATATGAAGCTGTTAGTTGTTGCGACCTTTCTGAGAAGCGTGTTAAAATGCGTCGCGAAAAGTAAGCGACGACGAGTATACTCGTGAAACGTGGAGTATGCGTGGCTGTTATAACACAGAATTAATATTCCACGGATGCTCTGACAAGCATATAGCCTGAATTGCCACGTATTTTTCGAACGATTGAAAAGATCCTTTGGTTCTAATTTGCATTTCTACTCGAAATACGTTTATCGAATTATACAGGCACGATTTTTTTGTTCCGCAAACTTTTCCCATATTTCACGCAACTTGAATATCCATTCTTCCAGAACCTCTCAGGCTTTCCGGCGGGAAACTTTTCAATATGATTTTTTACATCGTCCAAAGAGTTAAAAATCCGAACGAACTTTCCCAGCAGCGTTTAACACGTGTAATATTTTATTAAAAATCAACGAGCATATTTAAAAACATTTACAGTAACGTTTTTCAGCGTGATATGCTTAAAAACATAAATGAAAACATACTTGAAATTTCCTCAATGGAAAGGTACTAAGCAAAGCTTTTATTTTATTAAATTCCTTAAAAATCGGAACGAACTTTCCGACCAACCGATATTATACCTAATACATCGATAACGATTTCGTATTATCCATCGTATCCATCGTATCCATTCGTATTACACATCGAAGATGTAAAGGAGATTGCAACGATTTGTCTGAAAGTTTGTGACCTTCACGGGTGAACGAAATCCGATATCTCCGAAAAAAAGAACGAATTAGAATGCGTACAAATGACAAAGAGGAAAATTAATTGTTTATCCTTTCGCGTAGTCGATGTTCTACTATTCTGTCAATTTGACATATTTGAAACGAGAGACAGTTTTTGTCACGAGACGTTTTGTTACGAGACGTTTTTGTCACATTCGGATACGTATTATAATTTATCTCACAAATTTCCTGCCTTTCTATCCACTGTATACGTCAGAGACGAAGATTTCTAGTAGAAACACAATTCCATTGATTTTAACATCCAGATGAAATACGTACGATACACGTATTGCGTAATATTTGTATCATTATGTTAATACAAATCTATACAATATATTCTTACAGGATATATCATAATCGACAACGTAACGATCTGCAATGTTCATGAAACTTCGAATCAAAACATCGATAAAAACGGGATCGACGAAGCAGAAAATACGAGTCCCGTCGGATGCAATCCGACAGTTTAAAATCTGTTGTTCTTGATATCCGATCCTACTTTAAAATCGATGCGTTCGTAAACCGATTAAAATCATAACTGCTTAATTACGATAATCAGGTGAACTCATTGGCCAAGGATCAAGGGTCTAGAATTAATATCGAGCTTAGTTGTTGGGTCACAAATAGGTCGTATACACCCGCTTGATGGCTATTCGACGTGCTTTGACCATAAAGGTTCGCAATACTAGAGTATCTTCAACGAAACGCAGTGTAACGTTGCAGCAGACAATGAGAGGCACCGACGTGAAAACGTACATACTTCATGGCTGCTGTCCCTTTCATTCTCGCTTTCTTCTTAACTGACTAAGAACGAGGAAAGGAAAAAAGACTTGTTCTCGACTTTTCATTTCATCCCTTACGTTACACGAAGGCATTGTCAGCGTCTCTTTGAGATTTTGCTCGGCGCGTTTCTTTCGCGTCGCCAATCGTCGATGCGCGATATTATTCGATATCAACGAAACAACGCCATTAAGACACGTATGGTCTCGCCCTTGTAACGCCACTGTGGCTGAGAAACTATATTACGCGTGATATAAAACGTATTATAGCAACGTGATATAAAGCGATAAAAATTATGTGGTTTATATAGTTTGTATCTTCTACTTCTTTTAAGACAGGGAAATTTATAGCGGCGGGGATTTGTAGAGCGACAAGTAGGTACATACGTTGATTTTTAAAGGCTTGTACAAGATTTTTAAGCGGAAATTCAATTTCGTTGGATTCTGTTTAATTGGATTTGAATTTTTAAAAGGTAATGAATTTTCCCGATCGAACTGTTAGTTTAAGCGCGGCCTTTAATTGTATAACGAACATTATTTTACGTTACTCTGCAACGTTTCCTCTATGTAATATATTCAATGTTTGTATACGCGATCTTCGCCTTAAGAATTACTCAAATATTTGGTTTTAATACGAAGGATTGTTTTAAAGATCATTTTCACCTCTATAAATATTTATTGTGTAAACCGTGTGTATAATTTGCGTAAAGCTTAAAAGATTTCCAATTTAACATTCGCACGTGAATTAAGACTGTTACTTGGAAAAATCATCGAACTCAAGAACCACACTCTTCCTCGCGTTCAAACTTATCCGCCTGTGCAGTTCGTAAATTCACTTCTTAGGTTTCTAATGAATTTTCAAAATAAACCTTCAACCTATCTATGTATGTATCTATACGATTAAACAAACCGTGGATTTTTATGCATTTCTAAATAATTTGTAGATATTATTCTAAATATCCATGGAACTATCGATTAAAGAATTATTATTCACGAGAATATAAGAAACAAAGATTATTAAAGTTATTTTATCTGGTATTACATGCGTGTAATTCGCGACTCAATAACTTTATTTAATTATTTTGCTAAATTGATTCCTCGTCTCCTATATTTGCAGAAGGATATTTCTGTTGCGTCAAATACGTTTCCATTTTATATTATCTTCCACAGAGGTACTACATACGTATTATCTTTCTGTCTATCTTAACTTCAATTTTATTAACTCGTCGCTTGTTGACTTTGTCAAATGTCCTTTGTTTACTTTGAAGTTGCGAAGCACGGAAAGCTTCCTAGGTACGTGTCCCACTCAGTCTAATAAAAAACGTTCAGGCGCACGAAAAAGAAAAACGCAAAGTTCAAACGCACGCTAATAGATGGCTATATTTAAAAAATTACTCATATTAAATATATTAAGGGCTAAGTGACTTCAATTTTATTAGCTCGTTTCCTGCTGTCTTTAATGTTGCGAAACACGAAAAACCTTCCTATCGCTCTCATCTAATAATAAGCATTTGGGTGCACGAAAAAGAAGAAGATTCAAGCCAGGATCAACGGAAAGTTCTACTTAAAAAATCAAATATGAAGAATCGAAAAACTTTTATTCATCTCCGATAATATCGACCGCGAGATGTATCTTGTTAAGGTTATCCTCCTTCGAAGATTAAACGCTTCATGGCTACATAAAATGGTAACGAGTAGCGCCCTCTCCTAAAGTATTTAAAAAACAGGAGTAGGTCGGTGTGAAATTAAATGGCTGGAATTTTCAGCGATTTCCATAGACAGTGTCTTTGAAATACCTAATTCTCGCTGTTTCACGTTTAAGCGAAGTAGCGCTCAGCTTTCCAGCAAAAAGCAAATAGCTATATTCTGTAGTATTTGAAGCATCAACTGGCGAACAAATACGAGAGGAAAAGTTTCGTGAAATTTACATCTTGAATTTCGTTATTTCATTTAACGCAGAGGGATTGGCGTCCGCTACGATCGATACGTTGGCAGATTTGCCTGCGGTTTCTAGCGATTGTCGCGACGATTCTAATTGAGTTTTGCGAAAGAAATGAAATTAAACGTTGGCCGTTAATCGATGGCTAGAAAATAAAATGGATTGCCATGATTCGTCGTATCCCCCGCCTTTTGTTTCTTTCTCATCTTTCGCGTTTCACGGTCTTCACCAATTACTATATAGAGCCGTACGATATTACGGAAATTACGAATTAAAAAGGAGAATAGGAGTAAAATTAACAAATCGAATATAAGCAAATGAAAGAATCATTCTGTATTATGTTTCCCTCGCTAGTGGCGGGATATTCAAACTTTTAATAATGATAGCGTCTCTTCAATCAAGAAATCACACATCCAAAAACTTTTACCTCGTAATAACGATATTATTATACCATCGAATAAGTAAAAAATTAACACTCACCAAGAAAACGGTATAAGCAACGAAGATTTACAGTTTGTAAAATAGACGATGCAATTCTTATCGCGTTCACAGTTGAAGCGGTACTGTGAGGCTCGTTGCGACCCGGCGTCCCTTTATACGATCGACTCCCGAGCTCAATAGCCAATCAGCGTTACGCATTCTCCAACGTTCAAAATCCTTCCGTTGGATCCACGGACGGCCGATGTCAGTTATGTGAGGGGGTGGAAAGCACTTTTGGCGGTATCACGTGTTGCTTCGCTGTAAACATGGACGATCTGGATTTGATTCAATTATCCAAAGCGAGAGAAACGGTGTTTGAGTGGTGGCGCGAAAATTACCGATTTCGTTGCGCATATTGACAAAGTTATGGCGAGGGATCTGTATGGTATGTATTATATAGCTTTTCTCGCGGGCTATGTTTCTTTATATTGTATATCGAAGTACGCACCTAACGTTTCAAGAGAAGCTTTGCATGCCTTGTATAACTTGAACTGTAGTTTAGATTTACAACTTTACTTTAGTCTTTATGTTTTCTTACTTTTCAAGAGGTAATCTGCGATACTTGTAAATAGATACTACATATATATGTACGTTAACTTGTAATGTGTAATATTCCTGTTTGGTTAGGTCTATATTTTCTAATGTGACAAATATGTGTATGGTGGCCATCTTGTACAAGTAAACTGATATTATTAGCGTAATTTTACAAATTACAAGTCATAAATTATTCCTTTTTCCAAACAAGGAAATATACGAGAAAAAATAGAACAGATTCTTACGATTATTTTTGTGAAGTTTTGTAATATACGAATTAGCATTTTTTTTTTCTTTTTTTTTTTTATTGCATTTGAAAAAATCATGTATTCAAGTATTCGTGAGAAAGGGGAGACAGAAAAGAAATGCAAAGATGGAAAGTTTCGAATATGTAAAACGTAGTGAAATCCGTAAATGATTTCATAACTGCTCTTGAACATTTCTTACAAACAAACGAGTCATCTCATAGTTTCCTACAGGAGAAGTACATATTCATCAGAAAAAATTCCATTGATGTTGTCTATGAATGCTTATGCATCCAGCGAAGTCTGTGATTATTTTCTTTATCTGGAAACATACGTTATAGTTTTGAAGTTATAGTTTTACATTATTTGTTCACAATCGTTATAAAAAGACCGGAAATGTATTCAGGTCACGCACATGCTTTACTGCTTTATACGTACCATCGATGTTAAAAAACAACTCGTACCGAAAGGATTAATATAATTTTTATTTAAATTTTTTATTTCGTATTCATAGACGAAAACTGTGTTGTGTTGTTTGTCCGCAAATATGTAAAACGATTCCATTATATTATAAAGTTCTGAAAATCGATAGTTTTCGTTATACATTTCGTTAGTTAAAATAGTTAAATGACTTTCCAGAAACAAATCATGCTTCATGGACATTTTGAGCTTAGTTAGCGTAAAAGTTAAACCTTGTTCTGTAATTAGTTAAGTTACATGAAATTAAATGGATTTCAAGTAGCTGGTATGTAAATGATACTTAAACTAACATATAATGCTTAAATCGTAAAATAAATATACATGTAAAATCAGTTAAATTTAGGGAATCAATATCGATAAACGCGAAACTATAAATAACATCTTTAAGTCAAAGATTATTTGAAAGAATTTCAATTTCACTTCAAACTTGAAAGGATATTTCAGATCAAGTAAATAACAAATTTATACCGGTATAGTGATCTCATGTTTCTTGAATTCAAACAATTTGTGTAATCGGTACGAGAATGTATGCAATATGGGATATTAAAGAGAATCGCATTAGGCATTATTGCACCATGTACGTCATAAATCGTCGATGAAAGCTCTGAAGCGGGCAAAAAAGTTTATAGCTTCGATAAATAAACTGTTCTTTGTAAATGATAGGTTAAAAAGTAGGTAATCAGCATTAATATCAATAGGATATTCCATCGAATAATTTTAAGGATCTTTGTATTATAACATATCCTTTAGATAAAAGATAATTGTTAGTTTTATAACGAAGAATCCACAAGTGTTTCTACAGTAACAAAGTAATTAACGTTTCCTTAAGGGACTAATTCTTGTTACAGATTTCTTTCACCTTCATCTTTGAAACTATTCATAAATTATATTTATATCTTCCAAAAAATCACATCCTAATCCTTAATAATGCTCACAGTTTTGTAGTATTTAATATCTTTTGATTTATTCGAGATTTCTTCAAATCTAATACAGAATTCAAAATGTTTCACGTATTTATTATAGTCTATAGATTATGCTTACAGACTTGGTTCATGTATGTACGTATGTGTATTATACATTATTGTATTTAAGAATTTATATGATCGTCCCATGAAATACCTCTAGTCTGTAGGAAACAGTCTGTTGCTATTATGGTTTAGATGAAAGAATATTATGACATGTCGTTTAACTGTGTGATACCATCTATTAATGTACCAACGATGACTTTAATGACAGTCTAATAGATATTGCGCTACAACTTTGATCGACGTGACTTATTTCTATGATGCACTTCGACAAGCTGATTTCAGTCAAATCAAGTCAAACGAAGTTTCTTATGTTTAATATTCATATAAACTTACTATGCATGTACGTAGTTTGTTTCAATAGCATCTACGTAGTTTAAGAAACTAGTTGATGACGTTGATGTGTTTCAATAACACAATCATAGTGGTTTTTAGAATAATCATGATTCGAACGCAGACTATTAGGGGATGATATGTTTTAAGAACAAAAATTATAGTTTTCCCTTCTAAAACATGAGATCGAGATTGAAATAATTTTGAAAGAAGAGCGAAATAATTTTAATTCTTTAACCATTTAATTCTACCTTAATAACAAAATACAAGAACGTGTTAAGTATACATTATTACTAATTTAATTATTTATATCACTAATAAACAATATTCTTAATTCGCAATTCTTATATTATTTAACTATACTATTAATGAAATGATTTTATACAACTTGCAATTCAATGGAATAAAAACATGAATGAAATATTTAAACATACCTACGTACATAGATTTCCAATAATTTTACGTAACTTTATGAATTAACACGTTACAATATATTTTGCATATATATACGGTATATATCTGTTACATTTATCAAAAATGATTCTTGTTCAATTACATTCGCCACTTATATCGCGGAAGCGTAAAATTATTTCAAACAATATGAAAATAATTTATCGTGAAAAATATTTTACGTATTGTTTCTCGTTTTTATCGTAAATTAAGCACGTTCCCATTTCTTGCCATAAGAAATAATGGATAATCGATAACAACAGCGTAACGAAAGTAAAAATTATTGTTCATTCACGTTTTGAACGTAATTTTATCAGCTGTACTTTTTCAGCTACTTTGATTTTACTTAATTTCAAAGAACATATTTAAATAATAGCTGGCTTAACGTATGAAATATAACGTCGAAACATTACCGCGACTGTCTTGAACAGATTTCCGCCTGTAGATGACTTTAAACGTTTCCGTATCTCGTAATTTGCGAGAAACGAATCTCATACATTTCTACGAGACCTTGCTCTGTCCATCTTGCAGTTTCTTCCTTGATTGACTTTCAAATTTCCCCCTGGATTCTAGGCTGTTTCTGTCATATAGAGTGAAGAGTTCGCTGGCCCTCGAAGCAAAGAGACAAGCACATAGAAAGTCTGCCTTTGGGGTTGGAAGTAAGCATAATTTACGATACGATGATCTAATCCCTTCATCGCGCTTGGAATATACATGGTTGCCTGTAAAAGGACGCAGTTTTATATTCAGCAAGTTGCAAAGAAAAGATCTATGTCATTTTGTGATCTTATAGTACTCACTCGAGAGAAAAGGAAATTTTAATCAACGTTATATAATATTTGAAATCCAATTGCTGGGTCAAGAAGAAGAGAAAAATATCCTTCGCCATTGATAAGAAATATTTCATTTGACTTTCTGTTTTAATATACTGCGGGCACGAGAAAATATTTGCGCGTGTCCATATTTTCCAATGAACCGTTTTCCTATCAGCTTTTATATTTCAAATCAAATCCTTATAATCGTATGAAAGTACCATTAAATAATACCAAGTTTAATACATGTATCATGTATTTATATTCATATTATTTAAATACCTTTCGTAGTCACTGTATAACTGCCATCTGTGGATAATACATCTATTTATTCCTTCTGTAGCCGATATTGCACGACATGCATTATTTATTGATTTGTACGTGTGTCCACTATAGGTAGATTTCTCTCTATGTGTATTCATAAAAAAAAATTCGTTGAATTCAAATCAGATGATGGAGGAGATTATTTTATTGGACACGTTTATTCTATCTATTCTATCGAGGGTTCGATTTAAACGTTCGATTTAAATGTTAAATAAAAAGTACGGTATATCAAATAAATAGGATTAATTTTTGGATCTACGCTTATCAGATATTTTATACTTTTCTCATTAAACATGTACTACAAATTTACAAAGTTTTAGATTACTTCCTTGTAACATTCTCTCTCTCTCTCTCTCTATATATATATATATATATATTTATATATATATATAAATATACAAATATGTACATATATGTAAGATCGTAATCCGGGGATAATTCAGGGATCTATTCTGTAGTCTGAAAATCGAGTTTTTATTATGGAGTAAATAATAAAATACAAAAATAAACAACAATTAATATGCGTCTATAACAATAAATAACAATAATTATATAAACGGGAAATAAGTAGTCTTTAGTACAATGTTTACCTGAAAATCGAGAATCGATTTTCAACGTCCTGAGCTACCGATCTTTCTTCTTCAGTCTTTAAAATTTTAAATAACTATTCTGTAACCTTGTCTGTCTCTAATGTAACTCTCTGTCCGTCCGTTCGCGAAAAATTTGCTTCTTAAAATGGTCGTCCATAAAACAAAAGAAGGTCTGTCCGTGAAACACAGCCTGTCGTGCTACCCGTAAAACAAAAAGAATCCCTATCCTACATGAACTCTAGGGAGTTTACACCGCCCCTCGAATGGGGAGTGGAACAGATTCCCTTCAGATCCCCGATTACCGTTATCCACTTCATATATGGAGTTTGAAATCCTTCTTAGAATTATGAAAGGTCCTTTCCTAATTTCTTCCAGCTTATTTCTATTCATTTTTTTTCCGTTATGGGTGAAGACCATATCACCGATTTTAAATTCGTGTTCTCTTCTTTTTTTATTTGCTGATTTGTTTGTTGATTTCGAAATTTCTTGTTGAGTTTTTGAATGCTTCTTCTCTGTCTCTTTTTAGGTTTATCTTATTCTCCATTATTTCCTTAGGGACGATTTCAATCATTTTTCCATTCAGTAAATGATTTGGGGCAAACCCCGTTACACTGTGTCTGGTGTTATTGTTTTCTTCTACGCTTTCTTCTGTGATTTTTGTCCAGTTTCTCTTATTTTTGTCTGAATTACATCTGATCCTGTTTACTAATGTTTGATTTACCCTTTTGTTCAGTCCATTGGAGGATGGGCAGTCTGTCGAGGTGAAAATTAATTTAATGTTCCTTTTCCTCGTATACTCTTGAATTTCTTTGGATGTCATTACTGGGTATCGGTCTGCAAGGATAATTTTTATGGAATCAGTTTCTCCTGTCGAGTCTATAAGTTTTATGATATCTTCTGTGTGTTGTGTTTTCGATGTGGATATAAAAACAGCCCTTGAAAAATGATCGATGAGTATGTGCATGTATTTCTTTGGTGAGTTGTTATTGGGTGAAATCGACCTGGGAAATTCAGTGCTTCATAAATCACACAAGATTGCTTCTTGGGCGGTGGCTCTGGCTTTCTGTCCAATCTTGCGTTACTCCCTTGTGTTTTTCTTCCCTTCGTCTGATATTGCCCCAAGAATCCGATTAAGCCATTTGTTGATTGTACTGTTTCTTTATTGATTTTATCTTGAATGTGTATGGGTAATCCAATAACAATTAGATTTATCCCTGTCTCTTCAGAAGTCTTCCTCCTTACTTCCAATATTAATCATTCCTTTTTTATGGCATATTCAGTGAATGAACCTGAAATGTATTTAAAGTTATAAGCATATCGTACTGCAGACCAACCTTTATTGCCAGAAGCTTTTTGAACTCCACCTTCCAATTTTCCCAGTTGTATTCTTCATCCTTCGGCAGATTTGTCTGGTACCATTCTGATGCTGTTTTTCCCAGATATTTCTTCAAATTCTTGATCCTTTTTTCATCAGTTTGGATTTCGTATTTTTCGTATTCGGTTTCATACTCATATTAGAGTATGGAAGGGATGCGTATGTGAAATATGAATATTTCATACACCAATCTGTGGCTTTTTGCGTTCCATCAAATTGTTTTATGACAAAGTCTGTGCCTTCTCTCTCATGCATGTTTTGTTTCTGGAAGATTTCTAATAATGTTTCTGTTTGAAGATTGGGCTTTTCGATTTCGGTCTTTATTTTCCTTGTGGGGATGATCTCCGATTCTTCTAAGTAAATATCTCGAAACACGAAGTTTAAACTTGTACCGATGTATGACGCTGCCGTTGCGTCATCCATCGTGAGTGCAATGTTTCTGTAATGGCTTACCTTGGTTAAGTTGTTTGCGGCTTTCTTCACTATCGATAAACTGAATAACCGCGGATGATGATCTCTTGCTTGATATTCTGGAGGAAAGACATCACATACTTCATCTTCTGCTTTTCTTATGGATTCTTATGCATTCTATTTTCTCCCCCCCCCCCCTTGCGTTCTCGTTCATGGCGATACGTAGCTTCACTTCTAACGGCATGGCGTAGTGAAAATCGATTTGTAAGATCGTAATTTGGTGATAATTCAGGGATCGATTCTGTAGTCTGAAAATCGAGTTTTTATTATGAAGTAAATAATAAAATACAAAAATAAACAACAATTAATATGCGTTTATAACAATAAATAACAATAATTATATAAACGGGAAATAACAAGTCTTTAGTACAATGTTTACCTGAAAATTGAGAATCGATTTTCAACGTCCTGAGCTACCGATCTTTCTTCTTCAGTCTTTAAAATCTTAAATAACTATTCCGTAACCTTGTTTGTCTCTAATGTAACTCTCTGTCCGTCCGTTCGGGAAAAACGTGCTTCTTAAAATGGTCGTCCGTAAAACAAGGGAAGATCGGTCTGTCCGTGAAACACAGCCTGTCGTGCTACCCGCGAAACAAAAAGAATCCCTATCCTACATGAAATCTAGGGAGCTTGCATATATATATGTATCCTTTTAAAATTCTAAAAAATTATACAGATTCATAAAAATATAGTTAAAGACTTTGTAATATAGCGGTTTTTAAATACATATATATAGTTTTTAAATAAATGTTAAATTTCTTCCGACTATTCGTATCACATTACGATTATGCTCTTTTAGTTCTATAGCTTACGAAGTTAGTGTAGAAGTCGAGGCTTACCTCACAGGCTTACACAAAAGTATTGGTTGAAGTTTTCCTATCAAAAAAAAAAAAAAAAAGTAAAAAAAAAAGGAAAAAGTTGTAATCGCTTTAATCCGCAGGTTGTAGTTAACACGTTTGCGTTTCGATTTAAAAGTTAATTCAATTAATCCATAATATCGAAATGTTGCTAACTGTTATTTTATATTTTTTTTATATTATTTGATATTTAATCGTTTGATGAATACCATAGATATCTGATATTTAATCATTTAGATGAATTTCATAGATATGTAATATTTCATCGTTAGATGCGTTCCATCAAAGTTTAATATTCATCTGCCCACGTTCTCTAAGGGAAGATTTCATATAAACTAATATTCATAACGTTTTAAGACATTTATAAAATAATTACGTAACACTTTATGTTAATTTGTAAGTTGTAATCGCTTTAATCCGCAGGTTGTAGTTAACACGTTTGTGTTTCGATTTAAAAGTTAATTCAATTAATCCATAATATCGAAATGTTGCTAACTGTTATTTTATATTTATTTTATATTATTTGATATTCAATCGTTTGATGAATACCATAGATATCTGATATTTAATCATTTAGATGAATTTCATAGATATGTAATATTTCATCGTTAGATGCGTTCCATCAAAGTTTAATATTCATCTGCCCACGTTCTCTAAGGGAAGATTTCATATAAAATAATTTTCATAACGTTTTAAGACATTTATAAAATGATTACGTAACACTTTATGTTAATTTGGAAATTTAAATAAATTAGAGAATTATCAACACCATTCGTTGTTATAACGATGCTTAATAACTCGGAATACAAACAGCTTTCAAGTAATCGGATAAAATTTATTATGCTGCTAAAGTAAAAGTATGATTTATACAAGGTAAAATCTTCTTTGTAAGTAGTGTGATGCTCGTAATGTCAGGCACACGAAGTATACGCGCATATTATATCACGTAATTTCAGCTTTATTCCATCTGTTAATCGCTTGGTTTGAAGAAGCCGTAAGTAACAAGCGAAGCCATGGCGTAAAATAGTTTTATTAAACTTGTAAACAGATATAAGAAATATAGTCGTAGTATCCAACTGCAAGTTCAAATGCGAAAAATAACGTTCGGGAAAATTTGTGACATGGTGAGAAATTTTATACTCATATCCTAAATTGATAACATATATATTATTTGTAGAAAATTATATTTATTTGTATATATGTAAACATAATATCTATTAATGAAAAAGTTAATTAAGAAATATTCTATTATTATTACTATTCGTATCTATTATTTTTCATTAATTAGCATGCGATTAATTGGTGTTATAATTCAGAATGTTCGATATTCGTTTACATTTATATTACTTTCACGTTATAGTTAAATATTTAACGTTGGTTAAATATTTTATTATTTGAAAGACTTGTGTCTATACTTCATATGCGACAAAAATTGAGAATTATTCACGTTTTTTAATTTAACGATCCTACTTTTATTTCAATTAAATCTCGATTCTTAAACTTTCATTTATTCGCGTCAAAATTAAATCCTAAGCTTCAATCCTACGCTTCCCTATGTAAAAACCTTTTAATCCTTATTTTTCGAATAGTTTGCGAGAATTGATCTTTGCGCAAGAATTAACGCCACTCAAGTACTAATTGATTCCATCTCCAGAGCGCTTAAGTGACATTCGATTGTCGCTTGAGTAGTTCTTATCCTCGCTGTAAAATACGACAAAATTTCGATTCCTCGATCATTAATTACATTATGAGACTACTTTCTCACGCTTTTCCATTCCACGCCGTGATTCCGCTCGCCTAACTACTCTTTCGTTATAGCGCCGATCAGACTTTCAACAAGGTCACGATTAATCTCGATAATGAAATTTCCATCACTATATTTCCATCGCAATAAAAAAGATTATTCTACGTTAAGCTATATCTTCTTTTTTTAATTGACAGAATGCATCAATACGTTGATCGCCACGTGAAATTTATAGATTTTGGCCAATAGATCGAATAGAAACACAGAGTGTGATTCTACGTGAAAAATAAGAAAGATAGGAAAAACACCTGGTATGATTTATTACAATTAATTTTTTTTCATCCGAGGATCGAAATTGAGGATTTAACCGGTGTACTTAAATTTTTACAAATTTTATTCCACATTTTCCACTCGGTTTTTCACGTAGAATCAGTAATTGCTCGCTTCTGCCGCAATATTTTTCAGCCCATTTACATTATTAAAAGAAACGTTTTACTTTTCCAAGGTATTGTATTACATTCGCGCACTCTTCTCCGACAACGTTACCTAATTCCTTCACATCGTCGGAAATTCCTTGGTCCGTGAGATTTAGCCTATTTTAGCGATCCTGGAAAATTCAACGAATAACAGTCGATTCGATCGATACGAGGAATTTTAAAGTTCGTTCCTCGGTATTCCTGTAATTTCATTATTCGCGTTTCATTCGTTGGAAACTTGCGTTAATTTGTTCGCCAACTGGAAGTTACATAAGTCCGTCGATTTTTATTTCCACGAACTGTTAGAATAGGATAAAATTTTGTTGCCATAAATTGTATTTAACGCGGAGTTATCAATCACGAGCTATTGTATAAAGCTTATTACTTATTGTATAGAACTTTTACTATATCGTAGATCAATAACGTACTAAGATTATGAAAAATAATTTCACGTGGCTGAGATACGACGGAGATTCGGAAGATTTTGGAGATTTAATAATATTAAGACTTATGTATGCTCGTAATATTAAGACTTATGTACGCGACTCGAATATTTATGTATTCTCCTTCAATATCCTTAATCCCTTCGATATGACGTATAAAATTTACAAATTGCCATTTTAACACAATTCAAATATAGTTCACGTGGACTACACGCGAACGATGTGGTTTCGAATTTATTAACTAAGCGTTATACGTTCCTCAATGTGGACATTACTTATGTACATGGAATGTACGATTATAGTTAGAAACGTGGCTAAAAATACAGATTTGTTAATGGTATAAGTTACAGTTGCACAATGATGAGTCATAGCAGAAGAGATTATCATAACTTCGAATATAACTTTTATCGTTACAATTATATGTTAACGTTGTATTTGCATCTGACAGTTTGTTGAATTGCGTAATATCACGAAGATGGCGAACTAAGTTTAACTTGGTTTAAGAATATAAGTTTAACGATAAGTGAAATCTACCAGTTTCTTCTCTCTTTTCTTCTTTTTTTCTTTTTATTTTGCTTACTTCCTTATTTCGTGAGTTTCGTATAATTCTCATCTATCCAGGAATAATTTAAATGTAGAAAACAATTCAACGAAATGAGAAATATACGTTTGTTTCATGTGCGATTAAAAAATTGCATCCGACGAATTTAATATATCAATTAATAAGTATTATATTTGTTTGGAATGTTATTTCTGCAAAATTGTTTAGAATTGTTCTTTGGATATTTAATAATACGTATCTTGTAAGTTAACGAAGATACTCGCGATTTGTTGTTTTTTTTTTTTTTTTATTTATTAATGTAACTTTTACATACTGCTGTGTCCGCTAAAATAAATTCAGATATTATGGAGGTTTCAAATACGTAACGACAAGAAGATATTGTGCCTGGAAAATAGTAGTAAATGTTGAATATGTCGATGTTAAAACGTCTTTAATATATTCGGTATAAATATATCGAATTTAATTTATTTTCAAATTACATTATTATTTAATGCTCGCGATTAACAACCATTTCCAATTACATATTTAATGATGCATCTATTATCAGAACTTATTAAAACATCGCATTTCATCGAAGATCACGTTATTCTGTGATTGTTTCGTACTCGCTACGTTTTATGTACGTACACGTAATGAGAATTAAAATTTATCGAAGGAGGAGCTGCGGTCTGCGAATAATTTTTTAACAAAAGCGAAAAAGGAATCGTGTTAAATCTAACTAAGTATCTCTGTCTATTGTTACAAATATTACGTTAAAATTGTGTACGAGACGAATAAATCGTAGAGAAATAGGGAATCGAAGAGGCAATTATGGCATAGAAATTAACAGGAAAAAATAATCTTATCTGTTAATTTTTATAGGATAGTTTGCTTTTTAATTTTTATCTATAGGCATAAGAGTAACCATTAGAAATACTTATAGAAATTTAATGGAATTTTCTGTTAAAATTACATCTACCTTGATCGAAGGAAATTTTAATTAATTTCATTCTTAAAACTCAACGAATCAAAGTAAATGCTTAACATTCGTCATACATTAATTGAATTCGCTAAAATTGATGTACCAAATACATTTCACCATGATGAAAATGTTTTAACGTTTGCATCGATATAATAGCGTTTGTACTGGTGTATTTATCGATGATATGTTTACTTGAAATACGTGAAAACAAAGTATAGCTACAACAGGCTGTTTAAAAACAGAATGTAAATTATTGAACGTACTTTCGTACTGTGACGATAAATCGTGGGGATTGTTAATGAATTATTATGCACTCGGTAATAAAATACGCTTGCAAAATACAACATCTTTTTGCATGGAAGCTTTGATATTAATATTAAATATGCAAGCAGGATATACAGCGTGATGAAGGCTATTCATTTAGTTTGCTTATTACTTTATAGAATGTTATAAACGTTAACTTCATATAGTTTAAGAAAATTATCACGAAATACACGTCACGTTGCACATGGAACATTTGCGGTGACATTTCAAAGGCTGATTAACAGAATGTTATTATTGTGCCGTAGAGAAATACGATTAGTGCGCGGAATTTACTCGAAACTATAGTAGAAAAATGGTAATACGGCGTTTGTTTAATTAGAATTTCATTTTACGTTTTAATCATTCTTAAGCAACTTTCCTCTTCTATATTTGTAAAAGAGGAAACGAACACCTCGCTTTTTTTCTTCTGGTAACTTCAATCTTGTAATTTTGCTAATAACTTAACGTTATAATAACTAAGATTAATATATTGTATAATAAAAATCCGTAATTCTTTCGAAGATTGACGTTATGTAAGGGTAAAGCTGTAAGTAAACGTTGGTTTATAGATATGAACGTTAACGGTATAGCAAACGTTTATTAAAGTAATAACGCAAATAATAAATGAAATATTTCCTTAAAAATGAAAGCATGTTGTTCGAATGCAGTTGATTGTTACGTTTGACAGCCTATAAAATTTTTCTGAGAGTCGTGTTAAATAATGAACGTAAAAAATAATACTTTTTGCATGATTTATCATTAAACATGTTTGTTTAATAGAGCGAGTAAAACAGTCCCGGAAGGATTTGAGTTCTCATCGACCCTTTTTTCCCAAAAATTACGCTCTTGGTGCAACAATTTCAACAATTTTCAGCAGTTGCCAAAATTATTTTAATACAACTTTCAGCTAAAAAATTGTAAGAAATTGTTAGAATTTAATATTAGGAAAAAACGTAATATCGATGTTAAAAGAATTTATAAAGCGACACAGAAAGGACTTATTAATTTCTCGAAAGCAATTGAAAAGAAAAGCATGTTTCTCTTTTTGGGAAGCTTTTAAAGTCAGGTTCCATATTAAATGCAATTAACTAGCAAATATTTATATTTGCGCAGTTCCTTCATTTTGAAATATTCGCAAAATTTGCTGCATATTTCGTGTTCGTTCCATCTTCCGAAATGAAAATAAAAATTTTTATTCAATGTCTGAATATATTTCATTATATTCTATCTTTCTCATGATTGAAAGTTTCTTCTTCCTTTTAATAATTATATCGTAGCAAATACACAAAGATATTCAATTTTGTACGATAAAACAATTTTTACTCTAACATCGTCATTTCACTATTTTATATTTCACTATTTGGAGAAATATTATACTTCAGGTAGTATACATAAAGATGAGACTTTGAAAATATAATTCCAACGAACGTTAATTTAATATTAATAGTTTTCACAACTAACAGTTTAATCCTACGCTCGGTATTTTACCGACGGTAGTTGGTAAGAGAATATTTCTTTTTAAAAAAATTCGTCTCCCTCATGGCTATGTTAAAGAGAATCAATCATTCAACTGCTTCATCATGCTTAATGTGAAAATGGCAGAAAAGTTATAAATACCTGCTATCAATCTTTATACACGTAACAATTGATTTAAATAATTAACTGCATTATATCCAATTATAAATTGCAGAGTACTGATTAATTGCGAAGCGATCATCTGCTATCGCCAAGATATTAAATGAATTAATATCCTCTGTATCGATCAGTAATTTCATTCTCTGTATCTATATGGTGTTTCCTATTAATAAGTTCGCAATTTCACAACTTCCTAAATACGATATTGATATTATATAATCCTACTAGAAACGAAGTACTTTCCAGATAAATGATTATACACTTTACAAAAGTATCTTTGGTCTGAAAAATCTGCAAATAATCCTTGAATACGTATTCGAGGTAAAATACTCTCGATGTGTATTTTACTCTTCTTTTCTTTTCTTTATTTATTTGTCAAAAAACAAATATATCATTACGTGAAAGTAGCCGATACGATATTTAGAGCATTTCGAAGTTTTCTCTTGGGAGGTTGCAATTCAGAATCCCAAACATAGTTGCAGTAAATCCACGAACAATATACTTAGGCAGAGCGCTCAAATGAAAGCAATAACATTTGTCCCTTGTAGAAATGGAATCGATTTCTCTGCGGCTATTCACCCCTATAAAACATCCAACTGTGGCAGTCTGTTGTGAAATGGTCGATGGGGAATTTGTGATTTCAATTTACGATCAATCGTCCGTTATACTTCACGTCGCTAATGCGATAAATTTACGAAGATGTGCAGAAACGGAAAATAGAAAGCGATAAGTTTTATTGCAACGATTAAGCTGCAATTTCCTATAAGTACGCGGAACGCCAAAAGTAAGAAATATAAAAGGCAAATGCTTGCAAGAGAAATGCTTTTCGCAAAAACAAGATATAATAATAATAATATACGTATGTTCGTGCAGTTTGCTACTTTCACGAATACGACTGAATAAACCGAAACGGATAAAGATTTATTTCATCCTCTACGTTTCCTAAACGTTTCATGGAGTTTTGCATTTTTAAAATTCTCACAAATGCACGAACATCCGCGATCTAATAATCTAACGATGAGTCCGCTATTTCGGAAGATATTTCTATATTTTGGGTAAATCGTTGCTTTGTAATATTTGACATAAGAAATGCTCGTTAACGAACGCGTAACGTCAGATATCCACGTTTACCGCGACTCTTTCAGGAGAAGAACTTTGCAGCTAGGAGAGTTTTAAGGAACTTTTAATTTAGAAGAATTTTAAAGAACGACCGTAACATGTATATTCCGACGCAAATGTCGTTCCTGATAGGAGAATCACACAGTCGAGTTCAGCAATCGAATCGATGTTCAACAGATGCGAGGGCAGAAGCAGACGAAGAATAAAGAGAGAATAAACACTCGTTAAATCAGCGCAACGAGTAAAGTAGATCTAGCCATTATTCCGTTCTGAAAAGGAAGACGAATGGAAGAGGAAAGGAAGGTTCAAAAGAGCATCGTTCGCTTTGATTATTGACACACGCTCCCGCTAATAACGGTCATTGAAAGGCGAACGGAGAATGAGAATTATTGAAACTTGGAAATATCGAAAGCTTGAAGCTTCGTTAATTAAGAGAAGTCAACTGTCATAAACGTCGATGAAGATCCTATCGACGGAAAGTTAGGAAATTTAATCTTTTCCCTTTACGTTTGACTCGAACGCAAACAGTTCGATCTGTTTCTCGTTTAAGGAACGATCTAACGAGTATACAGAGTCTTTCACGTACATTACTCGTCAGAAGTTTCGAGTCATTGCGCGTTTCATCAAATTTTGCAGAATTTAAAGAATCGAAGACTTCGCTTTGATAAATTTTTAATTAAAGAAACGTACAGTCGAGTGCAGGCGATTATTGCTGATAACTGTAACATTTATTTTAGTAACGAAATTGACAGGAGATTTGGCGTAGATAATATAGGAAAAGTATTTTAAGCTTTCCATATACGAGGGAGTAGTATAAGTTTAATTATTTATATCGTAAAGTGGCGTCAGGGAAAACCGGTGTCTTATTTCATGAATCTGAGTCTTCTATCGAGTAAACGTTCCTCTTTAATAAAATCTATAACGTGTTAGAACGATACAACAATTTTAGTTATTCCGTAGAGTATTACGACAACGGTCTTAGACCATTTGCATGATGATCAGGATCGCATGGTCAAGCAGAGAAGTAAGTGTCACAGTGTAAAAGAAAAATAGTATCGGTGCATGACGTAGGGATGATGTACGGTGGTAAAGCGAAAGCTGAAGGACATTCGAATAAAAAGAAATAATAAAAAGAAAATAGTTATCGGTTATACAATGTGAACAAAATTACGTACGTGTTTAGAACAACGACGTTGCCTACTACAGTTGTACGGTAACGAGCCTTTAGAATTTAAAGCCTGGATATTACTCTCGCGATGCTCGTCGATTATACGATGGACATTTTTCTAATAGTTTACAGTAAAAATATTCCTACGTCCAATAGATTGAATTTCAAGTTGAAAAATAATATTAGAAAAGACTGAACACTTCACGATTCCTAGGATTACGTGTAACATTGCGTCTGCGGAGCCAGAAAATTGATCCACGGATTGGTCTCAAAGGAAAGTTATTTATAAGTCAAAGAGTATCGTATTGCATCGTTCTTTCTTTATTCGAAGCACTCGGGAACGTTCGCTGTAAACATTTCCATTGTATCGCGATCAACGAAGAATGATTCGTTTCGTAACTATAATCGCATTTTCATCCATAATGGACAAGACGAAACAAAGCGAAAGGAAAGTTGTACGTTCTCAATTACTCCTATACGGAACAAAGATCAGAAGTTACAAGTTATAGTCATAAGGGGCGACTTAATTGAAAATTACCAAGACACTTGACATCACGCGTTGCTCGAGAGCCAAGTTACGCGGATGTTTATATCGTCTGGGAGTCCCAGAGCAGCAGTTAAGGGTTAATATCGAGAGCGCAGCGATGGTAAACGTTATAATAATACAAAGTTCCGATATTCTCTAACTCTAACCATTCTACAAATTTCATCTTTAAACGGTATCGTGATCTGGTCCTGGTTTAACCAATTGGCTGTTTTCCACGAGTATACTCGTCACGAAGAGATGGCAGTATTTTACGTTACGACGAGCCCCGTCAGTACTAAATTGAAAAATAAAACAGTCGTTTCGTAACAACTTAATTCTGTATTATAACAGTCACCCGTACTCCGTGTTCGACGAGTATACTCGCCATCGCTTACTGTTCGCGACACACTTTTAGGTACACGCGTTTCAAAGAGGTCGCAACGGCTAACTGCTAAACTTTTTTATTCTGACATTGAAATTTAACAAGAATAAATCAATATCAGCGGCAATTTCAGTTCTATCCTTGGCACGTAAATACAATATAATTTACCTTTAACGAAAATGAATGCAATTATTCGTAATTATTCGCTATACTATTTACTTATATATTTTTCTATGTTGTCTTACGTATCTGTTATTTGTAATAGATGAGATCGAACGAGAAATATTAGAGGATCAACAGCAGGGTTAATTTATCAGTGTAAAAATATGCGCAAACTTCCACGATCCAGTTATAACACGCGATATAATTCGCTATTTGCTTAGCTCGCTTCGCCAACTGCCAGCCTCGCTAGCTTTGTCCGTGAGGATCTATTAAGATTATCATTTTAATTACACGTTGGTCGATCGAACGGCCAACGAGAAACGCGGCCGACAATTTTGATTAAATAGCCGCTAGCGTTACCGAGAACACGGCCCGTGTAAAACAATTTCGCCAGACAATTTTAGTTATCGGATTTGTTCGGCGAGACGCGCAAACAAACCTCGTCAAAGGCTACGTTTCACGCGAAACTCGCGCCAGTTACAGCGTTAACTTGCTTTGTAGTATTCATGGTGAAATCGCCAATTCATTTCCACCGTCTAACGAGAAAGACGAAACGGACGTATTCTCGGTGAACGCTTCCCTTTCGCGTCTCTCCCGTTCTTCGAATCGCTCTGCTTCAACGCAGTACAACCAGCCAGCTCTCTCGTTCGACAGCTGAAAAATCGACAGCTGCCTGCGTAACTTGGTTGCCGCGACCGCGAGAACTATGTTTTAAGTCGAATGATCGTCAGATGTTACGAACAATTGGAAATTATCTTCATTTCCCATATCGCTGGCCGATGCTCACGATCTGTTCAGTTTGGAAAACATGGAACAGCTCGCTGGACGATTAGTTTGAATTTTACGGAATCGCGTTTGAGGTGGAATATGCCGAGATCGTAGAATCGTTGATGTTCGACTGCTCCCACGAATACTCTGGTGTCTGTACGTTTTATCAGTCGAACCTAACATTTCTCAGTGACGGATATGTTTCTTTTTAAAAAATCTACACATTCTTTTCTCTGTTCGATAGAATAGAATTCCGATAAATAAGAATTTGGTATGAAACTAACAACGTTCCAGTCGTACAGAAAGAAAATACAATTTAATTAAAAACGTGGGAGGTGGTGTAAGAATCGGCGATAGAATTCATCAAGAGTACGTGACGTTGGAAAAGCTACAGTCACGGATGTTAGAAAATGGAAACGTGATATTGAGAATTATATAAAGCACGTGGATTGCTCGAATGATGGGGTAACTGTGGGGAAACCTTAAATACACTGATGTAATGGGATGGTTTCGTTGTGATAAAGACGATAATAACGACGATTTTATACAAATGGAAACAGCCAGCTAAAACGATAATGGAGAGGCACTTTTCCATGCCGAAGCACCCATGCCACTCGAAAAAGGGGCTTCGATCGTATAAAATTCACCGCGCAAAAGCTCCCAGGTACAGAGAAAATGTAATTTTACGCAGTTATTTCTACCGAAAGAATCACGTGACGTGGTGCTTAAAAAGATATGGAATGTATAAATAATTCAAAAAATCAATTTTATAAAATTAAATCTATCGGTCCATTAATAGGATTAAAAAAAAGGAATACATCCGAAATGTACACAAAATTGAAGGAAAGGAAGATTTGTATAAAAATTGTAATAATACGATGCAGCAATTTCACGATACCATTTAATTAAAGTGGGTGTATATTTTTTTGAGAGCATCCTCTGTATATCAGAAATATATTACGAAATAGAAATATGTTATTACTGGTTTTCCCATGAGAATCCGAAGTGTATCAAAAATTTAATCGGCGTAGATATTTATCGACGCAACAGTTGCAATTTCACAGATACAAATATCTTGCGAGTTCTCTCATCGTCGTAATTTGTATCTCCTTTATATACATCGTCTGTCTGAATATTCTTTCTAATATTCTAATTAGACTGTAGATTTTGATGCAAATTCATATTTTTGAGAATATGATTGAAAAGAAAAAAAAAAGAGAAGTAAAGAGTATTTTGTATATTTTATATTTTCTTTCGTATCACGTGCATTTTGTACAATTTTATTGAAATTGGATTACAAGAGCCAAGCAAATCGAACATCAAACGGACTACGCGTCGTGTGTTACTTTATAGGAAAATCACGACAATGTCTGTAACATTCGTAGTATTTTACGATCCTATCTACGATAGCAATTAAAAGTTCATCAAACAGATGATTACATCACGTACGAGCCATTTGAAAGTCAAATTGTTCCATTTTCCGAAAATTTATTCTTTCTAACTCTTTAAGAGTATTACATCGTGGCTTATTAACATACTAAATAATAATTGACTGTTCGAATAATTTGATGATTTTTGGAAAGTACGTGTCCCTGATAAATATAACTTCTATGCACACTTCCAAATCCGTTTGAAATTTCACCGATACGATCAAGTTAGGCGTGTCTCGCTACAGTGCTGCAATGATCATTTCGAAATGCTTCGTATATCATATACGCAAAAAGTTTCCAGCAACGTTGAAACAGCTTCGCGAGCCACGTGTAATTTATTTATAAAAGATTTTTGCAACTGTCGAGACATCTTGGTATCTGTTAATAATCGTTGAGATATCATTGCAATCAAGTAAGTGCACTGTATCATACGCGATAACGAAGTTACTCGATTATTCGAATGGTATGTACTGGGATTAGTTTCGATGGATGTTTGAACGATGACGGAATATTTGGCCAGCATAAGGACTGATCCCTTCCATATCGATCGCGTTTATCGATATTTGATAAAGAGATCGTTTGCAAATTACATTTACCGTCTACTGTTGCTCACGAAATTATTCCAACTCTGATACGTGCTTCTTTATAAATATATCGCGTGTGTACGTGTATGTTACATATTATATTACATATCGCATATTACATATTATATTGTATTTTAAGTAACAAGATATTTAGTGCGAGTGTATATTTCGCAGAGATTCCAAAAGTGATTAAACAGTCAATTATCCATCACATCGATGCATCTCAATGTTCAATGGGACAGTATTTAGCGTCTATAACATGTTGAAGATAGCTCTTTATGGTGTATCTCGTGGAGGAAATTAATTTCACGAAATTAATTAAACAGTCAATTATCTGTTGTACCGATACGTCTTGATATTCAATGGAATAATTTTTGATATTTATTGTACGCTCAAAATACCTATCTATACTATGTACTATTTTTCCCCCCAAATATTCGCCACAACTATTTTCTGTCTTTTACATTTGCACTTTCAGGATGATTTCAAATTCTACCAATGTGATCGGGATAGTCGTGTTTCGTTACAAAACGAACAAAATCCCGAAAAGTCTCGTGTAACGGGCTATAGGAGGCGTTGGTGCAGAAAACAGAATAACTTTTCAAAAATTGAGTCAAACAATTTGTTTCTTTCCTTTTTTCTTTTTTTTTTTTTTACGAGTTAGAAGAATTGGAAAGATTAACAATAGGTGATGTGTAAAGAAATGTTGAAAGAAGTACAATTAGTCGGAATAGCGAAGAAGAAAGTAAAGGTAGCTTTTTACAACTTTTCTAGCTGGACCTGTAACGAAGATTTAAATAACACATTTCGAAGATTTAAATAACACATTTCGAAGATTTCCTCTAACTCGTCGAGCAAAATTCAGATGGTTCGGTCCACAGTTGCAGACGAGTTATTTCGTTCGAATGAACGTACGAAACGAAAGATGTTTTTACGGCGAGTGTCGGACTATTTTAGCTTTCGAGGCATTGTAAGTTGAATTTTAGTTGCGGTGTCGACAAATCATTGATTCAGTGACAGTGAATTTTCTTTTTCCTGGATGTGATGCGAATGCGCAGAAACTTTGACGTCAAACGTTCCCGCTGAACGAACAGGACCTTCCGGCTGCCATGGATATTGATTTTCCTTGGGCTTCAAGGTTTCTGGAGCAGCTGTACCCATCCAGCGCAGACTCCGGCTATTCTCAATATGGCTGTCTATTGTACCCAAATCCGCTCGTTTTGCGTTGCAACGCGCTCGCCGCCATACGCCAGCATGCGATCAATGCGCCAAGGACATCAGCCGATCGCAATTTAAACAGCCGAATTTATTTTCGAATGTGACGCGCTAGACGTTATCAACATGGCCGATACATGTACCCTGTCACGTACTTCCTGATCGTCGCATCGATGGTCGTAAGCATCAATGGTAAGCCTCGCATTTCACACGCTTTGTCGGGCTGCTTAAACCTTCGCCTCTTTAATTCGACGCGTTTCTCACACGTTTCGCCACGAATCAAATTACATTTTTCTGAAATTAAAAATTCGCCGATACGCGTTGTCCATCTTCGGTATTTGCGAGAGAAGAAAACGATTCTTGAGCCTTATTCGTCACGCCGATTTTCACGTCGATACGATCGGAATACCAAAGTTGATCGACTCGGCAATGTATTGACCAGTTAGCCGTTGCGACTAATGCGACTAAAATGCGTTAGAAAGGACAGAACAACTACTTTGTTCACGCTGTGTTATAGTTTTTTCATAATAATTATTTATATCTCTTCATTTGTTCGTTTTACCTGGTCCTGGCTTCCAAATGGTCGAAACGTCTTCAAATTTACGAATATATTTTAGTTTTCGCTGAAATTGCAGTTTAAACAGCAAAAACTGCTTTTTACGCGTGACGAGTATACTCGTCAAGAGTAGGTAACTGGTTAAGACGGAAGATAATTTGCCAGGATAGACAATGGCGGTATTTCGTCTTTGAGAATTTTTAATTTGAGGAATTTTTCTTTCAACAAAGAGCGTTTCTGTAATGGAAAATGGAAGTTTCTGTTTCTTCCCATTTTCCTCTTTCTTTCTCGAGGTTCCTTTCAGTTACATGGCCCTATTTGTTTTACGAGCAAGTTGCGTTTTAGGAGCGTGTTTCGTTGAGGGAGTTTTCACTAGATGTCTGAAGGAACGATGTTTCGTCTATTTATAGCGAAGATCTTCCTCTACATATAAACTGCATATAGAGGAAAGTGCACCTGTTGAAGCCTTCACTCGTAGGTGTTAGCCATTTGTGTTACGAATCGTGTAAACAACGATCATCGTACACGGTGCATTTAATTCACTTTTCTTCCGTGATAAGCTTCGCGATGAATTCTCATTTCGAGGCTACCTTTTTCATTTACCGTCTTGCCTATGTTTCCTATGTATAAAATAAATAATTCATACTGAATACATCTATTTCTATTTTCTCTTTTTCTTTAGATAAGAAGAATATTACAATCAACTTTCACAGAGAATTTTTAACATTAGATCGTCCCAAAAGTGTCTTTTATCTTATAAGGAAATAATAGACGCACAACATTTTTTGCTTTAAATTATTTTATTGAATTACGTTTAATCCATCTTATTCTATTGGAACCAGATGTGAAATAAAACAGTTTAATTTTTAACTTCATGAAATATACATAGAATATTTCGTGGATATCGAATCTGCAGTCTTGCGTAGATCCAATTGTCGTATAGATGCAAACGTAGTCGTATACCGTCTGTTTAGTCTTCGGAGATGATCGAATCTGTTAAGAAGCTGAAACTCTAGAGGATTGGTACGATTGGTCAAACTTGCGTGGAAGCGTTTTTCCGAACTTGGAAATATCTTTCATAACTGTAGGTATTTTAAGTAGGTATGATTTCGTTGATTACCTGCCAATGGATAAGGAATACGTTTGCTGCTCTCGGAATACGTTTAATTGAAATAAATCGAAATAAATTTTTCGTAATTTCCGGATACGTTTACGATATTTTGCTTGCCAAGTCTTACCGTCGGACGTATCGCAAGAACAGCAGGAAAATTTGGCGAAATATCGTTAGAGACGCTATTCGACGGAAAAGCTAAACATCCGAAGAATTCCGTTCTAAATAAGAAACCTAAACCGATGTTTCACCTTATTAGACGATTTCCTCGATGATATCCCTTTCCGCAATCTTCCTAGCAATCTTGTCAACGAACGCGACGAAATTTCATCTTACGCATATCGCCGATGTGTCTGTAAATGTCAAGACTAATATCTATTTATTTTTACAAAAATGTACAAAAATCTGACGTTAATGAAAGCACGACACATTTGTTTGAAAAATGAAAGAAAGGAAGAAGTAGAAGGAAGTAATTTCTAAGAAATAAAAGAGAGAAAGTTGCGAAGCATTAAAAAGTAGACAACGATTTGTCCAACGTCTTACGTCCGATTCCTACGTCGATTTTAATAATCTTTAGAAATCTAGGATAAATCACGATTTCTATTAATTAATACGTATTTGTCGGTTGATTGTGTCCGATGATCAGGCCAACTGTTAACTACGGAACATCGAACTCACGCAGCGTCGGAACGAGCAAACGATTTATGGTGTCATCAGTGTGATACAATGAAAGATGGAGAGAGATGCGCCAATCTGACCGGAAACTTCACCACTTTCGGGCACAAGTGCACTGGTGACAAAAGGACCTGTATGGTAATGACAAATGATAACAGCGATTCAAACGCTTGTTGATTATACACAGGTCACGCACGTGTTTCAGCAGATGTTTGATATTTTGCTTTGATCGCGTGCTTTTAAAGCAAACAGAATATAGCAAACAGCTAGCTAAAAGCGATATTAGTTATCGTCAACACGAGAGCGAGAAAAGGCTGTTGAAGATAGAGCCACAGTTTCATTTCGTTCATAACGCGATTTTAGTGTTTGGAAATGTTCAATATAGTCGATCAATTCAGTTTCATAATAATTACGTACTTTATTGAAATTGTTTCCGCTTTATAGGAACATATGTACATGGTGTACACATTTGAGGGAATATGCAAATGCAATTTTTTATTTGTTCTTCTTATTTATTGGTAATCAACAATGATATTGGATATGATATAATTGTACAGTTTGCACATACACGGCAAAAATTTTACGAAATCCGTAATCGATATTAACCGACCGAATTAACAATGAACGAGCCGTATTCTCTGGAAATGATGCGAGATATTCTGGAAAATTGATATTCCCTTGACTAAAAATATGTTACGTTCACACTCACTCGTGTTCGTTACAAGTTCCAATGTGAAATGTCATACAGAGTGAAACAAGGAATTGTTGCAAATATTAATTTAATTTTAGTATCAAGAATCATTCTACGTACATGTAGAATTCTTTCTCATCTTTTCTTTTCAGTCTTCTTTTTTCTCTTTTCGCTCGATACTATCAAGTTCGTGGTTTAATGCCGCCCAAAATGAGCTCGTATTCGAACAAAATTAAAAGAAATACTATATTTTAGCGTACGAGTGTCTCTTGCGATCCGCTAGGACATGTCATATAACGAACATCGTGAAAGTTTAAAATCTGCAAATATTCCTTTCACGTTTGCTTCTTTCTCTTCAGATAAAGCGATTTTCTTACACTACCAGCACCGAAGATTCAACGTCTAGTCCACAAACTTGGTCGGTGGAGAGAAAGTATACTAACAAATGCGACTCCGGATGTATAGTGGTCGGTGAACGAACAAAACTCTCCGCTTGCACCACTTGCTGCGAGAAATCGTTTTGCAATATCGGTACCGATGCTGCGAACGACTTGACGATAAGAGGGATCGATCTGTTTCTAGCTTTAATATTACAAATTACATTAACAATTATCATGTATGTAGTATCCAAATGGGTCTTAGAGAGAAAGGACAAGTGATGATGTTTTGATTTAATATATATTATTAAGAGCAGCGAAATGATTACAATGCTGTTCTACGTTCTATTCTCGCATGCAGCTTTCTGCTTCCCAATTCGACTGTCTGTCCACTCCGCACACTCCGCACGCTCTCCACACTCTCCACACTCTCCACACTCTACACGCTCTGCTCGCTCTACACGCTCTGCTCGCTCTACACGCTCTGCCCGCTCTACACGCTCTGCCCGCTCTACCTTTTCCCGTTCTTCGGAACAGGTATCCCGAAACCCCCGTGATCAAGGTCACGCAGCCTTTTCACGTAAACTGTCCACTTAAAGGACCCAACGGTACATTGTTTACAGTTCGGTCGATACCTTAGGCCTTTTGGCCCTGGTACTACATTCGGCCATCCTGCAATAACATCTGCCCTCAGATGTGGTCTTCAGTTGCGCTATCGTCGGATGCGTCATCTTCGGCGTTGAGGACCCAAGGCTTCATAAAGTCTGCGGTCGTCGATGTGTGCGCAGGCCCCTCATGCTCCCCTACTTTCTCCACCATGTACCGGTCATTCCGCATTGTTCGTGATACCCGGTACGGACCTAAAAATTTTCCTCCGAGTTCTAAACCTGGGCCAAACTGGGTTCTCTTAATGGCTACCAAATCTCCCCTTAGGTACTGCTTCGCGCTCTTCCGTCTTTTGTTAAAATTCTTTCTGTTTTCTTCTTGCGTCGCAGCGATCTTCCTTTTAGCGTCCTCGCGTAACTCACGACGCTGTTCCTCGAATTTTGCAGCCCATTCTTCGTCGATTAATCTTCTGGTTACATATCCATCGGCCTGACTGCACGTTGCGGCATCTAAAATCTTACGGACTTCAATGCCCTTCTTCTGTGCGCTTCTCAACCGTGCAATCAGCCCGTCCTCACACTCAGCCATATCCACAGCACCCGGCAGTGGATTTCTACTCGGGGTATCCGCATACTCCGAGTCCGTTGGTTTTATAATACCCTCGTCTGTCCACGCCTCCATCAAATCGTCCACTTCCCTTTTCTCAGACGGCGCCAGCCGTCGCGATCTTCGTACCACGGGTTTGTCGCTTTTCAACACGATTTTCGCGGTTATCCCGATCTCCCGCGTCTTCTCTGGCTTATACCCCCTAATGATATCGCGGATCGCTTCATGGTAGTGAGGTTCTTGTACGTGCGCTAGATCTATCTCGTCGGTCTGTTCTATCGCGTTGACCTTCAATACCTCCGACGCGTCTTCGTGACCATCATCCTGCCCGTCAAGCCGTAGGAAGCTCACCTCGCCCCGTTTGACCCGCAACTCTATCTGATCCAAAAAGTCAGTACCCAGCAGCAGGCTGTGGCTCCTCAATACCTTGTTTGAGACGACGTGCAACGTGACCGTGAATGCACACCCGTCGACCATCATTATCTTTGTAAATTCGCCCCAGGTCTCATTGCCCGTGGAACCCAAACCATCAAACCTAAGCTTACCATTTCCTAGCGGTTGTGATCCTAACCTCGCATACTCGTCTGATCGTATGAACGTGAGATCACTACCCGTATTTACCAACGCTGTAAACCTACATCCATCTATCGTCACCACCTTCATGTATCTCTTCTTCTTGGGTCTTGAAATGATGTAGGTCTTCTTCGGTTGTGCTGTACACCTTGACGCCATGTGTCCAAGTTCGTTGCACCTGAAGCACCTCACACCTTTCTCTTTCTTCGGACATGTAACACTTAAGTGATCGTCACCGCCGCAATTGAAACACCTTTTGAGATCACTGCTCGTTTGTCTCGACTGATTCCGCATTGCTGATCGTTCTGCTTTATCGTCCCTGTGCTCTCCAAGTTTTGTTTTCGCCTTCATATCTCTTTTCATCGCTTCATACTGCTTGAAGCGTTCCCTCAACTGCTGCATATTCCTGGCCCCGGATAGTATAGCTTTATTTGAGACTCCATCGGGAATACCTTGGATTATATAGTCGATCACCGACTGTGTATCGATTCTTCCTTGCCCCGCAAGCTCACGCATACTATACATATATTGGAGCAGACTCTCGTCTGCTCTTTTCGTTCTACGCGCTAACTCTTGATGTACCTGCCGGTCACTCACTGCGTCTTCGAATTCATCTACCAGTGCCATTTTAAACTTCGCCCAGGACTTCATGCATCGTTCCTGGCGTACGAAAGCTTGAGCAGAGCCTGTGAGAAGCTTCCTCGCGAAAACCACCATGTGGATGTCCGACCAGCCACACACTTCCGCCATTTCCTCGAAATCTCTTATCCACTGAGTTACATTCGGTAGGTCATCTCCGCTGAATTTTTTTAACGAGCCTTCCACGTCTTCAAACGTTAACACTGTGCACTTACGCTCGTCTTGGCTTCGACGTCTTCCCACTGGAGTCACCCGAACTTGACTATTGAAATCGTGATTCCCTGGATCGTTGCCGTCTAAACGGTCCCCAATCACGCCCATCTCATCGTCATCGTCGTCCTCTAAATCATCGTCGTCGTCATCGTCTTCTTCTCGTGCACCGTGTTCCCGCTCTAAACGTACCGCAGCCAGCAATCGCGCTACCAGCTCGCGTTTTCTACCCGCTAATCTCAGCCGTCGTCTTCTCAGCTCGTCTTTTAACTCCGGTACTTGCATCTGAGCCACCTGCTCGTCAGTCAACACTGCTTCTCCTGCATTGTAGTCACTCATTGTTCCGAAATATCCCTTTCACTTGTCACTTAGCGCTCTAGATCCCGGCTCGAGCCCCCAAAATTTATGTAGTATCCAAATGGGTCTTAGAGAGAAAGGACAAGTGATGATGTTTTGATTTAATATATATTATTAAGAGCAACGAAATGATTACAATGCTGTTCTACGTTCTATTCTCGCATGCAGCTTTCTGCTTCCCAATCCAAACTCTGTCCACTCCGCACACTCCACACGCTCTGCACGCTCTCCACACTCTACACGCTCTGCACCCTCTACCTTTTCCCGTTCTTCGGAACAGGTATCCCGAAACCCCCCGTGGTTAAGGTCACGCAGCTTTTTCACGAAAACTGTCCACTTAAAGGTACATTGATGCTAAACGGTATTTTGTTTACCGTTCGGCCGATACCTTAGGCCTTTTGGCCCCGGTACTACATGTATCCGTCCTGACATTGCAGACGAAATAACATACGATCGTGAATCATTTTAGTCACCGATGAGAATAATTGGTTCCATTAACGCGTTTATACGTACATTGTAACATACACTGTAATATTACACAACAACACGATACATAAGATTTGTCGCATTACCAATGAAAATGCTGTTCTCATTTTGTAAATGTATACATGGAGTTTCATTCCTTATGTGTTTCATAATAATATTACGATGAATATTGATTAATAAGTCAATAAAATTACAATATCGATAATACGAAGCTCAGAAATAAGAAAATAATAATGATGTTCTCGTTCTAATGATGTCGATAAATCAAAGAACAATTGATAATATAAAAAGGGGATGTTCTTAAGAATACGATGCTCATAATTATAATAATTACAAATACAATCAAATCTACGAGAATGAGATTTATAACACTGCTAAGTTATTACTCGATCGTTCAACGAACCAATATAATTTAAATTGTAAATTTTAGAAAAATTGTTATAGCAATACACTACCAATAAATTGTATAAAGTAACAAACTTTTCTAAAAAAAAAAAAAAAACTCATTAATCTCGATATAATAATAAATACTTTTTATCGATTTCCATTTTTCCATTATCCTCTACTTAATTCCCAAGGATGTCAATGAGATACATATTAGGTTGTTCCAAAAGTCTCTGTCTGTTTTATAAGAAAATAATAGATGCACAACATTTTTTCTTTTATATTATTTTATTGAATTTTGTATGATCCGTTTTCTACTAATAGAACAAAATGGATCATAATGTAAAACAAAAAATGATGTGCATCTGTCACTTCCTTATAAAACGAAAGAAACTTTTGAGAAAACCCAATAGAATGGGAATTTTCTCGTGGACACATAACATTAGAAAATTGTACACAACTTTTATTAAAATTCCTTCGTACGATCTCTGTACAATATTCTTTTATTAATTATACCTTAATTTTCTTTTTATTTTACTTTAATTTTTAAGTATCCTCCGATTGGTTTCCAATTATTTTGATTATTTTGCAGGAAGCGAACAATTTTAACGATCGGCATATTTTTCGATACTCGTAAACAAGAGTGTACAACCTGGACGTTTATACACACCCACATTTCTCTCAAACGCACAAACATCCGCATTCCGTTTATAATACTAAAATTTCGCTGGAAACAGGAAAACGCGAGATCAGGTATCTACTAAATCGCTTAAACTATATAGTTTATACCAGCGCGTTTACAGCTGTAACCAATTAACGTAATTACACTGCCTAAATGAAAGCATTCAGTTTATACTCGTGCATTCTGTTCTTTCAACAGCATCCTGGAAATCTGCGTGTTATCATTTTCGTAGAAATCGAGAGAGCTTAGGTTGAATGTAGATCCGACATCGTCAAACGGAAAATTACAAAGTTCTTGAATTCCTGGAAGGTTCTAACGGGATATAGGGTTTTGTTCCAATGGAAAACGCATATTTCTAGGAATCGGTTTTAATTAAATTTCCACATTCGTGAACAAAGGGATATGATTTATCGTGCGATAGCATATAATGAAAACTAAGGCAAAGAATGGAATTTTTTGTTTTTCGTAGAAAACGTGAGACGACATCGCCTTGTTAAGAGGGAATAAAACCATTCCAGGAAAGAATAACGATCGTCGTTAAGCGTAATGTAATTTCTTTCTGAAGAGTCATACTAATCTATCGCCCACGCGTAATGCCTCGATGCTAAGCATCTCTCATTTTGCATCTCGTTCGTTGCCATTCATCTCGTCGTGTAAAACGCAAATAAAATGGAAAGAAATATTTTTTATTCCAAGAAGCAATTATTCAAACAACAATTTATCAACGGATAAGAAAATCAGAAATGTCCCTTTTAATATTTTTAAAATTAATATTAAAACCATCTTTCTCTTCTTTTTTACACTCTTACTTATCTGAAATTCTTTATCTCCTAATTTCGATAAACCATTTTACAAAACGTAGGCTATTGCTCGTTTTACGTTTAACTGTTATGAAATTTTGCAGTCCATTTACACATGATCTTGCGAGTAAAGTACATTTTGCCAAAAGTAATCGAGCGACTGTCTACTTTTGAACAATACTGTACCCAACAGCTACTTACAGTGGCTACAAAAAGTATTTCTGTATTATTTCTACTATTGTGTTTATCCCAGCGTGTTAATCAATTCTATTAATTGAAAGCATATTAATTGTCCTCTGTCTGCAAAAGCCTTACCGACATTTACACGCTGGATCGTTTAGGATCATGCAATATCTGTTTACGTTCTCGTGTTTTAAAAAGTGTGCTCAAAAATTCTTGAATACTCTTGCAAGTTGCTAGAATATCTTCCAATAATTTTCATATCGATACATGTGAATCTTTTTATGCGAAGCGGAATCTAAGCAAAAATATGAAGAAAGTGGAAAATCACTTAAAGTCACTGGTCGAAAACCATCCACTATGCAGATGGACAGATAAATTTCGCGTCACTTGATAGTACTATCGTATGACTACGAACTATTGACACTAGTTGAAAGTGAAATGTAACGGCTGATGAAAAAAAATTGAAAAAGATAGAGATACGTAAGTATTAGCATTAGGTTGGCATAAAAGTTTCTTTCGTTTTGTGAGGAAATAATAAATGTACATTTTTTGTATCATATTATTGTATTGAATTATGTATGATCTATTTTGTAGTAATAGAATCCATTTTATTTTATTCATACAGAATTCAATAATAATAACATTATATTTCCTTATAAAACTAAAGAAACTTTTGGGACAACCTAACGCATATAAATACCTTTTCACAGCCACTGTATAAGATTATAAAAGATACTGATATACAAGATATTGTTAGCTGTAGCTGCACAGCCACCACGCACTGAGCATCGCAAATATCGAAAGCCCCGAAGAAAATTTGAAGAAGAAATGCTGTAATTTTATAAAAGTGAATTCTAATCGACGAGACGAGTAAACGTGTGACATATATCGTAGAATAGAAAAAACAGTGTGTAATAGGCAAAAAAAGAAATGTTTAATATAAATTTTACTTAGAATTCATACACGTAAGTAGATATGACTTTTCTGCCAGTCACTGTGCATTATCTGACATAATTTATCTCTCGTACTTATTCTTTCATCCAGGCAAAGGAAGCTGTCGGAACAGATCTAATTCCCGTTCATTAGATTCGTCGCCTTACTGAATACGATATTCTCGAGTTCGCGGTTCAAGGGAAAGCGAAGAATTCTGGTGGGGTCGAGAGCAACGTTCAAGATGAAATCCTCGGCCCTTGTTAAATCGTCTCGGTCGGGGTCGAACAATGCGTTCGCCAGCATCCTCGTTTCTCTGTGATTGCACATAAAGCTGCCATTATTAGAACTTCAGTGGGCGGTAAGCGCTGGTGCTTTTTCCAGTCTCGCGTTCGCGCTTACTCTTACGCACAATTCGCCGCTGCAATCGCGTGCGTTTCCAGCCGCGTTCATCCGTCCATGTGGCTGCCAGTCGTAGCACGAAGCTCGTTCGTCGCGTTTACTCCACCTTTTTCATTGAAAAATTTTATCCGGAATATCACGTTCGACTCGACGACCGATTAATTATCGTATTTTACTTTCACCGATGGTGCATCATTTTCATGGGAAACGTTTAAATTTCCACGTGGTGCCACGTGGTGGAAAAATTGGCCACCGGTTGCTGCACGACGCTCCTTCGTCGCGTTTATTCCACCTCTTCGGCGAAACGTTCCATCCGGAACGTCGCGATCGACACGAGATCGAAATTAATTATATTCTACTTTCTCCGATGGTGGATCGTTCTTGCGCGAAAGAAAATTAAATTCCTACGGCACGTGGTGAATAAATTGGCCACCAGTTGCTGCACGACGCTCCTTCGTCGCGTCTACTCCACTTTTTCGTCGAAACCTTCTGTCCGGGGGTATCGCGATCGACCCGAGATCCGATCGATCGTCTTATCCTTCCGTCCTTTTCGCGAAAGTCGTTCGAATTTCTGTGACGCGCGCGTGGAAAATATCGGCGCGAATCTTCGAGTTAGTGTGAATCTTTGGCTCGAATTTGATGATTCGTTCGCGTGGGAATCGCACGGCGAGGCGTGCGATTGTCGCGATCGCTCTTATCGCTCGCTCCACTTACGTTCCGCTTCGTTCTACCGACTACTAGTTTGCTGCATTCCCGGTTACTTTACTGGTGGTGAAGCGTTAATCGACGCGAGTTACCGCCGACGAGTTTGTTACGATACGCAAGTACAGTGGAAAAAGGAGTTTAGCGAAACAGTTTCGTAAAGCTAAACGATTGGACGAATCGAAAGGAATTGGAAGTCGTTCTAAGAATTCTGTTCGAAGACAGCTTTGAGAAGGCGAACGGCGATTGAAAAAAGAAGAAATTGAAAGACGTGGAAGGAAATCGAGAAACGTTCGAATTCAACGAGGCAGTTTCGTACGCCTAGAGACGATGATCGAAGGAAATTGAGAAAGATTCGTCGTTCGAAACTCGTCGCTCTGTATCAATTTGGTATAAATAGGTCGAGCAAATATTCACGGTTAATCTTTTCGATAAAGCACTACCTACAAAACCACTGCATTCTATGATTTCATTTCATCTCTGGTGTACCGTAGAATCGTTCCCTTCTCCATTATACGATCGATTAAACAACACCCTGTGTATTAAAACCAACGATTCACCTTCGTATTACTTCCGCGCGAGCTACGTGATAAAGCGCGAGACATTGAAAATGTTAGATCGCGAGAGTATCGTCGCATCCGCGTCTATATGACACGGCGTTTCGAACGCGTTACGAACCGGCGAAATGAAATGAGAATATCGGGTCTGCGAACTAGCTGCTTTCATCGCGATAACTACGTCTGCGAGTGAACGAGCATGCCTGGCGAGTTTTGGGTAGCCAGAAAATCCTATTGAAATTTCGATCAAAGCGCGCGAGACATGACGCGATCGAAACTTCCCAGTTTTCTCCTCGCCACGTGGCTGCTCGGCACGATCGCTACTAAGTCGCGAATGAGCGACTTTCTGCAAAGCTTGCAGGAGTACGAGATCGTTTACCCTCGAGTGATCCCGAATGAGAGCGCGCGGAACAGAAGATCGACCCACGAAGACCGAGAAACTTGGCGCGAATATCTCCACCAAGAGCCGGTGTTCCTCGAGATCAGCAACTGGACCTTAAGGACCATGGCCAACGATCGATTGATACTGTCGTCGAATTTCACCGTGAATTGGGTGCGCCAGGGTAAAACCAAGTCCGAGCGACGTAACGCCAAGGCGAACTGCGATCTTCGACAAGGCAGCTTGGAAGGAGACGCGAGTTCCTTCGTCGTCGTGACGATATGCGAAGAAGAAGTGTACGCCTTGATGTTGATCGGGCAGAGATCGTTCTTCGTTCAGCCACTGACGAATGGCCAGCATGTGATGTTTCAGCCGAAAAACGAGAAGTGGTGGTCGATCGGGAATAATTCGAGCTTCGTGTCTGTGAATCCGGAAAATCCTGCAGGTGAGAAGGATCGTTATCGCGATGGCTTTTCATCTTTCGTTAGACGGTTGGATGTAGGTGATTGGTTGATCGATTTACCGACTTCCTTGCCAATTATGTTATAAGCTTCTTACTTTGCGATCCGCCGTTAATTGCTTCTTCTATTCTAAAATTGACTCTGATCGTGATACTGTAAGAACTGATAGCGTCGATATGATAATACCATACATAGAGTATGAGAGTAATCGTAGTACAAACGAATATATATATATTCGGTTTAATAAATTTAATTTAATAAATTTAAACCATCAAACAGGGAGGGCTTAATCTGCAGGCAAAAAGAAGAAAAAGAAATAATCATTTACAAAGCGAACGACCATTAGCTAATTCCAATTTGAAAATATAGCTAAAGTCAAAGTCATTTTGAACAAATGTTTCCTGTACGCGTTACCGTTTGGCATGGACGAACGTCTCGGACGTTGACGTCCGTACATTTATATATATATATATATATGCATTTCTGATAATCATTTTCAACTCGCACAGGGAAGAAACATCACTGAGGCTACCGTGAATTAAATTCGCGTATCAAGTAACAGGATAGATACGATGCATACGAAGCTTTGCGTCGTTATTCGAGGTAGGAAAAGCTTTAGCAGTGATATCGAGAAAAGCGAAACTACGAAATCATCGCTGTCGTCGAGACAGAAATTGCTGCGAATATCGCGGAAAGCAGAGCGACGGTAAAGAGTATTACAGGAAAAAGTTGTTCGGAATATTAGCCTTGGCAAACATATTTCAAAGCCGTTGAATATGGCGAGATTGTCCGCTTTGTAAATATTTACCGAAAAACATGTCGTACGAAGCTGGGCAATAAACGCGTTTTTCCAGAGTTACAAACAAGTATCGTACGTATGACACAAGTAACGACGAATTTTCCATTCCACGGCACGCGACAATTGACCGTATTATCAGCGTTTCGTCAAAGTTTCAAGAACTGTGTTTTCTTTTCTGTATTTATGGTTTCGCAACTGTAAAACGGAAGGTTTATTCTGGAGATGCGAGTTCGCGTGAACAACTAGCGCAACGAGTAAAAACACGCGGTTTTTGCAACTCGATCGAATTGTTAGCAATTGTGTGTACGAGATCGTATTACTCCCATCGTTGATCGATGTCAGGCTTCTATCCGAGCACACGGACAACGTTTTCCAACGACCAATCAAAGATACCAGATAATAATTTTTCATTGTATCATTACTGTAGCTATTAACGACACGGGCTTGTTGTCGCATGATAAAAAGCATGCAACTGCGCTGACACGATAATACAGCGAACTTTTGCACGCTGCGATGGAAAACGCGTCGTTACCTGTTTCGTACGAACGATACTCGTTTGTAATTCTGTAAAGAAACGTCCGTTGACGAACATTATATAAAGTTCTTCCTTCTTCTTCTTCTTGTCTGTAAATCAACTCCTTACAATTTGACGGTTTAAATTTGGCACACCCCGTATATACAGGATGCAACCGAACAACGCCTGAAAGCGAGAACAACGCGAATCCTTGTGGAAAAATGAAGAAAAAGTATAGGATAAAACGTTCTCATTTTCGACTTGGAGAATCGAGTCTGAAAATTTATCAAGTATACTCGAACTGTATCCGAATATCGGTTCGAATAATAAATTTATTTAATTATATAATTAATTTATTACAAAGGAAATACAATCTGGATGTGAATGTTAAATGGAAACAAATTTTGCTAAGTTGAAAATCGATCGAATCGTAATTACCACGACTCGTTGTTTACAGATTAAAAATCTGTTTTACGAATACGAGGAGCTATATATCTACTATTATTAATCAATTTTTATGAAAAATTTCGTACGATGCGCGGATAAATTCTAATTTGATAAATTGTTGGAAAGGTGGAAAATTGAATGCAATAAAATTACGTGGCACGGTTTACACGGTTGCAACTTTATGATCCACTTAGGTCAAGTAGCAATGAAATTTATTGCATATATCGGAAATTCAAGGCACGTAATTGGCAGTTTATAAACAAATTATTTGTTCTCTTAATTAAATTGCCCGCGTCGAAAGCTGTGAAACGTTTTTGTATCGAAATCGAAGAATCCAACATCGCGATCCTATGAATCGAAGAATGCGACGTAAATGTTCGAAGTATGGTTGAGAAACGATAGAAAATTCCAAGTGTTACGCTGTATTTCTCGTTCGATTTAAATCGAAATTTTAATGAGGAACAGCGTCGATTGATATTTAAAAGTGAAACGGTTAAGAGCAACGATACAGGTTTTGTTAAAAGCAATTGGTCTATTTACCTCGCTGTTTAAACGGGTTTGTTTGACGTTACTTTGATCAATTTCCATTGACACTTTTATAGATAGCATTCTTTTTTACGGATGGAAAGCCGTCTGATGGAAATTTGTCTGAAATGTCCGTCGTAAAATTGCATTTTCGCGGGCAACAGAAAACAATGGAATTTTGTACAAAAGCGCAATACTTTAATTAGCGCAAAATTCCATTTTCCCCGCTGGGAAATTGAATTTTCTATTAAAGCGTGATACGTTTAATCAGCGGTGGCGTAAATTCAACAAACTAACAACTGGAATATTGACTTGTCACAATTTCGTGACACCGTATATGTCGTTGATACGTTCCAGTCTGGTCGTATTTACAATTTCAGAAATTTTGCAACTATTTTTTCATTTTATCCGTAACGAGAATAGCGAAGATAAGACAGGCAAACGTGGTAAAACGTTGATAATTCGGTTACAGGGAAATCGAATAAATTTGAAGTTGAAGAAAGTAAGAGAAAGTCGAAACGAAGCAAACGCGATTCCTTAAGCCACGATGTTCAGGGATTTTATAATCTTTCCGGTGACGTCTTCGACGTGGAATACCCAGAAGCTGAGAAATTGATTCTGTACGATGAAAAAGACGATGTCTCCACAGAATACAACGATACAATAGCGGAAGAATTATCGATCGACGTAAATCCTGTTGAGAAATGCTCAGTTGGTATGACCGCTAGTTACTAAAAGGTTACTAGGGTTATGTTGGTACGACGCTCTTTTGTCATAGGAGTCGACCACGCCTTAATTGCTAAGACGCATTGGGAGAGTTTAGACGTTTGCTGTGTGATTTGGTGTTTTGTATAAGAGAGAAAATAAAAGGTGTGATAACCAATCCGAGTGGATCCGAGATTGATTATCAACCCCAACCTATATAAAATAACAAATCCCGAGGAAATTGGATACTTCTCTGGTCCTAAATGGCAAAGGAACAGATTATCAAGTAAGTCAAATATTTTTCCAAATGCCATTCTTGTACAATCGTTGCTTTTCTACTTACCACGTACAATATAGCGGTTAATAAATTAACGAATCATCGAATATTACTGAAAGAAAGAAATTGTACTGATATTCCAATCTATCGTGTACAAAAGTAATAATAACAGCATGTAATATAAGAATAGCTTATCTTCAGCCTTAAAAGGAACTCGGTTTACAATTATTCTCCCTATTGCGTTCCACTCTCGCTTGATCTTCTACACGTTCATCTATATTTCGCTGTTTTTAATTTATTTTATTATTCCCTGTCTATTACACATATGTATATTGTCCATTGCACGAATCTTTATCTATCTTGCCTAATTTAATGTAAAAAAATAGAAAAATAGAAAAATTTGCTGGAGGAATACGTTTACCAAAATTTGTCAAGAATTTTAAAGAAATTTGCAGGATGAAATTCACGGTGATACCGAATTGATATTTTTGAAATTATACTTTTGAAATAATTATTTATACCATAATAATTATTCCACGAATACTTGCTCGTAGATATTAATTTATGCTTTTAATAATCATGCGTTTAAGCTATCAAGTCGAGTCGAGTAGACTTTCTAATTTCGTGGAAGATAAGTCGATTTCTAAGATAAGTCATTTCTAGAGAAAAGACCAGCTGCTAAGGATTCGCCGCCACGATGGCTAGAGCTTGGAATAGCTGCTGATTACTCCGTGGTAGATTTTCATGGAATTCGAGTACAGCAATATATCTTGGCTCTTTTAAACATCGTAAGTAATACCAAACGAAATTCTGTTATTATACTTAGATATAGAATACCTCCTCCTACATATGTACGCAAGCAACCGGGAAACATAGGGCAGAGTTATGCGTATCTCTGTATTTTCAAGGTACGCTACTTGCTTTCAAACATCTCGATCGTATACTCGGATGGAAGCTCTGTATTTTCTGTTTACATTGTTCAAAGCTTACACGTATCTTTTAAAAAGTTCAGCGAATAATTTATCCGTAATGGAATTTTGTAATCGATTAATTTCAGCCATTCGGTAATTGGTTTTCCAATGCTGTTGAGATTAATAACGTACATTTCTAAGATAAATATAACGAATAAAATTAATTTTTTAGGAAAATTATATAAGATACGATGTATTTACGAGAGTTTTGAATAATAATTTATTTGTAAGGCTATAATACTGTTTTAACGCCTGTTACATTTTCGTACGTATTTTAATCCTAGGTCAGTGCAATTTACATGGATCCATCGCTCGAATCCAACATGATTCCAGTGATCGTACGAATGATTTTATACGCGGAAAAACGAGACGGTATGGTAAGCGATTTCCATTAAATTAAATCATTTAAGTAAAGTAGTAACTATCTGAGATACGCATATGCGAGTGTCAATTATTTTATTTTCTACTTATCTGTACAGTGTATGGTATATAAATTATATAGGTCAAAATATCTGCGCATGACGTTTTAGGTCGATAAAATTCAACGAGTTCCATTTTGTTAAATTGGACAACCGTGAACGATCCCTTGTCTTTGTTGCAACTACGGGAAGATAGGAGAAACCTATCTTCCACGAACGATGCCCCCCGTCAACAACCTCCCCTCAAGGACGGCCAGCATCTCTTTCAAAACGCCGATATGGAGATCGACCAATTAGCAACAGCGCTCATTTCCCTCACCTTTGGAACGAAAGCTTTCTTTGACGAATCCGAGGATCTCATGTCCTTAGACCCACCCAATATAGTTTTCCTCGACGGCATCGTCGAGACGGAGAGTCACTCTCCGGTACGATCTCGACGACGATTCAAGTAACTCTCGGATACGTAGTGATTGCCCCATGCATTAACATTGAGTACAACTTAGACGCTAAAGAAGAGTAGAGTTCGTCATCCCGTTGACCGTGGATTCGTTATTGAGCCTAGGATCATCGTCATTAGCTTCTCGAGTATCAAATTATCGCGATTACTTGTCCAATTCCATCATGGTCATGTTTGTACTGGTAAATATCTCCTCTATTGCATAACGATCACGTCTAGCGCCAATAGGGATTCGTTTCACGCCCTTAACCCTAACTCTAATCTTAAAGCCAAATCGACATATATATATGTCGGAGATGGAAAAACACCGGAACCTCTCCTTGGATTCTCGGGAATACCGTAATGTTGTAATTTAGATTAAACAAATGTCGCTCCGATTGTTCGAGGTTTATGATAGTGAGCTTGGGCTCGAGGCGACAACCAGTCGCCGAACGTAGCCGCGGTCAAGGGATGAACGTTTTATCTAACAAAGGCACAGAGTAACTCTATACCTCTCCTTTAAAGAAATAGCCGTAGCGACACGTGGCAGTAAATATTTCAAAGGTTTCTGTTCCGTGGCTCGCCACACGCAGATCCTATCCTTCGGGTAAGATGATCTCCAGATGGCAATATACCTCCGCAGTATGTTTAGCTAACGTGAGGACCCGCAATAAATCTTAAGATTTAGTCAAGCAAAGTTCTTCATTTAGACAAACGGTCCTTGTTGCAACTACGGGAAGATAGGAGAAGCCTATCTTCCACGAACGATGCCCCACGTCAACAACCTCCCCTCAAGGGCGGCCAGCATCTCTTTCAAAACGCCGATATGGAGATCGACCAATTAGCAACAGCGCTAATTTCCCTCGCCTTTGGAACGAAAGCTTTCTTTGACGAATCCGAGGATCTCATGTCCTTAGACCCACCCAATATAGTTTTCCTCGACGGCATCGTCGAGACGGAGAGTCACTCTCCGGTACGATCTCGACGACGATTCAAGTAACTCTCGGATACGTAGTGATTGCCCCATGCATTAACATTGAGTACAACTTAGACGCTAAAGAAGAGTAGAGTTCGTCATCCCGTTGACCGTGGATTCGTTATTGAGCCTAGGATCATCGTCATTAGCTTCTCGAGTATCAAATTATCGCGATTACTTGTCCAATTCCATCATGGTCATGTTTGCACTGGTAAATATCTCCTCTATTGCATAACGATCACGTCTAGCGCCAATAGGGATTCGTTTCACGCCCTTAACCCTAACTCTAATCGTAACGCCAACCCGACATATATATACATACATATATATATTTTATACATACATACATATATCAATTTTTATACACACAATTATACATATTTATATATGTATGTGTATATATATATATATATTTATATAATATATTACAATCATTTAATAAACTTTCATTTTCATTTAATATTTTCATTTAATAATTTAATAAACCTTCGTCCCGCAAAGGCAAATAAATTCACGCATAACATTTCTTTGTTCTAGGATTGTATTTGTTGAAAGATGGATAGCATTAAGCGCTGGAATAAAGAATGACGAATCGTTATTCTTTAACCATCGTACTTAGACACATATTTATTGAGCTACTTGTATTTTAATCGAAGTCTAATATCCTCCATCTGTAGGCGTAAATATTACTGCCGTTGTTAATGTTATTTAAGTTTTACTACTGGAAAGGACATTTAAGTTTGAAGGCAGGCAAGTCTACTGTTCTTAAAGCTGACATTTAGACATCTAAGATTTTTTGTGTCTTTATTGACAAAAATATATTTGACTTTGCATATCTAAAATAAAGGATTTGCGTTATTTAATGATATGAGATAAAAGAAATACTATGCATATGATTTGATTGAAATTTTGAAAGTGTATAGACCCTGTTTTAGAAATATGAGTATTCATTCGGTAGACTATAAATTTATATTACAAAATTAACTGTTTTCTACTTTTGTTGTACTTTTCTTCTACTTTCTGGACATTTTACTGGAAATGCTGGAGATTTTAAATCAGTAATTAATAAAGTGAATTCATAAAATAACTTTTAAACGCATTGCTATCTAAAGTACAAATTCTTACGTTTTTAAAAATATATTCTTATAGTTATTGTATGTAACGTACTTGAATCTTTACGTGTATGGTTAAAATATTTTGTCCGCATTTTATTCAGTCATTTAAAATATCAAAGCAAACTTATTTCAAGTGAAAAATAATCCTTATTCCTATAAGCAGTATTCATTACAAGAACTAATTTTACATATATAATCGTAACAAAAAAGAAACATTAAACAGGCATTTATAGTTATTGACATTTATCTTTTGTATGTTCATTTACGAGGAAATGGTACTTAATGTAAAAGCGACTGGATTTCATATTTTTAACTATTGTGTACATGTATTGAATCTTATTGTTCTTCTTAAAAATTAAATGAATACTCATAATCCTAAAACATCCTTTCTATGTTGTACTAGATATATATACAATTAAAATGTGTAATAATGTGAATGATAAACTAGTTCGAATAATTATTTTGCTTAAACGTAAGTTAATTGAAATCAGATGAATGTTATACACGCATTATACCGTGCATTATGAACTATTGATTGATTGATGCTCATATTTAATTATTAACGAGAAAATTAGAAAAATCAAATTGAATTTAATCTGTCCTTCTTATATTTATTAAGATGAGTTCTGGGACTTGAAACACTCGAGATTAGAAATTTTGATTAATGTTTCACATTATCACTGGACGCTTGTTGTAATATCTTTTGTACGAGATACACTATACATACACAAGATCAAAATGGAATTTCGAAACGGTCGTATCGTTCAACAAAAATCTCTTTTATCTTTGATCCTCTTCATAAAAATGCAATTCTCCTTTACAGAACATCATATAACATTTATTGTACGATATATTGTTCAATTATATTTCGAAATTTTCAGCTTCGAATCTTTGTTTAATTATACTGTAGAATTAAATATCATGCGTTATTTAAATATAGAGATAGACTAAACTTTTGTCCACATTTATTAAAGCTGTATCAACTGAGATGTTTAAATTTGCGAAATTTCATGGACTTTTATATTTAATTTTTCATCATGAATCCCGCTTTGCGATACAATACATATTAGATTTATAATATCTTAAATTTACAGTACCAATGCTGATTTTATCTGAAACTATTTGTTTGCAAATGATATCTTTCTTCGTTGGAATTACCCTTCACTTATAAATTAATAATTATTAACATTGAACAGTATTGTTAAACTTCAATAAAAATAGGATCGATAACTAAATGTTAGTTAAAGAAACTTCCTATTACAGGTATAACAAATCATATTGAATTTTGTTTAGAAAACAATAATAAAAATGGGTGTCTTTTTGTGAAAGTAATTTACAGCATATCACTCGACTTATTCATATAAGAGATATTAGTTTGTTTAAATACCCTGTTGCACCATTTTATTCATTTTCAACCCAATTTTTTCACAACATTAAAAAATATTTTAAGCCTGAAGAAAAACATGAAAAACTTCTTATTAGCATGATTTCATGCTAAACATCCTCTTAAGATATTATAAATCTTTCTTGTTTACTAAAACCAGAGCCTAACTGAAATATACGAGTATCGCAACAGGATTAATCGTAATACATGATTAAATACAAGCAATATGTAAGCTATATTTTTACTTTTTACTTCAGAAATAAATATTTCACGAGCATCGTCTTTAGCTTAAGGAAAATAAACTTGTGAAATTTAATTTAAAGCTTCGTAAAACATGGAAATGTTGCAGGATAACAAATCAGAAAAGATATATTAAATAAATCGCAGTTCAGGTATCTATAACATGTGATTCTCTTAACAAATCTGTTTCATTCATCAAGCAACTGCAAAATTTCCGTAAAATCAGAAGCGGTTTCACAAATTATAGGCATTCGTAAACATGATAGATAAGAGTTAGTATCGCGGCGTTTTAGAGTATCTATGAGCGTAATATGGAAAGTAAAAAGATGTATAATAAAAATAGTTCACTTTCCAAGCTATCGCTAACATTGTAACGAATTATTATACATATAACGGCTCACGAAACTACTCGGACGCTTACAGAAACTTTCCATGAATATTTTGTTGAAGCTTTTCATGAATTTCAAGATGCATTAGGCTGTCTCAAAAGTTTCTTTCGTTTTGTTCTATTACTACAAAATAGATCATACATAAATCGATAAAATAATATAAAACAAAAAGTGTCGTGCATCTATTATTTCCTTATGAAACGAAAGAAACTTTTGAAACAAATGTAAATAGGAATTATAAGATGCTTATTGATTACCATCGGTATTTGGACAGTTAATTATGTATTGTATAAATAAGTCACAATATTTTTAGTAGGAGCATTTTTACCCCTAATCAATCATATGTTTAAAAATACTCTTTACATTGTACATTAGTTTTTTGCTATGTGTACGTCTGCAATAAGCATCTTCTAGCTTCCATATATATATTTCCAAATTAGTCTCAATTTTTACCGGTGTAATCATGATAGACACGTCTCGTTACATTGAAGTGAAGTGAAGAAAAACACTAACACACATAATATATATTCGCAAAAATCTTCTATCTAATATTTTCGTCAACTACTGTATACACATTTATTAGATATTTGTGTGAGATTAAAATCGACAGATACGATAAAAGAATATTGTAGAGGTATAGCAATAAGAAAGTACAAGGAAAGTATAGCTCGTTAATTTGAATTACTCCAGATTGTCAGTCATCTATTAGGTCGTGTTAATCTCTGAATAAATTCTTAAATAAATAAGTGTTAATTCAACGAGAGAAACTTAGCATTTATTAGTATTTGTGCTTCTACATTACATAATGAATAGGTCTTTTAGGGAAGAAATTCTTAGATAAAGAAGTGTTAATTAAACTAGAGACACTTAACATTTATTAGCATTTGTTCTTCCCCATTACTTCTTGAATAGGTCCTTTAGGGAAGAACAGAGAGACGGTTCGCTGAATTCCGTCTGCTTTTGATTCTTGCTATTTCAAAACCAATTTGTCACTTTACCTGACATTGGTTTGTTCGGAGATACCGAGGGCTTTCCGCTCGACCCGGAAGCCCTCGGTATCTACGTATCGTTTCCCTTCTGCGCCGTTAACATCTTCTCAATTGCGCTACCAAATACCTACGGACAAAATTGTTCTTATAAATTTATGAATATTATGTGTTTACGTATTTGAATGAAAATTTTTATGAAACGAGATTTCGCGTTAAAATACGTAATAGTAAATACGATAACTTACATGCTCTTTTTACCAAGATGAAAATGTATATGTAAATTTACTTGATGTATATGTAAATAGAAATATTTATATGTAATATTTATATGCTTGTATTTAAAATATTTTCATGCTTAAAGAATAAAGGTCATAATGTTATAAATATTTAAATCCTTGCACCTCTTCTTTATCGCGTAAGAAAGAGAAATTAAAAGTTTCACTCCAGAGAATGAGCTTCGTTCTAAAACAAATCAAATAACATATATTTAAGTATTTAACTGTTATTTAATATTCCTATATTATTAATATAGACGAGAAGTCGATAAGATAGTTTACAATCATTAAGTACAGTATCGCAGATCCACCATCAGAGATCAGTAATATTAAAATAAAATTCATGTTGGATTAAAAGTGTGGTTAAGTTGGGGCTAACCCCAAATTTGCAAATTTTGACCTAAGTCAAAAAGTGGCCATTTTTGCACCTCCTCGCGAACGAAAAATTCTTGTGCGACGTTTAAGAGAATTTATCAAAAAAAAAAAAAAGAAAGAATTATTAGCATTTATACGAAATGTGACATGGAAGTTGAAAAAGATGAGTGTAGAGATGAAAAAATTAAGCAGAGGTCAAACTTACGCGCTACACTTGATCTTCATTTTCTTTAAATTTTGATCCAGCTGATAAATCAGTAATTAAACCAAGGGAACTAAGTTTGAAATCAAGCGAATCTGAAATACTATCAGACTGTTGCTACGTGAGAACAATAGCCATCTTGTACTTCGTATTTGCTCGATTCCAAACTCTAATCGATATACCAGCAAAATTTACCAGCAAAATAATTATTCAGAGATTCTGTCGGTAAAACAATTGAAGTTTAAAATCGAACGAATCCGAATTACTGCGAGATCGTTGGTGGCTATTGTTCTCGTAGCAACAAACTGATGGTACTTCAGATTCGTTTGATTTCAAACTACAATTGATTTATCAATAGAGTTGTCGAAGAGTTATTTTGTCGATATCGGCGTAGAACAATAGCCAACAACGATCTCGCTGTACTTCATATTTCCTCTATTACAAACGTCGATTCATTTACCAGCAGAGCATCTGAAGAATTATTTCACATGGATCATGTAGAAAAAAAAAACGAACACGAAAATGGAACTGTAATAACATTTTTTATTCCTTGTTGAGAGCCGTTCTTAAACATTTTGCAGGAATTTTCCCTTCGCAAGAAGATCGAAAAATAACCACTTTTGACGCTCTGTTTTCATCCCATATGAATTTTATCTTTAATATTACCGATTGATAATAATGTCACTGCGATATTGTCCGCAATGATTGCAAATTATCTTCTCCACGTTTCACCTATATCGATAATACAGAATATCAAACAACAATTATTTAATTTCACGTTGTTGTTGACTTTATTAATTTTTACGATAAAGTGCATTCTCTGGAAGAGATTTTACGATTTACGATTTTCTTTTTCATTCCTCCTTTCACCTACGATGGCTCTTAAACAAGAAACGATATCGTAACGAGAAATACAGCTTACCTGAGCGTCCACTTTGGTTCCACTAGTGTTGTCCCATACAACTTTGTCGTTGACCTCGCTATTAGGAGACTTTTTACCGAACATTTTCTTCACCGCCTTCACTACCTTCAATTTATCGAATCTAAGACTTAAACCAGACCTAAGCTCACTTTTAGCTCCGTTGGAACGGTCGGTCGTTTTTCCGGGCCAGTTTGATCTGCTATCGTCCCGCGAACTCGGCGCTTCCTCGTCGCATCGGTTGATTTCCGTTGCGGAAGACCCTACCGAGCTTAGGATCGATATCAGATCCGTATTGGAGCAGACAATGCCCGCAGCACCGGAAACGGATGCACTCGCGGCTCTTGGCAGTTCCGAGACGCGCTTTCGGAGAGAAGACGTCGGCGAAACCGACAGAGTAGGCATTTCAAATAATCGTTGTTTCGGCTGTTCAGTGTAACGTTGAGCAGAACTGTTACCCTCCAGCGGCTGTATTTCGTACACTTGCTCCGTCGACGTCCTGTACATCCTTAAGCGCACCTGGCAAACGGATTGCTTTTATTCGAAAGACAGTTTCTTTTTTATCATAATTCGTGCGTTATGATACATGTTTCGATGATTGAGCCGTTAAGCGTGACAAAGCGATGGAATTGTTTTGCACAGAAATTCTGGTTCTAAAATTATGTTAGGGATTCTAGGGCGTAATAACATCTTGGAACGCAAAGTTATCGATGTGTCGATGAAAGTTAAGCGAGCTTTATCGAAGCACACGTTCGAGTCTTTGGGCGATTGCTAGGAATACGCGTAATGTTCTTTTCTGTGAGCTGAAAAGTCGAACGACTATAAAAGGCGTTTGTAGAGGATTTCAAAGCGGAAGAAGAAGCAATACAAATGTTTAGAATCAGAAATTATCTGTTTATATAGAGATCTGTTTGATGCAAGATCTAAAATCAATCAAATCGGATTGTACGGACGTATTTGTCTGTGTTAATCCTTTGACGTCGATACCAACGATGTATATAGCGAATGGCGGTTATCAGCAAAGATTATGAGCACGTAGGGAAGAACAGAACTGAACGCTTGCTGTTCCAATAATGACGATCCATAAAAGTCTGAACTCTAATAAAAAAACGCATGATAACGAATACAGCGCCTATTCTTTCGTATGTCTTCAATGAATATGTATAAGTTTGCTCGTAACAGAGTTGAAAAATGCCTGTAGCGTTCCAAGTTTGAACAACGTTTGTGTCGCGCGAAAGTTGAACAATATCTGAACCGCTTGAACGTTAACAAGTATCTTTTTCTGTGTTCGAGGTGTGAATGCCGCGAGTGTCATGACCAGCCTTTCACGTGCTCTTGGCGCGCCTTCTACTGGCAAAGATGGGACGCTACTTGAACTAACACGAGATGTTAGTTTTCCGAGAAGATCACGATATCTCTGCGGGTGAGGAAGTTCGGCAACTTGTACCGCTGTAATATAATTCCAAATTACCCTGCGGAAATACCGAGTTTACGACACGTCCCTGGCGATTGAGCGCGAGATGAAGCAAATTTCTATGTTATTGCTTAATAATTTATGATTCCAATTGAAAAATAAGCTTCTTCGCGACCATGCTATAAGCTTCACCGACGAAGACGTGCTTCCTTAGCGAGGCTCCTGACGAACAAGGAATGAAAACCATAGCGACTCGATTCGTCCGTAATTTTAACTGTTAATTTTCGCCTAATTAATAATTGTTCTAACTCCATCTAAAAAAGAAGAAAAAAAAAGTAATTGATGAATCCACGTATGCGTACATTGTTATAAAGAACGATATGATGTGTAAATAATTATAAGTTACAAAGAATAAAATAATAAATAATACGATGAAAATTGTATACCTGGAGAGCAACGAATATTTGGTTCTTTCAAATCTTAACTTCGCACGATCGTATAGAAGTTCGTCAACTTTAAACTCGGTTTTTCTTAGTCTGCAAACTAGCGGAGATAGAGCGACTAAAATAAACGAAAGATCCTTACCTTCCTCGCTCTTAGGTCTGCAATGTCATCCATAATATCCAACTGACGATTACGGACAAACAACGTCGGTATCACTCTTTCCATCGTAACGACCGAATTTCTTCGGCCATCTAGCTGAGGAGCTGGTCCTGATCCTTCTCCGTCACGATCGCTCATTCGTCTCATCTGTCGACACAAACATCAAGATAGTTTCGCTACGCGAGAACTGTCGTAGTGACGATCGAGCCTGGCGAAAGTCAAATTGACCAACTTCATCTTTGGACAATCTCATAATTTCGCAATTTCATCGTCCAAGTACACGATTGATTCTCACAAAACCTCTAGTTCCTTAGAGCTTAACGCCACGCTCATCTTTTCACTTTTATCGCATATTGTCTCACCACTTGCGATACTTGTAATTACTTTTCACTACTTTTCAATTTTGGAGTTGGTCAATGTGATTTCCGAATGGCTCGATTGACTATGCGAGTCTTGAATAAAGATGACAATTAAACTATTCAGATTAGTCATGTTGCTTCGTCAAACGATTTGAATTCAAGCAATTCGAAACCATTTTGTCAATGTGAACCTATTATTTTACCAATGTGAATCTGTAATTTTGCTTGAAATATCCTTCCAAGTTTTTATGATGATTCAGACTGGTCAAGTTACCTGAATCAAGCAACTAATTTCAAGTTACTTGAAACTATTTTGTTAACGTGTACAGTTGCTTGAATCAAGCAACTATTTTCAAGTAACTCGAAACTATTTTGTCAGTGTGAAACTATATAGACACTAGTTAATTCACATACACATGTATAATGTATAATGTATAAACAGAGCTATTTTTTCAGATCAGAAGGTACGATCAATCTTTTTCTTTAAATATATTATGCAAACGTTGGACAACGTCATGTTTTGTTAAGCTAACAGGATACACTAAAAATACATTATCAAGAAAGGGGATGTGGCCCGTAAGCAAGTATGTTCTTCGAGATATGACCATCAGACAGTACCTGTGATGCGGTTATCCCGGAAGTACATTGCGGAGTCGGTAGAGAGCGTTTCCTGACCTCTCGCCAGGGAGACAATAGATGAGGATTTAAGGGTGTCGAATCGGGATCCATGCAACGCGGAGGCGACTCGTTCCTTCGCCCTTCCTCTTCCTCTTCGCCCGATGTGCTTTCTTCTATGACGATTTGAGGCTCGCCATAGTTTGCCACATTCACATTCGGGCTGTACCATTGTCTTCTCATCTTGATTTAGAAAACTCTCACTTGAACATAAATAAAACGTTTCTTCGTTGAAACCGTATCATAGTGGAGAACGATCGAACAGTACAAAAGAATGAATAAAAATAAGTCACATTTTTATTAATTTTCTTTTGTATCTAAAAACAAATCTGATAGATTCAAAGATACAAGATCTTCCGATCTTCCTTTATTGCACGGACGAGCAGTTGAAGAAGCACGTGTTCCCCAGACGGATGGACAGAGAGTTACATTAGAGAGACATACAAGGTTATAGAATAGTTGTTTGAGATTGTGAAGACTGAAGATTTAAGATTTAAAGACTGAAGAAGAAAGGTCGGTAGCTCAGGACGTTCAGGTAAACATTCCACCAAAGACTTATAATTTCCCGTTTAGATAATCATCGTTATTGATTGTTATAGACGCATATTAATTGTTGTTCATTTTTATATTTTATCAAATCATTTCATAATAAAAAAAACTCGATTTTCAGACTTCAGAATCGATCTCTGAATTATCGCATTATTGAACCTTATAAATATAACACGAGTTAATAATTTAGTTGTGTGTGAAAAATTCAGTGCTTGTGAAAAATTCAGTGTGTGAAAAATTAAAAAAAACCCATACATGCGTCCTTAGTCCATGCCGAGCACTTACAGAAAACGCATATATATGTCCTTAGTCCACACCGATAGCTTTCGCCAGACACCTATATGCGCCCACAGCACTCAAAGGGTTAAAACACTGTTCTTTGTATCATTTCCCTATTTATAGTTGCGATATCGGGAATAACTTTAAACCGTTTTAAACGTCGTTTACTCGATTAACTCGCGCGTAACGATATTTGTCGTGGAATCTCGCAAAGAACGTAAAGCACACGTAACGATTCATCGATAAATCGATTAACGACGTTGTTACGATTATCACGAACACACCCGTTAACGATATTTTTTCCATTTTCAGGTTGTTCGCGAACGAAAGGGAATCGTCTCGAGAGAGAAAAATCGCTTATAAGTATTTGAGCACATCGAACTTTCAACGCTCGGTAAGTATTCGTAAAATCCTACAAAAGTATTACAGCCATCTCGATCGATCAATTCGATTAAAAACATTTTCGTTTTTAGAGAATTTATTCAACGGTAGTCGTTCGATGTACTAGGATGTCCGAGAAGTTTCTTTCGTTTCATAAACTGATAATAGATGAGCGACAATTTCTGTTTTATATCATTTTATCGAATTAGGTGCGATCCATTTCCTTATATCTCTATTATTATGTTCGTGCATAATTCGATAAACTAATATAAAAGAAAGGACATCGCGCGTCTATTATTTCTTTATAAAACGAACACAACATTAAGTTGCCCGAAAAGTGTCTTTCTTTCGCAAAAAGAATTTTTTACAACAGTGCACCTTCGTACAAACGTGAAAGTAAGTCTGTGAAATATCCCGGTGTTTATCTCAACAGAATAAAACGGATCGTACGTAATTCGACAAAATAATATAAAAGAAACAACGTGCGTCTATTATTTCCTCATAAAACGAGAGAAACTTTTCGGACAACCTAATAGTAGCGGTACAGCAAGAATAACCGTAATAATATAGAACGTTATACGTGATATAGTGATACCATATAACGTTATAAGTTATTACGTAATAGTATATAACGTTATGCGTTATTACGTAATAGTATATAACGTTATACGTTATATGGTAATAATATACAACGTTGTACGTGATATAGTGATACTATATAACGTTATACGTTATTACGTAGTAGTATATAACGTTATACGCTAATACGTAATAGTATATATCGTTTTACGTTATATCGTAATACTACATAACGTTATACGTTATATGGTAATAATAGACAACGTTATACGTGATATAGAAATACTATATAACGTTATACGTTATTACGTAATAGTATACAACGTCATGCGTTATTACGTAATAGTATATAACGTTTTACGTTATAGCGTAATACTATATGACGTTATACATTATTACGTAATAGTATATAACGTGATACGTTATTACGTAATAGTATATATCGTGATACGTTATATGGTAATAATATACAACGTTATACGTGATATAGTGATACCATATAACGTTATACGTTATTACGTAATGGTATATAACATTATACGTGATATGGTAATACTATATAACGTTATACGTTATTACGTCGTAGTATATAACGTGATACGATATATAGTAATAATATACAACGTTGTGCGTGATATGGTAATACCATTTAACGTTATACGTTATTACGTAATACTATATAACGTTATGCGCTATTACGTAATAGTATATATCGTTATACGTTATTACGTAATAGTATATAACGTTATAGGTTATATGGTAATAATATACAACGTTATACGTGATATGGTATTTCTACATAACGTTATACGTTATAACGTAATAGTATATAACGTTATACGTTATATGGTAACAATATACAACGTTATACGTGATATAGTAATACTATATAACGTTATACGTTATTACGTAATAATATATAACTTTATATGTCAATACGTTATAGTATATATCGTTTTACGTTATATCGTAATACTATATAACGTTATACGTAATATGGTAATACTATATAACGTTATAAGTTATTACGTAATAGTATATAACGTTATACGTTATTACGTAATAGTATATAACGTTATACGTTATATGGTAGTAATACACAACGTTATACGTGATATGGTAATACCATGTAACGTTATACGTTATTACGTAACAGCATATAACGTTATACGTTATAGTGTAATACTATATAACGTTATACGTTATTACGTAATAGTATATATCGTTGTACGTTATATGGTAATAATATACAACGTTATACGTGATATAGTGATACTATATAATACTATACGTTATTACGTAATAGTATATATCGTTCTACGTTATATCGTAATACTATATAACGTTATGCGTAATATGGTAATACTACATAACGTTATACGTTATTACGTAATAGTATATATCGTTATACGTTATATGGTAATAATATACAACGTTATACGTGATATAGTGATACCATATAACGTTATACGTTATTACGTAATGGTATATAACATTATACGTGATATGGTAATACTATATAACGTTATACGTTATTACGTCGTAGTATATAACGTGATACGATATATAGTAATAATATACAACGTTGTGCGTGATATGGTAATACCATTTAACGTTATACGTTATTACGTAATACTATATAACGTTATGCGCTATTACGTAATAGTATATATCGTTATACGTTATTACGTAATAGTATATAACGTTATAGGTTATATGGTAATAATATACAACGTTATACGTGATATGGTATTTCTACATAACGTTATACGTTATAACGTAATAGTATATAACGTTATACGTTATATGGTAACAATATACAACGTTATACGTGATATAGTAATACTATATAACGTTATACGTTATTACGTAACAATATATAACTTTATATATCAATACGTTATAGTATATATCGTTTTACGTTATATCGTAATACTATATAACGTTATACGTAATATGGTAATACTATATAACGTTATAAGTTATTACGTAATAGTATATAACGTTATACGTTATTACGTAATAGTATATAACGTTATACGTTATATGGTAGTAATACACAACGTTATACGTGATATGGTAATACCATGTAACGTTATACGTTATTACGTTACAGCATATAACGTTATACGTTATAGTGTAATACTATATAACGTTATACGTTATTACGTAATAGTATATATCGTTGTACGTTATATGGTAGTAATACACAACGTTATGCGTGATATGGTAATACTACATAACGCTATACGTTATTACGTACTAGTATATAACGTGATACGTTATTACGTAATAGTATATAACGTTATAGGTTATATGGTAATAATATACAACGTTATACGTGATATGGTAATTCTACATAACGATATACGTTATAACGTAATAGTATATAACGTTATACGTTAAATGGTAACAATATAAAACGTTATACGTTATTACGTAATACTATATAACGTTATACGTTATTACGTAATACTATATAACGTTATACGTTATTACGTAATAGTATATAACGTTATACGTTATTATGTAATAGTATATAACGTGATACGTTATTACGTAATAGTATATAACGTGATACGTTATAACGTAATAGCATATAACGTTATACGTTATATGGTAACAATATACAACGTTATACGTTATTACGTAATACTATATAACGTTATACGTTATTACGAAATAATATATAACGTGATACGTTATAACGTAATAGTATACAATGATATACGTTATATCGTAATTATATACAACGTTATACGTGATATAGTGATACTATATAACATTATACGTAATATGGTAATACTATATAACCTTATACGCTATTACGTCATAGTATATAACGTGATACGTTATTACGTAATAGCATATAACGTTATAGGTTATATGGTAATAATATACAACGTTATGCGTAATGTGGTAATACTATATAACGTTATACGTTATTACGTAATAGTATATAACGTTATGCGTTATTACGTAATAGTATATAACGTTATACGCTATTACGTAATAGTATATAACTTTATAGGTTATATGGTAATAATATACAACGTTATACGTGATATGGTAATTCTGCATAACGTTATACGTTATTACGCAATAGTATATAACGTTATGCGTTATATGGTAATAATATACAACGTTATACGTGATATGGTAATTCTACATAACGTTGTACGTTATTGCGTATTATTATATAACGTTATATGTCATATGGTAAAAATATACAACGTTATACCTGATACGGTAATACTACATAACGCTATACGTTATTACGTAATGGTCTATAATGTTATACGTTATATGGTAATACTAAATAACGTTATACGTTATTACGTCATAGTATATAACGTTATGCGTTATTACGTAATAGTATATAACGTTATACGTTATTACGTAAAAGTATATAATGTTATACGTTATATGGTAATATTATACAACGGTATACTTGATATAGTGATACTATATAACGTTATGCGTTATTACGTAGTAGTATATAACGTTATACGTTATAGTTTAATACTATATAACGTTATACGTAATATGGTAAAGCTATATAACGTTATACGTTAATACGTAATAGTATATATCGTTATACGTTATATGGTAATACTATATAACGTTATACGTAATATGATAATACTATATAACGTTAAACGTTATTGCGTAATACTATATAACGTTATACGTTATATGGTAAGAATATACAACGTTATACGTGATATAGTTATACTATATAACGTTATACGTTGTTGCGTAATAGTATATAACGTTATACGTTATTACGTAATAGTATATAACGTTATACGTTATATGGTAATAATATACAACGTTATAGGTGATATAGTGATACTATATAACGCTATACGTTATTACGTAATAGTATATATCGTTATACGTTATATGGTAATAATATACAACGTTATACGTGATATAGTGATACTATATAACGTTATATGTTATTACGTAATACTATATAACGTGATACGTTATTACGTATCAGTATACAATGTTATACGTTATTTGATAGTACTATATAACGTTATACGTTATTACGTAATAGTATATAACGTTATACGTTATATGGTAATATTATACAACGTTATACTAGATATAGTGATACTATATAACGTTATGCGTTATTACGTAGTAGTATATAACGTTATACGTTATAGTGTAATACTATATAACGTTACACGTAATATGGTAAAGCTATATAACGTTATACGTTATTACGTAATAGTATATATGGTTATACCTTATATGGTAATAATACATAACGTTATACGTTATTACGTAATATTATATGACGTTATACGTTAATACGTAATAGTATATATCGTTATACGTTATTACGTAATAGTATATAAAGTTATACGTTATAGTGTAATACTATATAACGTTATACGTTATTACGTAATATTATATGACGTTATACGTTAATACGTAATAGTATATATCGTTATACGTTATTACGTAATAGTATATAAAGTTATACGTTATAGTGTAATACTATATAACGTTGTACGTTATTACGTAATAGTATATATCGTTTTACGTTATATCGTAGTACTATATAATGTTATACGTAATATGGTAATTCAACATAACGTTATGCGTTATTACGTAATAGTATATAACGTTTTACGTTATTTCGTAATAGTATATAACGTTATACGTCATATGGTAATACTATATAATGTTATACGTTATTACGTAATAGTATATTACGTTATACGTTATATAGTAATAATATACAACGTTATACGTGATATGGTAATAATACATAAAGCTATACGTTGTTACGTAATGGTATATAACATTATACGTGATATGGCAATACTATATAACGGTATACGTTATTACGTAATACTATATAACGTTATACGTTATAGTGTAATACTATGTAACGTTATACGTTAATACGTAATAATATATAACGTTATACGTTATTACGTAATAGTATATAACGTTATACGTGATATGGTAATACTATACAACGTTATACGTTATTATGTAATAGTATATAACGTTATACGTAATATGGCAATACCATATAACGTTATACGTTAATACGTGATAGGATATAACGTTATGCGCTATATAGTATTCGTATACATCGTTATACGTGATATGGTAGTACCATATATCGTTATACGTTATTACGTAATAGTATGTAACGTTATACGTTATTATGTAATAGTATATAACGTTATACGTTATTACGTAATAGTATATAAAGTTATACGTTATAGTGTAATACTATATAACGTTATACGTTATTACGTAATAGTATATATCCTTGTACGTTATATGGTAGTAATACACAACGTTATACGTGATATCGTAATACCGTGTAACGTTATACGTTATTACGTAGCAGTATATAACGTTATACGTGATATGGTAATACCATATAACGTTATACGTTATTACGTAATAGTATATAACGTTATACGTCATATAGTAATAATATACAACGTTATACGTGATATGGTAATACCATATAACGCTATACGTTATTACGTAATAGTATATAACGTTATACGTCATATAGTAATAATATACAACGTTATACGTGATATGGTAATACCATATAACGCTATACGTTATTACGTACTATTATATAACGTTATACGTAATATGGTAATACCATATAACGTTATACGTTAATACGTGATAGGATATAACGTTATGCGCTATATAGTATTCATATACACCGTTATACGTGATATGGTAATACCATATAACGTTATACGTTATTACGTAATACTATATAACGTTATACGTTATTACGTAATAGTATATAACGTCATACGTTATATGGTAATAACATACAACGTTATACGTGATATGGTAATACTACTTAACGCTATAAGTTATTACGTAATAGTATATAACGTCATAGGTTATATGGTAATAATATACAACGTTATACGTGATATGGTAATACTATATAAAGTTATACGTTATTACGTAATAGGATATAACGTTATGCGTTATATAGTATTCATATACAACGTTATACGTGATATGGTAATACTATATAACGTTATACGTTATTACGTAATAGTATATAACGTTATACGTTGTATGGTAATAATATACAACGTTATACGTGATATGGTAATACCATATAACGATATACGTTATTACGTAATAGTATATAACGTTATACGTTGTATGGTAAAAATATACAACGTTATACGTGATATAGTGATACCATATAACGATATACGTTATTACGTAATAGTATGTAACGTTATACGTTATTATGTAATAGTATATAACGTTATACGTTATTACGTAATAGTATATAACGTTATACGTTATAATGTAATACTATATAACGTTATACGTTATTACGTAATAGTATATATCGTTGTAAGTTATATGGTAGTAATACACAACGTAATACATGATATCGTAATACCATGTAACGTTATACGTTATTACGTAACAGTATATAACGTTATACGTTATATAGTAACAGTACATAACGTTATACGGTAGTACGTAATAGTATATAACGTTATACGTAATATGGTAATACTATATAACGTTGTACGTAATATGGTAATACTATATAACGTTAAACGTTATTACGAAATAGTATATAACGTTATACGTTATATAGTAACAGTATATAACGTTATACGTTATATAGTAACAGTATATAACGTTATACGGTAGTACGTAATAGTATATAACGTTATACGGTAGTACGTAATAGTATATAACGTTATACGTAATATGGTAATACTATATAACGTTATACGTTATTACGTTATATGGTAATAATATACAACGTTATACGTGATATGGAAATACTATATAACGGTATACGTTATTACGTAATAGTATATAACGTTATACGTTATAGTGTAATACTATGTTAAGTTATACGTTATCACGTAATACTATATAACGTTATACGTTATTACGTAATAGGATATAACGATATGCGTTATATAGTATTCATATACAACGTTATACGTGATATGGTAATACTATATAACGTTATACGTTATTACGTAATAGTATATAACGTTATACGTTGTATGGTAATAGTATACAACGTTATACGTGATATAGTGATATTATATAACGTTATACGTTATCACGTAATAGTATATAACGTTATACGTTATATAGTAATTATATACAACGTTATACGTGATATGGTAATACCGTATAACGTTATACGTTATTACGTAATAGTATATAAAGTTATACGTTATTGTGTAATAGTATACAACGTTATACGTTATTACGTAATTGTATATAACGTTATTCGTTATAGTGTAATACTATATAACGTTAGACGTTATTACGTAATAGTATATATCGTTGTACGTTATATGGTAGTAATACACAACGTTATACGTGATATGGTAATACTACATAACGCTACACGTTATTACGTAATAGTATATAACGTTATACGTTATAGTGTAATACTATGTAACGTTATACATTATTACGTAATACTATATAACGTTATACGTTATTACTTCGTAGTATATAACGTGATACGATATATAGTAATAATATACAACGTTATTCGTGATATAGTGATATTATATAACGTTATACGTTATCACGTAATAGTATATAACGTTATACGTCATATGGTAATAATATACACCGTTATACGTGATATGGTAATACTACATAACGCTATACGTTATTACGTAATAGTATGTAACGTGATGCGTTATTACGTAATAGTATATATCGTTATTCGTTGTATGGTAGTAATATACAACGTTATACGTGATATAGTGATACTATATAACGTTATGCCTTATTACGTAATAGTATATAACGTTATAAGTTATATGGTAACAATATGCAACGTTATACGTGATATAGTGATACTATATAACGTTATACGTTATTACGTAATAGTATATAACTTTATACGTTAATACGTTGTAGTATATATCGTTTAACGTTATATCTTAATACTATATAACGTTATACGTAATATGGTGATACTATATAACGTTAAACGTTATTACGTAATAGTATATAACGTTATACGTGATATGGAAATACTATATAACGGTATACGTTATTACGTAATAGTATATAACGTTATACGTGATAGTGTAATACTATGTTAAGTTATACGTTATCACGTAATACTATATAACGGTATACGATATTACGTAATAGGATATAACGATATGCGTTATATAGTATTCATATACAACGCTATACGTGATATGGTAATACTATATAACGTTATACGTTATTACGTAATAGTATATAACGTTATACGATGTATGGTAATAATATACAACGTTATACGTGATATAGTGATACTATATAACGCTATACGTTATCACGTAATAGTATATAATGTTATACGTTATATAGTAATTATATACAACGTTATACGTGATATGGTAATACCATATAACGATATACGTTATTACGTAATAGTATACAACGTTATACGTTATTGTGTAATAGTATATAACGTTATACGTTATTACGTAATAGTATATATCGTTGTACGTTATATGGTAGTAATACACAACGTTATACGTGATATGGTAATACTACATAACGCTACACGTTATTACGTAATAGTATATAACGCTACACGTTATTACGTAATAGTATATAACGTGATACGTTATTACGTAATAGTATATAACGTGATGCGTTATTACGTAATAGTATATATCGTAATTCGTTGTATGGTAATAATATACAACGGTATACGTGATATAGTGATACTATATAACGTTATGCCTTATTACGTTATAGTATATAACGTTATAAGTTATATGGTAACAATATACAACGTTATACGTGATATAGTGATACTATATAACGTTATACGTTATTACGTAATAGTATATAACTTCATACGTTAATACGTAATAGTATATATCGTTTAAGGTTATATCTTAATACTATATAACGTTATAAGTAATATGGTAATACTATATAACGTTAAACGTTATTACGTAATAGTATATAACGTTATACGTCATATGGTAATAATATACAACGTTATACGTGATATGGTAATACTACATAACGCTATACGTTATTACGTAATGGTATATAACATTATACGTGATATGGAAATACTATATAACGGTATACGTTATTACGTAATATTATATAACGTTATACTTTATAGTGTACTGCTATGTAACGTTATACGTTATCACGTAATACTATATAACGTTATACGTTATTACGTAATAGTATATGACGTTATACGTTATTTCGTAATAGTATATAACGTTATACGTTATATAGTAATAATATACAACGTTATACGTGATATGGTAATACCATATAACGTTATACGTTATTACGCAATACTATATAACGTTATACGTTATTACGTAATAGTATATATCGTTGTACGTTTTATGGTAATAATATACAACGTTATACGTGATATAGTGAAACTATATATCGTTATACGTTATTACATAATAGTATATAACGTTATACGTTAATACGTAATAGTATATAACGTTATACGTTAATACGTAATAGTATATATCGTTATACGTTATATGGTAATACTATATAACGTTGTACGTGATATGGTAATACCATATAACGTTATATGTTATTACGTAATAGGATATAACGTTATGCGTTATATAGTATTCATATACAACGTTATACGTGTTATGGTAATACTATATAACGTTATACGTTATTAAGTAATAGGATATAACGTTATGCGTTATATAGTATTCATATACAACGTTATACGTGATATGGTAATACTATATAACGTTATACGTTATTACGTAATAGTATATAACGTGGTACGTTATATGGTAATTATATACAACGTTATACGTGATATAGTGAAACTATATAACGTTATACGTTATTACGTAAAAGTATATAACGTTATACGTTAATACGTAATAGTATATATTGTTATACGTGATATGGTAATTCTACATAACGTTATACGTTATTACGTAATAGTATATAGCGACATACGTTAAATGTAATAACATACAACGTTATACGTGATATAGTGATACTATATAACGTTATACGTTATTACGTAATAGTATATAACGTTATGCGATATTACGTAATAGTATGTAACGTTATACGTTATTACGTAATAGTATAAAACGTGATACGTTATTACGTAATCGTATATATCTTTATACCTTATATGGTAACAATACATATCGTTATACGTTATTACGTAATAGTATATATCGTTGTACGTTTTATGGTAATAATATACAACGTTATACGTGATATAGTGGAACTATATAACATTATACGTTATTACGTAATAGTATATAACGTTATGCGTTATATAGTATTCATATACAACGTTATACGTGATATGGTAATACTATATAACGTTATACGTTATTACGTAATAGGATATAACGATATGCGTTATATAGTATTCATATACAACGTTATACGTCATATGGTAATACTATATAACGTTATACGTTATTACGTAATAGTATATAACGTTATACGTTGTATGGTAATAGTATACAACGTTATACGTGATATAGTGATATTATATAACGTTATACGTTATCACGTAATAGTATATAACGTTATACGTTATATAGTAATTATATACAACGTTATACGTGATATGGTAATACCATATAACGTTATACGTTATTACGTAATAGTATATAAAGTTATACGTTATTGTGTAATAGTATACAACGTTATACGTTATTACGTAATTGTATATAACGTTATACGCTATAGTGTAATACTATATAACGTTATACGTTATTACCTAATAGTATATATCGTTGTACGTTATATGGTAGTAATACACAATGTTATACGTGATATGGTAATACTACATAACGCTACACGTTATTACGTAATGGTATATAACGTTATACGTTATAGTGAAATACTATGTAACGTTATTCATTATTACGTAATACTATATAACGTTATACGTTATTACTTCGTAGTATATAACGTGATACGATATATAGTAATAATATACAACGTTATACGTGATATAGTGATATTATATAACGTTATACGTTATCACGTAATAGTATATAACGTTATACGTCATATGGTAATAATATACACCGTTATACGTGATATGGTAATACTACATAACGCTATACGTTATTACGTAATGGTGTATAACGATATACGTGATATGGAAAATCTATATAACGGTGTACGTTATTACGTAATAGTATATAACGTTATACGTTATAGTGTAATACTATGTAACTTTATACGTCATATGGTAACAATATACAACGTTATACGTGATATGGTAATACTACATAACGCTATACGTTATTACGTAATGGCATATAACGTTATACGTGATATGGCAATACTATACAACGTATACGTTATTACGTAATACTATATAACGTTATACGTTATAGTGTAATACTATGTAACGGTATACGTTATTACGTAATACTATATAACGTTAAACGTTATTGCGTAATAGTATATAAGGTTATACGTCATATGGTAAGAATATACAACGTTATACGTGATATGGTAATACTACATATCGCTATAGGTTATTCCGTAATAGTATATAACGTTATACGTTATATGGTAATAGTATACAACGTTATACGTGATCTGGTAATACCATATAACGTTATGCGTTATTACGTAATTGTATATAACGTGATACGTTATCACGTAATAGTATATAACATTACACGTTATATAGCAATAATAAACAACGTTATACGTGATATGGTAATACTGCATAACGCTATACGTTATTACGTAATAGTATATAACGTGATACGTTATCACGTAATAGTATATAACATTACACGTTATATAGCAATAATAAACAACGTTATACGTGATATGGTAATACCATATAAGGTTATACGTTATTACGTAATAGTATATCGTTATACGTTATTATGTAATAGTATATAAAGTTATACGTTATTACGTAATAGTATATAACGTTATACGTTATAGTGTAATACTATATAACGTTATACGTTATTACGTAATAGTATATATCGTTGAACGTTATATGGTAGTAATACACAACGTTATACGTGAAATAGTGATACTATATAACGTTATACGTTATTACGTAATATTATATGACGTCATACGTTATATGGTAATAATGTACAACGTTATACGTGATATAGTAATACTATATAACGTTATACGTTATTACGTAATATTATATAACGTCATACGTTATATGGTAATAATGTACAATGTTATACGTGATATAGTAATACTATATAACGTTATACGTTATTACGTAATAGTATGTAACGTTATACGTTATAGTGTAATACTATGTAACGTTATACGTTATTACGTAATACTATATCACGTTATGCGTTATTACGCAATAGTATATAACATTATACTTGATATTGTAATACTATATAACGTTATACGTTATAATGTAATAGTATATAACGTTATACGTTATTATGTAATAGTATATAACGTTATACGTTATTACGTAATAGTTATAGTGTAATGCTATATATCGTTATACGTTATTACGTAATAGTATATATCGTTGTACGTTATATGGTAGTTATACACAACGTTATACGTGATATGGTAATACTACATAACGCTATACGTTATTACGTACTAGTATATAACGTGATACGCTATTACGTAATAGTATATAACGTGATACGTTTTTGCGTAATAGTATATATCGTTATACGTTATATGGTAATAATATACAACGTTATACGTGATATAGTGATACTATATAATGTTAAACGTTATTACGTAATATTATATAACGTTATACGTCATATGGTAATAATATACAACGTTATACGTGATATGGTAATACTACATAACGTTATACGTTATATAGTAATAATATACATCGTTATACGTGATATGGAAATACTATATAACGGCATACGTTATTACGTAATACTATATAACGTTATACGTTATAGTATAATACTATTTAACGTTATACGTTATTACGTAATACTACATAACGTTATACGTTATTGCGTAATAGTATATAACGTTGTACGTTATATGGTAGTAATACACAACGTTATACGTGATATGGTAATACCATGTAACGTTAAACGTTATTACGTAACAGCATATAACGTTATACGTTATATAGTAATAATATACAACGTTATACGTGATATGGTAATACTACATAAAGTTATACGTTATTCCGTAATGGTTTATAACATTATACGTGATATGGTAATACTATATAACGTTATACGTTATTTCCTCGTAGTATATAACGTGATACGATATATAGTAATAATATACAACGTTGTACGTGATATGGTAATACCATATAACGTTATACGTTATTACGAAATACTATATAACGTAATGCGCTATTACGTAATAGTATATATCGTTATACGTTATTACGTAATAGTATATAACGTTATAGGTTATATGGTAATAATATACAATGTTATACGTGATATGGTAATTCTACATAACGTTATACGTGATAACGTAATAGTAGATAATGTTATACGTTATATGGTATCAATATACAACGTTATACGTGATATAGTGATACTATATAACGTTATACGTTATTGCGTAATAATATATAACTTTATACGTCAATGCGTTATAGTATATATCGTTTTACGTTATATCGTAATACTATATAACGTTATACGTTATTACGTAATAGTATATAACGTTATACGTTATATGGTAGTAATACACAACGTTATACGTGATATGGTAATACCATGTAACGTTATACGTAATTACGTAACAGCATATAACGTTATACGTTATAGTAACAGTATATAACGTTGTAAGGTAGTTCGTAATAGTATATAACGTTATACCTGATATGGTAATATTATATAACGTTATACGTTATTACGTAATAGTATATAACGTCATACGTTATAGGGTAATACCGTACAACGTTATACGTTATTACGTAATAGTATATAACGTCATACGTTATAGTGTAATACTATATAACGTTATACGTTATTACGTAATAGTATATAACGTTATACGTTATTATGTAATAGTATATAACGTTATACGATATTACGTAATAGTATATAACGTTATACGTTATAGTGTAATACTATATAACGTTATACGTTATTACGTAATAGTATATATCGTTGTACGTTATATGGTAGTAATACACAACGTTATACGTGATATGGTAATACTACATAACGCTATACGTTATTACGTACTAGTATATAACGTGATACGTTATTACGTAATAGTATATAACGTAATACGTTATTACGTAATAGTATACATCGTTATACGTTATATGGTAATAATATTCAACATTATACGTGATATAGTGATACTATATAACGTTAAACGTAATTACGTAATAGTATATAACGTAATACGTCATATGGTAATAATATACAACGTTATACATGATATGGTATTACTACATAACGCTATACGTTATTACGTAATGGTATATAACGTCATACTTTATATGGTAATAATGTACAACGTTATACGTGATATAGTAATACTATATAACGTTATACGTAATTACGTAATAGTATATAACGTTATACGTTATTATGTAATAGTATATAACGTTATACGTTATTACGTAATAGTATATAACGTTATACGTTATAGTGTAATACTATATAACGTTATACGTTATTACGTAATGGTATATATCGTTGTACGTTATATGGTAGTAATACACAACGTTATACGTGATATGGTAATACTACATAACGCTATACGTTATTACGTACTAGTATATAACGTTATACGTTATTACGTAATACTATTTAACGTTATACGTTATTACGTAATGCTATATAACGTTATACGTTATTACGTAATAGTATGTAACGTTATACGTAATATGGTAATACCATGTAAGGTTATACGTTATTACGTAACAGCATATAACGTCACACGTTATTACGTAACAGCATATAACGTTATACGTTATATAGTAACAGTATATAACGTTGTAAGGGAGTTCGTAATAGTATATAACGTTATACGTGATATGGAAAATTTATATAACGGTATACGTTATTACGTAATAGTATATAATGTTATACGTTATATGGTAGTAATACACAACGTTATACGTGATATGGTAATACCATGTAACGTTATACGTTATTACGTAAGTGCATATAACGATATACGTTATATAGTAATAATATACAACGTTATACGTGATATGGTAATACTACATAACGCTATACGTTGTTACGTAATGGTATATAACATTATACGTGATATGGCAATACTATATAACGGTATACGTTATTACTTAATACTATATAACGTTATACGTTATAGTGTAATACTATGTAACGTTATACGTTAATACGTAATAATATATAACGTTATACGTTATTACGTAATAGTATATAACGTTATACGTGATATGGTAATACTATACAACGTTATACGTTATTACGTAATAGTATATAACGTTATACGTTATTACGTAATAGTATATAACGTTATACGTTATTACGTAATAGTATATAACGTTATACGTTATATGGTAATATTATACAACGTTATACTAGATATAGTGATACTATATAACGTTATGCGTTATTACGTAGTAGTATATAACGTTATACGTTATAGTGTAATACTATATAACGTTATACGTAATATGGTAAAGCTATATAACGTTATACGTTATTACGTAATAGTATATATGGTTATATCTTATATGGTAATAATACATAACGTTATACGTTATTACGTAATATTATATGACGTTATACGTTAATACGTAATAGTATATATCGTTATACGTTATATGGTAATACTATACAACGTTATACGTAATATGGTAATACTATATAACGTTAAACGTTATTGCGTAATGTTATATAACGTTATACGTCATATGGTAAAAATATACAACGTTATACCTGATACGGTAATACTACATAACGCTATACGTTACTACGTAATGGTATATAATGTTATACGTGATATGGTAATACTAAATAACGTTATACGTTATTACGTTATAGTATATAACGTTATGCGTTATTACGTAATGGTATATAACGTTATACGTTATTACGTAATAGTATATAACGTTATACGTTATATGGTAATAATATACAACGTTATACGTGATATAGTGATACTATATAACGTTATGCGTTATTACGTAGTAGTATATAACGTTGTACGTTATTACGTAATAGTATATATCGTTTTACGTTATATCGTAATACTATATAATGTTATACGTAATATGGTAATTCAACATAACGTTATGCGTCATTACGTAATAGTATATAACGTTTTACGTTATTTCGTAATAGTATATAACGTTATACGTCATATGGTAATACTATATAATGTTATACGTTATTACGTAATAGTATATAACGTTATACGTTATATAGTAATAATATACAACGTTATACGTGATATGGTAATAATACATAAAGCTATACGTTGTTACGTAATGGTATATAACATTATACGTGATATGGCAATACTATATAACGGTATACGTTATTACGTAATACTATATAACGTTATACGTTATAGTGTAATACTATGTAACGTTATACGTTAATACGTAATAATATATAACGTTATACGTTATTACGTAATAGTATATAACGTTATACGTAATATGGTAATACTATACAACGTTATACGTTATTACGTAATAGTATATAACGTTATACGTAATATGGTAATACCATAAAACGTTATACGTTAATACGTGATAGGATATAACGTTATGCGCTATATAGTATTCATATACATCGTTATACGTGATATGGTAGTACCATATATCGTTATACGTTATTACGTAATAGTATGTAACGTTATACGTTATTATGTAATAGTATATAACGTTATACGTTATTACGTAATAGTATATAAAGTTATACGTTATAGTGTAATACTATATAACGTTATACGTTATTACGTAATAGTATATATCCTTGTACGTTATATGGTAGTAATACACAACGTTATACGTGATATCGTAATACCGTGTAACGTTATACGTTATTACGTAGCAGTATATAACGTTATACGTGATATGGTAATACCATATAACGTTATACGTTATTACGTAATAGTATATAACGTTATACGTGATATGGTTATACTATATAACGTTATACGTTATTACGTAATAGTATATAACGTTATACGTAATATGGTAATACCATATAACGTTATACGTTAATACGTGATAGGATATAACGTTATGCGCTATATAGTATTCATATACATCTTTATACGTGATATGGTAATACCATATAACGTTATACGTTATTACGTAATAGTGTATAACGTTATACGTCATATAGTAATAATATACAACGTTATACGTGATATGGTAATACCATATAACGCTATACGTTATTACGTACTAGTATATAACGTGCTACGTTATTACGTAATAGTATATAACGTGATACGTTATTACGTAATAGTATATATCGTTATACGTTATATAGTAATAATATACAACGTTATACGAGATATGGTAATAATACATAAAGCTATACGTTGTTACGTAATGGTATATAACATTATACGTGATATGGCAATACTATATAACGGTATACGTTATTACGTAATACTATATAACGTTATACGTCATAGTGTAATACTATGTAACGTTATACGTTAATACGTAATACTATATAACGTTATACGTTATTACGTAATAGTATATAACGTTATACGTGTTATGGTAATACTATATAACGTTATACGTTATTACGTAATAGTATATAACGTTATACGTGATATGGTAATACTATATAACGTTATACGTTATTACGTAATAGTATATAACGTTATACGTAATATGGTAATACCATATAACGTTATACGTTATAATGTAATAGTATATAACGTTATACGTTATTATGTAATAGTATATAACGTTATACGTTATTACGTAATAGTTATAGTGTAATACTATATATCGTTATACGTTATTACGTAATACTATATAACGTTATACGTTATAGTATAATACTATTTAACGTTATACGTTATTACGTAATATTATATAACGTCATACGTAATATGGTAATAATGTACAATGTTAAACGTGATATAGTAATACTATATAACGTTATACGTTATAATGTAATAGTATATAACGTTATACGTTATTATGTAATAGTATATAACGTTATACGTTATTACGTAATAGTTATAGCGTAATACTATATATCGTTATACGTTATTACGTAATAGTATATATCGTTGTACGTTATATGGTAGTTATACACAACGTTATACGTGATATGGTAATACTACATAACGCTATACGTTATTACGTACTAGTATATAACGTGATACGCTATTACGTAATAGTATATAACGTGATACGTTTTTACGTAATAGTATATATCGTTATACGTTATATGGTAATAATATACAACGTTATACGTGATATAGTGATACTATATAACGTTAAACGTTATTACGTAATATTATATAACGTTATACGTTTTATAGTAATAATATGCAACGTTATACGTGATATAGTAATACTATATAACGTTATACGTTATTACGTAATATTATATAACGTCATACGTTATATGGTAATAATGTACAATGTTATACGTGATATAGTAATACTATATAACGTTATACGTTATTACGTAATAGTATATAACGTTATACGTTATAGTGTAATACTATGTAACGTTATACGTTATTACGTAATACTATATCACGTTATGCGTTATTACGCAATAGTATATAACGTTATACTTGATATTGTAATACTATATAACGTTATACGTTATAATGTAATAGTATATAACGTTATACGTTATTATGTAATAGTATATAACGTTATACGTTATTACGTAATAGTTATAGTGTAATACTATATATCGTTATACGTTATTACGTAATAGTATATATCGTTGTACGTTATATGGTAGTAATACACAACGTTATACGTGATATGGTAATACTACATAACGCTATACGTTATTACGTACTAGTATATAACGTGATACGTTATTGCGTAATAGTATATAACGTAATACGTTATTACGTAATAGTATACATCGTTATACGTTATATGGTAATAATATTCAACATTATACGTGATATAGTGATACTATATAACGTTAAACGTAATTACGTAATAGTATATAACGTAATACGTCATATGGTAATAATATACAACGTTATACATGATATGGTATTACTACATAACGCTATACGTTATTACGTAATGGTATATAACGTCATACTTTATATGGTAATAATGTACAACGTTATACGTCATATAGTAATACTATATAACGTTATACGTAATTACGTAATAGTATATAACGTTATACGTTATTATGTAATAGTATATAACGTTATACGTTATTACGTAATAGTATATAACGTTATACGTTATAGTGTAATACTATATAACGTTATACGTTATTACGTAATGGTATATATCGTTGTACGTTATATGGTAGTAATACACAACGTTATACGTGATATGGTAATACTACATAACGCTATACGTTATTACGTACTAGTATATAACGTTATACGTTATTACGTAATACTATATAACGTTATACGTTATTACGTAATGCTATATAACGTTATACGTTATTACGTAATAGTATGTAACGTTATACGTAATATGGTAATACCATGTAAGGTTATACGTTATTACGTAACAGCATATAACGTCACACGTTATTACGTAACAGCATATAACGTTATACGTTATAAAGTAACAGTATATAACGTTGTAAGGTAGTTCGTAATAGTATATAACGTTATACGTGATATGGAAAATTTATATAATGGTATACGTTATTACGTAATAGTATATAACGTTATACGTTATATGGTAGTAATACACAACGTTATACGTGATATGGTAATACCATGTAACGTTATACGTTATTACGTAAGTGCATATAACGATATACGTTATATAGTAATAATATACAACGTTATAAGTGATATGGTAATACTACATAAAGCTATACGTTGTTACGTAATGGTATATAACATTATACGTGATATGGCAATACTATATAACGGTATACGTTATTACTTAATACTATATAACGTTATACGTTATAGTGTAATACTATGTAACGTTATACGTTAATACGTAATAATATATAACGTTATACGTTATTACGTAATAGTATATAACGTTATACGTGATATGGTAATACTATACAACGTTATACGTTATTACGTAATAGTATATAACGTTATACGTTATTACGTAATAGTATATAACGTTATACGTTATTACGTAATAGTATATAACGTTATACGTTATATGGTAATATTATACAACGTTATACTAGATATAGTGATACTATATAACGTTATACGTAATATGGTAAAGCTATATAACGTTATACGCTATTACGTAATAGTATATATGGTTATACCTTATATGGTAATAATACATAACGTTATACGTTATTACGTAATATTATATGACGTTATACGTTAATACGTAATAGTATATATCGTTATACGCTATATGGTAATACTATACAACGTTATACGTAATATGGTAATACTATATAACGTTAAACGTTATTGCGTAATGTTATATAACGTTATACGTCATATGGTAAAAATATACAACGTTATACCTGATACGGTAATACTACATAACGCTATACGTTACTACGTAATGGTATATAATGTTATACGTGATATGGTAATACTAAATAACGTTATACGTTATTACGTTATAGTATATAACGTTATGCGTTATTACGTTATAGTATATAACGTTATGCGTTATTACGTAATGGTATATAACGTTATACGTTATTACGTAATAGTATATAACGTTATACGTTATATGGTAATAATATACAACGTTATACGTGATATAGCGATACTATATAACGTTATGCGTTATTACGTAGTAGTATATAACGTTGTACGTTATTACGTAATAGTATATATCGTTTTACGTTATATCGTAATACTATATAATGTTATACGTAATATGGTAATTCAACATAACGTTATGCGTTATTACGTAATAGTATATAACGTTTTACGTTATTTCGTAATAGTATATAACGTTATACGTCATCTGGTAATACTATATAATGTTATACGTTATTACGTAATAGTATATAACGTTATACGTTATATAGTAATAATATACAACGTTATACGTGATATGGTAATAATACATAAAGCTATAGGTTGTTACGTAATGGTATATAACATTATACGTGATATGGCAATACTATATAACGGTATACGTTATTACGTAATACTATATAACGTTATACGTTATAGTGTAATACTATGTAACGTTATACGTTAATACGTAATAATATATAACGTTATACGTTATTACGTAATAGTATATAACGTTATACGTAATATGGTAATACTATACAACGTTATACGTTATTACGTAATAGTATATAACGTTATACGTAATATGGTAATACCATATAACGTTATACGTTAATACGTGATAGGATGTAACGTTATGCGCTATATAGTATTCATATACATCGTTATACGTGATATGGTAGTACCATATATCGTTATACGTTATTACGTAATAGTATGTAACGTTATACGTTATTATGTAATAGTATATAACGTTATACGTTATTACGTAATAGTATATAAAGTTATACGTTATAGTGTAATACTATATAACGTTATACGTTATTACGTAACAGTATATAACGTTATACGTGATATGGTAATACCATATAACGTTATACGTTATTACGTAATAGTATGTAACGTTATACGTTATTATGTAATAGTATATAACGTTATACGTTATTACGTAATAGTATATAACGTTATACGTTATATAGTAATAATATACAACGTTATACGTGATATGGTAATAATACATAAAGCTATACGTTGTTACGTAATGGTATATAACATTATACGTGATATGGCAATACTATATAACGGTATACGTTATTACGTAATACTATATAACGTTATACGTAATATGGTAATACCATATAACGTTATACGTTAATACGTGATAGGATATAACGTTATGCGCTATATAGTATTCATATACATCGTTATACGTGATATGGTAGTACCTTATATCGTTATACGTTATTACGTAATAGTATGTAACGTTATACGTTATTATGTAATAGTATATAACGTTATACGTTATTACGTAATAGTATATAACGTTATACGTTATATAGTAATAATATACAACGTTATACGTGATATGGTAATAATACATAAAGCTATACGTTGTTACGTAATGGTATATAACATTATACGTGATATGGCAATACTATATAACGGTATACGTTATTACGTAATACTATATAACGTTATACGTTATAGTGTAATACTATGTAACGTTATACGTTAATACGTAATAATATATAACGTTATACGTTATTACGTAATAGTATATAACGTTATACGTCATATAGTAATAATATACAACGTTATACGTTATATGGTAATACCATATAACGCTATACGTTATTACGTACTAGTATATAACGTTATACGTAATATGGTAATACCATATAACGTTATACGTTAATACGTGATAGGATATAACGTTATGCGCTATATAGTATTCATATACATCTTTATACGTGATATGGTAATACCATATAACGTTATACGTTATTACGTAATAGTATATAACGTTATACGTGATATGGTTATACTATATAACGTTATACGTTATTACGTAATAGTATATAACGTTATACGTAATATGGTAATACCATATAACGTTATACGTTAATACGTGATAGGATATAACGTTATGCGCTATATAGTATTCATATACATCTTTATACGTGATATGGTAATACCATATAACGATATACGTTATTACGTAATAGTATATAACGTTATACGTCATATAGTAATAATATACAACGTTATACGTGATATGGTAATACCATATAACGCTATACGTTATTACGTACTAGTATATAACGTGCTACGTTATTACGTAATAGTATATAACGTGATACGTTATTACGTAATAGTATATATCGTTATACGTTATATAGTAATAATATACAACGATATACGAGATATGGTAATAATACATAAAGCTATACGTTGTTACGTAATGGTATATAACATTATACGTGATATGGCAATACTATATAACGGTATACGTTATTACGTAATACTATATAACGTTATACGTCATAGTGTAATACTATGTAACGTTATACGATAATACGTAATACTATATAACGTTATACGTTATTACGTAATAGTATATAACGTTATACGTGTTATGGTAATACTATATAACGTTATACGTTATTACGTAATAGGATATAACGTTATGCGTTATATAGTATTCATATACAACGTTATACGTGATATTGTAATACTATATAACGTTATACGTTATTACGTAATAGTATATAGCGTCATACGTTAAATGTAATAACATACAACGTTATACGTGATATAGTGATACTATATAACGTTATACGTTATTACGTAATAGTATATAACGTTATGCGATATTACGTAATAGTATGTAACGTTATACGTTATTACGTAATAGTATAAAACGTGATACGTTATTACGTAATCGTATATATCTTTATACCTTATATGGTAACACTACATATCGTTATACGTTATTACGTAATAGTATATATCGTTGTACGTTTTATGGTAATAATATACAACGTTATACGTGATATAGTGGAACTATATAACGTTATACGTTATTACGTAATAGTATATAACGTTATGCGTTATATAGTATTCATATACAACGTTATACGTGATATGGTAATACTATATAACGTTATACGTTATCACGTAATAGTATATAACGTTATACGTCATATGGTAATAATATACACCGTTATACGTGATATGGTAATACTACATAAAGCTATACGTTATTACGTAATGGTGTATAACGATATACGTGATATGGAAAATCTATATAACGGTGTACGTTATTACGTAACAGTATATAACGTTATACGTTATAGTGTAATACTATGTAACTTTATACGTCATATGGTAAGAATATACAACGTTATACGTGATATGGTAATACTACATAACGCTATACGTTATTACGTAATGGCATATAACGTTATACGTGATATGGCAATACTATACAACGTATACGTTATTACGTAATACTATATAACGTTATACGTTATAGTGTAATACTATGTAACGGTATACGTTATTACGTAATACTATATAACGTTAAACGTTATGTGGTAGTAATACACAACGTTATACGTGATATGGTAATACTACATAACGCTATACGTTATTACGTACTAGTATATAACGTGATACGGTATTACGTAATAGTATATAACGTGATACGGTATTACGTAATAGAATATATCGTTATACGTTATATGGTAATAATATGCAACGTTATACGTGATATAGTGATACTATATAACGTTAAACGTTATTACGTAATAGTATATAACGTTATACGTCATATGGTAATAATATACAACGTTATACGTGATATGGTAATACTACATAACGCTATACGTTATTACGTAATGGTATATAACGTTATACGTGATATGGAAATACTATACAACGGTATACGTTATTGCGTAATACTATATAACGTTATACGTTATAGTGTAATACTATGTAACGTTATACGTTATTACGTAATACTATATAACGTTATACGTTATTACGTAATAGTATATATCGTTTTACGTTATATCGTAATACTATATAACGTTATACGTAATATGGTAATACTATATAACGTTATACGTTATTACGTAATAGTATATAATGTTATACGTTATATGGTAATAATATTCAACGTTATACGTGATATAGTGATACTATATAACGTTATACGTTATTACGTAATAATATGTAACTTTATACGTTAATACGTAATAGTATATATCGTTATACGTTATAGTGCAATACTATATAACGTTATACGTTATTACGTAATAGTATAAAGCGTTATACGTTATTATGTAATAGTATATAACGTTATACGTCATATGGTAAGAATATACAACGTTATACGTGATATAGAGATACTATATAACGTTATACGTTATTACGTTACAGCATATAACGTTATACGTTATATAGTAATAATATACAACATTATAAGTGATATGCTAATACTACATATAGCTATACGTTATTTCGTAATGGTATATAACATTATACGTGATATGGTAATACTATATAACGTTATACGTTAATACCTCGTAGTATATAACGTGATACGATATATAGTAATAATATACAACGTTATACGTGATATGGTAATACTACATAACGGCATACGTTATTACGTAATAGTATATAACGTTATACGTCATATGGTAATAATATACAATGTTATACGTGATATGGTAATACTACATAACGCTATACGTTATTCCGTAATAGTATATATCGTTATACGTTATATGGTAATAATATACAGCGTTATACGTGATATAGTGATACTATATAACGTTATACGTTATACGTTATATAGTAATAATATACAACGTTATACGTGATATGGTAATACCATATAACGTTATACGTTATTACGTAACAGTATATCGTTATACGTTATTACGTAATAGTATATATCGTTGTACGTTTTATGGTAATAATACACAACGTTATACGTGATATAGTGGAACTATATAACGTTATACGTTATTACGTAATAGTATATAACGTGATACGTTATCACGTAATAGTATATAACATTACACGTTATATAGCAATAATAAACAACGTTATACGTGATATGGTAATACCATATAACGTTATACGTTATTACGTAATAGTATATCGTTATACGTTATTATGTGATAGTATATAAAGTTATACGTTATTACGTAATAGTATATATCGTTATACGTTATAGTGCAATACTATATAACGTTATACGTTATTACGTAATAGTATAAAGCGTTATACGTTATTATGTAATAGTATATAACGTTATACGTCATATGGTAAGAATATACAACGTTATACGTGATATGGTAATACCATGTAACGTTATACGTTATATAGTAACAGTATATAACGTTGTACAGTAGTTCGTAATAGTATATAACGTTATACGTGATATAGTAATACTATATAACGTTATACGTTATAGTGTGATATTATGTAACGTTTTACGTTATTACGTAATACTATATAACGTTATGCGTTATTACGTAATAGTATATAACGTTATACGTTATAGTGTAATACTATATAACGTTATACGTTATTACGTAATAGTCCATATCGTTATACGTTATATGGTAGTAATACACAACGTTGTACGTGATATGGGAATACTACATAACGCTATACGTTATTACGTACTAGAATATAACGTGATACGTTATTACGTAAGAGTATATAACGTGATACGTTATTACGTAATAGTATATATCGCTATACGTTATAGTGTAATACTATATAACGTTATACGTTATTACGTAATAGTATATATCGTTGTACGTTATATGGTAGTAATACACAACATTATACGTGATATGGTAATACTACATAACACTATACGTTATTACGTACTAGTATATAACGTGATACGTTATTACGTAATAGTACATAACGTGATACGTTATTACGTAATAGTATATATCGTTATACGTTATATGGTAATACTATATAACGTTATACGTTATATGGTGATACTATATAACGTTATACGTTATTACGTAATAGTATATAACGTTATACGTCATATGGTAATAATATACAACGTTATACGTGATATGGTAATACTACATAACGTTATACGTTATTACGTAATGGTATAGAACGTTATACGTCATATGGAAATACTATACAACGGTATACGTTATTACGTAATACTATATAACGTTATACGTTATAGTGTTGTACTATGTAACGTTATACGTTATTACGTAATACTATATAACGTTATACGTTATTACGTAATAGTATATAACGTTATACGTTATATGGTAATACTATATAACGTTATACGTTATATGGTAATACTATATAACGTTATACGTTATTACGTAATAGTATGTAACGTTATACGTTATTACGTAATATTATATAACGTCATACGTTACATGGTAATAATGTACAACGTTATACGTGATATAGTAATACTATATAACGTTATACGTTATTACGTACTAGTATATAACGTGATACGTTATTACGTAATAGTACATAACGTGATACGTTATTACGTAATAGTATATATCGTTATACGTTATATGGTAATAATATACAACGTTATACGTGATATAGTGATACTATATAACGTTAAACGTTATTACGTAATAGTATATAACGTTATACGTCATATGGTAATAATATACAACGTTATACGTGATATTGTAATACTACATAACGCTATACGTTATTACGTAATGGTATAGAACGTTATACGTCATATGGAAATACTATACAACGGTATACGTTATTACGTAATACTATATAACGTTATACGTTATAGTGTAGTACTATGTAACGTTAAACGTTATTACGTAATACTATATAACGTTATACGTTATTACGTAATAGTATATAACGTTATATGTTATATGGTAATACTATATAACGTTATACGTTACTACCTAATAGTATATAACGCTATACGTTATTATGTAATAGTATATAACGTTATACGTTATTACGTAATAGTATATAACGTTATACGTTATAGTGTAATACTATATAACGTTATACGTTATTACGTAATAGTATATATCGTTGTACGTTATATGGTAGTAATACACAACGTTATACGTGATATGGTAATACTACATAACGCTATACGTTATTACGTACTAGTATATAACGTGATACGTTATTACGTAATAGTATATAACGTGATACGTTATTACGTAATAGTATTTATCGTTATACGTTATATGGTAATAATATACCACGTTATACGTGATATAGTGATACTATATAACGTTATACGTTATTACGTAATAGTATGTAAGGTTATACGTTAATATATAATAGTATATAACGTTACACGTTATAGTGTAATACTATATAACGTTATACGATAATACATAATAGTATATATCATTTTACGTTATATCGTAATACTGTATAACGTTATACGTTATTACGTAATAGTATATAACGTTATACGTTATATCGTAATACTATATATCCTTATACGTACTATGGTAATACTATATAACGTTATACGTTATTACGTAATAGTATATAACGTTATAGGTTATATGGTAATAATATGCAACTTTATACGTGATATGGTAATTCTACATAACGTAATACGTTATTACGTAATAGTATATAACGTTATATGTTATATGGTAATAATATACAACGTTATACGTGATATAGTGATACTATATAACGTCATACGTTATTACGTATTATTATATAACGTTATACGTTATATGGCAATAATATACAACGTTATACGTGATATGGTAATACTACGTAACGCTATACGTTATTACGTAATAGTATATAACGTGATACGTTATTACGTAATAGTACATATCGTTATACGTTATATGGTAATACTATATAACGTTATACGTTATTACGTAATAGTATATAACGTTATACGTTAATACGTAATAGTATATAACGTTATGCATTATTACGTAATAGTATATAACGTTATACGTGATATAGTGATACTATATAACGTTATACGTTATTACGTAATAGTATATAACTTTATACGTTAATACGTAATAGTATATATCGTTATACGTTATATGGTAATACTATATAACGTTATACGTAATATGGTAATACTATATAACGTTAAACGTTATTACGTAATAGTATATAACGTTATACGTCATATGGTAATAATATACAACGTTATACGTGAAATGGTAATACTACATAACGCTATACGTTATTACGTAATGGTATATAACATTATACGTGATATGGTAATACTATATAACGTTATACGTTACTACGTCATAGCATATAACGTGATACGTTATTACGTAACAGTATACAACGTTATAAGTTATTACGTTATAGTATATAACGTTATACGTTATTACGTAATAGTATATAACGTGATACGTTATTACGGAACAGTATACAACGTTATACGTTATATAGTAATATTATAAAACGATATACGTGATATAGTAATACTACATAACGCTATACGTTATTACGTAATAGTGTATAACGTGATACGTTATTACGTAAAAGTATATATCGTTATACGTAATATGGTAATAATATACAACGTTATACTTGATACAGCAATACTATATAACGTTATACGTTATTACGTAATAGTATATAACGTTATACGTTAATACATAATAGTATATATCGTTATACGTTATATGGTAATACTATATAACGTTATACGTTATTACGTAATCGGATATGACGTTATACGTTATTACGTAATAGTATACAACGTTATACGTTAATACGTAATAGTATATAACGACATTCGTTATATGGTAATAATATACAACGCTATACGTGATATAGTAATACTATATAACGTTATACGTTATTACGTAATAGTATATAACGCTATGCGTTATTACGTAATTGTATATAACGTTATTCGTTATAGTGTTATATTATATAACGTTATACATTATTACGTGATAGTATATAACGACATTCGTTATATGGTAATAATATACAACGCTATACATGATATAGTAATACTATATAACGTTATACGTTATTACGTAATAGTATATAACGCTATGCGTTATTACGTAATTGTATATAACGTTATTCGTTATAGTGTTATATTATATAACGTTATACATTATTACGTGATAGTAAATAACGTTATACGTTATTACGTAATAGTATATAACGTTATACGTTATTACGTAATGGTATATAACGTTATACGTTAATACGTAATAGTATATATCGTTATACGTTATATGGTAATACTATATAACGTTATACGTTATTAATACTATATTAATACGTTCTTAATACTATATAACGTTATACGTTATTACGTAATAGTATATAACGTTATACGTTAATACATAATAGTATATATCGTTATACGTTATGTGGTAATACTATATAACGATATACGTTATTACGTAATAGTATATATCGTTATTCGTTATATCGTAATACTATATAATGTTATACGTTATAACGTAGTAGTTTATAACGATAAACGTTATATGGTAATGCTATATAACGTTATACGTTATAACGTAACAATATACAACGTTATACGTTATATGGCAATACTATATAACGTTATACGTTATAACGTAACAATATACAGCGTTATACGTTATATGATAATACTATATAACGTTATACGTTATAACGTAACAATATACAACGTTATACGTTATGACGTAAGAGTAAAAGGTATGTAAATATGAAACCGGAATTTTTGTATAGAAAAATGCACGTTTATTGTACGATAATTATACGTTATATGGTAACACCATATAACGTTATACGTTATAACGTAACGCTATATAACGTTATACGTTATATGGTAATGCTATATGACGATATACGTTATAACGTAAGAATATACAACGTTATACGTTATATGGTAATACTATATAACGTTATACGTTATATGGTAATACTGTCACGTCCCGCGTTCCGCACGTGACGCCACGAGCCAATAACTTATGAATAATTAAACACGACCAATAATAATAAATTAACTAATAACTAACCAATCAAAATAAAAAGAATTATACGACAGACAATCAAAATGAAATAAATGAATCAATAAGAAGAAACACTACAACCAATCAGCAATGACATATAAAATACTAATAAAATGAAATAATTAAATGAACCAATAAATAAAACAAGCCGCGATTCAAATGTATGAGATTTCTCTGCGAAAACACATGTATATACACACACGTGTATGCATATCTGTGTGTGTGACCTACTTCGTGAATCTGAATAATTGGTAATCTAATAAAATAAACAAAAGAAATAAAATATACTACACTACATCAGCATTCTAATAAAAGTGAAAATTGTATACAAGATTGCCCTGCGACACACACATATATAGATATACACATGCGTACGCGTATCTTTGGGAAAATTCATAATATATATATGTATGTATACGTTATTAAACCATTAAAACGCAAAGAAATAAATATATAGATTTACATTTCTACGAACCTAGAGAATTATATACGAAATCCACATTATGGAATATTCAACCAATTAACGATCCGAGAAACAATGAGAATAACAATACGCGCACATATACATATGCATATATATATTTTACATAATGGAAAATTACATTGTGAAATGTATATATATATATATATACACATATTATTATATCGAACAACTACTCATCTAATATACAAAACCACCTTGTAAAAATTACATTACTGAACATTCAACTAAACCAACTGAAGATTTAATATAATAATATATAATAATATAATAATATATATATATATACATAGATATGTGAAATAGCGTTGTATATAACCAGAAACAATACAAATGTCACACGACTTCTTCAACATACTCATACACGACATCTTCGACTCTTCGTTCCTGCCAACAACACCTCACACGATGACTGCGTTTTCTAGGGCCACTTACGGATTCTTTACAATTCTTCTTCTTCTTGCACTGAAATATCATATGCACTGAATAAAATACGAAAGAAGCAGGATGAACTAAATAAAAGAAATCATAACAAGTTACACACCGAGACAGTCCGCATGGGAACCTCTGACAAAGATACCTCCGTATCTATCATTAAACGCATAATAATCAAGATGCACAAACCTCATTTGGAAGTCGACACCACTCACAGCGCGCCAATGCAAGGGAGGAAAACGAATGAAATTGTATTTCGTGAAGACGTTTCACCACTTTCCATAGATCAGAAACTGGAGTTACACAACTAATAACCTAATAACAAGAAAGTAATATAAAATATACACGATTTAATATATAGCAAATATGGACATATAAATCTACAAGGAGCAAAATATATCTCATATTGTCAAATAAAACCAAATTGTCAAAAGATCATCAGGACACGACGCCAACGAAGGTGCCACTGTGCCTATTTGAATGGAAAACCGCCACTTCAGCATCATCCCTCGCACATATTCACACACGCACGTCGATCACGTCATCTCGTACCATTCACATATCTTCCTCTTCTTGCGCTAAAACAAATTCACAAGTTTAAGGAAACAAACAACATGCGAAACGAGACAGAATACTAAAAACACACTCACACAGTTCGCACAGGCGCGGACGCTTTTGTGTCCATGACTCAACATAACCTGTAATCATCAAACTCCACGTTCTCTCATGGAAACTCTAAAAACCTGCAGCATTGCGATTCCCACCGGAACGAACTGTCACGTGACTGTCATCCCATTGGGGATGTCATTATAAAAAGCGTAGCGACACAATTCAAATCGGAGTAATCCTTACCAGTTGAATAAAAGAGTAAGAGAGTAATTGTTAGCGGTTCGGGAGAATTTAGCGAAAATAGAGAAAGTAATTGTTAGCGGGTCAGTTGAATAAAGGAATAGGAGAGAAATTGTAGCGTTCGGGAGAATTTAACGAAAATAAAGAAGAGTAATTGTTAGCGGGTCAGTTGAATAAAGGAATAGAAGAATAATTGTTAGCGTTCGGGAGAATTTAGTTAAAATAAAGAAGAATAATTGTTAGTGGTTCAGTTAGAATAAAGAAGAGTAATTGTGAAAAGAGAGTAACTGCCATTAGTTGGTTCAGTTAGAATATAGTCAGAGAGTAATTGTTAGCGGGTCAGTTGAATAAAGGAATAGAAGAGAGTAATTGTTAGCGTTCGGGAGAATTTAGCGAAAAATAAAGAAGAGTCAGATTAATTGTTACCGTTAACGTTAGCGATTAATTGTTAGTGGTTCAGTTAGAACAAAGGAGAGTAATTGTGAAGAGAGAGTAACTGCCATTAGTTGGTTCAGTTAGAATAGAGTAAGAGAAATTGTTAGCGTTCGGGAGAATTTAGCGAAAATAAGCAGAGTAATTATTAGTCGTTCAATTGAATTTGAGTGAGTCTGATATCAGTTCGTTCAGTTGATTTAATTAGAATTTAAGTTAGGATTAGAGAATAATTGTTCGTTCCAGTTCGAGTTTAAGAATTACGAGATATAAATGTTATTAGTCAGTTCGAATTATAAAATAATTGTTATTAGTCAGTTAGAATTAAAACAATAGTTGGCTCAAGTTTTTGTGTTAGAATTTCGAATTGTTAAACACGTCCGGACACACTGTTGTTTACACTGTTCAAATTAAATAAAGATTAAAACGAAAAATTATAGAAGTGTCGATCTTTGTAAAACCGGAATCACCCCAGCGGCCTGCCCGTTCATCAGCGGAGGCCAACGTCAGGTGAGTCAACTTTAATTATTATTAATAATTAATAATTAAAATAATAAATAATATCAATGATTAGTATAATTCGTCATTAATTCCGCCAGTAATAATTATTTATAATATAATTGTTTATTCCAAACAATCCTCTCCCGTGCTAGTATTCCTGCGCATAGCAGGTTAGCCGAAACGTGGAGATTGTTGACCAGTGGCCTAAACTCCAATCAACGTTACTTAATCTAACAAGAAATATCTAATTGAAACAGTCCTTAGACTGTTTCTGGTGGCAGCGACTACTACATTGTTTAAAATTTCAAAATTTGGATAGCGAAACGTAACAATATAGATATATTAGATAAAAATTTTGGTGGCAGCGGTGGGATACGCTCCACGGAGGATTGCAGTTGGTATAAACAATAATATACGCTCATAGGTTTAAAGTTTTTCAGTTTATTAACTGAAACATACACATAAACATATACAAAAAGAAAAAAAAAAGAAACATGGCGGTTGCACGAGACTCACTAAACGAGGACACGATTACGTTTTTGTCGGAAAAATTGAAAGCGTGGGACGAGAATTTTCGCGTACTAACCGACATTAATGCAAGTGTAAGCAGAGTGGAAGAAGACCTGCGTGCAAGTAGGGAATCGAGAGATACCGAAATTCCCACATCGACGCCGTTAATTCCGCGAGGAATAAGACCCATTAATGATAATTTTCAATCAATTAAACTAAAAGACGCGATCGAGTCAGTGCCAGTGTTCGACGGCCATCGACCACCGGTATTTCAATTTTTAAGGGCATGCGAACGAGCTCGAAGTATGGTGCCAAGAAGTCAAGAACCTTACCTAGTAAAATTATTGATGGACAAACTACGCGGACACGCGTTTCTCGCCGTAGAGGACGGTGCAGTATTAACCCTGAACGATTTCGGAAATAGGTTAAAAAATATGTTCGGTCCGGGAAAAACAATTAACGAATACAGAGGTGAACTAGCGACGGTGTTTCAACGACCGGGGGAAGAGATCTTAGATTACATAGATCGCGTCAAAAATCTCAGGCTAGCAATAATGGACGAGGAAAGATGCGGATTTGATACCGTGTCCGCGGATGTCCAAGACACTATAGATTGGGACATGGCAGAAGCCTTCGTTAAAGGACTCCCAAACGAGGTATTTATGCGGGTAAAATTAGCCGGATATCAATCCCTAGACGACGCGTTTTGCCACGCCGTGAGAGCTACAAGAGAATTGAAACAAATAAATAACAGATCGCGATGTCAACGACTAGGAAATCCGAACAATTATAACTGGAACGGCTCTCGCCCTAACAACGACAACAATTGTAACAACAACCGCAATATCAACGGAAATAACCGCCAGGATCGAAGATTCGTGCCGCCGATGCAGAATCGTCCGACACCTCCGAATAATTATAATGGAAACAACACTCGTCCCCTATACGATAGTAACAACATCAGAAACCACCACCAGGATTGGAGATTTGTATCGCCGTCGCGGAATCGTCTAAGCGACCCGGGAATAGAGAAAGATATTAGGAAAAGAGCAAGAGCAATAACCTGGAAAGAAAAATGCGTAGATAAACATCTCAAAAGAGATCCAAGTCAAAGGAGGGATGCTGATTATTTGAAACAACCAACCTTCCAATACAAACACTGTTCCGTTGCTGTGATAAAAGACGATGTTACTTTAAGTAGCAAGAGGACGCACGGCACCACAGACGAAATCATGAGTGAAAAATCTCCCGAATCCCCAGCCAAAATAAACAACACTAATATCAAAGAACTTTCAGAAGAGGCAGAAACTAGGAAATTGAACGACGAAACGAAAGGCGACGTTTATCCCCTGCCTAATATCACGGTTGACTCGGCAAGAATACAAAATCAAGGTTCCACGAATTTTGTGAACGTTTCAAATATAATACGAAAAGAGATAGCGAGCGTATCACCCTCAAAAACTTCTATAAAACCATCAGAAAGTAACTTTATCGAACTCAAAGTCAAGCCATTAAATTCTAAGAAAACTCAGACTATAGAGAATAAAAGTATAGCCATCCCTAAACCCAAAACAGAATCTATAAGCAAAAAGGTTTGTAATAAAAATTCAAAGAATAATTCTAAATCTACTGAAAATATTCCTAAACGTCCCATACAAGTAATTAATAAATTACATATAATAAGCACTTCCAGTGAACCTATTCATTCTAAAAAAGTAGAGAAAACTCAACAGGTTGTGAATAAAATAAATAAAGAAGGAAAAGGAGTGAGCGAGGAAAAGAATTCTAAACATATTCAGGCTGGAAAAACACAAGTTAAACGGGCTCAAGGAAATCGAAAAGAAGAAAATAGAGAATCACCAGTCGAAGGCGCATATGAAACCTTGAGTAAATACGCTAGCCATTGGATTACAATTGGAGTAAAAATACTTCATTGGTTACTATACCTAGTGTCTGATGTAGCCAGCAAAAATGCTGATCTAATGATTCCTCTTGAAAACTATAGATGGTATCATACTATACTATATCCAAAATATTTATGGTTTAATATAGCTATGGCATTTACAAGACTTCGTATTTTGAATGCTATTGGCGAACAACTTGATAATTGGTTCGGTGATAGTAAACTTGCGTCTTGGCGCAAAATAAAAACCAAAATGAAAAAAAGGAAGAAAGTAGTAATTAGATACATGGTAGTCTTGAACCCAATGCAACAAAGGTTATTAGTTCGCAAGGAAAATGGATATATACTAACGATTCGAGATTTACACGAAGGAATAAAATTCTCCCTACACGAACTAGTCTTTGGGCACTTAGCCAGAGAACCTACTGGCGAGATGATAACCGAGGAGAATATGGAACCAACATATGCAGAGTATCTCAGAGACCTGTTCGATAAAATCGTCATCGTTCAACAAATGGCAAGAGAAAATCTGATAAAATCCAAATTAAAGTCAAAAGAATACTATGACAGACGAATCAACCCGCAAAATTTCAAAATAGGAGATCTAGTATATCTATTAAAGGAACCCAGAAGAGAAAAATTTTCCGACCAATATTCGGGACCGCATAAAGTGTTGGAAATTTTAGAAAACCAAAACGTCATGATTGAAGTGAAAAGGATTCCGCGAACAGTGCACTTAAATAAGTTAAAATTAGCGCATAACCGAAATAAACAATAAACGAAACGTTTTCAGAAGGTAACACAGTACAGTAGTATGTAGTGTAGTGCTGCTCGTCGAATAATGCGGATAATGGAAACCTAAAAAGAAAAGGAAATTACTATGTACTTTCTAAACATTACTCAAATATAAAATGTATTAATTCAATAAAGTGATTAAAACGGTGAAAGTGAAAAGTACCTTGTGAACAATTAACTATTGTAAAAGGAAGTGTATATGCAAAGACAGGCCATAAGCCCATATTCGTAAAACATAACGTATGACAGCCATCTGAAACAAATGGAAGAATTAACCTCAATTAACTTAATACAAAATATAATAGTACTAAACGATTATAACAATATCGTGGTTAAACCAAAGTAAGTGCGACACTGCTTGTCGAATAGTGCAGATAGTGGAAACCTAAAAACAAAAGAAAGATTACTATTTGCGTTCTATAAAACGTGTTAATTCAATAACATAATTAAAGGCAGTGAAAGTAAAAAGTACCTAGTCCACAATTAATCATTGTAGAAGGAAGTGTACATGCAGGAATTCCGCAGAGATAAATTATGGATCCACTCCGTAGAACATAGAATACGACTGCCAGCTGAAACAAATGCAAGAACTGGCCTCAATTGCCTTGACATATATGAAAAGAAATAATACTATTAAAACTTACAACAAGATTGCCAATTACGTCGGGTAGGTGTCTTGCTTGAGCGACGTAGCGTGTAGACTTGGAGAATAAAGACGAAGTAACTATGAACAGTAATAATATAGTGTACAAGTTCTAATATATAATACATGAATTAGTCTCGACTTACATTACACGATTATTATTATACCTCACATATAGAAACAGATTTGTAATGCACAATAGCGGTCGCTCACACAATGCACTACGTGCATATTGAGTTAATTAACTAAATGATATGTTTATACTCACAAATATAGGATGAATAAAGGTATCTGTAGTAAGTATTTTGAATATAATGAAAACCGGATGATGCCTTACACACGGTAACGCAGCATCGAAGGAATAAGATTTGAGAAACTACAAACGGTAATAATTCAATAAACAAGTTTTAACCAATAATACATAGATTAGCTCAAAAAATTATACTATACAAATATGAAATAATAATAAATCACAAGTACTAAGTAACAACAGATTAATAGGGAAGATATAGAAATAGCTAATAAAATAGAAATAGGCTAGAAATTAATCAAGATAGATTAGCCGAGCATTAATAATCAAACATAATTAAAATTAGGAATTATCATATTGTGTTAAGCTATTACAGCATTACTATATTAAATTACGTATAAAGAAATAAGGTTATACTACACAGTGGTGACTGGTGACACTATGCACGCATTAGATTAAACCAATTAAACAAAAGCTACATAAATATAAACTACCTTATAATTAAACAGTGAAACGATTCTATTAGTAATTAATATTTTCGACAACGATATAATCCACACGCTATTACATTAAAATAACACACAGTATATATACACATATTACAACAAATACAAAACAAACATATTACAACAAATACAAAACAAACATATTACAACAAATACAAAACAATGTTAAATTAAACATACACATTATGACGAACACAAAACAACACCGTTGACACTTCACTAGAACGGAGTTGAAACTAAGTAACAAAACAATTATTACAATATCAAACAAATTTACAAAACACCACACTCTTATTTAAGACGTACACAAACATCCATTTTGGAAATCCGTCGCGAGCGTGAAGCAGTTCTCACGCATGCGCAATGAACTACATGCAATAATTATACACACTAAAATAAATACAGAATAATATTATTCCCACTTCAATTATACGTCAACTGCTAAAATAAAGTCACAAATAATTAACAAATAAATAATAAAACCGCATGAATAAAATTCACCATATACTAGAGACATTCATGAACGGCCATCTTAGATTGTCACGAATAGGGAATAGTCCTTACGCACGCGCAATGAAACACATATACATAAATAATATTAATTTTATTTGAATTACACGTCACCTACTAAAATAAAGTTAAAAATAATTAACAGATAGATAATTAATTCGATATTGGCAAAAGTCACCACATATTAGGGACATCCACCACCAATCAACGCATGTATGTAGTAACTTTAATACCTTACAAATAAATTATATTTCTAATAAAAAAATAATAAAAAGACGGGTACGATAATCTAGACTTAGGCTATCGCGACCCATACGAAGACCCTCCAACACGTTTTTATGCACACAAATTCAAAGAGCGCGTTGTAGATTGTGTGAAATACAAATAACAAAACTCCAACCCGCGATATTTTGTCTGCAATGCATAAATGTCAATCTTAACACGACACAATAACCCCAAAGAAATCTTTTGATGTAAGGAATTGTAGTTCGCGCTGTTGCCCATTAGGATGGACCAACAACCAATCGCAACTACATCTGCTACGATCAGTCAAATTTCCTTCGGAAATTTGAACACCAAGGGCGGGGGTGTCACGTCCCGCGTTCCGCACGTGACGCCACGAACCAATAACTTATGAATAATTAAACACGACCAATAATAATAAATTAACTAATAACTAACCAATCAAAATAAAAAGAATTATACGACAGACAATCAAAATGAAATAAATGAATCAATAAGAAGAAACACTACAACCAATCAGCAATGACATATAAAATACAAATAAAATGAAATAATTAAATGAACCAATAAATAAAACAAGCCGCGATTCAAATGTATGAGATTTCTCTGCGAAAACACATGTATATACACACACGTGTATGCATATCTGTGTGTGTGACCTACTTCGTGAATCTGAATAATTGGTAATCTAATAAAATAAACAAAAGAAATAAAATATACTACACTACATCAGCATTCTAATAAAAGTGAAAATTGTATACAAGATTGCCCTGCGACACACACATATATAGATATACACATGCGTACGCGTATCTTTGGGAAAATTCATAATATATATATATTATGAATTTATATATAATATATATAATATATATATATATATATATATATATATATATATGTATACGTTATTAAACCATTAAAACGCAAAGAAATAAATATATAGATTTACATTTCTACGAACCTAGAGAATTATATGCGAAATCCACATTATGGAATATTCAACCAATTAACGATCCGAGAAACAATGAGAATAACAATACGCGCACATATACATATGCATATATATATTTTACATAATGGAAAATTACATTGTGAAATGTATATATATATATACACATATTATTATATCGAACAACTACTCATCTAATATACAAAACCACCTTGTAAAAATTACATTACTGAACATTCAACTAAACCAACTGAAGATTTAATATAATAATATATAATAATATATATATATATATATATATATATATATATACATAGATACGTGAAATAGCGTTGTATATAACCGGAAACAATACAAATGTCACACGACTTCTTCAACAACTTCGACTCTTCGTTCCTGCCGACAACACCTCACACGATGACTGTGTCACGTAAAATAAAAAGCAGGAGGCTCGAACGAAAAGAAAAAATTGAGATAACAAAAAAAAACGAGAGAATTTATTTCTGAATTTACACTGACTGCGATTTTGTTCTGAGCTCCAGCCGTGATTTTCCAAGACTGAAGCTCTTACAATTTGACTTTCGGTAACATCTGTTTCTTCTTTGTTTGTCATCCCTCAATATCCCCACTACCCTGTAGGCGTACGTGACCGTTGTCACACTTCTAGGACATTCGGTGGAAGGACCGTTAGGATACAGATGACTCATTAGGCACTTCGGCGATATACATTGTCGCCAAGGCCGCCACATCTTTATCTCCATCATCGGTCCATCGGATTTGAAGTATGCCGGTCGTGACAACTGCGTCTTCTAGGGCCACTTACGGATTCTTTACAATTCTTCTTCTTCTTGCACTGAAATATCATATGCAGTGAATAAAATACGAAAGAAGCAGGATGAACTAAATAAAAGAAATCATAACAAGATACACACCGAATAATACCGTAATAGTAGAAAGCATGTAAATATAAAACCGGAATTTTTGAATAGAAAAATGCACCTTTATTGTACGATAATTATACGTTCTATAGGTAACACCATAAAACGTTATACGTTATAACGTAACACCATGTAACGTTATATGTTAATACGTAACACTGTATAACGTTATACGTTATGTGGTAATACTATATAACGTTATACGTTATAACGTAACTATATACAGCGTTATACGTTATATGATAATACTATATAACGTTATACGTTATAACGTAAGAATATACATCGCTATACGTTATTGCGTAATAGTATATAACGTTATACGCCATGTGGTAATACTATATAACGTTATACGTTATAACATAACACTATATGACGTTATACGTTATATGGTACTACTATATTTTAATAAATAAATAAAAAAAAAAAAAACATGCAGTTTTTCCCTTCCCTTAGAATACAGAAATCTATACCTCTTCTTGCAACAGATCTAATGGAAAATAGATTTCTTTTCATACCTGGTACATACAAGACATCGTTCATTGTACATGCTACCCATTTGCCGTCCACAAAAGTCTCTACCTTGATTTTTCCTTTGCCGTACGCATCCATGAACGTACCATCGCCGATTTCTATCTTCACCGTGTTATCGAATTTTTCGAAGACGCTGAACCATTCTTGTCGTCCTGTCATGTGATTCGTAGCTCCTGAGTCGATTATCCAAGCATCATGGTTTGTCACTTGTATCGTTGAGGTGCTTCCTAATAGACCAATTCCGCTGTGATCTCGATTTTCATTTCTGGGTTCCTGGTTGTCTCTGCTGTTGTTTCCTTTCTTATTTTTGAAGCAATTTTTGCTGGTGTGGCCTTTCCTTTTGCATGTAAAGCATCTAAAGCAATCCTTCTTTAGATGGCCAACTTTTCCACAGTTGAAACAGCTTGGTCCTTGTTTCTCGTATTTACGTTTGCTTGACTGCTTCTGCTGTTCCCTTTTATAATTGTTACCTTTTGTTACCAGCGCCACCGATGTTTCCTGGTCGTCTTTCTTCCACCTGATTTCTTCCGCCATCAGCCTGATACTAAGCCTGTCTAAAGTCTTCTTTTCTTCTTCCACCGAATCCCACGCACTGTGAAAATGGTCAAATTTGTTCGGTAACACCGATGAAATGCGTGTTATCAGCATTTTCTCGCCAATTTCACTCCCAAGAGTTTTCATCTTCGCTGCTATCAATTCCAACTTTGATAAGTTGTAAGATACATTTTCAGATTCTTCCCATTTAAAATTGAAGAACTGCTTCTTACTTAGAATCTCATCCGACTTCATGTCATATACTGTATTCAACTTTTTCCACATTTCATGTGCTGTTTTTTTTTTTTTTTTTTTTTGCGTGGGGAGGGGAAAATGCTATTACGCATGCCCAGTGACCCGCATCACTGGGTTATGTGGGAGTCGGTCGGATGTCGTTGCCATACCCACTAAAAACCCCTCCTCCTTCTTCCTCCGCTTGGGGGGCAGACAACCCCGGTAAAACCTGTCGGCAGTCATCAGGCTTATCGTTTTTCGTTGTTTCATGTTCTTGCCCTCATTGCTCCGCGTAGTTGTTGTTTCGCTCGTTCTCCTCCTTGCTTCTTCCCAGGCCCTCGCTGTCACCCTCCTGTGACACATGACGGTCTTGCAGAATTGCCTAAATTTATTCCAGCTCTCGTCCTTGGCGGTCACCGTGGCGATCAGATTGCCCACGTTTATCTTCCCGCCCAGAGCGTTCTCCAGCTCGATCCTTCTGTCCGTCCACTTCGGGCACGCGAAGAGGGCGTGCTCTGCATCGTCGTTCGGGTCTCCACAGTCGAGACAGTTGCTGTCGCTGTCCCTGCCAATCCTTTTCCTATAGACACCGAAGCTCCCATGCCCGGTTAGCAGCTGCATGGTGTGGTGATCTATGTCCATCTTCTTTTTGGTAAATAACAGCGCACTCGGTATTAGCTTCTTTGTGATATTTTCTTTTTTGTAGTTGTTCCACTCCTTCTGCCAGTCCTCTTGGGCCTTCTTGCGAATCGCCTCCAGTTCCTCCTTCAGCTTGCAGTCGTCATCCGTGCCACTCCTGGGCCCATGGATCTTGTTCCTCTCGTAGGTCTCTCCGAGCATCTTTATCTTTATGTAAATCGGGAGATTCCCGGTCAACACGCAAAGTGCCGCGTGGGAGACGGTACGGTATGCCGTCGTTGTTATGCACAGGGCCGTTCGTTGTGCACGTTTCAGCTTTTTTCTGTTCTTATCGGTATTCGCTGCTCTAGCCCACACCGGTGCTCCGTAAGTTACGATGGACTCCCACACATTGTAGTAGAGCCTACGAGCCAAGCTGGGCGGCCCGTTGATGTTGGGTAGAATTCCCCTAAGTGCTCCTATTAACTTGTCGGCTCTGTTACACACCATCTCGATATGCGCACCGAACCTCCGACTGGAGTCAATGACGACTCCGAGATACCTGATGCGATCGACCGTTTCGATGTCCGAGGAGCCCAACCTGAGTTTCACCACTCTCGGCACTCGCAAGCTTGTGATGAACATGACCTCCGTCTTTTCTCTCGCCAGGGTGAGCCCGACACTCGTGCACCAGTCGTTGGCGATCCTTAGCATCGTGTTGACCTTGGCGGAGGCCTCTTCGTTCCTCCCGACGGAGCATGTGATGGCCAGATCATCCGCGAAGGCGGTTGCTCTGACCATTGGCATGTTGTCGAGTCTCTCGAGCAACCGGTCGTATACCAAGTTCCACAGGAATGGTCCGAGGATGGATCCCTGCGGGACTCCCGCCGCCACCTCGTGCTCCACCGTGCCGTGCTGGTTGCTCACGATGATCCTCCTTCCGGATAGGTAACTGCCGATTAGCCTTTTGACCTTCCATGGCAGCTTCCTCTTGTCAAATTCCTCGTATATGCTCTTCCAGCTGAGCGAGTTGAAGGCATTGCTAATATCTAGGGTGATCATCACGCATACTACCTTCTTCTGTCTGCAGATGTTGGCAAACTTCATCACCTGCGTGATGGCGTCTACCGTACTCCTCTTCTTTCTGAAGCCATATTGCCTCCGATGGAACGGGTCCATTCCGATGCATCTCTCGATGATCTTCTTAAAGCATTTTTCCCAGATCTTGCTCATGGTTGGGAGTATGCTTATCGGCCGGTACGCGTTAGGGAGACTGGGATCCTTACCCGGTTTCCTTAGCAGCATTACTCTGGCCGTCTTCCAGCAGACTGGGATCCTTCCTGATTCAGTGATGCCGTTGAACGCCCTTGTCACGAGTTCGCTCCTGCGACTCACTACCAGCTTCGCGATCTCGCCCGGCACGCCATCGACTCCTGCAGCCTTCTTGGTGTTCATTCTTCCGGCGGCATCGACGACATCGCCTTCGCCGATGGCGACGCTGAGGCTAATATCTCCTTCTTCTTCGGTCTCTGCCTCTTCGCGGCCCTCATAATGGGGGGGTCCGTGTCCCAAGGTGAATAGCCTCTGTAGGACTGCCTTCACCATGTCGATCGGCATGTCGTTGGTTGGTCCCTTGCTTTTACATATCTTCATGACCGTGCGATAGGGTTTGCCCCAAGGGTCGCTCTCCAGTATCTTGCAGTATTCTGCCCAGGCTGTTTTTTTGCTGCGGGCGATCTCCTTTTTTAATTGCCTTCGGATCTCCTTGTAGGCGTTGACGAGGGGCTCGGTGTTGCCGGCGTTCTTCTTCCTTTCTCTCGTCACCTTCCTGAGCGCTTTGTGCGCCTGCGCTCTCAGTTCCGCGATCATCGGGTTCCACCAGTAGTTCGCGTACTTGCGGGTCGCCGCACAGTTCGACTTCCTTAGCATCCCTTCGCACGTACCTTCGATGCTCTTTTGCAGGGGCTCGGCCCCATCCTCTCCGATAGCCGCGTTGAGGTCTTCCTTCTTCAGTGTGTCGTCGAATCTGCTCAGGAACTCCTCCGGCGATATGTCCTTGGTCACGTACCTGTAGAACTTCGATACGGTTCGGGTCTTCCTCGCCTTAAACCTGTGGAGCACGTACAGATGGTCCGAGGCCGAGTATTTGTCCAAGACCGCGCTTCCGGCGTGTATCTCGCTGACCTTATTGGATACGCTTATTATGTCGGGGAAGCTCGTCTTCCCGTTCATGAAGAAGGTATACTTTTCCTTGAGCCTCAGTGGAAACACCCGGTGGCTGCTTAGTGCCTCCATTAAAACTCTCCCTCTCTTGTCTGTGGTCGATCCTCCCCAACAGGTTGACTTTGCGTTGAAGTCTCCGGCCACGACGACCTTGTCGTGTCTTCTAGCAGCGCTCTTCGTCATAGTCGACAGCGTGTCTATGTATTCGGAGTATGCTAGCACTTTCATGTGCTGTTGTGCAACATAAAAAAAGATCCAACGGTTTCCTTCCTACTGAGGTCACAATTAATTTTCTCGCTAGCCGATCTGCCTTCAAAAATCTTTTACGGGCGATTTCTTTCTCCGCACTGTTACCTAGATGACACAGATTCCCTTCACATACGTTGATCAGGTCGTCATCTTCCTCCAAAAGTGTACGCATGACAAAACGCCACTGGAGCCAGTTTTCTTCGCCACGTAACATCTCGATCTTCGCACTTGCTGATTCCATTCTAGCACTATCACTTACTTTACTAAGCACAATACTTTGACAATTTATTCACTTCGCGTTGCTATCTTACACTTTACAGCCCTGGGCCCATAACCTGTTGAGGTTATTCGGTATATAAAGAGAGAAAAACGCGTGGATAAAGTGTAAGACACAAAGTATATATTTGACTTAATAATGAAATACAGGAATACAATTTGAGCTGGTCCAGATCCGCACGCTAGCAGTGTTATTTTATGACTGAAAACCCCGAAGCCAACGTCGCCTGTCTACTGTTTATGGTCTGCCTCCCTGCTATTCTTTTGTCTATATGCTGTCGATGGCTTCAGCGCTTGAGAAAGTTAAAAAGACCAGATGTGGAGTTTTCCTAGAAGTGGCGACCACTTCAACACCCTCCCTAAAACTCTACATCCCTACAAACAACAGTTCGCTGTTGAGTGCCGAAGCGTGCAGACGTGTCTCTAGTGCCCAGTGAAGTTCGAAAGTAACACGTGTCACCCAACCGTCGAAAGTGAACACAACGTGCTCCTATCCTTCCAAGTGTTTCCTATCCGCCAGAGAGAAGAAAAGTCTACGCAGCTAACCCCTACCCGAACCTTGCCTTATAGCCTCACGACTAGTTATTTATATTGAAATAGCTAGCTCGATGATGGCCCAGCATTCACCACCAGGCTCGTCCACGCAAACTTACAACTACCCCGCACTACTCCCCCCGTGGCAGAAGTGCAGCAGATCTCCACGCGCCAACGATGCCAATAAAGCGAAAAAACGTAAAATTGAATCACCAAATACAAACTCAAACCAACAGCAAACAACACAATTCAACACCCACAATAGGTTCGCAATACTAGAATCCTCAAACGACGCCATGGAAATCGCAGGCCCGCCACCAAACCAACAAGCACAGAGAAGCCCCCCTCCCCCACCAATATTTGTTAATGATGTCATCGACATCCAGACAATGACCAAGTCCTTAGAGAGAGATATCTCCAAGGAGGACTATAACCTGAAGATAACCAACAATCAAGTAAAAATCCTGCCGACGAATCCAGAAGCTTACAGGAAGCTCACCAAGACACTCAGGGCCCTGAACGCCAACTTCCACACCTACCAACTCAAAGAAGAAAGACCTTTTCGGGTGGTGCTACGAAACATCCACCACTCCGCAGACATCGACGAACTAAAAATAGAACTATCGAAACTCGGCCACGAAGTCACCAATGTCAGCAACATAAGGCATAGAGTCACAAAAGACCCGCTATCCCTATTTTTCATCGATTTAAAACAGAAACCAAACAACAAGGAAATCTACAATATCAGTCGCTTAATGAACGCCATCGTTAAATTCGAACCACCGCAAACCAAAAAGGAGATAGTCCAATGCAAAAGGTGCCAAAGATATGGGCAGACGCAGAAATACTGCAACCACACCTTCCGCTGCGTCAAATGTGCAGGTACACACCCCACCGACCAGTGCAGGAAATCACCGGAAACCCCAGCGAAGTGCATCCACTGTCAAGGTGATCATCCTGCCAACTACAAAGGCTGCTCAGCCTACAAAACTCTGTACTCAAACAAGTACCCCAAACTTAGAACAAAAGAGGTAAATTACCAAACACCCAGCTCGCCGAAATTCACCTTTACCCCAATCCCCCCAACCAATCAAACACCCAGCCCTATCAAACTCACCACTCCCTCAAACTCCTATGCCCAAGCGGTACAAGGCACTCGAAATACACCAAATAGCCACAGGGATCCTCCCCAAAATAGTGCCCCCACCTCACCTAATACAGACAACGTCTCTAGACTTGAAAAGCTAATGGAGAAACAATCAGAGCAAATAAACAATTTGCTATCGCTATTAACACTCATCATGGATAAATTAATACGCCCCGACACAAAATAAAACCAAGACGCATAGCTCTGTGGAATGCCAACGGTCTAGCGCAACGCAAACTTGAGCTAGAACTCTTCCTAAAACACCAGCTAATCGACATAATGCTCATATCTGAAACCCACTTCACCGACAAAAACTACCTGAACATAAACGGATACAAGTTCTACCACACCCAACACCCCAGCGGAAAGGCCCACAGCGGCACCGGAATCATAATCAAATCAAACATCAAGCACTACGAACTTCCACCATTCCAGAAAGACTACCTCCAAGCAACAAACGTAGCAATAGAAGACTGTCATGGTACAATCACCACTTCAGCTGTATACTGCCCTCCCAGACACTCCATCGCCAAAGAAGACTTCGACAACTTCCTGGACACCCTGGGCAATAGATTCATAGCCGGAGGAGACTACAACGCTAAACACACCCAATGGGGCAGCGGACTGGTTACAGTAAGAGGCAAAAACCTCCTCAACAGCATAATTACCAACAACCTCAACTACCTTACCACATACGAACCCACACACTGGCCCACCGACACAAACAAAATACCCGATCTCCTTGATTTCCTCATAACTAAAAATATCTCGTCAATACACGTCCAAATCAATTCCTCGGCTGATCTCTCCTCTGATCATTCCCCCGTGATAGTAACAGTCAGTTCAACTATCATCGAGAATACACCTAATGGCTCCATTCATAACCAACACACCAACTGGCAGCTCTTTAGAGAAGTCTTTACCCACACAACTTCAGCCTCAACCTCACTAAAAACCAATGAAGAAATCGAAGCAGCCACGGAATACCTAAACGCGAGCATAATAAACGCTATCCGCGTCTCCACACCGGCAAAAACATCCATCAGCAATCACGAATACCCCCAGTACATATTAAAAAAAATAGCAGAAAAACGTAGACTAAGAAGGATATGGCAGACCCATAGAACACCGGAGGACAAACGCAAACTAAACAACGCAACTAGAAAACTATCCAAAACCATAAAAAACTACAATAATGACCGTTTTCACAAATATCTCGCCAGCTTGTCCCCCACAGCCGACTCTAACTACTTACTATGGAAAGCCTCCAGGAAACTCACGCGCCCCCCACAAATAATACCTCCAATCCGCCGCCCGCAGGGTGGATGGGCGCGTAGCCCCATAGAAAAAGCTAACCTATTTGCCAAACACTTGACTGAAGTATTCCAACCTCATTCCTCCATAGCTGCAGCGGACGTCACGAATACCTGCACACTCCCTTCCAAATGTCCCCTCCTATTGAACCCTTCACTTCTGCAAAGATCATAGAAGCAATCAGTCGCCTAAACCCCAAGAAAGCAGCAGGCCACGACCTAATAGGAAATAAAGCAATCAAGGAACTTCCCATAAAAGGGATTGCACTCATCGCATCAATCTTTAACGCCATCCTCCGCTTTGAACACTTTCCTAAGGCGTGGAAAATCTCACTAATCACCCTCATCCCCAAACCTGGTAAACCAATATATGAAACCAGCTCCTATCGCCCAATCAGTCTTTTACCAACCCTGTCTAAACTATTCGAGAGGATGCTCACGAATCGTTTCCTTCCACTCCTAGAAGAATTGAAAACACTCCCAGATCACCAATTCGGCTTCCGAAAACAACACTCAACAGTAGAACAAATCCACCGCATAACCCACATGATCAGCCAAACCCTTGAAAAGAAAAAATACTGTTCAGCGGTATTCCTAGACATCCAACAGGCATTCGACAAAGTATGGCATGAAGGGCTACTCTACAAGATCAAAAAGATCCTACCCCATCCATACTACTCCATCTTAAAATCCTAGCAAAATCCAAAGCAATTAAAGGAAAAACTAAGAAAATTCTATTGGCTCACGGGCCGACGCTCCAAACTAAACATACAGAACAAAATAACCCTCTACAAGGCCGTAATAAAACCTGTCTCCACCTACGGAATCCAACTATGGGGAACAGCAAGTAATTCCAACATTGAAATACTCCAACGCTTCCAATCGAAAACGCTAAGATCCCTATTAAATGCACCCTGGTATGTTACCAACGAAACAATCCACCGTGACCTCAAGATACCTACAGTCAAAGATGAAATACACAAGTTCAGAAGCGGATATAACACAAGAGTCAACAACCACCACAACCCACTAGTCAACCAACTACTGGACACGACGGACCAGATCCGCAGACTAAAAAGAAAATAAACTCTAGATTAAATCCTTAGTTTCTACTAGAACCAACAATATAAAACTATTATAATCCATGTCATTGTATCACGCCAAACTAAGTTACTGAAAATTCTCAACGAGAATTGATTGTAAATATTCTAATAAATAAAAAAAAAAAAAAAATGATACATGTTTCGATGATTGAGCCGTTAAACGTGACAAAGCGATGGAATTGTTTTGCACAGAAATTCTGGTTCTAAAATTATGTTAGGGATTCTAGGGCGTAATAACATCTTGGAACGCAAAGTTATCGATGTGTCGATGAAAGTTAAGCGAGCTTTATCGAAGCACACGTTCGAGTCTTTGGGCGATTGCTAGGAATACGCGTAATGTTCTTTTCTGTGAGCTGAAAAGTCGAACGACTATAAAAGGCGTTTGTAGAGGATTTCAAAGCGGAAGAAGAAGCAATACAAATGTTTAGAATCAGAAATTATCTGTTTATATAGAGATCTGTTTGATGCAAGATCTAAAATCAATCAAATCGGATTGTATGGATTGTGTATTTGTCTGTGTTAATCCTTTGACGTCGATACCAACGATGTATATAGCGAATGGCGGTTATCAGCCAAGATTATGAACACGTACGCAAATAGACTAGAATATTTTGCAAGAATGAAATGTCTTGGTATGGTACGCTTTAATCTATCTATCCAAGTCAAAATAAGTATAAAAATCGCGTGGCAATCAACATATTAAAAAAAAAAAAAAAAAAAAAAAAAAAAAAAAAAAAAAAAAAAAGGAGAAACAGATGCTTCTGATTGTTTTTTAGTGCATTTTCATAAAATCTTCTAAATGTTTAATTCTCATAGAATAAAAGGGAGAGCATACGTTTGAATCTCAGCAGATTTTATTAATTCTTTGAAACCATAAATACAATATGAGTATTACATCAACTTTAGTTCATACATGTAACAACATATTATTCTGAACGTAACAGTTACATTTAATGAAACATTTACTTATCCAGTAAATCCATATTCTCTACTAAACGTTCGTTTATTAATAAAACTGCCATAATCGTCCACGCATTGTTCGCTTCCTTAATTATTTTTCAAAGTATAACGATAATCAATGATGCAACAGAAATATCACGTAACATCCCAACAATCTTACATGAGATTTTAGCTGTTTTTACTATACAAATTAAGTCATTATTAAAATAAGTCATTATAATAATATATATGTCGGAGATGGAAATACACCGGAACCTCTCCTTGGATTCTCGGGAATACCGTAATGTCGTAATTTAAATTAAACAAATGTCGCTCCGATTGTTCGAGGTTCATGATAGTGAGCTTGGGCTCGAGGCGACAACCAGTCGCCGAACGTAGCCGCGGTCAAGGGATGAACGTTTTATCTAACAAAGGCACAGAGTAACTCTATACCTCTCCTTTAAAGAAATAGCCGTAGCGACACGTGGCAGTAAATATTTCAAAGGTTTCTGTTCCGTGGCTCGCCACACGCAGATCCTATCCTTCGGGTAAGATGATCTCCAGATGGCAATATACCTCCGCAGTATGTTTAGCTAACGTGAGGACCCGCAATAAATCTTAAGATTTAGTCAAGCAAAGTTCTTCATTTAGACAAACGGTCCTTGTTGCAACTACGGGAAGATAGGAGAAGCCTATCTTCCACGAACGATGCCCCCCGTCAACAACCTCCCCTCAAGGGCGGCCAGCATCTCTTTCAAAACGCCGATATGGAGATCGACCAATTAGCAACAGCGCTAATTTCCCTCGCCTTTGGAACGAAAGCTTTCTTTGACGAATCCGAGGATCTCATGTCCTTAGACCCACCCAATATAGTTTTCCTCGACGGCATCGTCGAGACGGAGAGTCACTCTCCGGTACGATCTCGACGACGATTCAAGTAACTCTCGGATACGTAGTGATTGCCCCATGCATTAACATTGAGTACAACTTAGACGCTAAAGAAGAGTAGAGTTCGTCATCCCGTTGACCGTGGATTCGTTATTGAGCCTAGGATCATCGTCATTAGCTTCTCGAGTATCAAATTATCGCGATTACTTGTCCAATTCCATCATGGTCATGTTTGCACTGGTAAATATCTCCTCTATTGCATAACGATCACGTCTAGCGCCAATAGGGATTCGTTTCACGCCCTTAACCCTAACTCTAATCGTAACGCCAACCCGACATATATATACATACATATATATATTTTATACATACATACATATATCAATTTTTATACACACAATTATACATATTTATATATGTATGTGTGTATATATATATATATATATTTATATAATATATTACAATCATTTAATAAACTTTCATTTTCATTTAATATTTTCATTTAATAATTTAATAAACCTTCGTCCCGCAAAGGCAAATAAATTCACGCATAACATTTCTTTGTTCTAGGATTGTATTTGTTGAAAGATGGATAGCATTAAGCGCTGGAATAAAGAATGACGAATCGTTATTCTTTAACCATCGTACTTAGACACATATTTATTGAGCTACTTGTATTTTAATCGAAGTCTAATATCCTCCATCTGTAGGCGTAAATATTACTGCCGTTGTTAATGTTATTTAAGTTTTACTACTGGAAAGGACATTTAAGTTTGAAGGCAGGCAAGTCTACTGTTCTTAAAGCTGACATTTAGACATCTAAGATTTTTTGTGTCTTTATTGACAAAAATATATTTGACTTTGCATATCTAAAATAAAGGATTTGCGTTATTTAATGATATGAGATAAAAGAAATACTATGCATATGATTTGATTGAAATTTTGAAAGTGTATAGACCCTGTTTTAGAAATATTAATTCGGTAGACTATAAATTTATATTACAAAATTAACTGTTTTCTACTTTTGTTGTACTTTTCTTCTACTTTCTGGACATTTTACTGGAAATGCTGGAGATTTTAAATCAGTAATTAATAAAGTGAATTCATAAAATAACTTTTAAACGCATTGCTATCTAAAGTACAAATTCTTACGTTTTTAAAAATATATTCTTATAGTTATTGTATGTAACGTACTTGAATCTTTACGTGTATGGTTAAAATATTTTGTCCGCATTTTATTCAGTCATTTAAAATATCAAAGCAAACTTATTTCAAGTGAAAAATAATCCTTATTCCTATAAGCAGTATTCATTACAAGAACTAATTTTACATATATAATCGTAACAAAAAAGAAACATTAAACAGGCATTTATAGTTATTGACATTTATCTTTTGTATGTTCATTTACGAGGAAATGGTACTTAATGTAAAAGCGACTGGATTTCATATTTTTAACTATTGTGTACATGTATTGAATCTTATTGTTCTTCTTAAAAATTAAATGAATACTCATAATCCTAAAACATCCTTTCTATGTTGTACTAGATATATATACAATTAAAATGTGTAATAATGTGAATGATAAACTAGTTCGAATAATTATTTTGCTTAAACGTAAGTTAATTGAAATCAGATGAATGTTATACACGCATTATACCGTGCATTATGAACTATTGATTGATTGATGCTCATATTTAATTATTAACGAGAAAATTAGAAAAATCAAATTGAATTTAATTTGTCCTTCTTATATTTATTAAGATGAGTTCTGGGACTTGAAACACTCGAGATTAGAAATTTTGATTAATGTTTCACATTATCACTGGACGCTTGTTGTAATATCTTTTGTACGAGATACACTATACATACACAAGATCAAAATGGAATTTCGAAACGGTCGTATCGTTCAACAAAAATCTCTTTTATCTTTGATCCTCTTCATAAAAATGCAATTCTCCTTTACAGAACATCATATAACATTTATTGTACGATATATTGTTCAATTATATTTCGAAATTTTCAGCTTCGAATCTTTGTTTAATTATACTGTAGAATTAAATATCATGCGTTATTTAAATATAGAGATAGACTAAACTTTTGTCCACATTTATTAAAGCTGTATCAACTGAGATGTTTAAATTTGCGAAATTTCATGGACTTTTATATTTAATTTTTCATCATGAATCCCGCTTTGCGATACAATACATATTAGATTTATAATATCTTAAATTTACAGTACCAATGCTGATTTTATCTGAAACTATTTGTTTGCAAATGATATCTTTCTTCGTTGGAATTACCCTTCACTTATAAATTAATAATTATTAACATTGAACAGTATTGTTAAACTTCAATAAAAATAGGATCGATAACTAAATGTTAGTTAAAGAAACTTCCTATTACAGGTATAACAAATCATATTGAATTTTGTTTAGAAAACAATAATAAAAATGGGTGTCTTTTTGTGAAAGTAATTTACAGCATATCACTCGACTTATTCATATAAGAGATATTAGTTTGTTTAAATACCCTGTTGCACCATTTTATTCATTTTCAACCCAATTTTTTCACAACATTAAAAAATATTTTAAGCCTGAAGAAAAACATGAAAAACTTCTTATTAGCATGATTTCATGCTAAACATCCTCTTAAGATATTATAAATCTTTCTTGTTTACTAAAACCAGAGCCTAACTGAAATATACGAGTATCGCAACAGGATTAATCGTAATACATGATTAAATACAAGCAATATGTAAGCTATATTTTTACTTTTTACTTCAGAAATAAATATTTCACGAGCATCGTCTTTAGCTTAAGGAAAATAAACTTGTGAAATTTAATTTAAAGCTTCGTAAAACATGGAAATGTTGCAGGATAACAAATCAGAAAAGATATATTAAATAAATCGCAGTTCAGGTATCTATAACATGTGATTCTCTTAACAAATCTGTTTCATTCATCAAGCAACTGCAAAATTTCCGTAAAATCAGAAGCGGTTTCACAAATTATAGGCATTCGTAAACATGATAGATAAGAGTTAGTATCGCGGCGTTTTAGAGTATCTATGAGCGTAATATGGAAAGTAAAAAGATGTATAATAAAAATAGTTCACTTTCCAAGCTATCGCTAACATTGTAACGAATTATTATACATATAACGGCTCACGAAACTACTCGGACGCTTACAGAAACTTTCCATGAATATTTTGTTGAAGCTTTTCATGAATTTCAAGATGCATTAGGCTGTCTCAAAAGTTTCTTTCGTTTTGTTCTATTACTACAAAATAGATCATACATAAATCGATAAAATAATATAAAACAAAAAGTGTCGTGCATCTATTATTTCCTTATGAAACGAAAGAAACTTTTGAAACAAATGTAAATAGGAATTATAAGATGCTTATTGATTACCATCGGTATTTGGACAGTTAATTATGTATTGTATAAATAAGTCACAATATTTTTAGTAGGAGCATTTTTACCCCTAATCAATCATATGTTTAAAAATACTCTTTACATTGTACATTAGTTTTTTGCTATGTGTACGTCTGCAATAAGCATCTTCTAGCTTCCATATATATATTTCCAAATTAGTCTCAATTTTTACCGGTGTAATCATGATAGACACGTCTCGTTACATTGAAGTGAAGTGAAGAAAAACACTAACACACATAATATATATTCGCAAAAATCTTCTATCTAATATTTTCGTCAACTACTGTATACACATTTATTAGATATTTGTGTGAGATTAAAATCGACAGATACGATAAAAGAATATTGTAGAGGTATAGCAATAAGAAAGTACAAGGAAAGTATAGCTCGTTAATTTGAATTACTCCAGATTGTCAGTCATCTATTAGGTCGTGTTAATCTCTGAATAAATTCTTAAATAAATAAGTGTTAATTCAACGAGAGAAACTTAGCATTTATTAGTATTTGTGCTTCTACATTACATAATGAATAGGTCTTTTAGGGAAGAAATTCTTAGATAAAGAAGTGTTAATTAAACTAGAGACACTTAACATTTATTAGCATTTGTTCTTCCCCATTACTTCTTGAATAGGTCCTTTAGGGAAGAACAGAGAGACGGTTCGCTGAATTCCGTCTGCTTTTGATTCTTGCTATTTCAAAACCAATTTGTCACTTTACCTGACATTGGTTTGTTCGGAGATACCGAGGGCTTTCCGCTCGACCCGGAAGCCCTCGGTATCTCCGTATCGTTTCCCTTCTGCGCCGTTAACATCTTCTCAATCGCGCTACCAAATACCTACGGACAAAATTGTTCTTATAAATTTATGAATATTATGTGTTTACGTATTTGAATGAAAATTTTTATGAAACGAGATTTCGCGTTAAAATACGTAATAGTAAATACGATAACTTACATGCTCTTTTTACTAAGATGAAAATGTATATGTAAATTTACTTGATGTATATGTAAATAGAAATATTTATATGTAATATTTATATGCTTGTATTTAAAATATTTTCATGCTTAAAGAATAAAGGTCATAATGTTATAAATATTTAAATCCTTGCACCTCTTCTTTATCGCGTAAGAAAGAGAAATTAAAAGTTTCACTCCAGAGAATGAGCTTCGTTCTAAAACAAATCAAATAACATATATTTAAGTATTTAACTGTTATTTAATATTCCTATATTATTAATATAGATGAGAAGTCGATAAGATAGTTTACAATCATTAAGTACAGTATCGCAGATCCACCATCGGAGATCAGTAATATTAAAATAAAATTCATGTTGGATTAAAAGTGTGGTTAAGTTGGGGCTAACCCCAAATTTGCAAATTTTGACCCAAGTCAAAAAGTGGCCATTTTTGCACCTCCTCGCGAACGAAAAATTCTTGTGCGACGTTTAAGAGAATTTATCAAAAAAAAAAAAAAGAAAGAATTATTAGCATTTATACGAAATGTGACATGGAAGTTGAAAAAGATGAGTGTAGAGATGAAAAAATTAAGCAGAGGTCAAACTTACGCGCTACACTTGATCTTCATTTTCTTTAAATTTTGATCCAGCTGATAAATCAGTAATTAAACCAAGGGAACTAAGTTTGAAATCAAGCGAATCTGAAATACTATCAGACTGTTGCTACGTGAGAACAATAGCCATCTTGTACTTCGTATTTGCTCGATTCCAAACTCTAATCGATATACCAGCAGAATTTACCAGCAAAATAATTATTCAGAGATTCTGTCGGTAAAACAATTGAAGTTTAAAATCGAACGAATCCGAATTACTGCGAGATCGTTGGTGGCTATTGTTCTCGTAGCAACAAACTGATGGTACTTCAGATTCGTTTGATTTCAAACTACAATTGATTTATCAATAGAGTTGTCGAAGAGTTATTTTGTCGATATCGGCGTAGAACAATAGCCAACAACGATCTCGCTGTACTTCATATTTCCTCTATTACAAACGTCGATTCATTTACCAGCAGAGCATCTGAAGAATTATTTCACATGGATCATGTAGAAAAAAAAAACGAACACGAAAATGGAACTGTAATAACATTTTTTATTCCTTGTTGAGAGCCGTTCTTAAACATTTTGCAGGAATTTTCCCTTCGCAAGAAGATCGAAAAATAACCACTTTTGACGCTCTGTTTTCATCCCATATGAATTTTATCTTTAATATTACCGATTGATAATAATGTCACTGCGATATTGTCCGCAATGATTGCAAATTATCTTCTCCACGTTTCACCTATATCGATAATACAGAATATCAAACAACAATTATTTAATTTCACGTTGTTGTTGACTTTATTAATTTTTACGATAAAGTGCATTCTCTGGAAGAGATTTTACGATTTACGATTTTCTTTTTCATTCCTCCTTTCACCTACGATGGCTCTTAAACAAGAAACGATATCGTAACGAGAAATACAGCTTACCTGAGCGTCCACTTTGGTTCCACTAGTGTTGTCCCATACAACTTTGTCGTTGACCTCGCTATTAGGAGACTTTTTACCGAACATTTTCTTCACCGCCTTCACTACCTTCAATTTATCGAATCTAAGACTTAAACCAGACCTAAGCTCACTTTTAGCTCCGTTGGAACGGTCGGTCGTTTTTCCGGGCCAGTTTGATCTGCTATCGTCCCGCGAACTCGGCGCTTCCTCGTCGCATCGGTTGATTTCCGTTGCGGAAGACCCTACCGAGCTTAGGATCGATATCAGATCCGTATTGGAGCAGACAATGCCCGCAGCACCGGAAACGGATGCACTCGCGGCTCTTGGCAGTTCCGAGACGCGCTTTCGGAGAGAAGACGTCGGCGAAACCGACAGAGTGGGCATTTCAAATAATCGTTGTTTCGGCTGTTCAGTGTAACGTTGAGCAGAACTGTTACCCTCCAGCGGCTGTATTTCGTACACTTGCTCCGTCGACGTCCTGTACATCCTTAAGCGCACCTGGCAAACGGATTGCTTTTATTCGAAAGACAGTTTCTTTTTTATCATAATTCGTGCGTTATGATACATGTTTCGATGATTGAGCCCTTAAGCGTGACAAAGCGATGGAATTGTTTTGCACAGAAATTCTGGTTCTAAAATTATGTTAGGGATTCTAGGGCGTAATAACATCTTGGAACGCAAAGTTATCGATGTGTCGATGAAAGTTAAGCGAGCTTTATCGAAGTACACGTTCGAGTATTTGGGCGATTGCTAGGAATACGCGTAATGTTCTTTTCTGTGAGCTGAAAAGTCGAACGACTATAAAAGGCGTTTGTAGAGGATTTCAAAGCGGAAGAAGAAGCAATACAAATGTTTAGAATCAGAAATTATCTGTTTATATAGAGATCTGTTTGATGCAAGATCTAAAATCAATCAAATCGGATTGTACGGACGTATTTGTCTGTGTTAATCCTTTGACGTCGATACCAATGATGTATATAGCGAATGGCGGTTATTAGCAAAGATTATGAGCACGTAGGGAAGAACAGAACTGAACGCTTGCTGTTCCAATAATGACGATCCATAAAAGTCTGAACTCTAATAAAAAAACGCATGATAACGAATACAGCGCCTATTCTTTCGTATGTCTTCAATGAATATGTATAAGTTTGCTCGTAACAGAGTTGAAAAATGCCTGTAGCGTTCCAAGTTTGAACAACGTTTGTGTCGCGCGAAAGTTGAACAATATCTGAACCGCTTGAACGTTAACAAGTATCTTTTTCTGTGTTCGAGGTGTGAATGCCGCGAGTGTCATGACCAGACTTTCACGTGCTCTTGGCGCGCCTTCTACTGGCAAAGATGGGACGCTACTTGAACTAACACGAGATGTTAGTTTTCCGAGAAGATCACGATATCTCTGCGGGTGAGGAAGTTCGGCAACTTGTACCGCTGTAATATAATTCCAAATTACCCTGCGGAAATACCGAGTTTACGACACGTCCCTGGCGATTGAGCGCGAGATGAAGCAAATTTCTATGTTATTGCTTAATAATTTATGATTCCAATTGAAAAATAAGCTTCTTCGCGACCATGCTATAAGCTTCACCGACGAAGACGTGCTTCCTTAGCGAGGCTCCTGACGAACAAGGAATGAAAACCATAGCGACTCGATTCGTCCGTAATTTTAACTGTTAATTTTCGCCTAATTAATAATTGTTCTAACTCCATCTAAAAAAGAAGAAAAAAAAAGTAATTGATGAATCCACGTATGCGTACATTGTTATAAAGAACGATATGATGTGTAAATAATTATAAGTTACAAAGAATAAAATAATAAATAATACGATGAAAATTGTATACCTGGAGAGCAACGAATATTTGGTTCTTTCAAATCTTAACTTCGCACGATCGTATAGAAGTTCGTCAACTTTAAACTCGGTTTTTCTTAGTCTGCAAACTAGCGGAGATAGAGCGACTAAAATAAACGAAAGATCCTTACCTTCCTCGCTCTTAGGTCTGCAATGTCATCCATAATATCCAACTGACGATTACGGACAAACAACGTCGGTATCACTCTTTCCATCGTAACGACCGAATTTCTTCGGCCATCTAGCTGAGGAGCTGGTCCTGATCCTTCTCCGTCACGATCGCTCATTCGTCTCATCTGTCGACACAAACATCAAGATAGTTTCGCTACGCGAGAACTGTCGTAGTGACGATCGAGCCTGGCGAAAGTCAAATTGACCAACTTCATCTTTGGACAATCTCATAATTTCGCAATTTCATCGTCCAAGTACACGATTGATTCTCACAAAACCTCTAGTTCCTTAGAGCTTAACGCCACGCTCATCTTTTCACTTTTATCGCATATTGTCTCACCACTTGCGATACTTGTAATTACTTTTCACTACTTTTCAATTTTGGAGTTGGTCAATGTGATTTCCGAATGGCTCGATTGACTATGCGAGTCTTGAATAAAGATGACAATTAAACTATTCAGATTAGTCATGTTGCTTCGTCAAACGATTTGAATTCAAGCAATTCGAAACCATTTTGTCAATGTGAACCTATTATTTTACCAATGTGAACCTGTAATTTTGCTTGAAATATCCTTCCAAGTTTTTATGATGTTTCAGAATGATTGCCACGTTAGAACGAAGTAGCTTCAATAAATAATTGATATGCAGCGACATAAAGAAAGTAGTGGCAAAGTAAAAATTTTAATGTAAATCTTTCGATGGATTCAAAGGCGTAATAAAAAAAAGGTAATAAAAAGATTTCGAAGCAGAACTAGATTATTTGAAATTCTCCGACGAAAATGCTACGATAGAAGGTCCTTTAGTGCGGAAATTACGTTACAGAATTTTTTCGAATGGAAAGAACACAATGTAGTTATTGATTTTGAAGAACGTTCCATAAAATATTGAGTTACTTAAGCTGCTTATATTTTGATTTTTGTAAATAAGCAAACGCGTATTGTTTATCATTTTATTGTTAACTTATTTATTCCATCTTTTCTATTATTCGTTATTTAATATTAAAAATTACACTTATTTTCTTAAAGTTGATTCATATAATTATCATGCTTTCCTTTATGAATTAATTGAATGTTAACGCGTCGCGTAATTTATAAGTATTAAGAAAAATCGTTTATTCGAGTACATTATTCACCTGGTGTAATGTCACTCAATTAAGAAGCACGAAAGAATATATTCTTGTTCGATTTATCACGAAAAATAAAATCTTGCACGTGTGTACAAGCTGTTGGTTTCATCCAAAAACTACGACGCATGGGATAGAGAAACAGATATATATGCAAATGCACGTAATATATAAGAGAAAAACGTATGTACGAGTCCATAAATCGAAGTACGAACTGAAAAGGGAAATTTAAATTTTATCGAAAATTCTACTTCTAATCGACGTCTGCGTAAGATACGAGGACTAGCTGTTGGCGAGATACGGAAGCAATTTGTAGGTTCGAAGGGGAATATCGAGAAACTGGTGGAATACGCGAAGCTGTCGCCAAATTTTAACGTCTAATAACTTCCAATGGCTGTCTGATATCCGCACGGTAACATTTCCAACGAAATAACGAGAGCGATTCGCAAAAGAAAATATCGACTCGCAACATTCGCTCTGGGCACGTGCTGCGTGAGCGCGTCTGCGTAATCCGTTTTTAACGGGCGAAAAAGTCAGTGTTATTGCTAAAGCGAACGTACTAGGAAAAAAGTAGCGAAGCGTAGAACTTTAAAAATAAAACAACATTTTTCCACGTTATATTCCTTCTGATATTTACGAAGCCTTCGTGTGCCAAAAGAATCTGACATTCTAATGTGACAATAAACAGGAAATCTTTTAAGCAAAAAGAAAAGAAAAATACATATATCTCGAGTTCTCATTGGGATTAGGGGCGTGTAACGAATCTTCATTTGGATTAACCATTGTTGTTATACGATATGGATGATATTTACTGGTACCGATATGATTACAGTACCGATATGGTACAGAGTTTGACAAGTAACCGTGGCAATTAGATACTCGAGATGCCAATGACAATGATCTTAGGTTCAATAACGAATCCACGGTCAAAGGGATAACAAATACGTCTCCTTCCAAAGTCTAAGTCGTACTGAGCTTACTTGTCCACAATTCAAGTGTAACTCAACTTACTTGTCTACGATATAAGTAGAACTCAACTTACTTGTCTACAGTATAAGTAGAACTCCCTCAGTCCAAATGGAACTGCACTTATATACTCGTCTCTGTACCCCTCGGGTCAACTATATTTTTAAGGAGATCTATACAATTACTCCATAGCTTTTTTAGGTAAAAACGTCCATGCCATGACCGTGGCTACGTTTAGCGACCAGTTGTGTCACTTCGAGCCCAAGCCTACTGTCATAAATCTCGGGTAAACATAGTCGGATTAAATCATAAACAACTACTTCTGAGTTTTATTATTTAAGTGCAGCTATAATAAAAAGTCTAGACTAAAGTATTGGGGGTCCTCCCAAAAATTCCAAAAGAAAGGCCCCGATGTCCTTTTATCTCCAACATGTATATAGGAGAAATAAAATAGTATAGTAATTTTTTAATTGCACACTAAATTAGTATTAAATTCCATACGATATTTTCAAAGATCTTGTATCTTTGAATCTATCAGATAATTTTCGAGAAAGGTCCTGTAACTTCCATATACATTTTCCGATCCATTTCAAATTTTTCCAATACAATACTCGCGTCTCGTTACAGCGCCAGCGAAATTTCCAAATATCTCGCATGACACGCATCGCACATTCGTGAAAACATTCCGTGATAAACGTTGGAACGCTTTCTCAAGCCATTGGGTATATCGCACCGAATAATTTCGAAATTTCACTGGCGCTGTAACGAGACAAAACTATGCTGATTATTATTATTATACGTGCAAAATGTGGAACAGATTTGAAAATGTATCACACAAGTATCGGAAAAAAGATCATCGAATTATTGGAAAAACCAATTTTGTTCGCTACGTCGATAAGCCACGGTAAATAGCGAGATCGTTTTTGAGACTAATAGTGCGTTTAAAACTATTGTTCATACCGTGTGCTAATTTTTCACTAATACTAAATAAACTACGTTCGCAAGTAAATGTCCAGAATAACGTAATTTCCATCTGCATCGTCGGTTTCGTTTCAAATTTCACTGTTATAATTCTCGCAGCGATTCCTGTCTCGTTACAGCGTTAACAAACTTTCGAAAAGTGTCGCGTAATGCGCATTTGGAAAAAATTTTCCGTTGCGAACGTTGGAATAGCAGCGCGAGCCACCGCGCAAACAGCGGGAAACAATTTTTCCTTGGAAAACTTGGAAGCTCGTGTCATCGTTTAGAACACGTACCTGCGTTGTGTTTTATCGATGTTCGGTACTTTGAAGTCTAAGTATAAAGTGCTTGCACGGTGCAACTAATCCGTGACAAATCAAGCAAAGTAGAGGCTGCATTTCATCGAATCAAGGAACGTTTGACGTGTACACCGTGACATACAGAAACTTGTACATCTCTGAACGCCAACGCTTTGATGTTTAACGATGAATGCTCAATTCTCAGAAACGATGCTGTCGTTGAAATTAAGCTAGTCGTTTCTGCCGGTGTACGCGGAATTTCCTTTCTATGGGCTCTCGCGTACAAACGTGTTTATGTTCATTTACACCGTCTTTCTAAACGAGGGGTCTAATCAGTTTGTAGAGCCGATTTATCGGTTTCTGTGCGTACAGCTGCGTTACCGTTCGTCGAACGAATCATGCAAACCAGACAATTGCCCGATTTTAAGACGCGACGCGATAAACGCGAACAACTGGTTCAGTGGGACGACGATAATATCGATCAGAACGTTCTACGTAAAATTAGTTAGAAACGATCCGCCTGTTACGATCGAACTTGGGCTATTGGCATCGATTGTGGTAGTTACACTTGGCTAGCAAGTGTAATTAGAAGAATACGAATCCTTGGCAAATTAACGAATAGTTTCTTTCGAAATTTACTCTTAACCGAAGCATTTATCTTTTATACGATATCATACACAGCAACTGGAGAACCCGGAGAAGCGTTACCACTGCGAGAATTACGCTCAGCTAATAAACGCAAACGAACGAGAGACAAATATTCTGATAAGTTCGGCAAGCAAATGTTATCTCGTTTCTAGAAATAATTGTTAATAAGGAATATGCTAACAAGGAATTTGCTAATAACCGTAAGGTTGTATTAAGCGTACGGTTTATGCTAAATATAAATTGCACGAATGCGACGACAGTTCGTAACAAATTGAGTTCGATAACGACAATGTTAATTGTTTATCGTTTGTGCAACGCTATGAGGCGATTCTTCTCGAAAAATTGCAAGTGCCGAAACGACGGTAATTAACGCCATATTATTATAAAATAAATTCTAGGTAGTTTTAACGCGAAAGATTTATACTGTTTGAATAAATTCTCGTTCGTAAGTATTTGCCCGAATGCTGGTCTCGTGCGAAACGCGATAATTAAAATTGCGGATTTTTAGCATACGCATTACACGCAAGAAGATATAAAATTGCACAAATATTTGAGATATAATTGTAGATGAAACTTTCAGCCTGAGATCCAATCGAACCGGTAGCTGTCTAAAACCGATCTCTACTTTCAAATCAACTTTAAATTTCAGCCTGTTTTTATGAGAAAATTCTCAAACTAATATGATGCTCCTCGGACAGCTCTTCTCTGCCTTCTCTTTCGCTCTCCACTCGTCTCCCCCTAGAGAACAGCGTAATAGGACTACGTGTGCTCGTAGTCGGAGACAAAATTGGCGTTCAGGTGATATTCTACGGGAGCTTATTTTTCTAGATGACTCGTAACCCTGGCAAGTGTCAGTCTTTAATCTCTTCACGTACAATTTTGCTCCGCCTAACCGGTCAAAGACGCGCAATTTCTTCCTCGATCTACGTTCGCGATCTAAAGACGCTCGATTATACGCACACAGAGACGCACGAAGATACTCGAAGACTCTTAGAAACTTTTCACTTTTCCTATATTACACGAAATATTTAGAAATTTCATTAACAGCACGACGAGCCACGATTATACGTGATTGTGAAATTTCTAAAATTTATAATTTCTCTGCAAAACCGTATCCAGAAGTTACATAAAATATTCGTCGCGCAAAGACGATGAAAATATTTGAGCAGTCAATTATTCGCTGTGTTAAGCCACGATATTTAGCGAAACGATCTTTATCACCAGTTGTAATGTTTAAGACTACTTCTATTCATGCTGTATACTAATTTTTCGCTAAATGTATATTTGCCATAAATGTTACAATTACAAGACATCATAACTGTTACAAGAGAAGTTTCTAAAGTTGCGATATGAAGGTTGATGTTTTTAATTAAAAAATTTTTGATCGCGAATAACCGTTAAAACGGATTAAAGTTTTTTTGATTGCTGGTAATCGTTATCGACGAGAGAAATTTCAGTTTGGTTACCAATAACCAACATAAATGACCGGATTTTTTAAATATTTTTTTTTTTCTTTTTTCTGTTACGAGTAACTGTTATCCGTGGCGAGAAAATTTTATTTTGGTTATCGATGACCATTATCGATGGCAAAAATTTGCTCTACATTGTCAATTATCACTGGCTATATTATCAATCGTTATTAACGTCACTGATAATTATTGGGTTGGAAACTAGGTGATTGCGAATTTTGTCAATATCATCTAATGACAAAACCCGCAATCACCTAGTTAACAAGCCAATAGTACGTGTGTTCGCAGTTATTCATAAAACTTGTGTGTTTTATCGAGCAAACAAAAAGATATGAAAATATATGAAACGAATAGGATGAAAGATAATAAAACATATCAGTTTTATAATTAAGCTTCTTTACGTTGCCAGTGAAAACCGATTATCAGCAATGTCAATAAATATCGACGATAGTCGAATGTGACTAGAAAATATTTTTTTCATCGATATTGCTTGGCGATAATCGAAAATCAATTTCGCCATCGATAATGGTTATCGGTAACTAAGGCAAAATTCGGTTTTCCTTGATAATGGTCACTGTTCGATAACCGAACAAAAATTCAGGTCTCCTCCATTGATTACTGTTTCAAATTAAATTCCCATGATCTAAAATTATTATCGAGCGACCGAGGAACAAATCGAATCGTTCGTAATGATTATTCGTAATCAGAATTATTAACGATTAAAATTCTTGAATCGTATCGCTTTTGGAGAAATTGAAAACTGGCTTTCGTTTAAATAAAAACTAGTTTCTACCCAATGATTTTCCTGCCAAAAAATATTTAACGTAGTTGTTATTTTGGAGCTTCGCTTGTAACTTCCACGTAGATTCCCAGATTGATTTCTAATTTTCCTATTGTAATATAACAATTAATACGATATAATATAATAATCTTAATATTAGATTATAAATATTAACATTGTAGGATTTTTTTATTTATTTATTTTATTTGGGTATGGTCGTTGTCACAAGATCACCGGCGATCTATCGGTTTCGTGATTTCTTGAGTCTCCGACGTGACACAGGCAACCTCTTGTATGGCTCCGGTATACACACGTTCCACAGAGGTGGATGACCCATGGTCAAGTAGACTTTCTTAGTTAATCAAGGTTTTCCCCGATATTACAATATTACAGCAACGATAGTTCCAATGCGGTGCATTTGATACACGTCCGGCAGTGAAAAATGACGAGGATACAACAACAACAACGTTCGAAAAACTTTGAACCGCAAGGCGGGTAATGCTTCGAGAATTCCTCTTTAAACGAAGAACTTCGATGCAGTTGAACGTTCTCAAGTTAAAATTACGCCAACTATGTTCGAGTAGTGCGCTTTCCAGCTTTATGCTGTTTTTACGTTCTGAAGAGAAAAATGATTTAAGTATTTCGGGTGGAAATTCTGCGAGTAGAACGAGAGTTTTAGTTCTTGCTTTTCCAGCAGTTGTCGTTTTAATAATTTTAACCTTCTTAATACAACCTGCATGCGATAGTTTCATAGTTGAAACATTTATTCCCTGACGCAGCACTTAAAAATGATATATATACGGTTTTCATTATCAGATTCGAATACGCGCGTATTGAATTTAGTTAAAATTTTAATTGAATATAAAATACATTATCGCTTGTTTCATTGGATAATGTAACGAATTTCTCGTAATAATATAGGAATTTCATCAAAACGAGTAAATCAACACGTTGATTGACGAAGTTTGAACTACCTGTTGAAAAGTTTAACAATAATGTATTATATATGTATCTGTTCATCAACCATCACGAATCAGCCAAATAATAATTAGAAATAAATTTCATTGATATTTCGTTCCGTTAATAATTAATATGATATTGCCTATAAAAGCGAACATACTTCTTTATTAATACGTGCTTGTAAATTAATTTCGATGATATTTTGTTTCGTTGATAACGAAGAAGAAAACATAGCTGATTATTAATACAAATTAGACAATGAGACAAAACTTCCGACAACGTACGTTGGAAATAAGATTTCACTGACATTTTGTCTTCTTAATAATTAATAAAATATTGATCGTAAAAGAAAATTGCCGATAGTCATAAAGCATTTTAGCAGGCAACGCTGTATAAATGTGAAGTACGGTAAAATGGAAGATGACGTCCGGCATTATCTGCATGTTCATTTTACGCAGCTGCGAAGTTAAATTGAAATTCACGTATTTACAGAAAGTAATATCCTCCTCTAAGTGATGGTGCTAAAATGGTCAACAGAAATGGGCTACGTCAGTCAGAGCTTTCAATTACAGGGACGAAGTTGATGAGGACTCTGCAGAAGTTATATATGGAAAGATACAATTAATTGTTACTAATCTTATTATTTTTTAAATTCTAATTCTCAATTCCCCGCATACTTATTTTGTTTTCTATCAATTTTATAACAATGGTCAATTACAAATCTACTTTGTTTTTTAATAATTTGTTATATATTATTACTGTTTTTACAGTTGACGTTTGAAAACGATGAACGTTTTTGATATTAATTAATGAAGCTTCGAATTATGCAGCTGTATCGATTATATTAAATATATATGTTTTGAATAAATAGAATTAAAAAGTGAGAAGAAATTAAGAAATAAGAAATTAATCAATCTTAGGAAAAAAGATCAATGTCTCTGTTAAATTATATACGTTGTTTATATTAAATAATATTACTCCTGTATTTTTGATAGAATTTGTTTACTACATATATATATATATGTCGGAGATGAAAGAACGCCGGAGCTCCTCCTTGGATTCGCGGGAATACCGCAACTCTGTAACTTGGATTAAACGAATGCCGCTCCGATTGTTCGAGATTTATGATCATGAGCTTGGGCTCGAGGCGACAATCAGTCGCCGAACGTAGCCGCGGTCAAAGGGATGAACGTTTTATCTAACAAAGGCACAGAGTAACTCTATACCTCTCCTTAAAAGAAATAGTCGTAGCGACACGTGGCAGTAAATACTTCAATAGTTTCTATCCCGCGGCCCGCCACACGCAGATTTCGTCCTTCGGGTAAGATGATCGCCGGGTGTCGGCATGCCTTTGTGGCGTATGTTTAGCTAACGTAAGGACCCGCTATAGATCTTAAGATTTAGTCAAGCGAAGTCCGTCAAATAGACTTTGTTGCAACTACGGGAAGATAGGAGAAACCTATCCTCCACGAGCGTTGCCCCCCGTCAACAACCTCCCCTCAAGGGCGGCCAGCATCTCTTTCAAAACGCCGATATGGAGATCGACCAATTAGCAACAGCGCTAATTTCCCTCTCCTTTGGAAAGAAAGCTTTCTTTGACGAATCCGAGGATCTCATATCCTTAGACCCACCCAATATAGTTTTCCTCGACGACATCGTCGATTCCAGCGTCGATCTGAATAGTTTCGTTTAAGTTTGATAGCTAATCGCTAGCAAACTGCGTCGTAATAAATTGTCCTGGCTGATAGGAAGCAATTGTACAAATTGAACGCGCGAATAGTCCGAGGAATTGTCTGAAGAAAGCATTATCTCTTGGAAATTTCATTAGAAGGTAAACACTGCGTGGGTGGAACCCTATCTGTAAATTTGCAGTTATTTCTTATTGGGTGATCTCCTCGTTAATTTTACAGGGGGTACTAACAAGCAGACTGACGAACGAGGGTAACATTCCCTTTTGAACGCTTCTGCGAATTCTCCGTTGCCTTTGCCAGCTTTCTGTCTGATTATACAAAATCTATCAAACGAGAATTTATCAATAAACCGCAGATTGTCGTACAAATTAATATAATTGTATATATTAATATAATTGTAAATATTATTGGCGGAACGGAGCTTAAATAAAGTACTTTGCCTCTGATAATTCACATATTTTCGCCGTGCTACGCACAAATTTTCTAACAAACGTATAAATATTAGCGGCATACTTGAAAACCACAAATACGATAAGTTCGTGTTTGTTCATTCGATGACCTTCGTGTCGCTTGTTGACTACAAAGAAATATTTTGATAAATAAGACATAATCGATAAATAATAATTATAAAAATAAACGAATAAGTAAATCTAGAATATTTTGCAAAGGAACAGTAATACTGGAGCAACTCTTCTGTTGGTCCAACTTAATAAACTTGATTGCAGAAGATAAAATTCTCGATCGTTGATCAAAGCAAAGTCGAAGATGCAAAGACACCTCTCTACACGCTGGAAGCATAAAACTTCACAAGATAAAATAAAAGATCGAAATCGTAAATTTGAAGGGATAAAGTCGCTGTTCCGATGTAAGCGACATAACTGTGTTATGAAAGAAGCAAGGACGAGCATATAAATTGATTTGAATTTTTCGAAATATTTGTTCAGATGGCGAATCGAAGAGATGAAAGGCGAATCGAAAGTTGAAAGATTTCGGAATAAATTATTTTTTTAACGTTCTGTACGTGTGCGAATCTTCGAAAGATGTTCCAATTTCCGTTGCTCTAAACCCAGATAAAGAAAGCTTGAAAAATAAACCTCTACCTTGTTCATCGCAAAAACTCAAGTCGTTTGATCTGACCTTACGAAGAAATTATTCAATTGCGAAGGATGTTGCGATAGTATTGCCGTTCACTGTACATGACCATTCTATGGCAAATCGATCATTTTTTCGTGTCGATGTCAGGGATACTTTTTTTTCCAACTTGCCAACTCGAGAAAGCGAAAAAACTTTCGACAGATCTAACTCACGAAGATGGAAGAGATCGATTTACGTAAATGGAAAGATGCGTAGCTATCTTTGAATAAATAAAAAACTTACATATTATTTAAACGAAAAAGGTCGTTTCAACAAAGATCCATTTTGAGATCAAAACAAAGATCCAAAATTTCTCCCTATCGCGCTCTCTTTTCTCTCATCTTTACACACTCATTGTGTAATATCATGGTCATATAGCAGTTTCAACAATGTTTCGACCATGTAACGAGCTATCCTAATCACATCGAACTACCACGGAAAATGCAGTCGAACAAGCAGACTAACGCCAATGATTCATAGACTCGTGGCAAACGAAAATTAATCGCTGCGAGTCTTTTTCCTGTCGTTGCTATATACTATGTATGTATGTATGTATGTATGTATATATGTTCGTACATTTATATATGTAGCCTGCTCCGGACATACAGACTAACAGATAATAACCGAAGAGAAATATCCAGGCTGTGTCACACGACAAAAGCCACTAGCATGATTTAGGATGCCACCAGTGTTAAAGGATATGCATCTATTATTTATAGTGATAAAAATTCTATTACTTTCTTCTCACAGTACTGTGTCTAACTAGACTGTGAATATTTATTGCGCGCTCATATTTCCACGAAAATAATTAAGAGAGACACTTGAACCGGAAGTTGCCGTTATTTGTTAAATATTATATTAGATCGTGGCAAAAGTTTCTTTCGTTCTATAAGGAAATCATAGACGCGCAACATTTTTCTGTTTTCTATTATTTTATCGAATTACGTACGATCCATTTTGTCCTATTAAGATGAAGATCGCATTGTTTGACTGAATTTTCGTGTTTGTATAAAGATGCGTTGTCGTAAAAGATATGTTCGTAAAACAAAGACGATTAGGGGACAACCTGCTGTTGTTACAAGCAACAGGTACTCTACTTTAGATATTTTATACGTTTACGTATACGACATCCGATACGTTTTTACACGTTATGAGCTCGTTGTATCCATTTCTGCATGATTTCAGATTTCTCTTGAACGTATAAAACGACCACGATATACATATTCCAACGAAAATAAATAAAAACGCGCTTCATTAACCAGGCACACGTCAACGCGTAAATTCAACAAATTGTGAAACTTTGAAATTGCACGCAGAGAATACGTGGATGCGTATGGCGCAATTTTTATTTTCTGCCACAATTCACCCTCGGAGAGTGAAATCTACCTCTGAAAATTTCCCGCTATTGCTGTAACATTGACGGATACTTTTATCGAACGATAGGCGCTGATCGAAAGATGTAACTCTCGTCCGAAAAGTTTCTTTCTATGTATACTTGTGGCTTGAAAGCTATAATGGAAAATCGGAAAGTAGGTCGATTCTCGGAGGTGAATTTCATCCCCTTAGAGCAACTTTGGACAGCGAAAGAATGTGCTGTACGCGTCTCGGAAGTTTCATAATCTTTCGAAACTTGTCTTGTAAGTAGAAAATTTGCTTATATCTGTTTTGAATATTTTATACGCTTCTGCATTATTTCGTACACTCTGTGTACTCGTTTTCGAATTTCTCATAAACGCAGAGAAAACGTACGCGACGACTGTTCTATGCATCTCGTTTTTTGAAAATGAACGACAATCGCAAGAACTTGTAACGTTGAAGAACGAGCCACTGACTGTCGTCGTTGATCTTTCAGATCATCCTCGCTTTTATTTAATTACAGCTAAGTGGAAAACATCGGTAGCGAACACAACGTCGTCGATATCCCGTACAATACGTCGTGTTACGATATTACGGTGAACATCATTTTCGGCTTCCCGTTGCCTTCGGCTTGCGATCTGATCTTTACAATTCTTGCGAATACGCCTTTCAACGACGCTTTAAATTCGTGGCCGTTTTCCAGGACAACGCACACCGCGCCCGATAGAAATATCGAAAGCGAAAGCTTTCTCTTGTTGGCGGATAAATGCCCGTGAAAGCTCCGGATCGATAAGGGACACGGTATGTTAAATTCTTTTTCTTCGAAACAGGTCTGATGCGGCTTTCGATTTCCCGGAGAAGCGATTCACGCGATAATCGTTTCCCTTTGCGACGATTTTGTGAAAAGCTTCACACGCTTTTCCGCTACACACGACAGATCGTCACTCTTTCTATCGAATAATCCAAGCCGAATCCAAGTTCGACAAGACCAATTCCGCAAAATTCCTGTCTCTCGCTATTCCTCGTGTAGAAGATTTACTAAGTTGAAATTTCACAGATCGTAGCTGCTAAGCTACTCGTAAATTACTTGCAAATCCTTTCGTAACTTGTATCTCGTCCTTGCATCGTGTTTCTGCATATTCTTCCCAATAAATTCTAATTAAACCGCGGATCCATATTTTGGAGAATGTAAAAAGGTAGAATCTCGGTTGAAAATTGCCTTACCAACCAATTGCTGTAGAAAACGCTACTTTATATATTTTATATATTTTTTCGTGTTCCATTTCGAATTTCCTATGAATGGAATTCAGGAATCCTAGGAATGGAATAAATGGAGTAATAAAATCTTTCCGTTTAATTACAAGGTGGTCACAAAGCGGAAAGGTCAATGAAAATATTCTTGTCGCGCTTTTTCTCCTCTGCGATCTTCCGAGACGTTAAGAAAATCGAAATTGTAGGATTTTAAAAACGAACGTAAGACTTTGACGTTATTGAGAAAAATATTTTGACGTGAAACGATATCGCGATAAAGCCCGCTTAAGCTCGGTATTATCCTCGACGTAGAATAAACTTCTGCCTTTTTTTTAACTCGTCGAAGTTGCCTTAAGTTGTTTTAGCTGTCATCCTGCGCTATTTTCACTATCACTAAAAATTTCTCTCAGAAATTCCAACGAGAAGCAAAATTAAATAAATCGGCGTGCATAATAATTGCGTTTTGTTATCATGACAAGAATCGCGTTAGTAGGAACGCAGTTTCAGCTTTTTTATTCGCCGCCAAAACGTTCATTTTTGATACTGTCAGTTTCGTTTGGATGGAAAAAGGGAAAAAAGAAAGGGAGATAATTCGGACGTCTTACTCGGCAACTTTGCCTTCTTAATTAGCAGCGAGTCAACGACTTGTACGAAATTTTCCACATTAGTCGGCGGCAGCTAATCGCGACAAATGGCGTGCAACGATGTGCAACTTGTCGTATAGCTGCGAAAAAAAGCTATTCAGCTCGTTCGAGCAGGTTTAGTAATTTTAACGGCATAAGACATGTCTAACGTTTCGTGGAAAATTTTATCTGCGCTCTGTTTTTCTTTTATCGTTTTATTTCCGTGACTTGGAGATCACTTCCAGGCTGAGCAAAGGGAATATTTTAATACCAGATCAAAAAGGGAAACAGCCTATCAAATCGAACGATGGAAGGTTTTTTAAAATAGATGACAAATCTGCCAAGTTCTGGGTCCCGTTAAGAGCATAACTAACTTACAACTGCGTGAACTAGATCGCTGGTGTTCACGCGTAAATTCATTCGTACCTTCATCGAAGCGATAAAAAATATTTTTTAATAAAATTTCGGATCGATGGAATTACGAATTTCCATAAAAATATGCGAGCCAAATTAAAATTTGTTTCGTCCACTATCGATATTGCCACATCTACAATGTGTTTTCCGCTTCTCACGTTTCGCGTATATTTTTTTTTTTTTTTCATGCTACGCGAATTTCCATAAATATATAAACATCGGCAGTCTAATTGAAACCCTGAAACCCTCGAACCGATGTATTTCGTTCGAAAATCAACTAAAGCGATGTTTTTCGATAATTCGAGAAATTAGTTAACAACGAATTCGATTTGATATGTTTTCATTGGACGCGTTCGCTTCAATTGCCCTTTCATCGAACGCTTTGCCTCGGTCCCCTGTCTTAAACATTTCCTCGGAGGATGAACTTCTTAACGGACTTGATGAACGGTGTGGACTTAACGAAGGTAATTTTTTATACTCGCGGAATGATCTTTTTCAGAGAATCTTAACGATGCTCGAGCTGATAGAAGGAGCAATGCATGTCTTTTAAACGTCTTCGTTTAAATCATTACGAGATATTCGAATGAGTTGTAATCGACCATAAGCGTATCGTAATTGAATTATTAATTATTTATTAGAACAAACGATAATTCATATATATTTCTCGATGATACGTTTCTACGTGATATATCTCTTTTTCGTGAAAATTATCTCCTGAATTTTCCACCGTTTTGTACACCATGGTAAATATGTTCGTGAAATAGCTTTCACGATAAAAGTCTCTCGTACCTGCACGATAATAAAACTGTTTTTATTAAATCTCTTTCATTGTTTTCGAACAGAAAATCTATTCTCTGTTGTTTCTTATACGACGCGAAATACGTTCTACGACAGTGCGTTACCGTATAAAGGTTAAACTGTGTACCGTAAAAGGTCAGGCTACAATTGTTGAGAAAGTTGTTTTGAAAATAATGGAAAACGTCAAGATAAAATCAGCATTTCTATCGGTTTAATATCTTTGCATGGAATACAAATTTTATTAATTTTAAAACAATTGACGTTATTTTCAGCAAGTTATTCGGTAAAAAATTCAATCGATATTTCACAAACCGGTTGTTCAACGGATATTCCTTTCTCCGTGGTTGCACAGAATACACATTTTTTAATTTTTTTTTTTCTTATCGAACCTCTGAATTCGTATCACAGTTGCGTATAAATATGCACGACGTAAAATTGCGTTAGACGCTTAATTTGCAATTCTTTCGAAGAATAAAAACACGCGAGTAATCTCTGCAGTAAATTAATAAATTTACTTGAAGGGTACTTGCGCGAAGAAAACATTGTAAATTGCAAAATTGAATAATTTTGATGTTTTACCGGAGAACGTTCTACGTACCGATAAAAATACCGTATTATGAAATTTAACTGTGATTTCACTTACCGAATAAGCTACCACCAACACTGGAAGATTGTGTCGCAAGGTCGTTTCTGTGAAAAAAGAATATAAATTTCAATAAACATTGGTCGATCGTTTCTTAGCTTTCGTCTATGCCATCGATCTCGACGAATAGAATTTCCTTTGCAAGTAACAGCCGACACACACACACGCGCGTCTCTACCCGTACGCTTCCCTCGTTCGTGAATCTGGAATATGTTAAGGCTGAACTACATCAAGTTTTCTCCTGCTGGCGAAAAAACTTGTTTCTTGGTACTCGAGGTGATTTCTACGAGAACTCTTAGCTTGGTACGTTAAGAGCTGTACAGGCTACGCCGCCAAACTATACGTCGCTTGATAACTCGAATCACTTTGAATCGCAAACAACTGCAACACGAGCCAGAGAAGCGTTAATGGATTGCCGATCCCCGAACCGAGTGCCAAAACGCACTCTACGCGCACTGTTTTTACTCTGCTCAAACCGAGGAGGAAAAAAAAAAAGAAATAAAGGCACCTCATCCTCGTTGATCGATAGAATCGTTCTGTTTTGTGTCTGTTGGGGTAAACGAAGTAGCACAAGGTACGTTCCATCACGTTGCGAAACTCGTTCGCACATCGAAGGTAAATGAAGATACGTTTGAAGGAATGAATCCAATTAACTCCGCGAATTGGATGTGAATTCGAACAAAGCCAATAGGAAGCTGCGTCGATTCTCGAATTCTTCCAATAATTGGACAATAATACCGGCCGCGGGTCAAAGATTGCCGCGCCGGGTTGAACGATAATCGATACTCGGCAATTTTATCAACGAACAATACGCAAACTGTTGTTTCGCGACGGACGCTATCGATAGAGCTGACGGTCGATGACGCCGCTCGAGAATCGTGCAAGGGACAGCAGTTATTTCTTTGCTATTATTCGGATTAAAGGTTTCCATGCACTTCACCACGTTCGAATCGTTAAATTGCACCGCTGTTGACGTACTTGCGTCCTCTGCTCCCATTGCCATGCACTCGAGCGTCGCATCGAATTTTTGTTGTTCGCTGTTATTCAAAGTCACGTCAATCACAAAGGCTTTCGGCTGCTATTTCGCGTTAATTCAATTCGAGGATCAAAAAGCGGATTAACCGCGTACCAATGGCGACATTGACGTGAACGTGGCGAGTTATTGTTCCCTCGAGTTTGCCAGCAACCTATATGTTTGTTTTATATTCGCTTCTCATTATCCTCGCTCTCCTGGGTAGCACAGAATTTCAGTTACGTTTCTCCTTGGTTTACGTCCATGGTCTACTCTTTCAACCAACGACCTTCGCGTCTCTCCTACTGAACATCTACGCTCGAAGCTTGAAACTTAAACTTCACCTTCGAACGTACCTCTAACTACTTGTACTATCGCTGCGCCTAAACTTTGACAACGTACAGACGTACAAGATGTGAAACTCAGAGTGAGAATATGCAAAAGACGTATCAACACGACGGACCACGAACAGGCCACGGAGGTCTATTACGAAACTTCAAGACACAAACGGAAGTTGTGTAATTAAAAGAAAATAGTTCGACGTATTACTACGAAGTAGCTCAATTTCCTTAACACTTTGACTGACACGCCGAAATCACATGTTTCACTCAGCACGCCACGGGAATATTTTTATTGTTCCAAGCATATAATGGCAAAATAATAATAAAATGACGATGTAAGACAACATTCTTCCCCAATGGACCATTTATCTTATTGGTGGTCAGGGGAGGCCACTGTGGCGCCTTGGTAACAATTGATAGCGACGCATTATAACAAGGCTTCGTTTATTTCAACAAACCAGTCGCATTCGTTATTTCGTCGCAAGCAAAACGTCCAGAATATATCGTTGAAACGTGTAGAAGATATTAGAAAACAGTATTTGCTCATTCTATATATAATAGTAAGGTATGTGCACACTTCTAACTTGAATTATATGATTATAAAGCAGCATTTACGATTATTTTCTAGTAATCTTAACTTAATGAAGAACGAAAAAGATTTCAATTTGAACGTTGAATCGCGAAAATTTTAAATATAATATAAATTAATATAAATTTTAAATCGCGAATTTTAAAAAGCAGGAAGGGCAGGCAGGGACACGGCGCAACAAGCGCTGGAGCTTTGTCCGGCGTGGGAGCTACACAGCTACTCCCTGCGGCACGTCATAGGTGAAAGATTGACACACCCTCGGCGATTCTAGAAACGATGTTGAGAGCGAACCATAGGAATACGAGGCTGTCCGCCTCTTTTGCGAGCGAGCAGAAAGGGAGAGAAAGAAGAACTCTCACCCTTGTAGGATAACGCATGCAGGGGGATGGCGGTCAGGCGGCCCTAGAACCGCTTCATCGCCGTCCCAACGGACCCACGACTAAAACAGGGGATAACGCTAGGGGCAATGCCCCCCACCCTAGCATCAAATTCAACAGTCGGAGAATTATTAGGATTGGCTCGAACAAGAGGACGACGGAAAAGGGTGCAACTGAAGACAATTCATGAGAGGTTCCTGGAGCACTCCTGTCGTACGCGTAGGATGATCATCGTGAAATTTTAGTCGGTAAGAGTCCGACACTACTCTACTGTTACCGATTATTAGCAGCAGCGGAGTGTTCATGAGGATTTCTTCACGTACAAAAAGAAAGAAAAAGGTGGAAGAGTAATAAATAGCAAGAAGAAAAATACCGACTAAACAGTCGCAAATTCTTTTCATAGTTGCAACGTGAATCCCATAGAATTGGATAAAGTAAATTGATCGAAAAAATGACGAATGTTAATGTTACGCATGAACGCAACTATCCTGTTATCGGGTTCAAGAATGCGCATGGGTCGTGGCTTATTAACGCGTATATCGTCAGGCACATAGCTGTGCTGTGGTACTCCGGGGCACAAGGACCTCTGTTTTCGTGTTACCTAAGGGTAGTTACGATACAAACGGGTCGATTGAGCGGTCGATGAGAAATTTGAGTAAGTTTCTCCCTGCGGAAACGCGAGTTTGGTCGACTAGTCTGGGTCAAGGGTCGAGCGACGGATAAAATTTTCGCGTGCAAACGCAAAAATTTAATTGCGTAGATTGGTAAAACCTCGGTTCGGTAATAAATAGAGTTCGCTTAAAAATAAAGAGACCTCGTTTCAAACGAATCAATGTGCACAGTGCACGACGTCGTAGTAATGATCAGTGGCTTCTTCTTTGCAACTTGTAGCGAGTTAGACAATGAGTTTCCACTATATCTCGTTTATCTCACGAGTAACCCGCGCATCTCGCGAATTAGAAACGTAGTTTAAAGTTTCGATATCCAGTAAAACACTCGTGGCCATCAGCGACGTGTTTTTAACATTTTAGATCTTGTTTAGCAGATTCGCTTGTTTATGAGACTCTGTTGTCCTCTTCGATTTGTTCGCGCAGTATCGCCCGACGGAACGGAAATTGCAAGCTGCAAGCTGCTCTTGGCTTTATTTGCAAATTTATTCGTGCGCACATATTTCTAATTACGATTAACATCACCAAGCAAGAGCAACGCAATCGATTGTCACACGAATCTCTTGACACGTGCGATTTATGGCGAGAAAGAGGCAAAACCGTGTCGGCGAATTTGGCACGACTTGCAAATTGCCAGTGTTACACGGTCAAGTGAATAAATATTCGCGTGTCTATTTCGTTCGTCGATGGAAAAATTTTATCAGCTCTGTAACTGATACGTTTTACGGCACGACGAACGATTTATAGCAAATTCTTAATGCTTACGATATAATTTGCCAAGAGTTTATACCATCGAGTTTATAGGAGCTTGATCACCGGTCGAATATCCTGTCAAGATATTTGATATTTCGAATTTACGTCTATATCGATAAAATCAGCAACACGGTAAAATGATACAGTAGTTGCCCTACGCGTTATTTTATATATTTTTATCAATAGCGTAGCATCGTTTTAGAAAATTATTGTAAGAGACTACTAGAATTATTTTCTGTTTATTATTTTACGTTTTTCTCTAATTTCAAACACCACGATCAAGTTGGAATAAAGTTAAATTGAAATATATCGATAAGGAGTGAAATTGCATGGCATATGTGAAAAAATAGACGAAATAGATTTTCATGATCTTGATGGCGTAAAGCGTCAAGCGTAATACTAGCAATGTCAATACTAATCTCGATACCGGCAGTAAATTGATCTTGGTGGTTTAACGCACGGACAATCAAGTGCAACCGTGCAACATGCGGATTTAATCAAATTACATTAGAAAATTATGTATGTACACGAACGATACATGGCATATTTAACCCTTTGTATTCCTGTGTGGAGTGTGACTCGACATCAGTTTTTACCTCAGGAACTCCTTTGTCGAGTCCCACTAGACATTCTTTCAGACCCACCTTTTTTGTGAAACGCGCGAAAAAAAAGTCAGGATTGCATCCTGGAAGTTGTTCCAAGATATACCATACACTTAAAAATTACAAGGTACGACAATAGTGTGAATAAAACTGGTATTTAAATGAATTTGTTTCTTCCTTTGTTTATTTAAATTGTCTTCTTTTTTAGTTAAAGTAAATTTCAAACTGAATTTAAAAGCGTTGCGAGCTGCTGGTAACGAAATTGAAATAAAATTCGGAGTGGAAAGGGTTAATATCAAAGTCACCTAAAGAAATCAAAGTATCCGATATGATTGAAACTTAAAGACAGCCTCTCGTTTGACAAAACAATATTTTACCACTAAGTTCTTTTCTATCAGGTAAAAGCTAATTCTCGGATTATCGAAATCCACGATTACAAATATTAATTTCGACAAACGTTCTCGAGATCGAGCCTCCGTTCATCGATTAAAATATAAACTGTGTTTATCTGAAATTGCTCGTACATGCTGCGACGTAGAATTTTTTTTCAACGATGCTCGACAATTTCACTTTCAATTGTAAAAAATGTTACGCATCGAGCGGAAACACCTGACTCGAAACGATAACGTTTCATCAGAAAAATCGGAATGTTTCTATTTTTCTATGTTTCGTAGAACTGGCGTTTCTCGTTCGTCGTTTAATTCGTGTTTTGAATGATGTTGAGTTTGACGTTGACTGATCGAAGAACGAGTGGATGAATTTGTAATAGAAAAGTATACTGAAATGATTAAAGGTATAAATATAAGGTATAAATTAAAGGTATAAATAAATATAAAGGTATAAATATAATATAATACTGATTCAGATCCTTAATCTTTTAGTATTACTAGAAAATGGAAGGATAGGGAGCACGTTCATAAATTTATGGCAAAAGAATATTACCAAAAAAGGTAAGCTTCTGGCTTTGGCTAGAGGCTACAGGGAACATAAAGAGAAATCTGTTTATTAGTTTCTTTGTTCCTAGACCTTGCAACCCAGAACATAATATACATTCAAGGGTAGGATAATATGCGCCGCTCCTTATTTGCAATATATCTGCGTAATAGCAGTCTCCAGGCCATGGATATACATAAATAAAGATGTAGAATTTTTCATGAAGTTACTTCAACAGATGAAATATACGATAAATCGCAAGTTAATCACTTCTAAAACAGCGTCTTTTTGTGATTTTTTTTTTAGAAGGAAAAGAAAGAAACGAAGTTATTGAATTTTGAGGTATGTTTTTATATATATTTAACGAATACAAAAAATTTCTTTTTGAAGTAAAAGAAAAATTATAACAGCGTAAAATTATTTCTAAGCCTATTTCATGGGCTGCATTTTTCAATCGGCGTGATCCTCGACTGAAACGAAGAACCAAAAAAGGATTAAATTATTATATATTTTTCTTCTCGATGGACTAAAAAAAAAGAAGGCGGAAAATAAAAAAATGTGTTTTGTAAGAAGAAAGAATAAACTTCAAGGTGCTATAACAATTATTTAAATCAACTTTTTGACAAACTTTTTTAGTTCATCGAGAAGAAAAATATATAATAATTTAATCCTTTCTAGTTTTTCCGTTTCAGTCAAGAATTACGAGGTGAATCTTTCACGCCGACTGAAAACGATTAGAAATCTGATATAATTTTTTTGTTAACATTAAAAAAAATTTGTTGTATTCGTTAAATATATATAAAGCCACACCTCAAAATTCAATAACTTCGTTTCTTTCTTTCCCTTCTAAAAAAAATCACAAAAAGACGCTGTTTTAGAACATTCTAATTCAGGACACCCCGTTAAATAATCATATCGTCGAAGTACGTAAGAATTTAAAGCGAGGATCAGCTTCGTGACAGAGCTCGTCTCTGCGTACGAGCGATAAGTCAGGAAAACGTTGATATTTAACTAAAAGTTATTACCGTATACGCGTAAACGTGTTCCTGTCGCATCTACTTCACGGGCTGCAACGCTAGGCGTTCTGACGCGTCATAATCTTTTAGTCGGCTAAATGTAATATCAATCGTTAGCAGAGAAACGTGAAAGCATTTCGGAGTATTTCTATGTACGAGGATTTATCGAGAAAGATATTAAAAATACATTTATCAAACAGCTTACAGCTTAAACAACTGCACACGCCTCTCTGCCTGCGTCTTTACGTAGAAAATATTTTTTCTATCCAAGAGATGTACGCAGATTTTTCCAACTGACCGTATTTTCACTGTATTAAAAGGCTCTATACTACGAAACACGTAATACTTTCTACGAAACCATTTAATAACAAAAGCGACGTAGAAACGTTCGTTCTGTTGCACAGGCGAACGATTAAAATGCGTTTCTTTCATTTCACAGTTTTTACGGGATTCAGAGAGACCGCTGCGGATGTTAAACCGCGTTCGACAAAAATGGCGGAAGACGATTTATCTAAAGTTGTCAGGAAACGAGAACAGTTTATATAATTGGAGTTCGTATAATGGAAGCTTACCAATTTTTCTCGCTACGTATCGCTCTTTGCTCGAATAATACCAGCAAACGTTCCGTTAATTGGGCGTTAATTAAAGTTTTGTTTCAATAAACGCATTTCTACTCTACTTGTATTTTTCTCGATAAATCCCGTGTACGCAGCGAACGCTGAAATGCTTCTACGTTTCCATGCTAACGGTCCATGTTACCATTTAGCCGACTAATTGTCAGTGATTAATAAATTGTGATAATTGCTCGATAAAAAGCGAGTGATAAGTGAATTTATGATACGATTAATCAGCTCTTCCAGATCTCTTTGAAAGCGTGTGCCTAGAATGTGTCGCAAAAGGTAAACGGTGACGAGTATACTCGTCAAACACGGAGTACGTGTGGCTGTTATAACGTAGAATGAAATTGCAACGAAACGACTGTTTTATCTTGTAATTTTATTAATGTCGGGCTAACATTTGGCAATGGCGTAACTCGTATGATGTAACTGAGCGAGAAAACGTTGTTTATAAAGCTTAAAGCGTCGTGTATGGTAATACCCCATACAAAATGTTTTATGGAAACATCGATGGATCTCGAAGAGGAGTTTCGCGTTTTACACCTTTCGCTGAAAAGGCGGATGCTGAAATAACGTTATAATCCACATTATATGCAGGTGAGAGGTCAGTGATAAAAGATAAAATGTAAAGACACGATGGATCTGCTATATTCTACGTTCCATCGAACCACGAAATATCTTGGAGCCTTTAAAGCGTACGGAACAGAAAATTTCGTTATCGAAGCAGATGAGAATGTAACAATGTAATGGTGCAAAATTACAATACATATATGCGATATAAAAAGATAAATCTGTTCGTTTCTCACTTGTCTTTTCAACAAAATCCATTATCTTTTATTATCGTAAGTCAGCAGCTAGAATATACGATTAATTCTAAAAATAGTACAAGTGATTTAAGCATTTAAGAGGCACATTTTCGAACAAACTGCTCGTAAAATTGTACGACGCGTAAATCTCACTTTAGAAGGTCGTATATTTTACGAAACGTTTTATTGCGTGTCGGAAAAATACTTTTTAACGCGCTCGAACGCCGAACGTCGAAACGCGTCTAAAAACGAGATACAGCGGCGATCGAAGGGAAGTTTAAAATTCACAAAACTGTGTACGATAACTGTACCTTACGTACTAATTGCAACTTTCATCACCAACAACGTTGAAGACAGTCATCCGTATCAAGCTTGTTCGCAATCCAATTCTTCTTATCAATTACAACTTTTCTTTTTTTCTAAAACTGTCGCGTTTCTTTTATCCTTTTTTTTTTTTTTAAACTTCCTCTCGTCCTCCATCGTATACGACTTGCTGCAATTTCACAGCCACCGGCACGTACGTGCCACAGAATAGACGACCATCGTCGACGATTTTGAACAAATTTTAGAAAGAAGAAAACTTAATAAAATTCGTGATGTATCAATTTGAAGCTGCCTCACCTTATCCGCCAACTTAGATGAAGCAGTAAATACACCGACGTACGGATACTGTTTGCAACCACTGTGCGTCTACATTTCTTTTCCGCCCCTGTCTTTCCCATTCGCCCACACATTTTTTCCCCCGTCACGTATCTCGCACACGCGCGTGCGCTATACGCACATACGGAGAATTACAGCACGCGAACCACACAAATCAGTCTCAATTACGAATTAATAAAGAAAGTCGATGTTTCCCGCGGAGATGGTCCGCGAACTATATCTTCCGGGTATTCGGACGTGATTTCCATTTCGAGATACGATTTGGAATGCCAAAATGAAATTAGCGTGGAGATTTACGTCCGCCAGCCGTGCGATCGACCGATTGCCTCGAAATTAGAGTTGATTGTGGAACAGATTGGAGTTTGTTACTGGCGACGGTTAGCAAACTGTGAGACTAAGATCGTAAAAAGGATTTCGTGCGGCGTATCCTCTGATTAATAGTCTTTTGAACTGTTCATTAAGACGAAACACTGCTGGGTAATGGGCGGAGAGAATTTTCTTGAAATCTGTTTTGCCCCGCAGGGGGTAGACGATCCACGGATATTTTTGACTTGGACGAATTCTACCGACATCTATGGAGGCGTCTCCTAGCGAGCGATTCGTCGTAAGGTTGTTGGGGGCAGACCAATTGGATTCAAAAACCCGAGTACGACGAATTGAAAAATTTCAAAAGCGGAACAAAACCAATTTTCATATCAATGACTGAATCTTTCTGACGATTGGAAAATTGGACGGTTTCCCGAGAATTTCGTGAAACCACGTGTATATATGTCCGCGAATCTTTTCGTCGAGTCTGAAGAATAAATGCACGAATAGAAAATTAGATAACAAACATTAGATCGAGGAAAGCCGTGGAAAACATTAAATATCTTTGCATAGACAATTTTTATCGGATTGTCGGGACGTTTTTATCGAAGTTTCAGTCCTTTTCTATTGCGATTATCTGTGATAAATGATTTACATAAAAATGAATTGAACAAAGGTGAATGTAGAATACGAAATTACCTTTTCCCCAACTTTCAAGCTTTCCCTGCAGTAATATAAAGATTCACGTTCCCTTCGTACATAATATCGAATGTAAAACTTCTAAATAAGAAAGCCAAGCCATCTCTTTGAAATCAGAAATGGTCGATCACTTGAATCTGAATCTTAACAAATAAACATAGATGGTGGCTTCAAAGGTTATTCGATATAAAGAATCTTCGAGTTCGTCATCGAATCTACATGCAATCGCGAAAGGTTAATCGCTGTTCCACGGAGTCTTTCTCGCCCGAAACATTTTACCCGTATTTTATTATGCATCGCTTCTAATTTAACCGACTTATCGAAACAAACGAAATTTACCTATTGCGTAAACTCTCTCGAATAGGACGATGAAAAATAATTTCCAAGCCGCAGGTAGGTAACTCATTGTCGGCGCATTGAAATTCAAATTCTACGAGACACCCGTACACTGCACAGATCGTGGACAGATGGAACATTGGAGGAGACAGAAACGCGAAATTATCGGTAGCGGAGAAAGGAGAAACGAGGTTAAAATGGAAATATAGAAAAAATGTATGAAAGAAGAATGAGTCTAAATATCACATGGCAGAATTGAACTCTTCAGGTAGGTTTCTCCTTTCGATAGACCAGAGGTTACGTGCACTGCATTTAAATGAAAATTGAATTTCCTGTATACGTACTACAAAGTATAGAGTAATTTGCCCATGCGAGATACTTTAAAAAGAAAATTCACTTTCATTCGCTTTCTATTTAGTTCATTAGTTTCGGGAATAAATAATACAGACAGGTAATTCTATTTTACTTTTCGATCATTCTTTCGATCTTTACGTATTAAGCTCTTTCTTTATGTTGCCTGAATTTTCAATACTTGGGAAAATTATTTCCACAATCACGCAATCCAGAATTTCGATTAGTTTTTATTTATTTATTTATTTGAGACGTTAAATATTTCCAACTCTAATTTACTGTCGTTCGAGAGGAAGGCGCGAAAAAGTCGGGTTTAAATCGAATAGACGAGAAGAAGAAGGAATTTTATAACGTTTAAAGCCACGTTTTATTTAATTCTATGGAATAGGTTCGCGGAATATTTTCAATTATTCGATAAACTTAGTTTCTCGTTCGAGCATAAACATGCACTTGCACGTTTCGTCCACGCATTTCCTGCGATACCACGCTCAACGATTAACTAATTATATCATTGTAGAGTATATAGGCTTATTAATTAATATAATAAATTATTATATACTTCAGGTGAACGTACAAGCGCGCGCGTGTGTGATGACTTTATTCGAAAAAAAGAATTTGTTCTTGTCGTTGCGTTGTTCGTTCATTCATTATTCATCTGATTAGTAACATCTGGTTCTTAATACTCGGTCCTAATAGTAATAGCAGTAAGCTGGCTTAATTTTCCTCTAATTTTTAAAATAGTTTTAATATTCAACGCTGTTTAACATTTCATCCTTGGAACACTCTCAGTACGTATGTATAAATAGTGTGTACGTGTGTATTTTTTATCGTAGTTTAGGGTATCTTCCACCTCAATTTCCAAATAGTTTCCTTTAAATTCATTTTTATGAAACAATACTGACACGCAAGAAGGGTACATCAAACAGTCTTCGACTGTTACTTCCTCGTCGATTATTCCACATCACTTGGAAATATTATTTGAAATTTTTATATTTACATTGTGGATATACGAATATTTATATTTTTACGGTCACACTAAAGTGTTAAAACCCGGACAGATATTTGTTGTACTTCTTAAATATCCTAAAGAAGATTATACTTTGAATGTCCTATATATCGTTGCATATTCTGTGAATTCTATGCATCCTTAAATTCTATTACTCGCTTCTTTTATCTTCCGAATCTTTAAATATTTCCCACACAAACGTACAAAACTCTATGATCCGCTTATATCTCGTATACGCGTTACAATCTGATTGTTTCGCACAGAACATGAAACCGGTATACCTGGTCGTTAAAACGTCACCAAATTAATAATGAAACGAACGAATGATGATATTCGTCACATCGTTATTGCTACTTCAACCAACAACCAATCTCGTTCTTTCTGCTCGAGTAAAAAGTCTCGTTAAAAATACCAGTTTTCATTTTATATAAAAAGGAAAAAAATTCCGACCTTACGATATTAATTCTATGCTAATTGAACGTAGTTATCTTCGAAGAAATTGGCTTGCGCGCTTCTTATGCATAAATGCAGCATTTCCGCGTAAGCTGATTCGTTGTTTGCTAGGTCGCGATTTAGCGAGCCATCGAGAGTCAAAAAGCTTTCTTTCTTTGACCCTTGTTCCAATTGGACCGAAACTACGCTCGTTACATCGACGGAAAAAGTACGAAAGATTTCGCAAATCGGAGGAGACGACGCTGGGAACAACGGAAAAGTTCCTCGAAACGTTTATCCGTGGTCGTATCTCGTGCGAGTAATTCCAATCGATGCCCGGGATAAGCGTGACCCGTATTCCATACCGTCGGGTGTTCATCGATGTCACTGAAATTTTCTCTCGCTTTCAACTTCTCTACGCTAGTTAATAAAGCGCGGCAATCGTTGCAGGGTATCTCTCGCACGCGTTTACGCCGAATCGCCTACAACATGAACCGATATCGCGCCTTTTTTCCTTTACTATTGCGCAGCTTCAACTACGACCTTTCCCCGACACGTATTTCAATGCTAGCGGCTGCGACAAAAGCCGCATGAAGCACGGCGAATTAAAAGCGCGTCAGAGTAACGCGGAAAACATTGTTCGTAGTTTTCGTTAAAAAATGATTTGGAAAAGAATTTTACCGTTGCAAAAACGGTGTATGTAAATGGTGGAGATAGGAACAAATGGATAATAGATTTTTTCTTTTGTAGCGCGGGCGATAATATTTAACTTTATCAGGTAAATAGAATACCCGCTCGTTCGACGAATTTTGTTTTACGATCGAGCCCCTATGACTTCAAAAACCTGCACGAGGCTGCAACAATTTTGTTTGATTCCTTTCGTTTCGCTGCCTCCTATAAGTGAAAATAAAGTTTGCTTTAACTCGAATCATCTACACGTCCGGATACGTTATTTTAGCTCTGTAACTCGAGTTTAGAACACGATCTAACCCAGCCCAGACTTCTACATGGCCAAGTTTACCTGTGCGAGTACAACTTCCATATTGCCGCTACTCTAACAAGTTGCTCTCTGCAACTCTAACTTTTCCAGCTATACGTTACGAGCCGTCAGGAACCAATCTTTCTTTCTATTGTTGGCATTGTCTGGAATAACCATAAAGATATAGAGATACAGAGTACGAGAGTCGTACGTTACCGTGTAAATGGATGCGATATGAGAATGGGAAGAGAATGCCGTGTTAGACGGATAAAGGCGCCTTTTGTCCTTGTTCAACGCTAATCTTACCAAGCCCGGTGAAACGACATAGAAAATTTTATTTAAAATTGTGCATTTGCCCTTATTCATTTCGTTCGTCTAACTTTATGCACATTCTTATATTTTTCGATTTCTCAATTTTTGTCAATACGAGAATTTACATAAAGTTGAATGAACAAAAAAAGAAGAAGAAAAAATAACGACTAATGTACAATTTTAAATGAAACTTTAAACGAAACCTTGAAACTCGTCATTTGACTTTGTCAGATTTGGTAAGAGTTAGTGTTAATCAGGTACGATGGTTAATCTGTACACACTTACGTATGTAACTGCGATAACAAAACTTTCCAACGGTTTCGTCGATACAAGTATAACATCGAAGCGTAAGTGCCAATAGGCCTAACCAGTCATCAATATCCCTACAATCCCTCCACCAAATATTTGGAAAAAGGCGTGACGAAAATGACGTTCGAAAACGAAAATTCGTTTCCTTTTGTCGTCTCTCAATATCCCCACTACGCACGCGGTTGGTACGCGTCCGCTACCGTTGCCACGTGTCAACGGTCAAGGACGAAAATGACGTTCGAAAAATAAAATTCCTTTCTTTTTGTCGCCTCTCAATATCCCCACTGCGCACGCGGTTGGTAAGCGTCCGCCACCATCGCTACGTGTCAACGGTCAAGGACGAAAATGACGTTCGAAAAATAAAATTCCTTTCTTTTTGTCGCCTCTCAATATCCCCACTGCGCACGCGGTTGGTAGGCGTCCGCCACCATTGCCACGTGTAAACGGTCACGGACGAAAATGACGTTGGAAAAATTAAATTCCTTTCTTTTTGTCGTCTCTCAATATCCCCACTACGCACACGGTTGGTGGACGTCCGTGACCGTTGTCGTGTAACAATGGTCGTGGACGAAAATGAAGTTTGAAAACTAAAATTCCTTTCTTTTTGTCGTCTCTCAATATCCCCACTGCGCACGCGGTTGGTAGGCGTCCGCTACCGTTGCCACGTGTCAACGGTCAAGGACGAAAGGACGTTCGAAAAATAAAATTCCTTTCTTTTTGTCGTCTCTCAATATCTCTACTGCGCACGCGGTTGGTAGGCGTCCGCCACCATTGCCACGTGTAAACGGTCACGGACGAAAATGACGTTGGAAAAATTAAATTCCTTTCTTTTTGTCGTCTCTCAATATCCCCACTACGCACACGGTTGGTGGGCGTCCGTGACCGTTGTCGTGTAACAATGGTCGTGGACGAAAATGAAGTTTGAAAACTAAAATTCCTTTCTTTTTGTCGCCTCTCAATATCCCCACTACGCACACGGTTGGTAGGCGTCCGCGACTGTTGTTACGTGACAACGGTCACGGACGCCCACCAACCGCGTGCGTAGTGGGGATATTAAAGGGCGACAAAAAGAAACGAATCGGATCAAGAAAACATTTGTTGAATCGAGAGTTGTACGTAAAGAATCGAAAACGAGAATTGTTAATAAATATACTATTAAACATCTACACATCCTGCACCAAATAACCTCACGTATTTACCGTACGAATGTGCGTGCGTTATTAGACGAACGTATTATATATATATTTCGCATTTTCAGTCTTCGTCGTCGTCGATCCTTATCGTTTGAAAAGTCGTACGGTTCCAGAGCATTTGGTCGCAGTCGCAGACCTTTCGGTTAGCGAGCTCGTTAGCGACTGTCTTATGAAACTCTGGGCAAAGAATCACGAGAACTGCGTGCGAATGGCGAAGTATGAACCTACAGTTTTAGGTCTGAATTTAGATCTCGAACGATCGGAACCACACTGAGACAGACGTCTGTCTTTCTTTGTATATTTACGCAAATAACGCGAGACGAAAAATGTAAGACGCAAGTTGTATCCCAACTTCTTCGAAGATCGACGTCAGACGCATATCGATGGAAGCTAAAGGTTTTTCGTCATTGCGCCAGTCATTTCCACCGTGTTTTTACCAACACCTGTCAAATTGGCGGGCAAAGGAAAACGCGTATCTTCTTTCCAAACGACCAATCTAATTTAAAATAATTCGGTGATGGTTGTACGAAGCAAGAGATTTGTCTGGAATAAAATGTTTTAGCTATCGAAGATACAATGGCCAAAATGTTCTTAAAAAAGATGTAATTTATTTATACGATATGAAGCTGTTAGTTGTTGCGACCTTTCTGAGAAGCGTGTTAAAATGCGTCGCGAAAAGTAAGCGACGACGAGTATACTCGTGAAACGTGGAGTATGCGTGGCTGTTATAACACAGAATTAATATTCCACGGATGCTCTGACAAGCATATAGCCTGAATTGCCACGTATTTTTCGAACGATTGAAAAGATCCTTTGGTTCTAATTTGCATTTCTACTCGAAATACGTTTATCGAATTATATAGGCACGATTTTTTTGTTCCGCAAACTTTTCCCATATTTCACGCAACTTGAATATCCATTCTTCCAAAACCTCTCAGGCTTTCCGGCGGGAAACTTTTCAATATGATTTTTTACATCGTCCAAAGAGTTAAAAATCCGAACGAACTTTCCCAGCAGCGTTTAACACGTGTAATATTTTATTAAAAATCAACGAGCATGTTTAAAAACATTTACAGTAACGTTTTTTCAGCGTGATATGCTTAAAAACATAAATGAAAACATACTTGAAATTTCCTCAATGGAAAGGTACTAAGCAAAGCTTTTATTTTATTAAATTCCTTAAAAATCGGAACGAACTTTCCGACCAACCGATATTATACCTAATACATCGATAACGATTTCGTATTATCCATCGTATCCATCGTATCCATTCGTATTACACATCGAAGATGTAAAGGAGATTGCAACGATTTGTCTGAAAGTTTGTGACCTTCACGGGTGAACGAAATCCGATATCTCCGAAAAAAAGAACGAATTAGAATGCGTACAAATGACAAAGAGGAAAATTAATTGTTTATCCTTTCGCGTAGTCGATGTTCTACTATTCTGTCAATTTGACATATTTGAAACGAGAGACAGTTTTTGTCACGAGACGTTTTGTTACGAGACGTTTTTGTCACATTCGGATACGTATTATAATTTATCTCACAAATTTCCTGCCTTTCTATCCACTGTATACGTCAGAGACGAAGATTTCTAGTAGAAACACAATTCCATTGATTTTAACATCCAGATGAAATACGTACGATACACGTATTGCGTAATATTTGTATCATTATGTTAATACAAATCTATACAATATATTCTTACAGGATTTATCATAATCGACAACGTAACGATCTGCAATGTTCATGAAACTTCGAATCAAAACATCGATAAAAACGGGATCGACGAAGCAGAAAATACGAGTCGGATGCAATCCGACAGTTTAAAATCTGTTGTTCTTGATATCCGATCCTACTTTAAAATCGAAGCGTTCGTAAACCGATTAAAATCATAACTGCTTAATTACGATAATCAGGTGAACTCATTGGCCAAGGATCAAGGGTCTAGAATTAATATCGAGCTTAGTTGTTGGGTCACAAATAGGTCGTATACACCCGCTTGATGGCTATTCGACGTGCTTTGACCATAAAGGTTCGCAATACTAGAGTATCTTCAACGAAACGCAGTGTAACGTTGCAGCAGACAATGAGAGGCACCGACGTGAAAACGTACATACTTCATGGCTGCTGTCCCTTTCATTCTCGCTTTCTTCTTAACTGACTAAGAACGAGGAAAGGAAAAAAGACTTGTTCTCGACTTTTCATTTCATCCCTTACGTTACACGAAGGCATTGTCAGCGTCTCTTTGAGATTTTGCTCGGCGCGTTTCGTTCGCATCGCCTATCGTCGATGCGCGATATTATTCGATATCAACGAAACAACGCCATTAAGACACGTATGGTCTCGCCCTTGTAACGCCACTGTGGCTGAGAAACTATATTACGCGTGATATAAAACGTATTATAGCAACGTGATATAAAGCGATAAAAATTATGTGGTTTGTATAGTTTGTATCTTCTACTTCTTTTAAGACAGGGAAATTTATAGCGGCGAGGATTTGTAGAGCGACAAGTAGGTACATACGTTGATTTTTAAAGGCTTGTACAAGATTTTTAAGCGGAAATTCAATTTCGTTGGATTCTGTTTAATTGGATTTGAATTTTTAAAAGGTAATGAATTTTCCCGATCGAACTGTTAGTTTAAGCGCGGCCTTTAATTGTATAACGAACATTATTTTACGTTACTCTGCAACGTTTCCTCTATGTAATATATTCAATGTTTGTATACGCGATCTTCGCCTTAAGAATTACTCAAATATTTGGTTTTAATACGAAGGATTGTTTTAAAGATCATTTTCACCTCTATAAATATTTATTGTGTAAACCGTGTGTATAATTTGCGTAAAGCTTAAAAGATTTCCAATTTAACATTCGCACGTGAATTAAGACTGTTACTTGGAAAAATCATCGAACTCAAGAACCACACTCTTCCTCGCGTTCAAACTTATCCGCCTGTGCAGTTCGTAAATTCACTTCTTAGGTTTCTAATGAATTTTCAAAATAAACCTTCAACCTATCTATGTATGTATCTATACGATTAAACAAACCGTGGATTTTTATGCATTTCTAAATAATTTGTAGATATTATTCTAAATATCCATGGAACTATCGATTAAAGAATTATTATTCACGAGAATATAAGAAACAAAGATTATTAAAGTTATTTTATCTGGTATTACATGCGTGTAATTCGCGACTCAATAACTTTATTTAATTATTTTGCTAAATTGATTCCTCGTCTCCTATATTTGCAGAAAGATATTTCTGTTGCGTCAAATACGTTTCCATTTTATATTATCTTCCACAGAGGTACTACATACGTATTATCTTTCTGTCTATCTTAACTTCAATTTTATTAACTCGTCGCTTGTTGACTTTGTCAAATATCCTTTGTTTACTTTGAAGTTGCGAAGCACGGAAAGCTTCCTAGGTACGTGTCCCACTCAGTCTAATAAAAAACGTTCAGGCGCACGAAAAAGAAAAACGCAAAGTTCAAACGCACGCTAATAGATGGCTATATTTAAAAAATTACTCATATTAAATATATTAAGGGCTAAGTGACTTCAATTTTATTAGCTCGTTTCCTGCTGTCTTTAATGTTGCGAAACACGAAAAACCTTCCTATCGCTCTCATCTAATAATAAGCATTTGGGTGCACGAGAAAGAAGAAGATTCAAGCCAGGATCAACGGAAAGTTCTACTTAAAAAATCAAATATGAAGAATCGAAAAACTTTTATTCATCTCCGATAATATCGACCCCGAGATGTATCTTGTTAAGATTATCCTCCTTCGAAGATTAAACGCTTCATGGCTACATAAAATGGTAACGAGTAGCGCCCTCTCCTAAAGTATTTAAAAAACAGGAGTAGGTCAGTGTGAAATTAAATGGCTGGAATTTTCAGCGATTTCCATAGACAGTGTCTTTGAAATACCTAATTCTCGCTGTTTCACGTTTAAGCGAAATAGCGCTCAGCTTTCCAGCAAAAAGCAAATAGCTATATTCTGTAGTATTTGAAGCATCAACTGGCGAACAAATACGAGAGGAAAAGTTTCGTGAAATTTACATCTTGTCTTTCGTTATTTCATTTAACGAAGAGGGATTGGCGTCCGCTACGATCGATACGTTGGCAGATTTGCCTGCGGTTTCTAGCGATTGTCGCGACGATTCTAATTGAGTTTTGCGAAAGAAATGAAATTAAACGTTGGCCGTTAATCGATGGCTAGAAAATAAAATGGATTGCCATGATTCGTCGTATCCCCCGCCTTTTGTTTCTTTCTCATCTTTCGCGTTTCACGGTCTTCACCAATTACTATATAGAGCCGTACGATATTACGGAAATTACGAATTAAAAAGGAGAATAGGAGTAAAATTAACAAATCGAATGTAAGCAAATGAAAGAATCATTCTGTATTATGTTTCCCTCGCTAGTGGCGGGATATTCAAACTTTTAATACTGATAGCGTCTCTTCAATCAAGAAATCACACATCCAAAAACTTTTACATCGTAATAACGATATTATTATACCATCGAATAAGTAAAAAATTAACACTCACCAAGAAAACGGTATAAGCAACGAAGATTTACAGTTCGTAAAATAGACGATGCAATTCTTATCGCGTTCACAGTTGAAGCGGTACTGTGAGGCTCGTTGCGACCCGGCGTCCCTTTATACGATCGACCCCCGAGCTCAATAGCCAATCAGCGTTACGCATTCTCCAACGTTCAAAATCCTTCCGTTGGATCCACGGACGGCCGATGTCAGTTATGTGAGGGGGTGGAAAGCACTTTTGGCGGTATCACGTGTTGCTTCGCTGTAAACATGGACGATCTGGATTTGATTCAATTATCCAAAGCGAGAGAAACGGTGTTTAAGTGGTGACGCGAAAATTACCGATTTCGTTGCGCATATTGACAAAGTTATGGCGAGGGATCTGTATGGTATGTACTATATAGCTTTTCTCGCGGGCTATGTTTCTTTATATTGTATATCGAAGTACGCACCTAACGTTTCAAGAGAAGCTTTGCATGCCTTGTATAACTTGAACTGTAGTTTAGATTTACAACTTTACTTTAGTCTTTATGTTTTCTTACTTTTCAAGAGGTAATCTGCGATACTTTTAAATAGATACTACATATATATGTACGCTAACTTGTAATGTGTAATATTTCTGTTTGGTTAGGTCTATATTTTCTAATGTGACAAATATGTGTATGGTGGCCATCTTGTACAAGTAAACTGATATTATTAGCGTAATTTTACAAATTACAAGTCATAAATTATTCCTTTTTCCAAACAAGGAAATATACGAGAAAAAATAGATCAGATTCTTACGATTATTTTTGTAAAGTTTTGTAATATACGAATTAGCATTTTTTTTCTTTTTTTTTTTTGCATTTGAAAAAATCATGTATTCAAGTATTCGTGAGAAAGGGGAGACAGAAAAGAAATGCAAAGATGGAAAGTTTCGAATATGTAAAACGTAGTGAAATCCGTAAATGATTTCATAACTGCTCTTGAACATTTCTTACAAACAAACGAGTCATCTCATAGTTTCCTACAGGAGAAGTACATATTCATCAGAAAAAATTCCATTGATGTTGTCTATGAATGCTTATGCATCCAGCGAAGTCTGTGATTATTTTCTTTATCTGGAAACATACGTTATAGTTTTGAAGTTATAGTTTTACATTATTTGTTCACAATCGTTATAAAAAGACCGGAAATGTATTCAGGTCACGCACATGCTTTACTGCTTTATACGTACCATCGATGTTAAAAAACAACTCGTACCGAAAGGATTAATATAATTTTTATTTAAATTTTTTATTTCGTATTCATAGACGAAAACTGTGTTGTGTTGTTTGTCCGCAAATATGTAAAACGATTCCATTATATTATAAAGTTCTGAAAATCGATAGTTTTCGTTATACATTTCGTTAGTTAAAATAGTTAAATGACTTTCCAGAAACAAATCATGCTTCATGGACATTTTGAGCTTAGTTAGCGTAAAAGTTAAACCTTGTTCTGTAATTAGTTAAGTTACATGAAATTAAATGGATTTCAAGTAGCTGGTATGTAAATGATACTTAAACTAACATGTAATGCTTAAATCGTAAAATAAATATACATGTAAAATCAGTTAAATTTAGGGAATCAATATCGATAAACGCGAAACTATAAATAACATCTTTAAGTCAAAGATTATTTGAAAGAATTTCAATTTCACTTCAAACTTGAAAGGATATTTCAGATCAAGTAAATAACAAATTTATACCGGTATAGTGATCTCATGTTTCTTGAATTCAAACAATTTGTGTAATCGGTACGAGAATGTATGCAATATGGGATATTAAAGAGAATCGCATTAGGCATTATTGCACCATGTACGTCATAAATCGTCGATGAAAGCTCTGAAGCGGGCAAAAAAGTTTATAGCTTCGATAAATAAACTGTTCTTTGTAAATGATAGGTTAAAAAGTAGGTAATCAGCATTAATATCAATAGGATATTCCATCGAATAATTTTAAGGATCTTTGTATTATAACATATCCTTTAGATAAAAGATAATTGTTAGTTTTATAACGAAGAATCCACAAGTGTTTCTACAGTAACAAAGTAATTAACGTTTCCTTAAGGGACTAATTCTTGTTACAGATTTCTTTCACCTTCATCTTTGAAACTATTCATAAATTATATTTATATCTTTCAAAAAATCACATCCTAATCCTTAATAATGCTCACAGTTTTGTAGTATTTAATATCTTTTGATTTATTCGAGATTTCTTCAAATCTAATACAGAATTCAAAATGTTTCACGTATTTATTATAGTCTATAGATTATGCTTACAGACTTGGTTCATGTATGTACGTATGTGTATTATACATTATTGTATTTAAGAATTTATATGATCGTCCCGTGAAATACCTCTAGTCTGTAGGAAACAGTCTGTTGCTACTATGGTTTAGATGAAAGAATATTATGACATGTCGTTTAACTGTATGATACCATCTATTAATGTACCAACGATGACTTTAATGACAGTCTAATAGATATTGCGCTACAACTTTGATCGACGTGACTTATTTCTATGATGCACTTCGACAAGCTGATTTCAGTCAAATCAAGTCAAACGAAGTTTCTTATGTTTAATATTCATATAAACTTACTATGCATGTACGTAGTTTGTTTCAATAGCATCTACGTAGTTTAAGAAACTAGTTGATGACGTTGATGTGTTTCAATAACACAATCATAGTGGTTTTTAGAATAATCATGATTCGAACGCAGACTATTAGGGGATGATATGTTTTAAGAACAAAAATTATAGTTTTCCCTTCTAAAACATGAGATCGAGATTGAAATAATTTTGAAAGAAGAGCGAAATAATTTTAATTCTTTAACCATTTAATTCTACCTTAATAACAAAATACAAGAACGTGTTAAGTATACATTATTACTAATTTAATTATTTATATCACTAATAAACAATATTCTTAATTCGAAATTCTTATATTATTTAACTATACTATTAATGAAATGATTTTATACAACTTGCAATTCAATGGAATAAAAACATGAATGAAATATTTAAACATACCTACGTACATAGATTTCCAATAATTTTACGTAACTTTATCAATTAACACGTTACAATATATTTTGCATATATATACGGTATATATCTGTTACATTTATCAAAAATGATTCTTGTTCAATTACATTCGCCACTTATATCGCGGAAGCGTAAAATTATTTCAAACAATATGAAAATAATTTATCGTGAAAAATATTTTACGTATTGTTTCTCGTTTTTATCGTAAATTAAGCACGTTCCCATTTCTTGCCATAAGAAATAATGGATAATCGATAACAACAGCGTAACGAAAGTAAAAATTATTGTTCATTCACGTTTTGAACGTAATTTTATCAGCTGTACTTTTTCAGCTACTTTGATTTTACTTAATTTCAAAGAACATATTTAAATAATAGCTGGCTTAACGTATGAAATATAACGTCGAAACATTACCGCGACTGTCTTGAACAGATTTCCGCCTGTAGATGACTTTAAACGTTTCCGTATCTCGTAATTTGCGAGAAACGAATCTCATACATTTCTACGAGACCTTGCTCTGTCCATCTTGCAGTTTCTTCCTTGATTGACTTTCAAATTTCCCCCTGGATTCTAGGCTGTTTCTGTCATATAGAGTGAAGAGTTCGCTGGCCCTCGAAGCAAAGAGACAAGCACATAGAAAGTCTGCCTTTGGGGTTGGAAGTAAGCATAATTTACGATACGATGATCTAATCCCTTCATCGCGCTTGGAATATACATGGTTGCCTGTAAAAGGACGCAGTTTTATATTCAGCAAGTTGCAAAGAAAAGATCTATGTCATTTTGTGATCTTATAGTACTCACTCGAGAGAAAAGGAAATTTTAATCAACGTTATATAATATTTGAAATCCAATTGCTGGGTCAAGAAGAAGAGAAAAATATCCTTCGCCATTGATAAGAAATATTTCATTTGACTTTCTGTTTTAATATACTGCGGGCACGAGAAAATATTTGCGCGTGTCCATATTTTCCAATGAACCGTTTTCCTATCAGCTTTTATATTTCAAATCAAATCCTTATAATCGTATGAAAGTACCATTAAATAATACCAAGTTTAATACATGTATCATGTATTTATATTCATATTATTTAAATACCTTTCGTAGTCACTGTATAACTGCCATCTGTGGATAATACATCTATTTATTCCTTCTGTAGCCGATATTGCACGACATGCATTGTTTATTGATTTGTACGTGTGTCCACTATAGGTAGATTTCTCTCTATGTGTATTCATAAAAAAAAATTCGTTGAATTCAAATCAGATGATGGAGGAGATTATTTTATTGGACACGTTTATTCTATCTATTCTATCGAGGGTTCGATTTAAACGTTCGATTTAAATGTTAAATAAAAAGTACGGTATATCAAATAAATAGGATTAATTTTTGGATCTACGCTTATCAGATATTTTATACTTTTCTCATTAAACATGTACTACAAATTTACGAAGTTTTAGATTACTTCCTTGTAACATTCTCTCTCTCTCTCTCTATATATATATATATATATATATATATTTATATATATATATAAATATACAAATATGTACATATATGTAAGATCGTAATCCGGGGATAATTCAGGGATCTATTCTGTAGTCTGAAAATCGAGTTTTTATTATGGAGTAAATAATAAAATACAAAAATAAACAACAATTAATATGCGTCTATAACAATAAATAACAATAATTATATAAACGGGAAATAAGTAGTCTTTAGTACAATGTTTACCTGAAAATCGAGAATCGATTTTCAACGTCCTGAGCTACCGATCTTTCTTCTTCAGTCTTTAAAATTTTAAATAACTATTCTGTAACCTTGTCTGTCTCTAATGTAACTCTCTGTCCGTCCGTTCGCGAAAAATTTGCTTCTTAAAATGGTCGTCCATAAAACAAAAGAAGGTCTGTCCGTGAAACACAGCCTGTCGTGCTACCCGTAAAACAAAAAGAATCCCTATCCTACATGAACTCTAGGGAGTTTACACCGCCCCTCGAATGGGGAGTGGAACAGATTCCCTTCAGATCCCCGATTACCGTTATCCACTTCATATATGGAGTTTGAAATCCTTCTTAGAATTATGAAAGGTCCTTTCCTAATTTCTTCCAGCTTATTTCTATTCATTTTTTTTCCGTTATGGGTGAAGACCATATCACCGATTTTAAATTCGTGTTCTCTTCTTTTTTTATTTGTTGATTTGTTTGTTGATTTCGAAATTTCTTGTTGAGTTTTTGAATGCTTCTTCTCTGTCTCTTTTTAGGTTTATCTTATTCTCCATTATTTCCTTAGGGACGATTTCAATCATTTTTCCATTCAGTAAATGATTTGGGGCAAACCCCGTTACACTGTGTCTGGTGTTATTGTTTTCTTCTACGCTTTCTTCTGTGATTTTTGTCCAGTTTTTCTTATTTTTGTCTGAATTACATCTGATCCTGTTTACTAATGTTTGATTTACCCTTTTGTTCAGTCCATTGGAGGATGGGCAGTCTGTCGAAGTGAAAATTAATTTAATGTTCCTTTTCCTCGTATACTCTTGAATTTCTTTGGATGTCATTACTGGGTATCGGCTGCAAGGATAATTTTTATGGAATCAGTTTCTCCTGTCGAGTCTATAAGTTTTATGATATCTTCTGTGTGTTGTGTTTTCGATGTGGATATAAAAACAGCCCTTGAAAAATGATCGATGAGTATGTGCATGTATTTCTTTGGTGAGTTGTTATTGGGTGAAATCGACCTGGGAAATTCAGTGCTTCATAAATCACACAAGGTTGCTTCTTGGGCGGTGGCTCTGGCTTTCTGTCCAATCTTGCGTTACTCCCTTGTGTTTTTCTTCCCTTCGTCTGATATTGCCCCAAGAATCCAATTAAGCCATTTGTTGATTGTACTGTTTCTTTATTGATTTTATCTTGAATGTGTATGGGTAATCCAATAACAATTAGATTTATCCCTGTCTCTTCAGAAGTCTTCCTCCTTACTTCCAATATTAATCATTCCTTTTTTATGGCATATTCAGTGAATGAACCTGAAATGTATTTAAAGTTATAAGCATATCGTACTGCAGACCAACCTTTATTGCCAGAAGCTTTTTGAACTCCACCTTCCAATTTTCCCAGTTGTATTCTTCATCCTTCGGCAGATTTGTCTGGTACCATTCTGATGCTGTTTTTCCCAGATATTTCTTCAAATTCTTGATCCTTTTTTCATCATTTTGGATTTCGTATTTTTCGTATTCGGTTTCATACTCATAGTAGAGTATGGAAGGGATGCGTATGTGAAATATGAATATTTCATACACCAATCTGTGGCTTTTTGCGTTCCATCAAATTGTTTTATGACAAAGTCTGTGCCTTCTCTCTCATGCATGTTTTTTTTCTGGAAGATTTCTAATAATGTTTCTGTTTGAAGATTGGGCTTTTCGATTTCGGTCTTTATTTTCCTTGTGGGGATGATCTCCGATTCTTCTAAGTAAATATCTCGAAACACGAAGTTTAAACTTGTACCGATGTATGACGCTGCCGTTGCGTCATCCATCGTGAGTGCAATGTTTCTGTAATGGCTTACCTTGGTTAAGTTGTTTGCGGCTTTCTTCACTATCGATAAACTGAATAACCGCGGATGATGATCTCTTGCTTGATATTCTGGAGGAAAGACATCACATACTTCATCTTCTGCTTTTCTTATGGATTCTTATGCATTCTATTTTCTCCCCCCCCCCCCCCCTTGCGTTCTCGTTCATGGCGATACGTAGCTTCACTTCTAACGGCATGGCGTAGTGAAAATCGATTTGTAAGATCGTAATTTGGTGATAATTCAGGGATCGATTCTGTAGTCTGAAAATCGAGTTTTTATTATGAAGTAAATAATAAAATACAAAAATAAACAACAATTAATATGCGTTTATAACAATAAATAACAATAATTATATAAACGGGAAATAACAAGTCTTTAGTACAATGTTTACCTGAAAATTGAGAATCGATTTTCAACGTCCTGAGCTACCGATCTTCCTTCTTCAGTCTTTAAAATCTTAAATAACTATTCCGTAACCTTGTTTGTCTCTAATGTAACTCTCTGTCCGTCCGTTCGGGAAAAACGTGCTTCTTAAAATGGTCGTCCGTAAAACAAGGGAAGATCGGTCTGTCCGTGAAACACAGCCTGTCGTGCTACCCGCGAAACAAAAAGAATCCCTATCCTACATGAAATCTAGGGAGCTTGCATATATATATGTATCCTTTTAAAATTCTAAAAAATTATACAGATTCATAAAAATATAGTTAAAGATTTTGTAATATAGCGGTTTTTAAATACATATATATAGTTTTTAAATAAATGTTAAATTTCTTCCGACTATTCGTATCACATTACGATTATGCTCTTTTAGTTCTATAGCTTACGAAGTTAGTGTAGAAGTCGAGGCTTACCTCACAGGCTTACACAAAAGTATTGGTTGAAGTTTTCCTATCAAAAAAAAAAAAAGTAAAAAAAAAAAAAGGAAAAAGTTGTAATCGCTTTAATCCGCAGGTTGTAGTTAACACGTTTGCGTTTCGATTTAAAAGTTAATTCAATTAATCCATAATATCGAAATGTTGCTAACTGTTATTTTATATTTTTTTTATATTATTTGATATTTAATCGTTTGATGAATACCATAGATATCTGATATTTAATCATTTAGATGAATTTCATAGATATGTAATATTTCATCGTTAGATGCGTTCCATCAAAGTTTAATATTCATCTGCCCACGTTCTCTAAGGGAAGATTTCATATAAACTAATATTCATAACGTTTTAAGACATTTATAAAATAATTACATAACACTTTATGTTAATTTGTAAGTTGTAATCGCTTTAATCCGCAGGTTGTAGTTAACACGTTTGTGTTTCGATTTAAAAGTTAATTCAATTAATCCATAATATCGAAATGTTGCTGTTATTTTATATTTATTTTATATTATTTGATATTCAATCGTTTGATGAATACCATAGATATCTGATATTTAATCATTTAGATGAATTTCATAGATATGTAATATTTCATCGTTAGATGCGTTCCATCAAAGTTTAATATTCATCTGCCCACGTTCTCTAAGGGAAGATTTCATATAAAATAATTTTCATAACGTTTTAAGACATTTATAAAATGATTACGTAACACTTTATGTTAATTTGGAAATTTAAATAAATTAGAGAATTATCAACACCATTCGTTGTTATAACGATGCTTAATAACTCGGAATACAAACAGCTTTCAAGTAATCGGATAAAATTTATTATGCTGCTAAAGTAAAAGTATGATTTATACAAGGTAAAATCTTCTTTGTAAGTAGTGTGATGTTCGTAATGTCAGGCACACGAAGTATACGCGCATATTATATCACGTAATTTCAGCTTTATTCCATCTGTTAATCGCTTGGTTTGAAGAAGCCGTAAGTAACAAGCGAAGCCATGGCGTAAAATAGTTTTATTAAACTTGTAAACAGATATAAGAAATATAGTCGTAGTATCCAACTGCAAGTTCAAATGCGAAAAATAACGTTCGGGAAAATTTGTGACATGGTGAGAAATTTTATACTCATATCCTAAATTGATAACATATATATTATTTGTAGAAAATTATATTTATTTATATATATGTAAACATAATATCTATTAATGAAAAAGTTAATTAAGAAATATTCTATTATTATTACTATTCGTATCTATTATTTTTCATTAATTAGTATGCGATTAATTGGTGTTATAATTCAGAATGTTCGATATTCATTTACATTTATATTACTTTCACGTTATAGTTAAATATTTAACGTTGGTTAAATATTTTATTATTTGAAAGACTTGTGTCTATACTTCATATGCGACAAAAATTGAGAATTATTCACGTTTTTTAATTTAACGATCCTACTTTTATTTCAATTAAATCTCGATTCTTAAACTTTCATTTATTCGCGTCAAAATTAAATCCTAAGCTTCAATCCTACGCTTCCCTATGTAAAAACCTTTTAATCCTTATTTTTCGAATAGTTTGCGAGAATTGATCTTTGCGCAAGAATTAACGCCACTCAAGTACTAATTGATTCCATCTCCAGAGCGCTTAAGTGACATTCGATTGTCGCTTGAGTAGTTCTTATCCTCGCTGTAAAATACGACAAAATTTCGATTCCTCGATCATTAATTACATTATGAGACTACTTTCTCACGCTTTTCCATTCCACGCCGTGATTCCGCTCGCCTAACTACTCTTTCGTTATAGCGCCGATCAGACTTTCAACAAGGTCACGATTAATCTCGATAATGAAATTTCCATCACTATATTTTCATCGCAATAAAAAAGATTATTCTACGTTAAGCTATATCTTCTTTTTTTAATTGACAGAATGCATCAATACGTTGATCGCCACGTGAAATTTATAGATTTTGGCCAATAGATCGAATAGAAACACAGAGTGTGATTCTACGTGAAAAATAAGAAAGATAGGAAAAACACCTGGTATGATTTATTACAATTAATTTTTTTTCATCCGAGGATCGAAATTGAGGATTTAACCGGTGTACTTAAATTTTTACAAATTTTATTCCACATTTTCCACTCGGTTTTTCACGTAGAATCAGTAATTGCTCGCTTCTGCCGCAATATTTTTCAGCCCATTTACATTATTAAAAGAAACGTTTTACTTTTCCAAGGTATTGTATTACATTCGCGCACTCTTCTCCGACAACGTTACCTAATTCCTTCACATCGTCGGAAATTCCTTGGTCCGTGAGATTTAGCCTATTTTAGCGATCCTGGAAAATTCAACGAATAACAGTCGATTCGATCGATACGAGGAATTTTAAAGTTCGTTCCTCGGTATTCCTGTAATTTCATTATTCGCGTTTCATTCGTTGGAAACTTGCGTTAATTTGTTCGCCAACTGGAAGTTACATAAGTCCGTCGATTTTTATTTCCACGAACTGTTAGAATAGGATAAAATTTTGTTGCCATAAATTGTATTTAACGCGGAGTTATCAACCACGAGCTATTGTATAAAGCTTATTACTTATTGTATAGAACTTTTACTATATCGTAGATCAATAACGTACTAAGATTATGAAAAATAATTTCACGTGGCTGAGATACGACGGAGATTCGGAAGATTTTGGAGATTTATGCTCGTAATATTAAGACTTATGTACGCGACTCGAATATTTATGTATTCTCCTTCAATATCCTTAATCCCTTCGATATGACGTATAAAATTTACAAATTGCCATTTTAACACAATTCAAATATAGTTCGCGTGGACTACACGCGAACGATGTGATTTCGAATTTATTAACTAAGCGTTATACGTTCCTCAATGTGGACATTACTTATGTACATGGAATGTACGATTATAGTTAGAAACGTGGCTGAAAATACAGATTTGTTAATGGTATAAGTTACAGTTGCACAATGATGAGTCATAGCAGAAGAGATTACCATAACTTCGAATATAACTTTTATCGTTACAATTATATGTTAACGTTGTATTTGCATCTGACAGTTTGTTGAATTGCGTGATATCACGAAGATGGCGAACTAAGTTTAACTTGGTTTAAGAATATAAGTTTAACGATAAGTGAAATCTACCAGTTTCTTCTCTTTTTTCTTCTTTTTTTCTTTTTATTTTACTTATTTCCTTATTTCGTGAGTTTCGTATAATTCTTATCTATCCAGGAATAATTTAAATGTAGAAAACAATTCAACGAAATGAGAAATATACGTTTGTTTCATGTGCGATTAAAAAATTGCATCCGACGAATTTAATATATCAATTAAGTATTATATTTGTTTGGAATGTTATTTCTGCAAAATTATTTAGAATTGTTCTTTGGATATTTAATAATACGTATCTTGTAAGTTAACGAAGATACTCGCGATTTGTTGTTTTTTTTTTTTATTTATTAATGTTACTTTTACATACTGCTGTGTCCGCTAAAATAAATTCAGATATTATGGAGGTTTCAAATACGTAACGACAAGAAGATATTGTGCCTGGAAAATAGTAGTAAATGTTGAATATGTCGATGTTAAAACGTCTTTAATATATTCGGTATAAATATATCGAATTTAATTTATTTTCAAATTACATTATTATTTAATGCTCGCGATTAACAACCATTTCCAATTACATATTTAATGATGCATCTATTATCAGAACTTATTAAAACATCGCATTTCATCGAAGATCACGTTATTCTGTGATTGTTTCGTACTCGCTACGTTTTATGTACGTACACGTAATGAGAATTAAAATTTATCGAAGGAGGAGCTGCGGTCTGCGAATAATTTTTTAACAAAAGCGAAAAAGGAATCGTGTTAAATCTAACTAAGTATCTCTGTCTGTTGTTACAAATATTACGTTAAAATTGTGTACGAGACGAATAAATCGTAGAGAAATAGGGAATCGAAGAGGCAATTATGGCATAGAAATTAACAGGAAAAAATAATCTTATCTGTTAATTTTTATAGGATAGTTTGCTTTTTAATTTTTATCTATAGGCATAAGAGTAACCATTAGAAATACTTATAGAAATTTAATGGAATTTTCTGTTAAAATTACATCTACCTTGATCGAAGGAAATTTTAATTAATTTCATTCTTAAAACTCAACGAATCAAAGTAAATGCTTAACATTCGTCATACATTAATTGAATTCGCTAAAATTGATGTACCAAATACATTTCACCATGATGAAAATGTTTTAACGTTTGCATCGATATAATAGCGTTTGTACTGGTGTATTTATCGATGATATGTTTACTTGAAATACGTGAAAACAAAGTATAGCTACAACAGGCTGTTTAAAAACAGAATGTAAATTATTGAACGTACTTTCGTACTGTGACGATAAATCGTGGGGATTGTTAATGAATTATTATGCACTCGGTAATAAAATACGCTTGCAAAATACAACATCTTTTTGCATGGAAGCTTTGATATTAATATTAAATATGCAAGCAGGATATACAGCGTGATGAAGGCTATTCATTTAGTTTGCTTATTACTTTATAGAATGTTATAAACGTTAACTTCATATAGTTTAAGAAAATTATCACGAAATACACGTCACGTTGCACATGGAACATTTGCGGTGACATTTCAAAGGCTGATTAACAGAATGTTATTATTGTGCCGTAGAGAAATACGATTAGTGCGCGGAATTTACTCGAAACTATAGTAGAAAAATGGTAATACGGCGTTTGTTTAATTAGAATTTCATTTTACGTTTTAATCATTCTTAAGCAACTTTCCTCTTCTATATTTGTAAAAGAGGAAACGAACACCTCGCTTTTTTTCTTCTGGTAACTTCAATCTTGTAATTTTGCTAATAACTTAACGTTATAATAACTAAGATTAATATATTGTATAATAAAAATCCGTAATTCTTTCGAAGATTGACGTTATGTAAGGGTAAAGCTGTAAGTAAACGTTGGTTTATAGATATGAACGTTAACGGTATAGCAAACGTTTATTAAAGTAATAACGCAAATAATAAATGAAATATTTCCTTAAAAATGAAAGCATGTTGTTCGAATGCAGTTGATTGTTACGTTTGACAGCCTATAAAATTTTTCTGAGAGTCGTGTTAAATAATGAACGTAAAAAATAATACTTTTTGCATGATTTATCATTAAACATGTTTGTTTAATAGAGCGAGTAAAACAGTCCCGGAAGGATTTGAGTTCTCATCGACCCTTTTTTCCCAAAAATTACGCTCTTGGTGCAACAATTTCAACAATTTTCAGCAGTTGCCAAAATTATTTTAATACAACTTTCAGCTAAAAAATTGTAAGAAATTGTTAGAATTTAATATTAGGAAAAAACGTAATATCGATGTTAAAAGAATTTATAAAGCGACACAGAAAGGACTTATTAATTTCTCGAAAGCAATTGAAAAGAAAAGCATGTTTCTCTTTTTGGGAAGCTTTTAAAGTCAGGTTCCATATTAAATGCAATTAACTAGCAAATATTTATATTTGCGCAGTTCCTTCATTTTGAAATATTCGCAAAATTTGCTGCATATTTCGTGTTCGTTCCATCTTCCGAAATGAAAATAAAAATTTTTATTCAATGTCTGAATATATTTCATTATATTCTATCTTTCTCATGATTGAAAGTTTCTTCTTCCTTTTAATAATTATATCGTAGCAAATACACAAAGATATTCAATTTTGTACGATAAAACAATTTTTACTCTAACATCGTCATTTCACTATTTTATATTTCACTATTTGGAGAAATATTATACTTCAGGTAGTATACATAAAGATGAGACTTTGAAAATATAATTCCAACGAACGTTAATTTAATATTAATAGTTTTCACAACTAACAGTTTAATCCTACGCTCGGTATTTTACCGACGGTAGTTGGTAAGAGAATATTTCTTTTTAAAAAAATTCGTCTCCCTCATGGCTATGTTAAAGAGAATCAATCATTCAACTGCTTCATCATGCTTAATGTGAAAATGGCAGAAAAGTTATAAATACCTGCTATCAATCTTTATACACGTAACAATTGATTTAAATAATTAACTGCATTATATCCAATTATAAATTGCAGAGTACTGATTAATTGCGAAGCGATCATCTGCTATCGCCAAGATATTAAATGAATTAATATCCTCTGTATCGATCAGTAATTTCATTCTCTGTATCTATATGGTGTTTCCTATTAATAAGTTCGCAATTTCACAACTTCCTAAATACGATATTGATATTATATAATCCTACTAGAAACGAAGTACTTTCCAGATAAATGATTATACACTTTACAAAAGTATCTTTGGTCTGAAAAATCTGCAAATAATCCTTGAATACGTATTCGAGGTAAAATACTCTCGATGTGTATTTTACTCTTCTTTTCTTTTCTTTATTTATTTGTCAAAAAACAAATATATCATTACGTGAAAGTAGCCGATACGATATTTAGAGCATTTCGAAGTTTTCTCTTGGGAGGTTGCAATTCAGAATCCCAAACATAGTTGCAAACTGTGGCAGTCTGTTGTGAAATGGTCGATGGGGAATTTGTGATTTCAATTTACGATCAATCGTCCGTTATACTTCACGTCGCTAATGCGATAAATTTACGAACATGTGCAGAAACGGAAAATAGAAAGCGATAAGTTTTATTGCAACGATTAAGCTGCAATTTCCTATAAGTACGCGGAACGCCAAAAGTAAGAAATATAAAAGGCAAATGCTTGCAAGAGAAATGCTTTTCGCAAAAACAAGATATAATAATAATAATATACGTATGTTCGTGCAGTTTGCTACTTTCACGAATACGACTGAATAAACCGAAACGGATAAAGATTTATTTCATCCTCTACGTTTCCTAAACGTTTCATGGACTTTTGCATTTTTAAAATTCTCATAAATGCACGAACATCCGCGATCTAATAATCTAACGATGAGTCCGCTATTTCGGAAGATATTTCTATATTTTGGGTAAATCGTTGCTTTGTAATATTTGACATAAGAAATGCTCGTTAACGAACGCGTAACGTCAGATATCCACGTTTACCGCGACTCTTTCAGGAGAAGAACTTTGCAGCTAGGAGAGTTTTAAGGAACTTTTAATTTAGAAGAATTTTAAAGAACGACCGTAACATGTATATTCCGACGCAAATGTCGTTCCTGATAGGAGAATCACACAGTCGAGTTCAGCAATCGAATCGATGTTCAACAGATGCGAGGGCAGAAGCAGACGAAGAATAAAGAGAGAATAAACACTCGTTAAATCAGCGCAACGAGTAAAGTAGATCTAGCCATTATTCCGTTCTGAAAAGGAAGACGAATGGAAGAGGAAAGGAAGGTTCAAAAGAGCATCGTTCGCTTTGATTATTGACACACGCTCCCGCTAATAACGGTCATTGAAAGGCGAACGGAGAATGAGAATTATTGAAACTTGGAAATATCGAAAGCTTGAAGCTTCGCTAATTAAGAGAAGTCAACTGTCATAAACGTCGATGAAGATCCTGTCGACGGAAAGTTAGGAAATTTAATCTTTTCCCTTTACGTTTGACTCGAACGCAAACAGTTCGATCTGTTTCTCGTTTAAGGAACGACCTAACGAGTATACAGAGTCTTTCGCGTACATTACTCGTCAGAAGTTTCGAGTAATTGCGCGTTTCATCAAATTTTGCAGAATTTAAAGAATCGAAGACTTCGCTTTGATAAATTTTTAATTGAAGAAACGTATAGTCGAGTGCAGGCGATTATTGCTGATAACTGTAACATTTATTTTAGTAACGAAATTGACAGGAGATTTGGCATAGATAATACAGGAAAAGTATTTTAAGCTTTCCATATACGAGGGAGAAAAAGTTTAATTATTTATATCGTAAAGTGGCGTCAGGGAAAACCGGTGTCTTATTTCGTGAATCTGAGTCTTCTATCGAGTAAACGTTCCTCTTTAATAAAATCTATAACGTGTTAGAACGATACAACAATTTTAGTTATTCCGTAGAGTATTACGACAACGGTCTTAGACCATTTGCATGATGATCAGGATCGCATGGTCAAGCAGAGAAGTAAGTGTCACAGTGTAAAAGAAAAATAGTATCGGTGCATGACGTAGGGATGATGTACGGTGGTAAAGCGAAAGCTGAAGGACATTCGAATAAAAGGAAATAATAAAAAGAAAATAGTTATCGGTTATACAATGTGAACAAAATTACGTACGTGTTTAGAACAACGACGTTGCCTACTACAGTTGTACGGTAACGAGCCTTTAGAATTTAAAGCCTGGATATTACTCTCGCGATGCTCGTCGATTATACGATGGACATTTTTCTAATCGTTTACAGTAAAAATATTCCTACGTTCAATAGATTGAATTTCAAGTTGAAAAATAATATTAGAAAAGACTGAAAACTTCACGATTCCTAGGATTACGTGTAACATTGCGTCTGCGGAGCCAGAAAATTGATCCACGGATTGGTCTCGAAGGAAAGTTATTTATAAGTCAAAGAGTATCGTATTGCATCGTTCTTTCTTTATTCGAAGCACTCGGGAACGTTCGCTGTAAACATTTCCATTGTATCGCGATCAACGAAGAATGATTCGTTTCGTAACTATAATCGCATTTTCATCCATAATGGACAAGACGAAACAAAGCGAAAGGAAAGTTGTACGTTCTCAATTACTCCTATACGGAACAAAGATCAGAAGTTACAAGTTATAGTCATAAGGGGCGACTTAATTGAAAATTACCAAGACACTTGACATCACGCGTTGCTCGAGAGCCAAGTTACGCGGATGTTTATATCGTCTGGGAGTCCCAGAGCAGCAGTTAAGGGTTAATATCGAGAGCGCAGCGATGGTAAACGTTATAATAATACAAAGTTCCGATATTCTCTAACTCTAACCATTCTACAAATTTCATCTTTAAACGGTATCGTGATCTGGTCCTGGTTTAACCAATTGGCTGTTTTCCACGAGTATACTCGTCACGAAGAGATGGCAGTATTTTACGTTACGACGAGCCCCGTCAGTACTAAATTGAAAAATAAAACAGTCGTTTCGTAACAACTTAATTCTGTATTATAACAGTCACCCGTACTCCGTGTTCGACGAGTATACTCGCCATCGCTTACTGTTCGCGACACACTTTTAGGTACACGCGTTTCAAAGAGGTCGCAACGGCTAACTGCTAAACTTTTTTATTCTGACATTGAAATTTAACAAGAATAAATCAATATCAGCGGCAATTTCAGTTCTATCCTTGGCACGTAAATACAATATAATTTACCTTTAACGAAAATGAATGCAATTATTCGTAATTATTCGCGATACTATTTACTTATATATTTTTCTATGTTGTCTTACGTATCTGTTATTTGTAATAGATGAGATCGAACGAGAAATATTAGAGGATCAACAGCAGGGTTAATTTATCAGTGTAAAAATATGCGCAAACTTCCACGATCCAGTTATAACACGCGATATAATTCGCTATTTGCTTAGCTCGCTTCGCCAACTGCCAGCCTCGCTAGCTTTGTCCATGAGGATCTATTAAGATTATCATTTTAATTACACGTTGGTTGATCGAACGGCCAACGAGAAACGCGGCCGACAATTTTGATTAAATAGCCGCTAGCGTTACCGAGAACACGGCCCGTGTAAAACAATTTCGCCAGACAATTTTAGTTATCGGATTTGTTCGGCGAGACGCGCAAACAAACCTCGTCAAAGGCTACGTTTCACGCGAAACTCGCGCCAGTTACAGCGTTAACTTGCTTTGTAGTATTCATGGTGAAATCGCCAATTCATTTCCACCGTCTAACGAGAAAGACGAAACGGACGTATTCTCGGTGAACGCTTCCCTTTCGCGTCTCTCCCGTTCTTCGAATCGCTCTGCTTCAACGCAGTACAACCAGCCAGCTCTCTCGTTCGACAGCTGAAAAATCGACAGCTGCCTGCGTAACTTGTTTGCCGCGACCGCGAGAACTATGTTTTAAGTCGAATGATCGTCAGATGTTACGAACAATTGGAAATTATCTTCATTTCCCATATCGCTGGCCGATGCTCACGATCTGTTCAGTTTGGAAAACATGGAACAGCTCGCTGGACGATTAGTTTGAATTTTACGGAATCGCGTTTGAGGTGGAATATGCCGAGATCGTAGAATCGTTGATGTTCGACTGCTCCCACGAATACTCTGGTGTCTGTACGTTTTATCAGTCGAACCTAACATTTCTCAGTGACGGATAAGTTTCTTTTTAAAAAATCTACACATTCTTTTCTCTGTTCGATAGAATAGAATTCCGATAAATAAGAATTTGGTATGAAACTAACAACGTTCCAGTCGTACAGAAAGAAAATACAATTTAATTAAAAACGTGGGAGGTGGTGTAAGAATCGGCGATAGAATTCATCAAGAGTACGTGACGTTGGAAAAGCTACAGTCACAGATGTTAGAAAATGGAAACGTGATATTGAGAATTATGTAAAGCACGTGGATTGCTCGAATGATGGGGTAACTGTGGGGAAACCTTAAATACACTGATGTAATGGGATGGTTTCGTTGTGATAAAGACGATAATAACGACGATTTTATACAAATGAAAACAGCCAGCTAAAACGATAATGGAGAGGCACTTTCCCATGCCGAAGCACCCATGCCACTCGAAAAAGGGGCTTCGATCGTATAAAATTCACCGCGCAAAAGCTCCCAGGTACAGAGAAAATGTAATTTTACGCAGTTATTTCTACCGAAAGAATCACGTGACGTGGTGCTTAAAAAGATATGGAATGTATAAATAATTCAAAAAATCAATTTTATAAAATTAAATCTATCGATCCATTAATAGGATTAAAAGAAAGGAATACATCCGAAATGTACACAAAATTGAAGGAAAGGAAGATTTGTATAAAAATTGTAATAATACGATGCAGCAATTTCACGATACCATTTAATTAAAGTGGGTGTATATTTTTTTGAGAGCATCCTCTGTATACCAGAAATATATTACGAAATAGAAATATGTTATTACTGGTTTTCCCATGAGAATCCGAAGTGTATTAAAAATTTAATCGGCGTAGATATTTATCGACGCAACAGTTGCAATTTCACAGATACAAATATCTTGCGAGTTCTCTCATCGTCGTAATTTGTATCTCCTTTATATACATCGTCTGTCTGAATATTCTTTCTAATATTCTAATTAGACTGTAGATTTTGATGCAAATTCATATTTTTGAGAATATGATTGAAAAGAAAAAAAAAAAGAGAAGTAAAGAGTATTTTGTATATTTTATATTTTCTTTCGTATCACGTGCATTTTGTACAATTTTATTGAAATTGGATTACAAGAGCCAAGCAAATCGAACATCAAACGGACTACGCGTCGTGTGTTACTTTATAGGAAAATCACGACAATGTCTGTAACATTCGTAGTATTTTACGATCCTATCTACGATAGCAATTAAAAGTTCATCAAACAGATGATTACATCACGTACAAGCCATTTGAAAGTCAAATTGTTCCATTTTCCGAAAATTTATTCTTTCTAACTCTTTAAGAGTATTACATCGTGGCTTATTAACATACTAAATAATAATTGACTGTTCGAATAGTTTGATGATTTTTGGAAAGTACGTGTCCCTGATAAATATAACTTCTATGCACACTTCCAAATCCGTTTGAAATTTCACCGATACGATCAAGTTAGGCGTGTCTCGCTACAGTGCTGCAATGATCATTTCGAAATGCTTCGTATATCATATACGCAAAAAGTTTCCAGCAACGTTGAAACAGCTTCGCGAGCCACGTGTAATTTATTTATAAAAGATTTTTGCAACTGTCGAGACATCTTGGTATCTGTTAAGAATCGTTGAGATATCATTGCAATCAAGTAAGTGCACTGTATCATACGCGATAACGAAGTTACTCGATTATTCGAATGGTATGTACTGGGATTAGTTTCGATGGATGTTTGAACGATGACGGAATATTTGGCCAGCATAAGGACTGATCCCTTCCATATCGATCGCGTTTATCGATATTTGATAAAGAGATCGTTTGCAAATTACATTTACCGTCTACTGTTGCTCACGAAATTATTCCAACTCTGATACGTGCTTCTTTATAAATATATCGCGTGTGTACGTGTATGTTACATATTATATTACATATCGCATATTACATATTATATTGTATTTTAAGTAACAAGATATTTAGTGCGAGTGTATATTTCGCAGAGATTCCAAAAGTGATTAAACAGTCAATTATCCATCACATCGATGCATCTCAATGTTCAATGGGACAGTATTTAGCGTCTATAACATGTTGAAGATAGCTCTTTATGGTGTATCTCGTGGAGGAAATTAATTTCACGAAATTAATTAAACAGTCAATTATCTGTTGTACCGATACGTCTTGATATTCAATGGAATAATTTTTGATATTTATTGTACGCTCAAAATACCTATCTATACTATGTACTATTTTTCCCCCCAAATATTCGCCACAACTATTTTCTGTCTTTTACATTTGCACTTTCAGGATGATTTCAAATTCTACCAATGTGATCGGGATAGTCGTGTTTCGTTACAAAACGAACAAAATCCCGAAAAGTCTCGTGTAACGGGCTATAGGAGGCGTTGGTGCAGAAAACAGAATAACTTTTCAAAAATTGAGTCAAACAATTTGTTTCTTTCCTTTTTTCTTTTTTTTTTTTTTTTTTTACGAGTTAGAAGAATTGGAAAGATTAACAATAGGTGACGTGTAAAGAAATGTTGAAAGAAGTACAATTAGTCGGAATAGCGAAGAAGAAAGTAAAGGTAGCTTTTTACAACTTTTCTAGCTGGACCTGTAACGAAGATTTAAATAACACATTTCGAAGATTTAAATAACACATTTCGAAGATTTCCTCTAACTCGTCGAGCAAAATTCAAATGGTTCGGTCCACAATTGCAGACGAGTTATTTCGTTCGGATGAACGTACGAAACGAAAGATGTTTTTACGGCGAGTGTCGGACTATTTTAGCTTTCGAGGCATTGTAAGTTGAATTTTAGTTGCGGCGTCGACAAATCATTGATTCAGTGACAGTGAATTTTCTTTTTCCTGGATGTGATGCGAATGCGCAGAAACTTTGACGTCAAATGTTCCCGCTGAACGAACAGGACCTTCCGGCTGCCATGGATATTGATTTTCCCTGGGCTTCAAGGTTTCTGGAGCAGCTGTACCCATCCAGCGCATACTCCGGCTATTCTCAATATGGCTGTCTATTGTACCCAAATCCGCTCGTTTTGCGTTGCAACGCGCTCGCCGCCATACGCCAGCATGCGATCAATGCGCCAAGGACATCAGCCGATCGCAATTTAAACAGCCGAATTTATTTTCGAATGTGACGCGCTAGACGTTATCAACATGGCCGATACATGTATCCTGTCACGTACTTCCTGATCGTCGCATCGATGGTCGTAAGCATCAATGGTAAGCCTCGCATTTCACACGCTTTGTCGGGCTGCTTAAATCTTCGCCTCTTTAATTCGACGCGTTTCTCATACGTTTCGCCACGAATCAAATTACATTTTTCTGAAATTAAAAATTCGCCGATACGCGTTGTCCATCTTCGGTATTTGCGAGAGAAGAAAACGATTCTTGAGCCTTATTCGTCACGCCGATTTTCACGTCGATACGATCGGAATACCAAAGTTGATCGACTCGACAATGTATTGACCAGTTAGCCGTTGCGACTAATGCGACTAAAATGCGTTAGAAAGGACAGAACAACTACTTTGTTCACGCTGTATTATAGTTTTTTCATAATAATTATTTATATCTCTTCATTTGTTCGTTTTACCTGGTCCTGGCTTCCGAATGGTCGAAACGTCTTCAAATTTACGAATATATTTTAGTTTTCGCTGAAATTGCAGTTTAAAAAAAACTGCTTTTTACGCGTGACGAGTATACTCGTCAAGAGTAGGTAACTGGTTAAGACGGAAGATAATTTGCCAGGATAGACAATGGCGGTATTTCGTCTTTGAGAATTTTTAATTTGAGGAATTTTTCTTTCAACAAAGAGCGTTTCTGTAATGGAAAATGGAAGTTTCTGTTTCTTCCCATTTTCCTCTTTCTTTCTCGAGGTTCCTTTCAGTTACATGGCCCTATTTGTTTTACGAGCAAGTTGCGTTTTAGGAGCGTGTTTCGTTGAGGGAGTTTTCACTAGATGTCTGAAGGAACGATGTTTCGTCTATTTATAGCGAAGATCTTCCTCTACATATAAACTGCATATAGAGGAAAGTGCACCTTGAAGCCTTCACTCGTAGGTGTTAGCCATTTGTGTTACGAATCGTGTAAACAACGATCATCGTACACGGTGCATTTAATTCACTTTTCTTCCGTGATAAGCTTCGCGATGAATTCTCATTTCGAGGCTACCTTTTTCATTTACCGTCTTGCCTATGTTTCCTATGTATATAATAAATAATTCATACTGAATACATCTATTTCTATTTTCTCTTTTTCTTTAGATAAGAAGAATATTACAATCAACTTTCACAGAGAATTTTTAACATTAGATCGTCCCAAAAGTGTCTTTTATCTTATAAGGAAATAATAGACGCACAACATTTTTTGTTTTAAATTATTTTATTGAATTACGTTTAATCCATCTTATTCTATTGGAACCAGATGTGAAATAAAACAGTTTAATTTTTAACTTCATGAAATATACATAGAATATTTCGTGGATATCGAATCTGCAGTCTTGCGTAGATCCAATTGTCGTATAGATGCAAACGTAGTCGTATACCGTCTGTTTAGTCTTCGGAGATGATCGAATCTGTTAAGAAGCTGAAACTCTAGAGGATTGGTACGATTGGTCAAACTTGCGTGGAAGCGTTTTTCCGAACTTGGAAATATCTTTCATAACTGTAGGTATTTTAAGTAGGTATGATTTCGTTGATTACCTGCCAATGGATAAGGAATACGTTTGCTGCTCTCGGAATACGTTTAATTGAAATAAATCGAAATAAATTTTTCGTAATTTCCGGATACGTTTACGATATTTTGCTTGCCAAGTCTTACCGTCGGACGTATCGCAAGAACAGCAGGAAAATTTGGCGAAATATCGTTAGAGACGCTATTCGACGGAAAAGCTAAACATCCGAAGAATTCCGTTGTAAATAAGAAACCTAAACCGATGTTTCACCTTATTAGACGATTTCCTCGATGATATCCCTTTCCGCAATCTTCCTAGCAATCTTGTCAACGAACGCGACGAAATTTCATCTTACGCATATCGCCGATGTGTCTGTAAATGTCAAGACTAATATCTATTTATTTTTACAAAAATGTACAAAAATCTGACGTTAATGAAAGCACGACACATTTGTTTGAAAAATGAAAGAAAGGAAGAAGTAGAAGGAAGTAATTTCTAAGAAATAAAAGAGAGAAAGATGCGAAGCATTAAAAAGTAGACAACGATTTGCCCAACGTCTTACGTTCGATTCCTACGTCGATTTTAATAATCTTTAGAAATCTAGGATAAATCACGATTTCTATTAATTAATACGTATTTGTCGGTTGATTGTGTCCGATGATCAGGCCAACTGTTAACTACGGAACATCGAACTCACGCAGCGTCGGAACGAGCAAACGATTTATGGTGTCATCAGTGTGATACAATGGAAGATGGAGAGAGATGCGCCAATCTGATCGGAAACTTCACCACTTTCGGGCACAAGTGCACTGGTGACAAAAGAACCTGTATGGTAATGACAAATGATAACAGCGATTCAAACGCTTGTTGATTATACACAGGTCACGCACGTGTTTCAGCAGATGTTTGATATTTTGCTTTGATCGCGTGCTTTTAAAGCAAACAGAATATAGCAAACAGCTAGCTAAAAGCGATATTAGTTATCGTCAACACGAGAGCGAGAAAAGGCTGTTCAAGATAGAGCCACAGTTTCATTTCGTTCGTAACGCGATTTTAGTGTTTGGAAAATTCAAGTTCAATATAGTCGATCAATTCAGTTTCATAATAATTACGTACTTTATTGAAATTGTTTCCGCTTTATAGGAACATATGTACATGGTGTACACATTTGAGGGAATATGCAAATGCAATTTTTTATTTGTTCTTCTTATTTATTGGTAATCAACAATGATATTGGATATGATATAATTGTACAGTTTGCACATACACGGCAAAAATTTTACGAAATCCGTAATCGATATTAACCGACCGAATTAACAATGAACGAGCCTGGAAATATTCTCTGGAAATGATGCGAGATATTCTGGAAAATTGATATTCCTTTGACTAAAAATATGTTACGTTCACACTCACTCGTGTTTGTTACAAGTTCCAATGTGAAATGTCATACAGAGTGAAACAAGGAATTGTTGCAAATATTAATTTAATTTTACTATCAAGAATCATTCTACGTACATGTAGAATTCTTTCTCATCGTTTCTTTTCAGTCTTCTTTTTTCTCTTTTCGCTCGATACTATCAAGTTCGTGGTTTAATGCCGCCCAAAATGAGCTCGTACTCGGACAAAATTAAAAGAAATACTATATTTTAGCGTACGAGTGTCTCTTGCGATCCGCTAGGACATGTCATATAACGAACATCGTGAAAGTTTAAAATCTGCAAATATTCCTTTCACGTTTGCTTCTTTCTCTTCAGATAAAGCGATTTTCTTACACTACCAGCACCGAAAATTCAACGTCTAGTCCACAAACTTGGTCGGTGGAGAGAAAGTGTACTAACAAATGCGACTCAGGATGTATAGTGGTCGGTGAACGAACAAAACTCTCCGCTTGCACCACTTGTTGCGAGAAATCGTTTTGCAATATCGGTACCGGTGCTGCGAACGACTTGACGATAAGAGGGATCGATCTGTTTCTAGCTTTGGTATTACAAATTACATTAACAATTATCATATATCCGTCCTGACATTGCAGACGAAGTAACACACGATCGTGAATCATTTTAGTCGCCGATGAGAATAATTGGTTCCATTAACGCGTTTATACGTACATTGTAACATACACTGTAATATTACACAACAACACGATACATAAGATTTGTCGCATTACCAATGAAAATGCTGTTCTCATTTTGTAAATGTATACATGGAGTTTCATTCCTTATGTGTTTCATAATAATATTACGATGAATATTGATTAATAAGTCAATAAAATTACGACAATATCGATAATACGAAGCTCAGAAATAAGAAAATAATAATGATGTTCTCGTTCTAATGATGTCGATAAATCAAAGAACAATTGATAATATAAAAAGGGGATGTTCTTAAGAATACGATGCTCATAATTATAATAATTACAAATACAATCAAATCTACGAGAATGAGATTTATAACACTGCTAAGTTATTACTCGATCGTTCAACGAACCAATATAATTTAAATTGTAAATTTTAGAAAAATTGTTATAGCAATACACTACCAATAAATTGTATAAAGTAACAAACTTTTCTAAAAAAAAAAAAAAAAACTCATTAATCTCGATATAATAATAAATACTTTTTATCGATTTCCATTTTTCCATTATCCTCTACTTAATTCCCAAGGATGTCAATGAGATACATATTAGGTTGTTCCAAAAGTCTCTGTCTGTTTTATAAGAAAATAATAGATGCACAACATTTTTTCTTTTATATTATTTTATTGAATTTTGTATGATCCGTTTTCTACTAATAGAACAAAATGGATCATAATGTAAAACAAAAAATGATGTGCATCTGTCACTTCCTTATAAAACGAAAGAAACTTTTGAGAAAACCCAATAGAATGGGAATTTTCTCGTGGACACATAACATTAGAAAATTGTACACAACTTTTATTAAAATTCCTTCGTACGATCTCTGTACAATATTCTTTTATTAATTATACCTTAATTTTCTTTTTATTTTACTTTAATTTTTAAGTATCCTCCGATTGGTTTCCAATTATTTTGATTATTTTGCAGGAAGCGAACAATTTTAACGATCGGCATATTTTTCGATACTCGTAAACAAGAGTGTACAACCTGGACGTTTATACACACCCACATTTCTCTCAAACGCACAAACATCCGCATTCCGTTTATAATACTAAAATTTCGCTGGAAACAGGAAAACGCGAGATCAGGTATCTACTAAATCGCTTAAACTATATAGTTTATACCAGCGCGTTTACAGCTGTAACCAATTAACGTAATTACACTGCCTAAATGAAAGCATTCAGTTTATACTCGTGCATTCTGTTCTTTCAACAGCATCCTGGAAATCTGCGTGTTATCATTTTCGTAGAAATCGAGAGAGCTTAGGTTGAATGTAGATCCGACATCGTCAAACGGAAAATTACAAAGTTCTTGAATTCCTGGAAGGTTCTAACGGGATATAGGGTTTTGTTCCAATGGAAAACGCATATTTCTAGGAATCGGTTTTAATTAAATTTCCACATTCGTGAACAAAGGGATATGATTTATCGTGCGATAGCATATAATGAAAACTAAGGCAAAGAATGGAATTTTTTGTTTTTCGTAGAAAACGTGAGACGACATCGCCTTGTTAAGAGGGAATAAAACCATTCCAGGAAAGAATAACGATCGTCGTTAAGCGTAATGTAATTTCTTTCTGAAGAGTCATACTAATCTATCGCCCACGCGTAATGCCTCGATGCTAAGCATCTCTCATTTTGCATCTCGTTCGTTGCCATTCATCTCGTCGTGTAAAACGCAAATAAAATGGAAAGAAATATTTTTTATTCCAAGAAGCAATTATTCAAACAACAATTTATCAACGGATAAGAAAATCAGAAATGTCCCTTTTAATATTTTTAAAATTAATATTAAAACCATCTTTCTCTTCTTTTTTACACTCTTACTTATCTGAAATTCTTTATCTCCTAATTTCGATAAACCATTTTACAAAACGTAGGCTATTGCTCGTTTTACGTTTAACTGTTATGAAATTTTGCAGTCCATTTACACATGATCTTGCGAGTAAAGTACATTTTGCCAAAAGTAATCGAGCGACTGTCTACTTTTGAACAATACTGTACCCAACAGCTACTTACAGTGGCTACAAAAAGTATTTCTGTATTATTTCTACTATTGTGTTTATCCCAGCGTGTTAATCAATTCTATTAATTGAAAGCATATTAATTGTCCTCTGTCTGCAAAAGCCTTACCGACATTTACACGCTGGATCGTTTAGGATCATGCAATATCTGTTTACGTTCTCGTGTTTTAAAAAGTGTGCTCAAAAATTCTTGAATACTCTTGCAAGTTGCTAGAATATCTTCCAATAATTTTCATATCGATACATGTGAATCTTTTTATGCGAAGCGGAATCTAAGCAAAAATATGAAGAAAGTGGAAAATCACTTAAAGTCACTGGTCGAAAACCATCCACTATGCAGATGGACAGATAAATTTCGCGTCACTTGATAGTACTATCGTATGACTACGAACTATTGACACTAGTTGAAAGTGAAATGTAACGGCTGATGAAAAAAAATTGAAAAAGATAGAGATACGTAAGTATTAGCATTAGGTTGGCATAAAAGTTTCTTTCGTTTTGTGAGGAAATAATAAATGTACATTTTTTGTATCATATTATTGTATTGAATTATGTATGATCTATTTTGTAGTAATAGAATCCATTTTATTTTATTCATACAGAATTCAATAATAATAACATTATATTTCCTTATAAAACTAAAGAAACTTTTGGGACAACCTAACGCATATAAATACCTTTTCACAGCCACTGTATAAGATTATAAAAGATACTGATATACAAGATATTGTTAGCTGTAGCTGCACAGCCACCACGCACTGAGCATCGCAAATATCGAAAGCCCCGAAGAAAATTTGAAGAAGAAATGCTGTAATTTTATAAAAGTGAATTCTAATCGACGAGACGAGTAAACGTGTGACATATATCGTAGAATAGAAAAAAAAGTGTGTAATAGGCAAAAAAAGAAATGTTTAATATAAATTTTACTTAGAATTCATACACGTAAGTAGATATGACTTTTCTGCCAGTCACTGTGCATTATCTGACATAATTTATCTCTCGTACTTATTCTTTCATCCAGGCAAAGGAAGCTGTCGGAACAGATCTAATTCCCGTTCATTAGATTCGTCGCCTTACTGAATACGATATTCTCGAGTTCGCGGTTCAAGGGAAAGCGAAGAATTCTGGTGGGGTCGAGAGCAACGTTCAAGATGAAATCCTCGGCCCTTGTTAAATCGTCTCGGTCGGGGTCGAACAATGCGTTCGCCAGCATCCTCGTTTCTCTGTGATTGCACATAAAGCTGCCATTATTAGAACTTCAGTGGGCGGTAAGCGCTGGTGCTTTTTCCAGTCTCGCGTTCGCGCTTACTCTTACGCACAATTCGCCGCTGCAATCGCGTGCGTTTCCAGCCGCGTTCATCCGTCCATGTGGCTGCCAGTCGTAGCACGAAGCTCGTTCGTCGCGTTTACTCCACCTTTTTCATTGAAAAATTTTATCCGGAATATCACGTTCGACTCGACGACCGATTAATTATCGTATTTTACTTTCACCGATGGTGCATCATTTTCATGGGAAACGTTTAAATTTCCACGTGGTGCCACGTGGTGGAAAAATTGGCCACCGGTTGCTGCACGACGCTCCTTCGTCGCGTTTATTCCACCTCTTCGGCGAAACGTTCCATCCGGAACGTCGCGATCGACACGAGATCGAAATTAATTATATTCTACTTTCTCCGATGGTGGATCGTTCTTGCGCGAAAGAAAATTAAATTCCTACGGCACGTGGTGAATAAATTGGCCACCAGTTGCTGCACGACGCTCCTTCGTCGCGTCTACTCCACTTTTTCGTCGAAACCTTCTGTCCGGGGGTATCGCGATCGACCCGAGATCCGATCGATCGTCTTATCCTTCCGTCCTTTTCGCGAAAGTCGTTCGAATTTCTGTGACGCGCGCGTGGAAAATATCGGCGCGAATCTTCGAGTTAGTGTGAATCTTTGGCTCGAATTTGATGATTCGTTCGCGTGGGAATCGCACGGCGAGGCGTGCGATTGTCGCGATCGCTCTTATCGCTCGCTCCACTTACGTTCCGCTTCGTTCTACCGACTACTAGTTTGCTGCATTCCCGGTTACTTTACTGGTGGTGAAGCGTTAATCGACGCGAGTTACCGCCGACGAGTTTGTTACGATACGCAAGTACAGTGGAAAAAGGAGTTTAGCGAAACAGTTTCGTAAAGCTAAACGATTGGACGAATCGAAAGGAATTGGAAGTCGTTCTAAGAATTCTGTTCGAAGACAGCTTTGAGAAGGCGAACGGCGATTGAAAAAAGAAGAAATTGAAAGACGTGGAAGGAAATCGAGAAACGTTCGAATTCAACGAGGCAGTTTCGTACGCCTAGAGACGATGATCGAAGGAAATTGAGAAAGATTCGTCGTTCGAAACTCGTCGCTCTGTATCAATTTGGTATAAATAGGTCGAGCAAATATTCACGGTTAATCTTTTCGATAAAGCACTACCTACAAAACCACTGCATTCTATGATTTCATTTCATCTCTGGTGTACCGTAGAATCGTTCCCTTCTCCATTATACGATCGATTAAACAACACCCTGTGTATTAAAACCAACGATTCACCTTCGTATTACTTCCGCGCGAGCTACGTGATAAAGCGCGAGACATTGAAAATGTTAGATCGCGAGAGTATCGTCGCATCCGCGTCTATATGACACGGCGTTTCGAACGCGTTACGAACCGGCGAAATGAAATGAGAATATCGGGTCTGCGAACTAGCTGCTTTCATCGCGATAACTACGTCTGCGAGTGAACGAGCATGCCTGGCGAGTTTTGGGTAGCCAGAAAATCCTATTGAAATTTCGATCAAAGCGCGCGAGACATGACGCGATCGAAACTTCCCAGTTTTCTCCTCGCCACGTGGCTGCTCGGCACGATCGCTACTAAGTCGCGAATGAGCGACTTTCTGCAAAGCTTGCAGGAGTACGAGATCGTTTACCCTCGAGTGATCCCGAATGAGAGCGCGCGGAACAGAAGATCGACCCACGAAGACCGAGAAACTTGGCGCGAATATCTCCACCAAGAGCCGGTGTTCCTCGAGATCAGCAACTGGACCTTAAGGACCATGGCCAACGATCGATTGATACTGTCGTCGAATTTCACCGTGAATTGGGTGCGCCAGGGTAAAACCAAGTCCGAGCGACGTAACGCCAAGGCGAACTGCGATCTTCGACAAGGCAGCTTGGAAGGAGACGCGAGTTCCTTCGTCGTCGTGACGATATGCGAAGAAGAAGTGTACGCCTTGATGTTGATCGGGCAGAGATCGTTCTTCGTTCAGCCACTGACGAATGGCCAGCATGTGATGTTTCAGCCGAAAAACGAGAAGTGGTGGTCGATCGGGAATAATTCGAGCTTCGTGTCTGTGAATCCGGAAAATCCTGCAGGTGAGAAGGATCGTTATCGCGATGGCTTTTCATCTTTCGTTAGACGGTTGGATGTAGGTGATTGGTTGATCGATTTACCGACTTCCTTGCCAATTATGTTATAAGCTTCTTACTTTGCGATCCGCCGTTAATTGCTTCTTCTATTCTAAAATTGACTCTGATCGTGATACTGTAAGAACTGATAGCGTCGATATGATAATACCATACATAGAGTATGAGAGTAATCGTAGTACAAACGAATATATATATATTCGGTTTAATAAATTTAATTTAATAAATTTAAACCATCAAACAGGGAGGGCTTAATCTGCAGGCAAAAAGAAGAAAAAGAAATAATCATTTACAAAGCGAACGACCATTAGCTAATTCCAATTTGAAAATATAGCTAAAGTCAAAGTCATTTTGAACAAATGTTTCCTGTACGCGTTACCGTTTGGCATGGACGAACGTCTCGGACGTTGACGTCCGTACATTTATATATATATATATATATGCATTTCTGATAATCATTTTCAACTCGCACAGGGAAGAAACATCACTGAGGCTACCGTGAATTAAATTCGCGTATCAAGTAACAGGATAGATACGATGCATACGAAGCTTTGCGTCGTTATTCGAGGTAGGAAAAGCTTTAGCAGTGATATCGAGAAAAGCGAAACTACGAAATCATCGCTGTCGTCGAGACAGAAATTGCTGCGAATATCGCGGAAAGCAGAGCGACGGTAAAGAGTATTACAGGAAAAAGTTGTTCGGAATATTAGCCTTGGCAAACATATTTCAAAGCCGTTGAATATGGCGAGATTGTCCGCTTTGTAAATATTTACCGAAAAACATGTCGTACGAAGCTGGGCAATAAACGCGTTTTTCCAGAGTTACAAACAAGTATCGTACGTATGACACAAGTAACGACGAATTTTCCATTCCACGGCACGCGACAATTGACCGTATTATCAGCGTTTCGTCAAAGTTTCAAGAACTGTGTTTTCTTTTCTGTATTTATGGTTTCGCAACTGTAAAACGGAAGGTTTATTCTGGAGATGCGAGTTCGCGTGAACAACTAGCGCAACGAGTAAAAACACGCGGTTTTTGCAACTCGATCGAATTGTTAGCAATTGTGTGTACGAGATCGTATTACTCCCATCGTTGATCGATGTCAGGCTTCTATCCGAGCACACGGACAACGTTTTCCAACGACCAATCAAAGATACCAGATAATAATTTTTCATTGTATCATTACTGTAGCTATTAACGACACGGGCTTGTTGTCGCATGATAAAAAGCATGCAACTGCGCTGACACGATAATACAGCGAACTTTTGCACGCTGCGATGGAAAACGCGTCGTTACCTGTTTCGTACGAACGATACTCGTTTGTAATTCTGTAAAGAAACGTCCGTTGACGAACATTATATAAAGTTCTTCCTTCTTCTTCTTCTTGTCTGTAAATCAACTCCTTACAATTTGACGGTTTAAATTTGGCACACCCCGTATATACAGGATGCAACCGAACAACGCCTGAAAGCGAGAACAACGCGAATCCTTGTGGAAAAATGAAGAAAAAGTATAGGATAAAACGTTCTCATTTTCGACTTGGAGAATCGAGTCTGAAAATTTATCAAGTATACTCGAACTGTATCCGAATATCGGTTCGAATAATAAATTTATTTAATTATATAATTAATTTATTACAAAGGAAATACAATCTGGATGTGAATGTTAAATGGAAACAAATTTTGCTAAGTTGAAAATCGATCGAATCGTAATTACCACGACTCGTTGTTTACAGATTAAAAATCTGTTTTACGAATACGAGGAGCTATATATCTACTATTATTAATCAATTTTTATGAAAAATTTCGTACGATGCGCGGATAAATTCTAATTTGATAAATTGTTGGAAAGGTGGAAAATTGAATGCAATAAAATTACGTGGCACGGTTTACACGGTTGCAACTTTATGATCCACTTAGGTCAAGTAGCAATGAAATTTATTGCATATATCGGAAATTCAAGGCACGTAATTGGCAGTTTATAAACAAATTATTTGTTCTCTTAATTAAATTGCCCGCGTCGAAAGCTGTGAAACGTTTTTGTATCGAAATCGAAGAATCCAACATCGCGATCCTATGAATCGAAGAATGCGACGTAAATGTTCGAAGTATGGTTGAGAAACGATAGAAAATTCCAAGTGTTACGCTGTATTTCTCGTTCGATTTAAATCGAAATTTTAATGAGGAACAGCGTCGATTGATATTTAAAAGTGAAACGGTTAAGAGCAACGATACAGGTTTTGTTAAAAGCAATTGGTCTATTTACCTCGCTGTTTAAACGGGTTTGTTTGACGTTACTTTGATCAATTTCCATTGACACTTTTATAGATAGCATTCTTTTTTACGGATGGAAAGCCGTCTGATGGAAATTTGTCTGAAATGTCCGTCGTAAAATTGCATTTTCGCGGGCAACAGAAAACAATGGAATTTTGTACAAAAGCGCAATACTTTAATTAGCGCAAAATTCCATTTTCCCCGCTGGGAAATTGAATTTTCTATTAAAGCGTGATACGTTTAATCAGCGGTGGCGTAAATTCAACAAACTAACAACTGGAATATTGACTTGTCACAATTTCGTGACACCGTATATGTCGTTGATACGTTCCAGTCTGGTCGTATTTACAATTTCAGAAATTTTGCAACTATTTTTTCATTTTATCCGTAACGAGAATAGCGAAGATAAGACAGGCAAACGTGGTAAAACGTTGATAATTCGGTTACAGGGAAATCGAATAAATTTGAAGTTGAAGAAAGTAAGAGAAAGTCGAAACGAAGCAAACGCGATTCCTTAAGCCACGATGTTCAGGGATTTTATAATCTTTCCGGTGACGTCTTCGACGTGGAATACCCAGAAGCTGAGAAATTGATTCTGTACGATGAAAAAGACGATGTCTCCACAGAATACAACGATACAATAGCGGAAGAATTATCGATCGACGTAAATCCTGTTGAGAAATGCTCAGTTGGTATGACCGCTAGTTACTAAAAGGTTACTAGGGTTATGTTGGTACGACGCTCTTTTGTCATAGGAGTCGACCACGCCTTAATTGCTAAGACGCATTGGGAGAGTTTAGACGTTTGCTGTGTGATTTGGTGTTTTGTATAAGAGAGAAAATAAAAGGTGTGATAACCAATCCGAGTGGATCCGAGATTGATTATCAACCCCAACCTATATAAAATAACAAATCCCGAGGAAATTGGATACTTCTCTGGTCCTAAATGGCAAAGGAACAGATTATCAAGTAAGTCAAATATTTTTCCAAATGCCATTCTTGTACAATCGTTGCTTTTCTACTTACCACGTACAATATAGCGGTTAATAAATTAACGAATCATCGAATATTACTGAAAGAAAGAAATTGTACTGATATTCCAATCTATCGTGTACAAAAGTAATAATAACAGCATGTAATATAAGAATAGCTTATCTTCAGCCTTAAAAGGAACTCGGTTTACAATTATTCTCCCTATTGCGTTCCACTCTCGCTTGATCTTCTACACGTTCATCTATATTTCGCTGTTTTTAATTTATTTTATTATTCCCTGTCTATTACACATATGTATATTGTCCATTGCACGAATCTTTATCTATCTTGCCTAATTTAATGTAAAAAAATAGAAAAATAGAAAAATTTGCTGGAGGAATACGTTTACCAAAATTTGTCAAGAATTTTAAAGAAATTTGCAGGATGAAATTCACGGTGATACCGAATTGATATTTTTGAAATTATACTTTTGAAATAATTATTTATACCATAATAATTATTCCACGAATACTTGCTCGTAGATATTAATTTATGCTTTTAATAATCATGCGTTTAAGCTATCAAGTCGAGTCGAGTAGACTTTCTAATTTCGTGGAAGATAAGTCGATTTCTAAGATAAGTCATTTCTAGAGAAAAGACCAGCTGCTAAGGATTCGCCGCCACGATGGCTAGAGCTTGGAATAGCTGCTGATTACTCCGTGGTAGATTTTCATGGAATTCGAGTACAGCAATATATCTTGGCTCTTTTAAACATCGTAAGTAATACCAAACGAAATTCTGTTATTATACTTAGATATAGAATACCTCCTCCTACATATGTACGCAAGCAACCGGGAAACATAGGGCAGAGTTATGCGTATCTCTGTATTTTCAAGGTACGCTACTTGCTTTCAAACATCTCGATCGTATACTCGGATGGAAGCTCTGTATTTTCTGTTTACATTGTTCAAAGCTTACACGTATCTTTTAAAAAGTTCAGCGAATAATTTATCCGTAATGGAATTTTGTAATCGATTAATTTCAGCCATTCGGTAATTGGTTTTCCAATGCTGTTGAGATTAATAACGTACATTTCTAAGATAAATATAACGAATAAAATTAATTTTTTAGGAAAATTATATAAGATACGATGTATTTACGAGAGTTTTGAATAATAATTTATTTGTAAGGCTATAATACTGTTTTAACGCCTGTTACATTTTCGTACGTATTTTAATCCTAGGTCAGTGCAATTTACATGGATCCATCGCTCGAATCCAACATGATTCCAGTGATCGTACGAATGATTTTATACGCGGAAAAACGAGACGGTATGGTAAGCGATTTCCATTAAATTAAATCATTTAAGTAAAGTAGTAACTATCTGAGATACGCATATGCGAGTGTCAATTATTTTATTTTCTACTTATCTGTACAGTGTATGGTATATAAATTATATAGGTCAAAATATCTGCGCATGACGTTTTAGGTCGATAAAATTCAACGAGTTCCATTTTGTTAAATTGGACAACCGTGAACGATCCCTTGTCTTTGTTGCAACTACGGGAAGATAGGAGAAACCTATCTTCCACGAACGATGCCCCCCGTCAACAACCTCCCCTCAAGGACGGCCAGCATCTCTTTCAAAACGCCGATATGGAGATCGACCAATTAGCAACAGCGCTCATTTCCCTCACCTTTGGAACGAAAGCTTTCTTTGACGAATCCGAGGATCTCATGTCCTTAGACCCACCCAATATAGTTTTCCTCGACGGCATCGTCGAGACGGAGAGTCACTCTCCGGTACGATCTCGACGACGATTCAAGTAACTCTCGGATACGTAGTGATTGCCCCATGCATTAACATTGAGTACAACTTAGACGCTAAAGAAGAGTAGAGTTCGTCATCCCGTTGACCGTGGATTCGTTATTGAGCCTAGGACCATCGTCATTAGCTTCTCGAGTATCAAATTATCGCGATTACTTGTCCAATTCCATCATGGTCATGTTTGCACTGGTAAATATCTCCTCTATTGCATAACGATCACGTCTAGCGCCAATAGGGATTCGTTTCACGCCCTTAACCCTAACTCTAATCTTAACGCCAAATCGACATATATATATGTCGGAGATGGAAAAACACCGGAACCTCTCCTTGGATTCTCGGGAATACCGTAATGTTGTAATTTAGATTAAACAAATGTCGCTCCGATTGTTCGAGGTTTATGATAGTGAGCTTGGGCTCGAGGCGACAACCAGTCGCCGAACGTAGCCGCGGTCAAGGGATGAACGTTTTATCTAACAAAGGCACAGAGTAACTCTATACCTCTCCTTTAAAGAAATAGCCGTAGCGACACGTGGCAGTAAATATTTCAAAGGTTTCTGTTCCGTGGCTCGCCACACGCAGATCCTATCCTTCGGGTAAGATGATCTCCAGATGGCAATATACCTCCGCAGTATGTTTAGCTAACGTGAGGACCCGCAATAAATCTTAAGATTTAGTCAAGCAAAGTTCTTCATTTAGACAAACGGTCCTTGTTGCAACTACGGGAAGATAGGAGAAGCCTATCTTCCACGAACGATGCCCCCCGTCAACAACCTCCCCTCAAGGGCGGCCAGCATCTCTTTCAAAACGCCGATATGGAGATCGACCAATTAGCAACAGCGCTAATTTCCCTCGCCTTTGGAACGAAAGCTTTCTTTGACGAATCCGAGGATCTCATGTCCTTAGACCCACCCAATATAGTTTTCCTCGACGGCATCGTCGAGACGGAGAGTCACTCTCCGGTACGATCTCGACGACGATTCAAGTAACTCTCGGATACGTAGTGATTGCCCCATGCATTAACATTGAGTACAACTTAGACGCTAAAGAAGAGTAGAGTTCGTCATCCCGTTGACCGTGGATTCGTTATTGAGCCTAGGATCATCGTCATTAGCTTCTCGAGTATCAAATTATCGCGATTACTTGTCCAATTCCATCATGGTCATGTTTGCACTGGTAAATATCTCCTCTATTGCATAACGATCACGTCTAGCGCCAATAGGGATTCGTTTCACGCCCTTAACCCTAACTCTAATCGTAACGCCAACCCGACATATATATACATACATATATATATTTTATACATACATACATATATCAATTTTTATACACACAATTATACATATTTATATATGTATGTGTGTATATATATATATATATATTTATATAATATATTACAATCATTTAATAAACTTTCATTTTCATTTAATATTTTCATTTAATAATTTAATAAACCTTCGTCCCGCAAAGGCAAATAAATTCACGCATAACATTTCTTTGTTCTAGGATTGTATTTGTTGAAAGATGGATAGCATTAAGCGCTGGAATAAAGAATGACGAATCGTTATTCTTTAACCATCGTACTTAGACACATATTTATTGAGCTACTTGTATTTTAATCGAAGTCTAATATCCTCCATCTGTAGGCGTAAATATTACTGCCGTTGTTAATGTTATTTAAGTTTTACTACTGGAAAGGACATTTAAGTTTGAAGGCAGGCAAGTCTACTGTTCTTAAAGCTGACATTTAGACATCTAAGATTTTTTGTGTCTTTATTGACAAAAATATATTTGACTTTGCATATCTAAAATAAAGGATTTGCGTTATTTAATGATATGAGATAAAAGAAATACTATGCATATGATTTGATTGAAATTTTGAAAGTGTATAGACCCTGTTTTAGAAATATTAATTCGGTAGACTATAAATTTATATTACAAAATTAACTGTTTTCTACTTTTGTTGTACTTTTCTTCTACTTTCTGGACATTTTACTGGAAATGCTGGAGATTTTAAATCAGTAATTAATAAAGTGAATTCATAAAATAACTTTTAAACGCATTGCTATCTAAAGTACAAATTCTTACGTTTTTAAAAATATATTCTTATAGTTATTGTATGTAACGTACTTGAATCTTTACGTGTATGGTTAAAATATTTTGTCCGCATTTTATTCAGTCATTTAAAATATCAAAGCAAACTTATTTCAAGTGAAAAATAATCCTTATTCCTATAAGCAGTATTCATTACAAGAACTAATTTTACATATATAATCGTAACAAAAAAGAAACATTAAACAGGCATTTATAGTTATTGACATTTATCTTTTGTATGTTCATTTACGAGGAAATGGTACTTAATGTAAAAGCGACTGGATTTCATATTTTTAACTATTGTGTACATGTATTGAATCTTATTGTTCTTCTTAAAAATTAAATGAATACTCATAATCCTAAAACATCCTTTCTATGTTGTACTAGATATATATACAATTAAAATGTGTAATAATGTGAATGATAAACTAGTTCGAATAATTATTTTGCTTAAACGTAAGTTAATTGAAATCAGATGAATGTTATACACGCATTATACCGTGCATTATGAACTATTGATTGATTGATGCTCATATTTAATTATTAACGAGAAAATTAGAAAAATCAAATTGAATTTAATTTGTCCTTCTTATATTTATTAAGATGAGTTCTGGGACTTGAAACACTCGAGATTAGAAATTTTGATTAATGTTTCACATTATCACTGGACGCTTGTTGTAATATCTTTTGTACGAGATACACTATACATACACAAGATCAAAATGGAATTTCGAAACGGTCGTATCGTTCAACAAAAATCTCTTTTATCTTTGATCCTCTTCATAAAAATGCAATTCTCCTTTACAGAACATCATATAACATTTATTGTACGATATATTGTTCAATTATATTTCGAAATTTTCAGCTTCGAATCTTTGTTTAATTATACTGTAGAATTAAATATCATGCGTTATTTAAATATAGAGATAGACTAAACTTTTGTCCACATTTATTAAAGCTGTATCAACTGAGATGTTTAAATTTGCGAAATTTCATGGACTTTTATATTTAATTTTTCATCATGAATCCCGCTTTGCGATACAATACATATTAGATTTATAATATCTTAAATTTACAGTACCAATGCTGATTTTATCTGAAACTATTTGTTTGCAAATGATATCTTTCTTCGTTGGAATTACCCTTCACTTATAAATTAATAATTATTAACATTGAACAGTATTGTTAAACTTCAATAAAAATAGGATCGATAACTAAATGTTAGTTAAAGAAACTTCCTATTACAGGTATAACAAATCATATTGAATTTTGTTTAGAAAACAATAATAAAAATGGGTGTCTTTTTGTGAAAGTAATTTACAGCATATCACTCGACTTATTCATATAAGAGATATTAGTTTGTTTAAATACCCTGTTGCACCATTTTATTCATTTTCAACCCAATTTTTTCACAACATTAAAAAATATTTTAAGCCTGAAGAAAAACATGAAAAACTTCTTATTAGCATGATTTCATGCTAAACATCCTCTTAAGATATTATAAATCTTTCTTGTTTACTAAAACCAGAGCCTAACTGAAATATACGAGTATCGCAACAGGATTAATCGTAATACATGATTAAATACAAGCAATATGTAAGCTATATTTTTACTTTTTACTTCAGAAATAAATATTTCACGAGCATCGTCTTTAGCTTAAGGAAAATAAACTTGTGAAATTTAATTTAAAGCTTCGTAAAACATGGAAATGTTGCAGGATAACAAATCAGAAAAGATATATTAAATAAATCGCAGTTCAGGTATCTATAACATGTGATTCTCTTAACAAATCTGTTTCATTCATCAAGCAACTGCAAAATTTCCGTAAAATCAGAAGCGGTTTCACAAATTATAGGCATTCGTAAACATGATAGATAAGAGTTAGTATCGCGGCGTTTTAGAGTATCTATGAGCGTAATATGGAAAGTAAAAAGATGTATAATAAAAATAGTTCACTTTCCAAGCTATCGCTAACATTGTAACGAATTATTATACATATAACGGCTCACGAAACTACTCGGACGCTTACAGAAACTTTCCATGAATATTTTGTTGAAGCTTTTCATGAATTTCAAGATGCATTAGGCTGTCTCAAAAGTTTCTTTCGTTTTGTTCTATTACTACAAAATAGATCATACATAAATCGATAAAATAATATAAAACAAAAAGTGTCGTGCATCTATTATTTCCTTATGAAACGAAAGAAACTTTTGAAACAAATGTAAATAGGAATTATAAGATGCTTATTGATTACCATCGGTATTTGGACAGTTAATTATGTATTGTATAAATAAGTCACAATATTTTTAGTAGGAGCATTTTTACCCCTAATCAATCATATGTTTAAAAATACTCTTTACATTGTACATTAGTTTTTTGCTATGTGTACGTCTGCAATAAGCATCTTCTAGCTTCCATATATATATTTCCAAATTAGTCTCAATTTTTACCGGTGTAATCATGATAGACACGTCTCGTTACATTGAAGTGAAGTGAAGAAAAACACTAACACACATAATATATATTCGCAAAAATCTTCTATCTAATATTTTCGTCAACTACTGTATACACATTTATTAGATATTTGTGTGAGATTAAAATCGACAGATACGATAAAAGAATATTGTAGAGGTATAGCAATAAGAAAGTACAAGGAAAGTATAGCTCGTTAATTTGAATTACTCCAGATTGTCAGTCATCTATTAGGTCGTGTTAATCTCTGAATAAATTCTTAAATAAATAAGTGTTAATTCAACGAGAGAAACTTAGCATTTATTAGTATTTGTGCTTCTACATTACATAATGAATAGGTCTTTTAGGGAAGAAATTCTTAGATAAAGAAGTGTTAATTAAACTAGAGACACTTAACATTTATTAGCATTTGTTCTTCCCCATTACTTCTTGAATAGGTCCTTTAGGGAAGAACAGAGAGACGGTTCGCTGAATTCCGTCTGCTTTTGATTCTTGCTATTTCAAAACCAATTTGTCACTTTACCTGACATTGGTTTGTTCGGAGATACCGAGGGCTTTCCGCTCGACCCGGAAGCCCTCGGTATCTCCGTATCGTTTCCCTTCTGCGCCGTTAACATCTTCTCAATCGCGCTACCAAATACCTACGGACAAAATTGTTCTTATAAATTTATGAATATTATGTGTTTACGTATTTGAATGAAAATTTTTATGAAACGAGATTTCGCGTTAAAATACGTAATAGTAAATACGATAACTTACATGCTCTTTTTACTAAGATGAAAATGTATATGTAAATTTACTTGATGTATATGTAAATAGAAATATTTATATGTAATATTTATATGCTTGTATTTAAAATATTTTCATGCTTAAAGAATAAAGGTCATAATGTTATAAATATTTAAATCCTTGCACCTCTTCTTTATCGCGTAAGAAAGAGAAATTAAAAGTTTCACTCCAGAGAATGAGCTTCGTTCTAAAACAAATCAAATAACATATATTTAAGTATTTAACTGTTATTTAATATTCCTATATTATTAATATAGATGAGAAGTCGATAAGATAGTTTACAATCATTAAGTACAGTATCGCAGATCCACCATCGGAGATCAGTAATATTAAAATAAAATTCATGTTGGATTAAAAGTGTGGTTAAGTTGGGGCTAACCCCAAATTTGCAAATTTTGACCCAAGTCAAAAAGTGGCCATTTTTGCACCTCCTCGCGAACGAAAAATTCTTGTGCGACGTTTAAGAGAATTTATCAAAAAAAAAAAAAAGAAAGAATTATTAGCATTTATACGAAATGTGACATGGAAGTTGAAAAAGATGAGTGTAGAGATGAAAAAATTAAGCAGAGGTCAAACTTACGCGCTACACTTGATCTTCATTTTCTTTAAATTTTGATCCAGCTGATAAATCAGTAATTAAACCAAGGGAACTAAGTTTGAAATCAAGCGAATCTGAAATACTATCAGACTGTTGCTACGTGAGAACAATAGCCATCTTGTACTTCGTATTTGCTCGATTCCAAACTCTAATCGATATACCAGCAGAATTTACCAGCAAAATAATTATTCAGAGATTCTGTCGGTAAAACAATTGAAGTTTAAAATCGAACGAATCCGAATTACTGCGAGATCGTTGGTGGCTATTGTTCTCGTAGCAACAAACTGATGGTACTTCAGATTCGTTTGATTTCAAACTACAATTGATTTATCAATAGAGTTGTCGAAGAGTTATTTTGTCGATATCGGCGTAGAACAATAGCCAACAACGATCTCGCTGTACTTCATATTTCCTCTATTACAAACGTCGATTCATTTACCAGCAGAGCATCTGAAGAATTATTTCACATGGATCATGTAGAAAAAAAAAACGAACACGAAAATGGAACTGTAATAACATTTTTTATTCCTTGTTGAGAGCCGTTCTTAAACATTTTGCAGGAATTTTCCCTTCGCAAGAAGATCGAAAAATAACCACTTTTGACGCTCTGTTTTCATCCCATATGAATTTTATCTTTAATATTACCGATTGATAATAATGTCACTGCGATATTGTCCGCAATGATTGCAAATTATCTTCTCCACGTTTCACCTATATCGATAATACAGAATATCAAACAACAATTATTTAATTTCACGTTGTTGTTGACTTTATTAATTTTTACGATAAAGTGCATTCTCTGGAAGAGATTTTACGATTTACGATTTTCTTTTTCATTCCTCCTTTCACCTACGATGGCTCTTAAACAAGAAACGATATCGTAACGAGAAATACAGCTTACCTGAGCGTCCACTTTGGTTCCACTAGTGTTGTCCCATACAACTTTGTCGTTGACCTCGCTATTAGGAGACTTTTTACCGAACATTTTCTTCACCGCCTTCACTACCTTCAATTTATCGAATCTAAGACTTAAACCAGACCTAAGCTCACTTTTAGCTCCGTTGGAACGGTCGGTCGTTTTTCCGGGCCAGTTTGATCTGCTATCGTCCCGCGAACTCGGCGCTTCCTCGTCGCATCGGTTGATTTCCGTTGCGGAAGACCCTACCGAGCTTAGGATCGATATCAGATCCGTATTGGAGCAGACAATGCCCGCAGCACCGGAAACGGATGCACTCGCGGCTCTTGGCAGTTCCGAGACGCGCTTTCGGAGAGAAGACGTCGGCGAAACCGACAGAGTGGGCATTTCAAATAATCGTTGTTTCGGCTGTTCAGTGTAACGTTGAGCAGAACTGTTACCCTCCAGCGGCTGTATTTCGTACACTTGCTCCGTCGACGTCCTGTACATCCTTAAGCGCACCTGGCAAACGGATTGCTTTTATTCGAAAGACAGTTTCTTTTTTATCATAATTCGTGCGTTATGATACATGTTTCGATGATTGAGCCCTTAAGCGTGACAAAGCGATGGAATTGTTTTGCACAGAAATTCTGGTTCTAAAATTATGTTAGGGATTCTAGGGCGTAATAACATCTTGGAACGCAAAGTTATCGATGTGTCGATGAAAGTTAAGCGAGCTTTATCGAAGTACACGTTCGAGTATTTGGGCGATTGCTAGGAATACGCGTAATGTTCTTTTCTGTGAGCTGAAAAGTCGAACGACTATAAAAGGCGTTTGTAGAGGATTTCAAAGCGGAAGAAGAAGCAATACAAATGTTTAGAATCAGAAATTATCTGTTTATATAGAGATCTGTTTGATGCAAGATCTAAAATCAATCAAATCGGATTGTACGGACGTATTTGTCTGTGTTAATCCTTTGACGTCGATACCAATGATGTATATAGCGAATGGCGGTTATTAGCAAAGATTATGAGCACGTAGGGAAGAACAGAACTGAACGCTTGCTGTTCCAATAATGACGATCCATAAAAGTCTGAACTCTAATAAAAAAACGCATGATAACGAATACAGCGCCTATTCTTTCGTATGTCTTCAATGAATATGTATAAGTTTGCTCGTAACAGAGTTGAAAAATGCCTGTAGCGTTCCAAGTTTGAACAACGTTTGTGTCGCGCGAAAGTTGAACAATATCTGAACCGCTTGAACGTTAACAAGTATCTTTTTCTGTGTTCGAGGTGTGAATGCCGCGAGTGTCATGACCAGACTTTCACGTGCTCTTGGCGCGCCTTCTACTGGCAAAGATGGGACGCTACTTGAACTAACACGAGATGTTAGTTTTCCGAGAAGATCACGATATCTCTGCGGGTGAGGAAGTTCGGCAACTTGTACCGCTGTAATATAATTCCAAATTACCCTGCGGAAATACCGAGTTTACGACACGTCCCTGGCGATTGAGCGCGAGATGAAGCAAATTTCTATGTTATTGCTTAATAATTTATGATTCCAATTGAAAAATAAGCTTCTTCGCGACCATGCTATAAGCTTCACCGACGAAGACGTGCTTCCTTAGCGAGGCTCCTGACGAACAAGGAATGAAAACCATAGCGACTCGATTCGTCCGTAATTTTAACTGTTAATTTTCGCCTAATTAATAATTGTTCTAACTCCATCTAAAAAAGAAGAAAAAAAAAGTAATTGATGAATCCACGTATGCGTACATTGTTATAAAGAACGATATGATGTGTAAATAATTATAAGTTACAAAGAATAAAATAATAAATAATACGATGAAAATTGTATACCTGGAGAGCAACGAATATTTGGTTCTTTCAAATCTTAACTTCGCACGATCGTATAGAAGTTCGTCAACTTTAAACTCGGTTTTTCTTAGTCTGCAAACTAGCGGAGATAGAGCGACTAAAATAAACGAAAGATCCTTACCTTCCTCGCTCTTAGGTCTGCAATGTCATCCATAATATCCAACTGACGATTACGGACAAACAACGTCGGTATCACTCTTTCCATCGTAACGACCGAATTTCTTCGGCCATCTAGCTGAGGAGCTGGTCCTGATCCTTCTCCGTCACGATCGCTCATTCGTCTCATCTGTCGACACAAACATCAAGATAGTTTCGCTACGCGAGAACTGTCGTAGTGACGATCGAGCCTGGCGAAAGTCAAATTGACCAACTTCATCTTTGGACAATCTCATAATTTCGCAATTTCATCGTCCAAGTACACGATTGATTCTCACAAAACCTCTAGTTCCTTAGAGCTTAACGCCACGCTCATCTTTTCACTTTTATCGCATATTGTCTCACCACTTGCGATACTTGTAATTACTTTTCACTACTTTTCAATTTTGGAGTTGGTCAATGTGATTTCCGAATGGCTCGATTGACTATGCGAGTCTTGAATAAAGATGACAATTAAACTATTCAGATTAGTCATGTTGCTTCGTCAAACGATTTGAATTCAAGCAATTCGAAACCATTTTGTCAATGTGAACCTATTATTTTACCAATGTGAACCTGTAATTTTGCTTGAAATATCCTTCCAAGTTTTTATGATGTTTCAGAATGATTGCCACGTTAGAACGAAGTAGCTTCAATAAATAATTGATATGCAGCGACATAAAGAAAGTAGTGGCAAAGTAAAAATTTTAATGTAAATCTTTCGATGGATTCAAAGGCGTAATAAAAAAAAGGTAATAAAAAGATTTCGAAGCAGAACTAGATTATTTGAAATTCTCCGACGAAAATGCTACGATAGAAGGTCCTTTAGTGCGGAAATTACGTTACAGAATTTTTTCGAATGGAAAGAACACAATGTAGTTATTGATTTTGAAGAACGTTCCATAAAATATTGAGTTACTTAAGCTGCTTATATTTTGATTTTTGTAAATAAGCAAACGCGTATTGTTTATCATTTTATTGTTAACTTATTTATTCCATCTTTTCTATTATTCGTTATTTAATATTAAAAATTACACTTATTTTCTTAAAGTTGATTCATATAATTATCATGCTTTCCTTTATGAATTAATTGAATGTTAACGCGTCGCGTAATTTATAAGTATTAAGAAAAATCGTTTATTCGAGTACATTATTCACCTGGTGTAATGTCACTCAATTAAGAAGCACGAAAGAATATATTCTTGTTCGATTTATCACGAAAAATAAAATCTTGCACGTGTGTACAAGCTGTTGGTTTCATCCAAAAACTACGACGCATGGGATAGAGAAACAGATATATATGCAAATGCACGTAATATATAAGAGAAAAACGTATGTACGAGTCCATAAATCGAAGTACGAACTGAAAAGGGAAATTTAAATTTTATCGAAAATTCTACTTCTAATCGACGTCTGCGTAAGATACGAGGACTAGCTGTTGGCGAGATACGGAAGCAATTTGTAGGTTCGAAGGGGAATATCGAGAAACTGGTGGAATACGCGAAGCTGTCGCCAAATTTTAACGTCTAATAACTTCCAATGGCTGTCTGATATCCGCACGGTAACATTTCCAACGAAATAACGAGAGCGATTCGCAAAAGAAAATATCGACTCGCAACATTCGCTCTGGGCACGTGCTGCGTGAGCGCGTCTGCGTAATCCGTTTTTAACGGGCGAAAAAGTCAGTGTTATTGCTAAAGCGAACGTACTAGGAAAAAAGTAGCGAAGCGTAGAACTTTAAAAATAAAACAACATTTTTCCACGTTATATTCCTTCTGATATTTACGAAGCCTTCGTGTGCCAAAAGAATCTGACATTCTAATGTGACAATAAACAGGAAATCTTTTAAGCAAAAAGAAAAGAAAAATACATATATCTCGAGTTCTCATTGGGATTAGGGGCGTGTAACGAATCTTCATTTGGATTAACCATTGTTGTTATACGATATGGATGATATTTACTGGTACCGATATGATTACAGTACCGATATGGTACAGAGTTTGACAAGTAACCGTGGCAATTAGATACTCGAGATGCCAATGACAATGATCTTAGGTTCAATAACGAATCCACGGTCAAAGGGATAACAAATACGTCTCCTTCCAAAGTCTAAGTCGTACTGAGCTTACTTGTCCACAATTCAAGTGTAACTCAACTTACTTGTCTACGATATAAGTAGAACTCAACTTACTTGTCTACAGTATAAGTAGAACTCCCTCAGTCCAAATGGAACTGCACTTATATACTCGTCTCTGTACCCCTCGGGTCAACTATATTTTTAAGGAGATCTATACAATTACTCCATAGCTTTTTTAGGTAAAAACGTCCATGCCATGACCGTGGCTACGTTTAGCGACCAGTTGTGTCACTTCGAGCCCAAGCCTACTGTCATAAATCTCGGGTAAACATAGTCGGATTAAATCATAAACAACTACTTCTGAGTTTTATTATTTAAGTGCAGCTATAATAAAAAGTCTAGACTAAAGTATTGGGGGTCCTCCCAAAAATTCCAAAAGAAAGGCCCCGATGTCCTTTTATCTCCAACATGTATATAGGAGAAATAAAATAGTATAGTAATTTTTTAATTGCACACTAAATTAGTATTAAATTCCATACGATATTTTCAAAGATCTTGTATCTTTGAATCTATCAGATAATTTTCGAGAAAGGTCCTGTAACTTCCATATACATTTTCCGATCCATTTCAAATTTTTCCAATACAATACTCGCGTCTCGTTACAGCGCCAGCGAAATTTCCAAATATCTCGCATGACACGCATCGCACATTCGTGAAAACATTCCGTGATAAACGTTGGAACGCTTTCTCAAGCCATTGGGTATATCGCACCGAATAATTTCGAAATTTCACTGGCGCTGTAACGAGACAAAACTATGCTGATTATTATTATTATACGTGCAAAATGTGGAACAGATTTGAAAATGTATCACACAAGTATCGGAAAAAAGATCATCGAATTATTGGAAAAACCAATTTTGTTCGCTACGTCGATAAGCCACGGTAAATAGCGAGATCGTTTTTGAGACTAATAGTGCGTTTAAAACTATTGTTCATACCGTGTGCTAATTTTTCACTAATACTAAATAAACTACGTTCGCAAGTAAATGTCCAGAATAACGTAATTTCCATCTGCATCGTCGGTTTCGTTTCAAATTTCACTGTTATAATTCTCGCAGCGATTCCTGTCTCGTTACAGCGTTAACAAACTTTCGAAAAGTGTCGCGTAATGCGCATTTGGAAAAAATTTTCCGTTGCGAACGTTGGAATAGCAGCGCGAGCCACCGCGCAAACAGCGGGAAACAATTTTTCCTTGGAAAACTTGGAAGCTCGTGTCATCGTTTAGAACACGTACCTGCGTTGTGTTTTATCGATGTTCGGTACTTTGAAGTCTAAGTATAAAGTGCTTGCACGGTGCAACTAATCCGTGACAAATCAAGCAAAGTAGAGGCTGCATTTCATCGAATCAAGGAACGTTTGACGTGTACACCGTGACATACAGAAACTTGTACATCTCTGAACGCCAACGCTTTGATGTTTAACGATGAATGCTCAATTCTCAGAAACGATGCTGTCGTTGAAATTAAGCTAGTCGTTTCTGCCGGTGTACGCGGAATTTCCTTTCTATGGGCTCTCGCGTACAAACGTGTTTATGTTCATTTACACCGTCTTTCTAAACGAGGGGTCTAATCAGTTTGTAGAGCCGATTTATCGGTTTCTGTGCGTACAGCTGCGTTACCGTTCGTCGAACGAATCATGCAAACCAGACAATTGCCCGATTTTAAGACGCGACGCGATAAACGCGAACAACTGGTTCAGTGGGACGACGATAATATCGATCAGAACGTTCTACGTAAAATTAGTTAGAAACGATCCGCCTGTTACGATCGAACTTGGGCTATTGGCATCGATTGTGGTAGTTACACTTGGCTAGCAAGTGTAATTAGAAGAATACGAATCCTTGGCAAATTAACGAATAGTTTCTTTCGAAATTTACTCTTAACCGAAGCATTTATCTTTTATACGATATCATACACAGCAACTGGAGAACCCGGAGAAGCGTTACCACTGCGAGAATTACGCTCAGCTAATAAACGCAAACGAACGAGAGACAAATATTCTGATAAGTTCGGCAAGCAAATGTTATCTCGTTTCTAGAAATAATTGTTAATAAGGAATATGCTAACAAGGAATTTGCTAATAACCGTAAGGTTGTATTAAGCGTACGGTTTATGCTAAATATAAATTGCACGAATGCGACGACAGTTCGTAACAAATTGAGTTCGATAACGACAATGTTAATTGTTTATCGTTTGTGCAACGCTATGAGGCGATTCTTCTCGAAAAATTGCAAGTGCCGAAACGACGGTAATTAACGCCATATTATTATAAAATAAATTCTAGGTAGTTTTAACGCGAAAGATTTATACTGTTTGAATAAATTCTCGTTCGTAAGTATTTGCCCGAATGCTGGTCTCGTGCGAAACGCGATAATTAAAATTGCGGATTTTTAGCATACGCATTACACGCAAGAAGATATAAAATTGCACAAATATTTGAGATATAATTGTAGATGAAACTTTCAGCCTGAGATCCAATCGAACCGGTAGCTGTCTAAAACCGATCTCTACTTTCAAATCAACTTTAAATTTCAGCCTGTTTTTATGAGAAAATTCTCAAACTAATATGATGCTCCTCGGACAGCTCTTCTCTGCCTTCTCTTTCGCTCTCCACTCGTCTCCCCCTAGAGAACAGCGTAATAGGACTACGTGTGCTCGTAGTCGGAGACAAAATTGGCGTTCAGGTGATATTCTACGGGAGCTTATTTTTCTAGATGACTCGTAACCCTGGCAAGTGTCAGTCTTTAATCTCTTCACGTACAATTTTGCTCCGCCTAACCGGTCAAAGACGCGCAATTTCTTCCTCGATCTACGTTCGCGATCTAAAGACGCTCGATTATACGCACACAGAGACGCACGAAGATACTCGAAGACTCTTAGAAACTTTTCACTTTTCCTATATTACACGAAATATTTAGAAATTTCATTAACAGCACGACGAGCCACGATTATACGTGATTGTGAAATTTCTAAAATTTATAATTTCTCTGCAAAACCGTATCCAGAAGTTACATAAAATATTCGTCGCGCAAAGACGATGAAAATATTTGAGCAGTCAATTATTCGCTGTGTTAAGCCACGATATTTAGCGAAACGATCTTTATCACCAGTTGTAATGTTTAAGACTACTTCTATTCATGCTGTATACTAATTTTTCGCTAAATGTATATTTGCCATAAATGTTACAATTACAAGACATCATAACTGTTACAAGAGAAGTTTCTAAAGTTGCGATATGAAGGTTGATGTTTTTAATTAAAAAATTTTTGATCGCGAATAACCGTTAAAACGGATTAAAGTTTTTTTGATTGCTGGTAATCGTTATCGACGAGAGAAATTTCAGTTTGGTTACCAATAACCAACATAAATGACCGGATTTTTTAAATATTTTTTTTTTTCTTTTTTCTGTTACGAGTAACTGTTATCCGTGGCGAGAAAATTTTATTTTGGTTATCGATGACCATTATCGATGGCAAAAATTTGCTCTACATTGTCAATTATCACTGGCTATATTATCAATCGTTATTAACGTCACTGATAATTATTGGGTTGGAAACTAGGTGATTGCGAATTTTGTCAATATCATCTAATGACAAAACCCGCAATCACCTAGTTAACAAGCCAATAGTACGTGTGTTCGCAGTTATTCATAAAACTTGTGTGTTTTATCGAGCAAACAAAAAGATATGAAAATATATGAAACGAATAGGATGAAAGATAATAAAACATATCAGTTTTATAATTAAGCTTCTTTACGTTGCCAGTGAAAACCGATTATCAGCAATGTCAATAAATATCGACGATAGTCGAATGTGACTAGAAAATATTTTTTTCATCGATATTGCTTGGCGATAATCGAAAATCAATTTCGCCATCGATAATGGTTATCGGTAACTAAGGCAAAATTCGGTTTTCCTTGATAATGGTCACTGTTCGATAACCGAACAAAAATTCAGGTCTCCTCCATTGATTACTGTTTCAAATTAAATTCCCATGATCTAAAATTATTATCGAGCGACCGAGGAACAAATCGAATCGTTCGTAATGATTATTCGTAATCAGAATTATTAACGATTAAAATTCTTGAATCGTATCGCTTTTGGAGAAATTGAAAACTGGCTTTCGTTTAAATAAAAACTAGTTTCTACCCAATGATTTTCCTGCCAAAAAATATTTAACGTAGTTGTTATTTTGGAGCTTCGCTTGTAACTTCCACGTAGATTCCCAGATTGATTTCTAATTTTCCTATTGTAATATAACAATTAATACGATATAATATAATAATCTTAATATTAGATTATAAATATTAACATTGTAGGATTTTTTTATTTATTTATTTTATTTGGGTATGGTCGTTGTCACAAGATCACCGGCGATCTATCGGTTTCGTGATTTCTTGAGTCTCCGACGTGACACAGGCAACCTCTTGTATGGCTCCGGTATACACACGTTCCACAGAGGTGGATGACCCATGGTCAAGTAGACTTTCTTAGTTAATCAAGGTTTTCCCCGATATTACAATATTACAGCAACGATAGTTCCAATGCGGTGCATTTGATACACGTCCGGCAGTGAAAAATGACGAGGATACAACAACAACAACGTTCGAAAAACTTTGAACCGCAAGGCGGGTAATGCTTCGAGAATTCCTCTTTAAACGAAGAACTTCGATGCAGTTGAACGTTCTCAAGTTAAAATTACGCCAACTATGTTCGAGTAGTGCGCTTTCCAGCTTTATGCTGTTTTTACGTTCTGAAGAGAAAAATGATTTAAGTATTTCGGGTGGAAATTCTGCGAGTAGAACGAGAGTTTTAGTTCTTGCTTTTCCAGCAGTTGTCGTTTTAATAATTTTAACCTTCTTAATACAACCTGCATGCGATAGTTTCATAGTTGAAACATTTATTCCCTGACGCAGCACTTAAAAATGATATATATACGGTTTTCATTATCAGATTCGAATACGCGCGTATTGAATTTAGTTAAAATTTTAATTGAATATAAAATACATTATCGCTTGTTTCATTGGATAATGTAACGAATTTCTCGTAATAATATAGGAATTTCATCAAAACGAGTAAATCAACACGTTGATTGACGAAGTTTGAACTACCTGTTGAAAAGTTTAACAATAATGTATTATATATGTATCTGTTCATCAACCATCACGAATCAGCCAAATAATAATTAGAAATAAATTTCATTGATATTTCGTTCCGTTAATAATTAATATGATATTGCCTATAAAAGCGAACATACTTCTTTATTAATACGTGCTTGTAAATTAATTTCGATGATATTTTGTTTCGTTGATAACGAAGAAGAAAACATAGCTGATTATTAATACAAATTAGACAATGAGACAAAACTTCCGACAACGTACGTTGGAAATAAGATTTCACTGACATTTTGTCTTCTTAATAATTAATAAAATATTGATCGTAAAAGAAAATTGCCGATAGTCATAAAGCATTTTAGCAGGCAACGCTGTATAAATGTGAAGTACGGTAAAATGGAAGATGACGTCCGGCATTATCTGCATGTTCATTTTACGCAGCTGCGAAGTTAAATTGAAATTCACGTATTTACAGAAAGTAATATCCTCCTCTAAGTGATGGTGCTAAAATGGTCAACAGAAATGGGCTACGTCAGTCAGAGCTTTCAATTACAGGGACGAAGTTGATGAGGACTCTGCAGAAGTTATATATGGAAAGATACAATTAATTGTTACTAATCTTATTATTTTTTAAATTCTAATTCTCAATTCCCCGCATACTTATTTTGTTTTCTATCAATTTTATAACAATGGTCAATTACAATTCTACTTTGTTTTTTAATAATTTGTTATATATTATTATTGTTTTTACAGTTGACGTTTGAAAACGATGAACGTTTTTGATATTAATTAATGAAGCTTCGCATTATGCAGCTGTATCGATTATATTAAATATATATGTTTTGAATAAATAGAATTAAAAAGTGAGAAGAAATTAAGAAATAAGAAATTAATCAATCTTAGGAAAAAAGATCAATGTCTCTGTTAAATTATATACGTTGTTTATATTAAATAATATTACTCCTGTATTGTTGATAGAATTTGTTTACTACATATATATATATATATATATATATATATAAATTATATATAATAACAATTGTACAGTGTATAAGTATAGCAAATGAAGATACAGTGTAGCCTGAAAAGTAGTATTAGACAGTAACTAGTCAGACGCGAGTGTTTCAATGATCGTTCGATGTTTCTTATTACTAAGGTGGATAGTTTCATAAATTTTTCCAAAGTAAATTAATATTTCTTTGTTATTTAGTAAAAAAATGGATCAGTGTTCCATCAATGATTAAGGAAAAGAATTAAATATTAATAAATTATGATATATATTAAATTAATTAAGAATTAATTATTGTACTTTAATTACAATATGTAAAATAACGAGTACAAAGATTCAAGGTGTCAAGATTAATAAAACGGTGACGTGTGATCAAAATAACTTTCGATGCTTCGACGTACTTGAATTGAAAGTTGAAAGTTCTTAATTTCATTCTCTGGAATTTATAATTCTTAAAACGAATTTCTGTCAAGAAATTTATATTACCGTTTATATACGTCTAGAATTATATTTTGATCAATTTGTTCTGACTGAACTTGGTGAATTATTTCCAACTCTTTGCAGCCACGTGCACAATCATAAATCGCGAATTTCGGTCACAACGGTTGAAGTTCTCGATTCAACTACGAACATCATCAATTTCTCGCGTCGTAAAACTTTCATGATTTTCAAAAGTTCCAGAAATATTAAATATTTTTGCGCATTAAACGACAGGCTGCAAGCAGCCCCGGTTTTTATACCGACGAAAATTACGATCGATTTCCGATTACTGTACGTTGTAAATTATTGTATCAGAGTAAGACGAATAATTAATTGCGCTAAATCGGACGAGTAATTTGTCTTCCTGTGCCTCGATATCTGGAAATTGATAACGTCAGAAAATTGATAAAAAAATTACCGTCGTCTGTTAGTCAGATTGTCAATGAAAATTATTATTAGCAGATATTAACCCTTATCTAGGAAATTTAATTTGCTCCTACAACAAATTAACGCCACGCTAAAAGATCACTGTAATAATACTAAACACAAACATTTGGATCTGAAAATTTCGCATTTAAAAGCAGGAAAGAACGAGACTTCCACGTGAACTGTCTTTAGACACGTCGTTCGCAGATAATAGAGCGATAGAGTCATCCTCGGCAAAGGAATATAAAAAATTGGATGACAGCAGAAGGAGCAAGTTACGTTGAGCGGAAAGAAAAGGCCTCGAAACTGTACGCGATTTAGATGATGCGATGAACACGGAGGCGATAGATATTGACAAGCAGGTAACAGAAAGATACGCGGAATCTGTGAAAACAGAAAGAAAGAGACGTGGTAACGTATAACGAAATAATGTAAAATAACGAGAATGAATAAAAAGATGGAAAAAATGTCAGAAGAAGGAGTTCACAGCGAATATTCGAAATAAGGGAAATAAAGAAACGAAGAAATAAAAGATAAAGAAATGAAACGAGCAGGCAAGGAAAGAGATAAAAGAGCAATAAATATACGTAATAAGTAAAAAAAAAAAAGAAAAATAAAAAAAGCGATAGCACGTGCTGCGTGAAGGGAATCGTTAAGTAAAAATCCTTAAATAAAGGTGGGGAAAAATGAAGGCAAATAAAAGTTAGAAAATTGCGCGTTAAAGGGACCGATCAAAGATTCGGACGAAGCGTAGTATCGCAAAATTCAGCCGGAAGGAAGACGCGATTTGAGCCAGGCCTCCGCTTCAATCAATCGACTACACTCGAATGCGATTTCTTGACAGATATCGAGTGATATCCAATAAAGCAAAGACCTGGTGAGTGCAGCTTTAGATAATCTATCGATCGCCTCGCAACCACTGTTCAACCCTTACAGGTACAAAGTTAAAGCGTACAGGGAGTTACAATGTCGGACCGCTTCTTTCTTCTTCTTTCTTTCTTTCTTTCTTTCTTTTTTTTTTTTTTTTTTGTTTGTTTGTTGTTTTACTTATACGAGCATGTATAGCGTAGAGGTTGCTATCGTTACACACCATGTGTTGCATCCCACACCAAGCATGCAACCCCTTCTACGTCACACCGTCGATGCATTTTTGACGTCACGTGTTGTTTGCAGTATCGAGAACAGCGTGATTTGAACGATCGTCGCGATGTTGCACGAACGAGAACTGTCGACTATTTTACTTCCACATCGTCGTTTATCAACTTCCTCAATGAAAAACAACACGACCCATTTAGGACTCGAGCAAGTTTCTTCGTAATAAGTACTCGATATTAAACGCCAAGTACAACGTAGCGACGTTATCGACTTTCGTAATAAAAATTATCTCTATTTCTTGTTTCAAAGGAAACTCGAAAAGACGAAAAAGAAGTTGTCTCAGCGTAGTTTTAATATGTAGATAGATATGAGAAAGACAAAAATAGCGGAGATAGTTCAACGTGCAAGTTTGATGTACGGAGCCCGGGCCGAGTGATACGAAGAAGCAAGCACCGCGTGATTCTTCGTGGAAATATAAATGAAATATATATAGCATAAAAATTTTTGCATTCTCGACGTGGTTGTCGAGAAAATTGAGTTTGAAAATTTATCAAGCATACCGGAACGTGGGTAATTCCGGACTGGACGGGACTGAATAATCGACATGGAGATCATTTTACGTGTGGAAACAAATCGAAAATGTGGAGTAACATGTTCCCGTTTAAGGCTTCATTTTCGAGATAATAAATGTTAACGAATAAATGAGAAATTTTCAAATTTATTTTTCTGGGAAACAAAGCGTTCTACGAAGAAATGTTATTTTACGTTTTCGACTTATTTTCACACGTGAAACCACCTCCTGTCGATTATCTAGTCCTACTTATTCCGGAACATACCGTCGTTTAAGTATACTTGATAAATTTGCAAATTCGATTTTTTCGCGAACTAAGTCGAGTTAAAACTAGCAAAATGTTATTTTTAAAATAAAAATTAGATAATAGAAAGTAGATAGAAAATAACATTTTGTCAGTATATATATAATTATATATATAATTTATTAAATTTCATCTGTCGGCTACAAAATGAAATTCATTTACGCACGTGGAGTTCTCATTCACATTTGTCGGAGTTATCATTCAACCTCAATGCACAGATTAAACATAGATTATTATATAGATATATAGTACACTCTATACAGCATAAACATTGTATTAATTATCGGTTTATTATTATTATTATTATTACCTATTTATCGCAGCAAGGTTTAAAGGATAGTGCTGTCTGTGTTACGAAACACGCGCGTTCCATGTTAATTGGTGAAGTAACTTTACATGTGAGAACGACGAATGTAATTTCTCTTTAATAGACAGAACATTGTCGAAATTTTCGACAAATACAAACCCGTAACACGTAAGTAGGAAAGCGATAAAAGTCAACGATTCGTTTATCGCAATTTCCAATTTTAACAACGTCTCAAACGTTATTCCAGCGTATATTGCTCGAAATTGAATAGAAATTTGTGCAAGTTCTTAGTTAATAACGTTAGAGAAACGAATAGCGCGTTAATAATTTGCAACTCGTATTAGTTGGTGAAAGTTTGCGTATTACGTGTTCCGGTCGAAAAGTTTATCGACTTGATAAATTAACATAGCATTGCGACAGCGTAGCAAAGAATACGTGCTTAACATTCGATTAATATTACCATTCGCTTGAAATTAACTTCTTAATGAAAATTTAATATCGATAGGATAAAGAGGATATCACGCGGATTATCTCGAGATCAGAAATTAAATTACTTGGTAATTTGATGTTAAAATTTCTTATTATACACAATGTGTTTCAGTAATTGAATATACGCGAAATTAACTTACGATATTATTCATCGAATTATAATGAAACAATTAGCTAGCAATTCGTTTATTCTATTATTTTATTATGTGTATGTTGAACAGAATTTTATACGTTTTTCGTACCTACTACGTGGTAGACATAATTTATTATTATGGTTTATCATCGTTTATAATTTAATAATCATTTAACGTTGAAATTCGATATAATATTCCGGCGGAATTATTCTTTCACTATCATAATGAATTTAATAGCAGCAAATTTGATATATAAACGTAATAATGAATGCAACGAAAGTAAAGGTATTATATTCACTTTCGTTAAAGTAATCGGTTAATCATTAGAATACAATCTAACGATTATCAATATTAAAGATCGCTTGTTTACTTCTTATAGCTTCGCCGCCTTCCGCATATTTTATATCTTCGTTCAACGTTTTAATTTTAGTACACGAACAGCTTTCATAAATCGTCAGAGCTAATCTGTTACTATGTAATCAGGAATGATAATTAAAAACTGAGCAGGTTAATTAGCCTAGTTCCATAAAGGACCAAATTAAAAATCCAATCAACAACGTATTTGAGCCAAGCTTAAATTCGATGCATGTGTTAAATTAACATTTCAACTTATTAATAATTCAACGATACTCTCCGCTGCATTGATCCTTTTTTTTTTTTTTAATTTAGAACGAAATACAATAGCCTGCTATTTTATTTATTGCCGTTACACGCTGTCGCTATTATCAGTTGTTTCGGAAAACTAGAAATAACAGGGAATTACATTTCTATATATCCGTCGCTCGTTACATTACATTGACGTTTTATAGATATTTATAACGACGGTCTCTGACATTTACGTTGTCGATCGATGTAAGATAAATGAATTTCAGGAAGGAAGAGAATTGACATTTGATCATTTCAATTGCAATTACACGTAATCACAAACCATTTCGATAAAGGGAAATTTAATTTTACAAATACGAAATAAACCGAACAGATCGTCAACATATTTTTAACCCTTCAATAAATAGACACAGTAGAGGCCATTCGATTCTGAAATTGAAATCTGAATTTTCATTTCGGTTATCACGGTATAACGGAGAACTTTAGAATCTTTAACGTTCATGTACGTCCGAATATAAAAGGAAAAACTTAACGAGTAAACGCACGTTAGATTGATTTTTATGAAACAGAAATTACAATAAATGAAATTATCACTCAGAAACATTCACTCAGCGTTTCGTCTATCCTTGGTTCGTACGAATACCGAAAAATTCTATTTTATCATATCATTTATCTAGTAATCCTGATCAATTATTTTCTAATGTTATAGAAAACCAGCAGGTGTTGCAACGTTCATTAACGAGCATGTACATATGTTAGCCATGAGATGTAGATTATACCTTTTAGTAAACAATTTCATTTGCCGTGGAAATTGAAGTTAGGACGTTTTAACGCTTTTTATTCCCCTTTTTTGCTTCTTATGACGCTATAACCATAACGCACTGGCAATGGTGATAATGTTTTTAAACTTTCTTTCTTTTGTTCATATTATGTTGCACATAAATATACGTGAAATAAGGTAATAATAATAATAGTAATAATAGTAATAATAATAATAATAATAATAATAATAATAATAATAATAATAATAGTCGCTTATAAGTTTCCACTCACAGGGATGTTGTTACATTAGGCTGTTGCAATTTGTTTGAAACGACAAGTATATTCGTCAAACACAAAGTGACTGCTACAATACAGAATTAAGTTGTAATAAAACGACCGTTTCATTTTTTAATGTTATTACCAACAGGGCTCGTCGTGAGGTAAAATATTGCCACTTCTTTGTGACGACTATACTCGTCGAAGACGGCTAACTGGTTAAGTCTATCCGTTTAATGTACTTATCATTTTCCACAGCTGCCTGCTGTCTTCCTATGAAATGTTCTACTTTCCTCTTATAAAATTTCTACGGAGACGAGTTCCATTGTCGCAAATTTCGCTCCTCGATCAATCGAATTATTTATGGGATGCTCCGACAACCATAATAGGTAGAGCAACGCGATGAAAATAATATAATACGTTGATATAACGTATAAATTAATTATATCACGTATCATGGAATGATATATCATCGATAATGTCATTACCAAAGCGTCGATCTGAATAGTTTCGTTTAAGTTTGATAGCTAATCGCTAGCAAACTGCGTCGTAATAAATTGTCCTGGCTGATAGGAAGCAATTGTACAAATTGAACGCGCGAATAGTCCGAGGAATTGTCTGAAGAAAGCATTATCTCTTGGAAATTTCATTAGAAGGTAAACACTGCGTGGGTGGAACCCTATCTGTAAATTTGCAGTTATTTCTTATTGGGTGATCTCCTCGTTAATTTTACAGGGGGTACTAACAAGCAGACTGACGAACGAGGGTAACATTCCCTTTTGAACGCTTCTGCGAATTCTCCGTTGCCTTTGCCAGCTTTCTGTCCGATTATACAAAATCTATCAAACGAGAATTTATCAATAAACCGCAGATTGTCGTACAAATTAATATAATTGTATATATTAATATAATTGTAAATATTATTGGCGGAACGGAGCTTAAATAAAGTACTTTGCCTCTGATAATTCACATATTTTCGCCGTGCTACGCACAAATTTTCTAACAAACGTATAAATATTAGCGGCATACTTGAAAACCACAAATACGATAAGTTCGTGTTTGTTCATTCGATGACCTTCGTGTCGCTTGTTGACTACAAAGAAATATTTTGATAAATAAGACATAATCGATAAATAATAATTATAAAAATAAACGAATAAGTAAATCTAGAATATTTTGCAAAGGAACAGTAATACTGGAGCAACTCTTCTGTTGGTCCAACTTAATAAACTTGATTGCAGAAGATAAAATTCTCGATCGTTGATCAAAGCAAAGTCGAAGATGCAAAGACACCTCTCTACACGCTGGAAGCATAAAACTTCACAAGATAAAATAAAAGATCGAAATCGTAAATTTGAAGGGATAAAGTCGCTGTTCCGATGTAAGCGAGATATCATTAACTTTCACTCTCACCTACGAATGGTCATAAATGTCTCAAAGCGTACAGAAGACACCAGGGAGAAACGATATAGCATCGATAAAACTTTTATTATTAAAAAAAAAATTACCACATTCGAAGTTTTTATTTGGGGACTTTGAAACGCTCCCTGCTAAAAACCTTTAACGCCCCCCCCCCCCCTATATCTTCTTCTTTTTATACCTCGGAAGCAGTTTCACAAGTTTCCTGCCCTTTTCATTATTTTAGACCTAATAAGAAGATATTTTTAAGGTGAAAAAGGCAGTACGTTTATCATCGATGTCAGTCCGCTTAGATTCTATGGTAAATTCATACAGAATATCTTAATCAGTTAATTGTCTTTGACGAGTATACTCGTCGTGCGTAAAAAATAGTTAAAACTTGCTGTTTTCAATTGCGATAAATTTCGGCAATAAAGTTGAAAAATAAAAAAGTCGTTTCGTTACAACTTAACACTAGAACTACCGATAGTTAACACGAAGCTATTTCTACTAAAACCAACGAAAATGACTGGTCTTTAAAAAATACGTAACAATGGAATATTTTTATATTTAGTGATTTATTACTTTCTTACAGAAGGAATTCCATGTTATGTAGTGCATTTTTGGGATTATTAATCCATCTGGGACCATCATCCCTGAACTAGGATTGATACACTTATAATAGGATTGATACACTTCCTGATAAATGTTATCATTATATCGAATGACACGCAGTAAAAATTTTAAGAACGCGTGGCAAGTTGTACAAAACGAGGCAACTGGTTAATTGGGATTCAGATTGTGGGAAACAGATTGTGGGACCCTTTTACCCTTTTACACCTTGACAAGTACCGGGTATTTTAACTGATATTGGTATAGGTAGCCTTGATACATTATTTTGAGTTTGAATACATAAAAAACAAAACAAGATTCATTATATTATTCTTTTAGTTATCGTTGCAAAAGTCATTACATCATTGCGGAAAAAAATATAACATGAAGTAGGAATTTTAAAATAAAATTGTAAAACCAATCAATTTCACTAGTTATTCTGGTTTAGTTTATTTGACAACTTAATTCCATACTACACAGTTGCACATACCCTGTGTTTGAATATACTCGTCATCGCTTTTTAGGAAAACGTTTTCCAAACAGGTGGCAACAGTCGACTGGCCAAGTAGATTATTAGCAACTTCGTCAAGAAAGTTTCTAATTTTATGAAGGAAACGTAAAATGTAGAAATTGGTAATTTTAAACACGAAAAAAATGTAAAGATTGTATAGCTTCAGTATAGGTTCAGTCGCTATCTCCCTTTCAGAACATTTTAGAAATCATCTACAAGATCATATTGACCATTAATTCTCAATCTTTTCGTCCCCTTCGTGTCTCTTATGTCAGATTGAAGGGAATGTCAACGATAATTTACCTTCTATCCTTGGTGAACAACTTTCAGATAGAAATGGCGGAACCTTCAAGATATATCGAATGATATTTATTAAGCCGTCCCATTAGGGTGAACGAGAACGGAATGTAGCATTAACTTGGTACATAAAATCCCACCCCACTTTGTCTCCAGCATATTGCTTGTACGGTTCTGCAACCATGTAACATTTGCCCCTAATGCGATACAAGTATGAGAAGAGCTTCGGTATGTTGCAGCCTAAGTATCGTGAATTACGAGCGCAATAAAAATGTTAATGCTACAACAAGGAAAACAACGTTCCGATTTGTTTAATTCTTTTAATTCGAATCACGAAAAAAGCACATGTTCATTCAAAATGATAGTAATCCGTGTTATGAAAGAAGCAAGGACGAGCATATAAATTGATTTGAATTTTTCAAAATATTTGTTCAGATGGCGAATCGAAGAGATGAAAGGCGAATCGAAAGTTGAAAGATTTCGGAATAAATTATTTTTTTAACGTTCTGTACGTGTGCGAATCTTCGAAAGATGTTCCAATTTCCGTTGCTCTAAACCCAGATAAAGAAAGCTTGAAAAATAAACCTCTACCTTGTTCATCGCAAAAACTCAAGTCGTTTGATCTGACCTTACGAAGAAATTATTCAATTGCGAAGGATGTTGCGATAGTATTGCCGTTCACTGTACATGACCATTCTATGGCAAATCGATCATTTTTTCGCGTCGATGTCAGGGATACTTTTTTTTCCAACTTGCCAACTCGAGAAAGCGAAAAAACTTTCGACAGATCTAACTCACGAAGATGGAAGAGATCGATTTACGTAAATGGAAAGATGCGTAGCTATCTTTGAATAAATAAAAAACTTACATATTATTTAAACGAAAAAGGTCGTTTCAACAAAGATCCATTTTGAGATCAAAACAAAGATCCAAAATTTCTCCCTATCGCGCTCTCTTTTCTCTCATCTTTACACACTCATTGTGTAATATCATGGTCATATAGCAGTTTCAACAATGTTTCGACCATGTAACGAGCTATCCTAATCACATCGAACTACCACGGAAAATGCAGTCGAACAAGCAGACTAACGCCAATGATTCATAGACTCGTGGCAAACGAAAATTAATCGCTGCGAGTCTTTTTCCTGTCGTTGCTATATACTATGTATGTATGTATGTATGTATGTATATATGTTCGTACATTTATATATGTAGCCTGCTCCGGACATACAGATAATAACAGATAATAACCGAAGAGAAATATCCAGGCTGTGTCACACGACAAAAGCCACTAGCATGATTTAGGATGCCACCAGTGTTAAAGGATATGCATCTATTATTTATAGTGATAAAAATTCTATTACTTTCTTCTCACAGTACTGTGTCTAACTAGACTGTGAATATTTATTGCGCGCTCATATTTCCACGAAAATAATTAAGAGAGACACTTGAACCGGAAGTTGCCGTTATTTGTTAAATATTATATTAGATCGTGGCAAAAGTTTCTTTCGTTCTATAAGGAAATCATAGACGCGCAACATTTTTCTGTTTTCTATTATTTTATCGAATTACGTACGATCCATTTTGTCCTATTAAGATGAAGATCGCATTGTTTGACTGAATTTTCGTGTTTGTATAAAGATGCGTTGTCGTAAAAGATATGTTCGTAAAACAAAGACGATTAGGGGACAACCTGCTGTTGTTACAAGCAACAGGTACTCTACTTTAGATATTTTATACGTTTACGTATACGACATCCGATACGTTTTTACACGTTATGAGCTCGTTGTATCCATTTCTGCATGATTTCAGATTTCTCTTGAACGTATAAAACGACCACGATATACATATTCCAACGAAAATAAATAAAAACGCGCTTCATTAACCAGGCACACGTCAACGCGTAAATTCAACAAATTGTGGAACTTTGAAATTGCACGCAGAGAATACGTGGATGCGTATGGCGCAATTTTTATTTTCTGCCACAATTCACCCTCGGAGAGTGAAATCTACCTCTGAAAATTTCCCGCTATTGCTGTAACATTGACGGATACTTTTATCGAACGATAGGCGCTGATCGAAAGATGTAACTCTCGTCCGAAAAGTTTCTTTCTATGTATACTTGTAGCTTGAAAGCTATAACGGAAAATCGGAAAGTAGGTCGATTCTCGGAGGTGAATTTCATCCCCTTAGAGCAACTTTGGACAGCGAAAGAATGTCCTGTACGCGTCTCGGAAGTTTCATAATCTTTCGAAACTTGTCTTGTAAGTAGAAAATTTGCTTATATCTGTTTTGAATATTTTATACGCTTCTGCATTATTTCGTACACTCTGTGTACTCGTTTTCGAATTTCTTATAAACGCAGAGAAAACGTACGCGACGACTGTTCTATGCATCTCGTTTTTTGAAAATGAACGACAATCGCAAGAACTTGTAACGTTGAAGAACGAGCCACTGACTGTCGTCGTTGATCTTTCAGATCATCCTCGCTTTTATTTAATTACAGCTAAGTGGAAAACATCGGTAGCGAACACAACGTCGTCGATATCCCGTACAATACGTCGTGTTACGATATTACGGTGAACATCATTTGTCAGCATCGGCTTCCCGTTGCCTTCGGCTTGCGATCTGATCTTTACAATTCTTGCGAATACGCCTTTCAACGACGCTTTAAATTCGTGGCCGTTTTCCAGGACAACGCACACCGCGCCCGATAGAAATATCGAAAGCGAAAGCTTTCTCTTGTTGGCGGATAAATGCCCGTGAAAGCTCCGGATCGATAAAGGACACGGTATGTTAAATTCTTTTTCTTCGAAACAGGTCTGATGCGGCTTTCGATTTCCCGGAGAAGCGATTCACGCGATAATCGTTTCCCTTTGCGACGATTTTGTGAAAAGCTTTTCCGCTACACACGACAGATCGTCACTCTTTCTATCGAATAATCCAAGCCGAATCCAAGTTCGACAAGACCAATTCTGCAAAATTCCTGTCTCTCGCTATTTCTCGTGTAGAAGATTTACTAAGTTGAAATTTCACAGATCGTAGCTGCTAAGCTACTCGTAAATTACTTGCAAATCCTTTCGTAACTTGTATCTCGTCCTTGCATCGTGTTTCTGCATATTCTTCCCAATAAATTCTAATTAAACCGCGGATCCATATTTTGGAGAATGTAAAAAGGTAGAATCTCGGTTGAAAATTGCCTTACCAACCAATTGCTGTAGAAAACGCTACTTTATATATTTTATATATTTTTTCGTGTTCCATTTCGAATTTCCTATGAATGGAATTCAGGAATCCTAGGAATGGAATAAATGGAGTATTAAAATCTTTCCGTTTAATTACAAGGTGGTCACAAAGCGGAAAGGTCAATGAAAATATTCTTGTCGCGCTTTTTCTCCTCTGCGATCTTCCGAGACGTTAAGAAAATCGAAATTGTAGGATTTTAAAAACGAACGTAAGACTTTGACGTTATTGAGAAAAATATTTTGACGTGAAACGATATCGCGATAAAGCCCGCTTAAGCTCGGTATTATCCTCGACGTAGAATAAACTTCTGCCTTTTTTTTAACTCGTCGAAGTTGCCTTAAGTTGTTTTAGCTGTCATCCTGCGCTATTTTCACTATCACTAAAAATTTCTCTCAGAAATTCCAACGAGAAGCAAAATTAAATAAATCGGCGTGCATAGTAATTGCGTTTTGTTATCACGACAAGAATCGCGTTAGTAGGAACGCAGTTTCAGCTTTTTTATTCGCCGCCAAAACGTTCATTTTTGATACTGTCAGTTTCGTTTGGATGGAAAAAGGGAAAAAAGAAAGGGAGATAATTCGGACGTCTTACTCGGCAACTTTGCCTTCTTAATTAGCAGCGAGTCAACGACTTGTACGAAATTCTCCATATTAGTCGGCGGCAGCTAATCGCGACAAATGGCGTGCAACGATGTGCAACTTATCGTACAGCTGCGAAAAAAAGCTATTCAGCTCGTTCGAGCAGGTTTAGTAATTTTAACGGCATAAGACATGTCCAACGTTTCGTGGAAAATTTTATCTGCGCTCTGTTTTTCTTTTATCGTTTTATTTCCGTGACTTGGAGATCACTTCCAGGCTGAGCAAAGGGAATATTTTAATACCAGATCAAAAAGGGAAACAGCCTATCAAATCGAACGATGGAAGGTTTTTTAAAATAGATGACAAATCTGCCAAGTTCTGGGTCCCGTTAAGAGCATAACTAACTTACAACTGCGTGAACTAGATCGCTGGTGTTCACGCGTAAATTCATTCGTACCTTCATCGAAGCGATAAAAAATATTTTTTAATAAAATTTCGGATCGATGGAATTACGAATTTCCATAAAAATATGCGAGCCAAATTAAAATTTGTTTCGTCCACTATCGATATTGCCACATCTACAATGTGTTTTCCGCTTCTCACGTTTCGCGTATATTTTTTTTTTTTTTTTTTTTTTTTTTCATGCTACGCGAATTTCCATAAATATATAAACATCGGCAGTCTAATTGAAACCCTGAAACCCTCGAACCGATGTATTTCGTTCGAAAATCAACTAAAGCGATGTTTTTCGATAATTCGAGAAATTAGTTAACAACGAATTCGATTTGATATGTTTTCATTGGACGCGTTCGCTTTAATTGCCCTTTCATCGAACGCTTTGCCTCGGTCCCCTGTCTTAAACATTTCCTCGGAGGATGAACTTCTTAACGGACTTGATGAACGGTGTGGACTTAACGAAGGTAATTTTTTATACTCGCGGAATGATCTTTTTCAGAGAATCTTAACGATGGTCGAGCTGATAGAAGGAGCAATGCATGTTTTTTAAACGTCTTCGTTTAAATCATTACGAGATATTCGAATGAGTTGTAATCGACCATAAGCGTATCGTAATTGAATTATTAATTATTTATTAGAACAAACGATAATTAATATATATTTCTCGATGATACGTTTCTACGTGATATATCTCTTTTTCGTGAAAATTATCTCCTGAATTTTCCACCGTTTTGTACACCATGGTAAATATGTTCGTGAAATAGCTTTCACGATAAAAGTCTCTCGTACCTGCACGATAATAAAACTGTTTTTATTAAATCTCTTTCATTGTTTTCGAACAGAAAATCTATTCTCTGTTGTTTCTTATACGACGCGAAATACGTTCTACGACAGTGCGTTACCGTATAAAGGTTAAACTGTGTACCGTAAAAGGTCAGGCTACAATTGTTGAGAAAGTTGTTTTGAAAATAATGGAAAACGTCAAGATAAAATCAGCATTTCTATCGGTTTAATATCTTTGCATGGAATACAAATTTTATTAATTTTAAAACAATTGACGTTATTTTCAGCAAGTTATTCGGTAAAAAATTCAATCGATATTTCACAAACCGGTTGTTCAACGGATATTCCTTTCTCCGTGGTTGCACAGAATACACATTTTTTAATTTTTTTTTTTTTCTTATCGAACCTCTGAATTCGTATCACAGTTGCGTATAAATATGCACGACGTAAAATTGCGTTAGACGCTTAATTTGCAATTCTTTCGAAGAATAAAAACACGCGAGTAATCTCTGCAGTAAATTAATAAATTTACTTGAAGGGTACTTGCGCGAAGAAAACATTGTAAATTGCAAAATTGAATAATTTTGATGTTTTACCGAAGAACGTTCTACGTACCGATAAAAATACCGTATTATGAAATTTAACTGTGATTTCACTTACCGAATAAGCTACCACCAACACTGGAAGATTGTGTCGCAAGGTCGTTTCTGTGAAAAAAGAATATAAATTTCAATAAACATTGGTCGATCGTTTCTTAGCTTTCGTCTATGCCATCGATCTCGACGAATAGAATTTCCTTTGCAAGTAACAGCCGACACACACACACACGCGTCTCTACCCGTACGCTTCCCTCGTTCGTGAATCTGGAATATGTTAAGGCTGAACTACATCAAGTTTTCTCCTGCTGGCGAAAAAACTTGTTTCTTGGCACTCGAGGTGATTTCTACGAGAACTCTTAGCTTGGTACGTTAAGAGCTGTACAGGCTACGCCGCCAAACTATACGTCGCTTGATAACTCGAATCACTTTGAATCGCAAACAACTGCAACACGAGCCAGAGAAGCGTTAATGGATTGCCGATCCCCGAACCGAGTGCCAAAACGCACTCTACGCGCACTGTTTTTACTCTGCTCAAACCGAGGAGGAAAAAAAAAAAGAAATAAAGGCACCTCATCCTCGTTGATCGATAGGATCGTTCTGTTTTGTGTCTGTTGGGGTAAACGAAGTAGCACAAGGTACGTTCCATCACGTTGCGAAACTCGTTCGCACATCGAAGGTAAATGAAGATACGTTTGAAGGAATGAATCCAATTAACTCCGCGAATTGGATGTGAATTCGAACAAAGCCAATAGGAAGCTGCGTCGATTCTCGAATTCTTCCAATAATTGGACAATAATGCCGGCCGCGGGTCAAAGATTGCCGCGCCGGGTTGAACGATAATCGATACTCGGCAATTTTATCAACGAACAATACGCAAACTGTTGTTTCGCGACGGACGCTATCGATAGAGCTGACGGTCGATGACGCCGCTCGAGAATCGTGCAAGGGACAGCAGTTATTTCTTTGCTATTATTCGGATTAAAGGTTTCCATGCACTTCACCACATTCGAATCGTTAAATTGCACCGCTGTTGACGTACTTGCGTCCTCTGCTCCCATTGCCATGCACTCGAGCGTCGCATCGAATTTTTGTTGTTCGCTGTTATTCAAAGTCACGTCAATCACAAAGACTTTCGGCTGCTATTTCGCGTTAATTCAATTCGAGGATCAAAAAGCGGATTAACCGCGTACCAATGGCGACATTGACGCGAACGAGGCGAGTTATTGTTCCCTCGAGTTTGCCAGCAACCTATATGTTTGTTTTATATTCGCTTCTCATTATCCTCGCTCTCCTGGGTAGCACAGAATTTCAGTTACGTTTCTCCTTGGTTTACGTCCATGGTCTACTCTTTCAACCAACGACCTTCGCGTCTCTCCTACTGAACATCTACGCTCGAAGCTTGAAACTTAAACTTCACCTTCGAACGTACCTCTAACTACTTGTACTATCGCTGCGCCTAAACTTTGACAACGTACAGACGTACAAGATGTGAAACTCAGTGTGAGAATATGCAAAAGACGTATCAACACGACGGACCACGAACAGGCCACGGAGGTCTATTACGAAACTTCAAGACACAAACGGAAGTTGTGTAATTAAAAGAAAATAGTTCGACGTATTACTACGAAGTAGCTCAATTTCCTTAACACTTTGACTGACACGCCGAAATCACATGTTTCACTCAGCACGCCACGGGAATATTTTTATTGTTCCAAGCATATAATGGCAAAATAATAATAAAATGACGATGTAAGACAACATTCTTCCCCAATGGACCATTTATCTTATTGGTGGTCAGGGGAGGCCACTGTGGCGCCTTGGTAACAATTGATAGCGACGCATTATAACAAGGCTTCGTTTATTTCAACAAACCAGTCGCATTCGTTATTTCGTCGCAAGCAAAACGTCCAGAATATATCGTTGAAACGTGTAGAAGATATTAGTAAACAGTATTTGCTCATTCTATATATAATAGTGTAGTATCGTGGACAAAAGGCCTAAGATATCTGCCGAATCGTAAACAATGTCGCGAGAGCCGCGGCATCGTCGGGTACATCAATGTGTCGTCGATCCTTTTTAAGTGGATAGTTTCGTGGAAAGGGCCCGCGTGACCCTGGCCACGGGCGTTTCGGGACACGTGTCTCGAACGGCGGGAAAAGACAAAGAGACGTTAAAGTCAGTATTAGTTGAGAAGCCGGAGAGAACGGATGCAAAAGGTGTGCAGAGTGTGAATTGAGAAGCGAGAGCGAGCGAGTGTAGAAGCCGAAGAGTGTGAATCGGGAAGTCGAAAGCCGCGTCTGAAAATAAGACGTACGACAGCATTGTAATTATTTCGTTGCTTCGAATATTATTAATTAAATCAAAACATCATTACTTGTCCTTTCCTCTAAGACCCATTAAGATACTATAATAGTAAGGTATGTGCACACTTCTAACTTGAATTATATGATTATAAAGCAGCATTTACGATTATTTTCTAGTAATCTTAACTTAATGAAGAACGAAAAAGATTTCAATTTGAACGTTGAATCGCGAAAATTTTAAATATAATATAAATTAATATAAATTTTAAATCGCGAATTTTAAAAAGCAGGAAGGGCAGGCAGGGACACGGCGCAACAAGCGCTGGAGCTTTGTCCGGCGTGGGAGCTACACAGCTACTCCCTGCGGCATGTCATAGGTGAAAGATTGACACACCCTCGGCGATTCTAGAAACGATGTTGAGAGCGAACCATAGGAATACGAGGCTGTCCGCCTCTTTTGCGAGCGAGCAGAAAGGGAGAGAAAGAAGAACTCTCACCCTTGTAGGATAACGCATGCAGGGGGATGGCGGTCAGGCGGCCCTAGAACCGCTTCATCGCCGTCCCAACGGACCCACGACTAAAACAGGGGATAACGCTAGGGGCAATGCCCCCCACCCTAGCATCAAATTCAACAGTCGGAGAATTATTAGGATTGGCTCGAACAAGAGGACGACGGAAAAGGGTGCAACTGAAGACAATTCATGAGAGGTTCCTGGAGCACTCCTGTCGTACGCGTAGGATGATCATCGTGAAATTTTAGTCGGTAAGAGTCCGACACTACTCTACTGTTACCGATTATTAGCAGCAGCGGAGTGTTCATGAGGATTTCTTCACGTACAAAAAGAAAGAAAAAGGTGGAAGAGTAATAAATAGCAAGAAGAAAAATACCGACTAAACAGTCGCAAATTCTTTTCATAGTTGCAACGTGAATCCCATAGAATTGGATAAAGTAAATTGATCGAAAAAATGACGAATGTTAATGTTACGCATGAACGCAACTATCCTGTTATCGGGTTCAAGAATGCGCATGGGTCGTGGCTTATTAACGCGTATATCGTCAGGCACATAGCTGTGCTGTGGTACTCCGGGGCACAAGGACCTCTGTTTTCGTGTTACCTAAGGGTAGTTACGATACAAACGGGTCGATTGAGCGGTCGATGAGAAATTTGAGTAAGTCTCTCCCTGCGGAAACGCGAGTTTGGTCGACTAGTCTGGGTCAAGGGTCGAGCGACGGATAAAATTTTCGCGTGCAAACGCAAAAATTTAATTGCGTAGATTGGTAAAACCTCGGTTCGGTAATAAATAGAGTTCGCTTAAAAATAAAGAGACCTCGTTTCAAACGAATCAATGTGCACAGTGCACGACGTCGTAGTAATGATCAGTGGCTTCTTCTTTGCAACTTGTAGCGAGTTAGACAATGAGTTTCCACTATATCTCGTTTATCTCACGAGTAACCCGCGCATCTCGCGAATTAGAAACGTAGTTTAAAGTTTCGATATCCAGTAAAACACTCGTGGCCATCAGCGACGTGTTTTTAACATTTTAGATCTTGTTTAGCAGATTCGCTTGTTTATGAGACTCTGTTGTCCTCTTCGATTTGTTCGCGCAGTATCGCCCGACGGAACGGAAATTGCAAGCTGCAAGCTGCTCTTGGCTTTATTTGCAAATTTATTCGTGCGCACATATTTCTAATTACGATTAACATCACCAAGCAAGAGCAACGCAATCGATTGTCACACGAATCTCTTGACACGTGCGATTTATGGCGAGAAAGAGGCAAAACCGTGTCGGCGAATTTGGCACGACTTGCAAATTGCCAGTGTTACACGGTCAAGTGAATAAATATTCGCGTGTCTATTTCGTTCGTCGATGGAAAAATTTTATCAGCTCTGTAACTGATACGTTTTACGGCACGACGAACGATTTATAGCAAATTCTTAATGCTTACGATATAATTTGCCAAGAGTTTATACCATCGAGTTTATAGAAGCTTGATCACCGGTCGAATATCCTGTCAAGATATTTGATATTTCGAATTTACGTCTATATCGATAAAATCAGCAACACGGTAAAATGATACAGCAGTTGCCCTACGCGTTATTTTATATATTTTTATCAATAGCGTAGCATCGTTTTAGAAAATTATTGTAAGAGACTACTAGAATTATTTTCTGTTTATTATTTTACGTTTTTCTCTAATTTCAAACACCACGATCAAGTTGGAATAAAGTTAAATTGAAATATATCGATAAGAAGTGAAATTGCATGGCATATGTGAAAAAATAGACGAAATAGATTTTCATGATCTTGATGGCGTAAAGCGTCAAGCGTAATACTAGCAATGTCAATACTAATGTCGATACCGGCAGTAAATTGATCTTGGTGGTTTAACGCACGGACAATCAAGTGCAACCGTGCAACATGCGGATTTAATCAAATTACATTAGAAAATTATGTATGTACACGAACGATACATGGCATATTTAACCCTTTGTATTCCTGTGTGGAGTGTGACTCGACATCAGTTTTTACCTCAGGAACTCCTTTGTCGAGTCCCACTAGACATTCTTTCAGACCCACCTTTTTTGTGAAACGCGCGAAAAAAAAGTCAGGATTGCATCCTGGAAGTTGTTCCAAGATATACCATACACTTAAAAATTACAAGGTACGACAATAGTGTGAATAAAACTGGTATTTAAATGAATTTGTTTCTTCCTTTGTTTATTTAAATTGTCTTCTTTTTTAGTTAAAGTAAATTTCAAACTGAATTTAAAAGCGTTGCGAGCTGCTGGTAACGAAATTGAAATAAAATTCGGAGTGGAAAGGGTTAATATCAAAGTCACCTAAAGAAATCAAAGTATCCGATATGATTGAAACTTAAAGACAGCCTCTCGTTTGACAAAACAATATTTTACCACTAAGTTCTTTTCTATCAGGTAAAAGCTAATTCTCGGATTATCGAAATCCACGATTACAAATATTAATTTCGACAAACGTTCTCGAGATCGAGCCTCCGTTCATCGATTAAAATATAAACTGTGTTTATCTGAAATTGCTCGTACATGCTGCGACGTAGAATTTTTTTTCAACGATGCTCGACAATTTCACTTTCAATTGTAAAAAATGTTACGCATCGAGCGGAAACACCTGACTCGAAACGATAACGTTTCATCAGAAAAATCGGAATGTTTCTATTTTTCTATGTTTCGTAGAACTGGCGTTTCTCGTTCGTCGTTTAATTCGTGTTTTGAATGATGTTGAGTTTGACGTTGACTGATCGAAGAACGAGTGGATGAATTTGTAATAGAAAAGTATACTGAAATGATTAAAGGTATAAATATAAGGTATAAATTAAAGGTATAAATAAATATAAAGGTATAAATATAATATAATACTGATTCAGATCCTTAATCTTTTAGTATTACTAGAAAATGGAAGGATAGGGAGCACGTTCATAAATTTATGGCAAAAGAATATTACCAAAAAAGGTAAGCTTCTGGCTTTGGCTAGAGGCTACAGGGAACATAAAGAGAAATCTGTTTATTAGTTTCTTTGTTCCTAGACCTTGCAACCCAGAACATAATATACATTCAAGGGTAGGATAATATGCGCCGCTCCTTATTTGCAATATATCTGCGTAATAGCAGTCTCCAGGCCATGGATATACATAAATAAAGATGTAGAATTTTTCATGAAGTTACTTCAACAGATGAAATATACGATAAATCGCAAGTTAATCACTTCTAAAACAGCGTCTTTTTGTGATTTTTTTTTTAGAAGGAAAAGAAAGAAACGAAGTTATTGAATTTTGAGGTATGTTTTTATATATATTTAACGAATACAAAAAATTTCTTTTTGAAGTAAAAGAAAAATTATAACAGCGTAAAATTATTTCTAAGCCTATTTCATGGGCTGCATTTTTCAATCGGCGTGATCCTCGACTGAAACGAAGAACCAAAAAAGGATTAAATTATTATATATTTTTCTTCTCGATGGACTAAAAAAAAAGAAGGCGGAAAATAAAAAAATGTGTTTTGTAAGAAGAAAGAATAAACTTCAAGGTGCTATAACAATTATTTAAATCAACTTTTTGACAAACTTTTTTAGTTCATCGAGAAGAAAAATATATAATAATTTAATCCTTTCTAGTTTTTCCGTTTCAGTCAAGAATTACGAGGTGAATCTTTCACGCCGACTGAAAACGATTAGAAATCTGATATAATTTTTTTGTTAACATTAAAAAAAATTTGTTGTATTCGTTAAATATATATAAAGCCACACCTCAAAATTCAATAACTTCGTTTCTTTCTTTCCCTTCTAAAAAAAATCACAAAAAGACGCTGTTTTAGAACATTCTAATTCAGGACACCCCGTTAAATAATCATATCGTCGAAGTACGTAAGAATTTAAAGCGAGGATCAGCTTCGTGACAGAGCTCGTCTCTGCGTACGAGCGATAAGTCAGGAAAACGTTGATATTTAACTAAAAGTTATTACCGTATACGCGTAAACGTGTTCCTGTCGCATCTACTTCACGGGCTGCAACGCTAGGCGTTCTGACGCGTCATAATCTTTTAGTCGGCTAAATGTAATATCAATCGTTAGCAGAGAAACGTGAAAGCATTTCGGAGTATTTCTATGTACGAGGATTTATCGAGAAAGATATTAAAAATACATTTATCAAACAGCTTACAGCTTAAACAACTGCACACGCCTCTCTGCCTGCGTCTTTACGTAGAAAATATTTTTTCTATCCAAGAGATGTACGCAGATTTTTCCAACTGACCGTATTTTCACTGTATTAAAAGGCTCTATACTACGAAACACGTAATACTTTCTACGAAACCATTTAATAACAAAAGCGACGTAGAAACGTTCGTTCTGTTGCACAGGCGAACGATTAAAATGCGTTTCTTTCATTTCACAGTTTTTACGGGATTCAGAGAGACCGCTGCGGATGTTAAACCGCGTTCGACAAAAATGGCGGAAGACGATTTATCTAAAGTTGTCAGGAAACGAGAACAGTTTATATAATTGGAGTTCGTATAATGGAAGCTTACCAATTTTTCTCGCTACGTATCGCTCTTTGCTCGAATAATACCAGCAAACGTTCCGTTAATTGGGCGTTAATTAAAGTTTTGTTTCAATAAACGCATTTCTACTCTACTTGTATTTTTCTCGATAAATCCCGTGTACGCAGCGAACGCTGAAATGCTTCTACGTTTCCATGCTAACGGTCCATGTTACCATTTAGCCGACTAATTGTCAGTGATTAATAAATTGTGATAATTGCTCGATAAAAAGCGAGTGATAAGTGAATTTATGATACGATTAATCAGCTCTTCCAGATCTCTTTGAAAGCGTGTGCCTAGAATGTGTCGCAAAAGGTAAACGGTGACGAGTATACTCGTCAAACACGGAGTACGTGTGGCTGTTATAACGTAGAATGAAATTGCAACGAAACGACTGTTTTATCTTGTAATTTTATTAATGTCGGGCTAACATTTGGCAATGGCGTAACTCGTATGATGTAACTGAGCGAGAAAACGTTGTTTATAAAGCTTAAAGCGTCGTGTATGGTAATACCCCATACAAAATGTTTTATGGAAACATCGATGGATCTCGAAGAGGAGTTTCGCGTTTTACACCTTTCGCTGAAAAGGCGGATGCTGAAATAACGTTATAATCCACATTATATGCAGGTGAGAGGTCAGTGATAAAAGATAAAATGTAAAGACACGATGGATCTGCTATATTCTACGTTCCATCGAACCACGAAATATCTTGGAGCCTTTAAAGCGTACGGAACAGAAAATTTCGTTATCGAAGCAGATGAGAATGTAACAATGTAATGGTGCAAAATTACAATACATATATGCGATATAAAAAGATAAATCTGTTCGTTTCTCACTTGTCTTTTCAACAAAATCCATTATCTTTTATTATCGTAAGTCAGCAGCTAGAATATACGATTAATTCTAAAAATAGTACAAGTGATTTAAGCATTTAAGAGGCACATTTTCGAACAAACTGCTCGTAAAATTGTACGACGCGTAAATCTCACTTTAGAAGGTCGTATATTTTACGAAACGTTTTATTGCGTGTCGGAAAAATACTTTTTAACGCGCTCGAACGCCGAACGTCGAAACGCGTCTAAAAACGAGATACAGCGGCGATCGAAGGGAAGTTTAAAATTCACAAAACTGTGTACGATAACTGTACCTTACGTACTAATTGCAACTTTCATCACCAACAACGTTGAAGACAGTCATCCGTATCAAGCTTGTTCGCAATCCAATTCTTCTTATCAATTACAACTTTTCTTTTTTTCTAAAACTGTCGCGTTTCTTTTATCCTTTTTTTTTTTTTTAAACTTCCTCTCGTCCTCCATCGTATACGACTTGCTGCAATTTCACAGCCACCGGCACGTACGTGCCACAGAATAGACGACCATCGTCGACGATTTTGAACAAATTTTAGAAAGAAGAAAACTTAATAAAATTCGTGATGTATCAATTTGAAGCTGCCTCACCTTATCCGCCAACTTAGATGAAGCAGTAAATACACCGACGTACGGATACTGTTTGCAACCACTGTGCGTCTACATTTCTTTTCCGCCCCTGTCTTTCCCATTCGCCCACACATTTTTTCCCCCGTCACGTATCTCGCACACGCGCGTGCGCTATACGCACATACGGAGAATTACAGCACGCGAACCACACAAATCAGTCTCAATTACGAATTAATAAAGAAAGTCGATGTTTCCCGCGGAGATGGTCCGCGAACTATATCTTCCGGGTATTCGGACGTGATTTCCATTTCGAGATACGATTTGGAATGCCAAAATGAAATTAGCGTGGAGATTTACGTCCGCCAGCCGTGCGATCGACCGATTGCCTCGAAATTAGAGTTGATTGTGGAACAGATTGGAGTTTGTTACTGGCGACGGTTAGCAAACTGTGAGACTAAGATCGTAAAAAGGATTTCGTGCGGCGTATCCTCTGATTAATAGTCTTTTGAACTGTTCATTAAGACGAAACACTGCTGGGTAATGGGCGGAGAGAATTTTCTTGAAATCTGTTTTGCCCCGCAGGGGGTAGACGATCCACGGATATTTTTGACTTGGACGAATTCTACCGACATCTATGGAGGCGTCTCCTAGCGAGCGATTCGTCGTAAGGTTGTTGGGGGCAGACCAATTGGATTCAAAAACCCGAGTACGACGAATTGAAAAATTTCAAAAGCGGAACAAAACCAATTTTCATATCAATGACTGAATCTTTCTGACGATTGGAAAATTGGACGGTTTCCCGAGAATTTCGTGAAACCACGTGTATATATGTCCGCGAATCTTTTCGTCGAGTCTGAAGAATAAATGCACGAATAGAAAATTAGATAACAAACATTAGATCGAGGAAAGCCGTGGAAAACATTAAATATCTTTGCATAGACAATTTTTATCGGATTGTCGGGACGTTTTTATCGAAGTTTCAGTCCTTTTCTATTGCGATTATCTGTGATAAATGATTTACATAAAAATGAATTGAACAAAGGTGAATGTAGAATACGAAATTACCTTTTCCCCAACTTTCAAGCTTTCCCTGCAGTAATATAAAGATTCACGTTCCCTTCGTACATAATATCGAATGTAAAACTTCTAAATAAGAAAGCCAAGCCATCTCTTTGAAATCAGAAATGGTCGATCACTTGAATCTGAATCTTAACAAATAAACATAGATGGTGGCTTCAAAGGTTATTCGATATAAAGAATCTTCGAGTTCGTCATCGAATCTACATGCAATCGCGAAAGGTTAATCGCTGTTCCACGGAGTCTTTCTCGCCCGAAACATTTTACCCGTATTTTATTATGCATCGCTTCTAATTTAACCGACTTATCGAAACAAACGAAATTTACCTATTGCGTAAACTCTCTCGAATAGGACGATGAAAAATAATTTCCAAGCCGCAGGTAGGTAACTCATTGTCGGCGCATTGAAATTCAAATTCTACGAGACACCCGTACACTGCACAGATCGTGGACAGATGGAACATTGGAGGAGACAGAAACGCGAAATTATCGGTAGCGGAGAAAGGAGAAACGAGGTTAAAATGGAAATATAGAAAAAATGTATGAAAGAAGAATGAGTCTAAATATCACATGGCAGAATTGAACTCTTCAGGTAGGTTTCTCCTTTCGATAGACCAGAGGTTACGTGCACTGCATTTAAATGAAAATTGAATTTCCTGTATACGTACTACAAAGTATAGAGTAATTTGCCCATGCGAGATACTTTAAAAAGAAAATTCACTTTCATTCGCTTTCTATTTAGTTCATTAGTTTCGGGAATAAATAATACAGACAGGTAATTCTATTTTACTTTTCGATCATTCTTTCGATCTTTACGTATTAAGCTCTTTCTTTATGTTGCCTGAATTTTCAATACTTGGGAAAATTATTTCCACAATCACGCAATCCAGAATTTCGATTAGTTTTTATTTATTTATTTATTTGAGACGTTAAATATTTCCAACTCTAATTTACTGTCGTTCGAGAGGAAGGCGCGAAAAAGTCGGGTTTAAATCGAATAGACGAGAAGAAGAAGGAATTTTATAACGTTTAAAGCCACGTTTTATTTAATTCTATGGAATAGGTTCGCGGAATATTTTCAATTATTCGATAAACTTAGTTTCTCGTTCGAGCATAAACATGCACTTGCACGTTTCGTCCACGCATTTCCTGCGATACCACGCTCAACGATTAACTAATTATATCATTGTAGAGTATATAGGCTTATTAATTAATATAATAAATTATTATATACTTCAGGTGAACGTACAAGCGCGCGCGTGTGTGATGACTTTATTCGAAAAAAAGAATTTGTTCTTGTCGTTGCGTTGTTCGTTCATTCATTATTCATCTGATTAGTAACATCTGGTTCTTAATACTCGGTCCTAATAGTAATAGCAGTAAGCTGGCTTAATTTTCCTCTAATTTTTAAAATAGTTTTAATATTCAACGCTGTTTAACATTTCATCCTTGGAACACTCTCAGTACGTATGTATAAATAGTGTGTACGTGTGTATTTTTTATCGTAGTTTAGGGTATCTTCCACCTCAATTTCCAAATAGTTTCCTTTAAATTCATTTTTATGAAACAATACTGACACGCAAGAAGGGTACATCAAACAGTCTTCGACTGTTACTTCCTCGTCGATTATTCCACATCACTTGGAAATATTATTTGAAATTTTTATATTTACATTGTGGATATACGAATATTTATATTTTTACGGTCACACTAAAGTGTTAAAACCCGGACAGATATTTGTTGTACTTCTTAAATATCCTAAAGAAGATTATACTTTGAATGTCCTATATATCGTTGCATATTCTGTGAATTCTATGCATCCTTAAATTCTATTACTCGCTTCTTTTATCTTCCGAATCTTTAAATATTTCCCACACAAACGTACAAAACTCTATGATCCGCTTATATCTCGTATACGCGTTACAATCTGATTGTTTCGCACAGAACATGAAACCGGTATACCTGGTCGTTAAAACGTCACCAAATTAATAATGAAACGAACGAATGATGATATTCGTCACATCGTTATTGCTACTTCAACCAACAACCAATCTCGTTCTTTCTGCTCGAGTAAAAAGTCTCGTTAAAAATACCAGTTTTCATTTTATATAAAAAGGAAAAAAATTCCGACCTTACGATATTAATTCTATGCTAATTGAACGTAGTTATCTTCGAAGAAATTGGCTTGCGCGCTTCTTATGCATAAATGCAGCATTTCCGCGTAAGCTGATTCGTTGTTTGCTAGGTCGCGATTTAGCGAGCCATCGAGAGTCAAAAAGCTTTCTTTCTTTGACCCTTGTTCCAATTGGACCGAAACTACGCTCGTTACATCGACGGAAAAAGTACGAAAGATTTCGCAAATCGGAGGAGACGACGCTGGGAACAACGGAAAAGTTCCTCGAAACGTTTATCCGTGGTCGTATCTCGTGCGAGTAATTCCAATCGATGCCCGGGATAAGCGTGACCCGTATTCCATACCGTCGGGTGTTCATCGATGTCACTGAAATTTTCTCTCGCTTTCAACTTCTCTACGCTAGTTAATAAAGCGCGGCAATCGTTGCAGGGTATCTCTCGCACGCGTTTACGCCGAATCGCCTACAACATGAACCGATATCGCGCCTTTTTTCCTTTACTATTGCGCAGCTTCAACTACGACCTTTCCCCGACACGTATTTCAATGCTAGCGGCTGCGACAAAAGCCGCATGAAGCACGGCGAATTAAAAGCGCGTCAGAGTAACGCGGAAAACATTGTTCGTAGTTTTCGTTAAAAAATGATTTGGAAAAGAATTTTACCGTTGCAAAAACGGTGTATGTAAATGGTGGAGATAGGAACAAATGGATAATAGATTTTTTCTTTTGTAGCGCGGGCGATAATATTTAACTTTATCAGGTAAATAGAATACCCGCTCGTTCGACGAATTTTGTTTTACGATCGAGCCCCTATGACTTCAAAAACCTGCACGAGGCTGCAACAATTTTGTTTGATTCCTTTCGTTTCGCTGCCTCCTATAAGTGAAAATAAAGTTTGCTTTAACTCGAATCATCTACACGTCCGGATACGTTATTTTAGCTCTGTAACTCGAGTTTAGAACACGATCTAACCCAGCCCAGACTTCTACATGGCCAAGTTTACCTGTGCGAGTACAACTTCCATATTGCCGCTACTCTAACAAGTTGCTCTCTGCAACTCTAACTTTTCCAGCTATACGTTACGAGCCGTCAGGAACCAATCTTTCTTTCTATTGTTGGCATTGTCTGGAATAACCATAAAGATATAGAGATACAGAGTACGAGAGTCGTACGTTACCGTGTAAATGGATGCGATATGAGAATGGGAAGAGAATGCCGTGTTAGACGGATAAAGGCGCCTTTTGTCCTTGTTCAACGCTAATCTTACCAAGCCCGGTGAAACGACATAGAAAATTTTATTTAAAATTGTGCATTTGCCCTTATTCATTTCGTTCGTCTAACTTTATGCACATTCTTATATTTTTCGATTTCTCAATTTTTGTCAATACGAGAATTTACATAAAGTTGAATGAACAAAAAAAGAAGAAGAAAAAATAACGACTAATGTACAATTTTAAATGAAACTTTAAACGAAACCTTGAAACTCGTCATTTGACTTTGTCAGATTTGGTAAGAGTTAGTGTTAATCAGGTACGATGGTTAATCTGTACACACTTACGTATGTAACTGCGATAACAAAACTTTCCAACGGTTTCGTCGATACAAGTATAACATCGAAGCGTAAGTGCCAATAGGCCTAACCAGTCATCAATATCCCTACAATCCCTCCACCAAATATTTGGAAAAAGGCGTGACGAAAATGACGTTCGAAAACGAAAATTCGTTTCCTTTTGTCGTCTCTCAATATCCCCACTACGCACGCGGTTGGTAGGCGTCCGCTACCGTTGCCACGTGTCAACGGTCAAGGACGAAAATGAAGTTCGAAAAATAAAATTCCTTTCTTTTTGTCGTCTCTCAATATCTCTACTGCGCACGCGGTTGGTAGGCGTCCGCTACCGTTGCCACGTGTCAACGGTCAATGACGAAAGGACGTTCGAAAAATAAAATTCCTTTCTTTTTGTCGTCTCTCAATATCTCTACTGCGCACGCGGTTGGTAGGCGTCCGCCACCATTGCCACGTGTAAACGGTCACGGACGAAAATGACGTTGGAAAAATTAAATTCCTTTCTTTTTGTCGTCTCTCAATATGCCCACTACGCACACGGTTGGTGGGCGTCCGTGACCGTTGTCGTGTAACAATGGTCGTGGACGAAAATGAAGTTTGAAAACTAAAATTCATTTCTTTTTGTCGTCTCTCAATATCCCCACTGCGCACGCGGTTGGTAGGCGTCCGCTACCGTTGCCACGTGTCAACGGTCAAGGACGAAAGGACGTTCGAAAAATAAAATTCCTTTCTTTTTGTCGTCTCTCAATATCTCTACTGTGCACGCGGTTGGTAGGCGTCCGCCACCATTGCCACGTGTAAACGGTCAAGGACGAAAATGACGTTCGAAAAATAAAATTCCTTTCTTTTTGTCGTCTCTCAATATCCCCACTACGCACACGGTTGGTAGGCGTCCGCGACTGTTGTTACGTGACAACGGTCACGGACGCCCACCAACCGCGTGCGTAGTGGGGATATTAAAGGGCGACAAAAAGAAACGAATCGGATCAAGAAAACATTTGTTGAATCGAGAGTTGTACGTAAAGAATCGAAAACGAGAATTGTTAATAAATATACTGTTAAACATCTACACATCCTGCACCAAATAACCTCACGTATTTAGCGTACGAATGTGCGTGCGTTATTAGACGAACGTATTATATATATATTTCGCATTTTCAGTCTTCGTCGTCGTCGATCCTTATCGTTTGAAAAGTCGTACGGTTCCAGAGCATTTGGTCGCAGTCGCAGACCTTTCGGTTAGCGAGCTCGTTAGCGACTGTCTTATGAAACTCTGGGCAAAGAATCACGAGAACTGCGTGCGAATGGCGAAGTATGAACCTACAGTTTTAGGTCTGAATTTAGATCTCGAACGATCGGAACCACACTGAGACAGACGTCTGTCTTTCTTTGTATATTTACGCAAATAACGCGAGACGAAAAATGTAAGACGCAAGTTGTATCCCAACTTCTTCGAAGATCGACGTCAGACGCATATCGATGGAAGCTAAAGGTTTTTCGTCATTGCGCCAGTCATTTCCACCGTGTTTTTACCAACACCTGTCAAATTGGCGGGCAAAGGAAAACGCGTATCTTCTTTCCAAACGACCAATCTAATTTAAAATAATTCGGTGATGGTTGTACGAAGCAAGGGATTTGTCTGGAATAAAATGTTTTAGCTATCGAAGATACAATGGCCAAAATGTTCTTAAAAAAGATGTAATTTATTTATACGATATGAAGCTGTTAGTTGTTGCGACCTTTCTGAGAAGCGTGTTAAAATGCGTCGCGAAAAGTAAGCGACGACGAGTATACTCGTGAAACGTGGAGTATGCGTGGCTGTTATAACACAGAATTAATATTCCACGGATGCTCTGACAAGCATATAGCCTGAATTGCCACGTATTTTTCGAACGATTGAAAAGATCCTTTGGTTCTAATTTGCATTTCTACTCGAAATACGTTTATCGAATTATACAGGCACGATTTTTTTGTTCCGCAAACTTTTCCCATATTTCACGCAACTTGAATATCCATTCTTCCAGAACCTCTCAGGCTTTCCGGCGGGAAACTTTTCAATATGATTTTTTACATCGTCCAAAGAGTTAAAAATCCGAACGAACTTTCCCAGCAGCGTTTAACACGTGTAATATTTTATTAAAAATCAACGAGCATATTTAAAAACATTTACAGTAACGTTTTTCAGCGTGATATGCTTAAAAACATAAATGAAAACATACTTGAAATTTCCTCAATGGAAAGGTACTAAGCAAAGCTTTTATTTTATTAAATTCCTTAAAAATCGGAACGAACTTTCCGACCAACCGATATTATACCTAATACATCGATAACGATTTCGTATTATCCATCGTATCCATCGTATCCATTCGTATTACACATCGAAGATGTAAAGGAGATTGCAACGATTTGTCTGAAAGTTTGTGACCTTCACGGGTGAACGAAATCCGATATCTCCGAAAAAAAGAACGAATTAGAATGCGTACAAATGACAAAGAGGAAAATTAATTGTTTATCCTTTCGCGTAGTCGATGTTCTACTATTCTGTCAATTTGACATATTTGAAACGAGAGACAGTTTTTGTCACGAGACGTTTTGTTACGAGACGTTTTTGTCACATTCGGATACGTATTATAATTTATCTCACAAATTTCCTGCCTTTCTATCCACTGTATACGTCAGAGACGAAGATTTCTAGTAGAAACACAATTCCATTGATTTTAACATCCAGATGAAATACGTACGATACACGTATTGCGTAATATTTGTATCATTATGTTAATACAAATCTATACAATATATTCTTACAGGATATATCATAATCGACAACGTAACGATCTGCAATGTTCATGAAACTTCGAATCAAAACATCGATAAAAACGGGATCGACGAAGCAGAAAATACGAGTCCCGTCGGATGCAATCCGACAGTTTAAAATCTGTTGTTCTTGATATCCGATCCTACTTTAAAATCGATGCGTTCGTAAACCGATTAAAATCATAACTGCTTAATTACGATAATCAGGTGAACTCATTGGCCAAGGATCAAGGGTCTAGAATTAATATCGAGCTTAGTTGTTGGGTCACAAATAGGTCGTATACACCCGCTTGATGGCTATTCGACGTGCTTTGACCATAAAGGTTCGCAATACTAGAGTATCTTCAACGAAACGCAGTGTAACATTGCAGCAGACAATGAGAGGCACCGACGTGAAAACGTACATACTTCATGGCTGCTGTCCCTTTCATTCTCGCTTTCTTCTTAACTGACTAAGAACGAGGAAAGGAAAAAAGACTTGTTCTCGACTTTTCATTTCATCCCTTACGTTACACGAAGGCATTGTCAGCGTCTCTTTGAGATTTTGCTCGGCGCGTTTCTTTCGCGTCGCCTATCGTCGATGCGCGATATTATTCGATATCAACGAAACAACGCCATTAAGACACGTATGGTCTCGCCCTTGTAACGCCACTGTGGCTGAGAAACTATATTACGCGTGATATAAAACGTATTATAGCAACGTGATATAAAGCGATAAAAATTATGTGGTTTATATAGTTTGTATCTTCTACTTCTTTTAAGACAGGGAAATTTATAGCGGCGAGGATTTGTAGAGCGACAAGTAGGTACATACGTTGATTTTTAAAGGCTTGTACAAGATTTTTAAGCGGAAATTCAATTTCGTTGGATTCTGTTTAATTGGATTTGAATTTTTAAAAGGTAATGAATTTTCCCGATCGAACTGTTAGTTTAAGCGCGGCCTTTAATTGTATCACGAACATTATTTTACGTTACTCTGCAACGTTTCCTCTATGTAATATATTCAATGTTTGTATACGCGATCTTCGCCTTAAGAATTACTCAAATATTTGGTTTTAATACGAAGGATTGTTTTAAAGATCATTTTCACCTCTATAAATATTTATTGTGTAAACCGTGTGTATAATTTGCGTAAAGCTTAAAAGATTTCCAATTTAACATTCGCACGTGAATTAAGACTGTTACTTGGAAAAATCATCGAACTCAAGAACCACACTCTTCCTCGCGTTCAAACTTATCCGCCTGTGCAGTTCGTAAATTCACTTCTTAGGTTTCTAATGAATTTTCAAAATAAACCTTCAACCTATCTATGTATGTATCTATACGATTAAACAAACCGTGGATTTTTATGCATTTCTAAATAATTTGTAGATATTATTCTAAATATCCATGGAACTATCGATTAAAGAATTATTATTCACGAGAATATAAGAAACAAAGATTATTAAAGTTATTTTATCTGGTATTACATGCGTGTAATTCGCGACTCAATAACTTTATTTAATTATTTTGCTAAATTGATTCCTCGTCTCCTATATTTGCAGAAGGATATTTCTGTTGCGTCAAATACGTTTCCATTTTATATTATCTTCCACAGAGGTACTACATACGTATTATCTTTCTGTCTATCTTAACTTCAATTTTATTAACTCGTCGCTTGTTGACTTTGTCAAATGTCCTTTGTTTACTTTGAAGTTGCGAAGCACGGAAAGCTTCCTAGGTACGTGTCCCACTCAGTCTAATAAAAAACGTTCAGGCGCACGAAAAAGAAAAACGCAAAGTTCAAACGCACGCTAATAGATGGCTATATTTAAAAAATTACTCATATTAAATATATTAAGGGCTAAGTGACTTCAATTTTATTAGCTCGTTTCCTGCTGTCTTTAATGTTGCGAAACACGAAAAACCTTCCTATCGCTCTCATCTAATAATAAGCATTTGGGTGCACGAAAAAGAAGAAGATTCAAGCCAGGATCAACGGAAAGTTCTACTTAAAAAATCAAATATGAAGAATCGAAAAACTTTTATTCATCTCCGATAATATCGACCGCGAGATGTATCTTGTTAAGGTTATCCTCCTTCGAAGATTAAACGCTTCATGGCTACATAAAATGGTAACGAGTAGCGCCCTCTCCTAAAGTATTTAAAAAACAGGAGTAGGTCGGTGTGAAATTAAATGGCTGGAATTTTCAGCGATTTCCATAGACAGTGTCTTTGAAATACCTAATTCTCGCTGTTTCACGTTTAAGCGAAGTAGCGCTCAGCTTTCCAGCAAAAAGCAAATAGCTATATTCTGTAGTATTTGAAGCATCAACTGGCGAACAAATACGAGAGGAAAAGTTTCGTGAAATTTACATCTTGAATTTCGTTATTTCATTTAACGCAGAGGGATTGGCGTCCGCTACGATCGATACGTTGGCAGATTTGCCTGCGGTTTCTAGCGATTGTCGCGACGATTCTAATTGAGTTTTGCGAAAGAAATGAAATTAAACGTTGGCCGTTAATCGATGGCTAGAAAATAAAATGGATTGCCATGATTCGTCGTATCCCCCGCCTTTTGTTTCTTTCTCATCTTTCGCGTTTCACGGTCTTCACCAATTACTATATAGAGCCGTACGATATTACGGAAATTACGAATTAAAAAGGAGAATAGGAGTAAAATTAACAAATCGAATATAAGCAAATGAAAGAATCATTCTGTATTATGTTTCCCTCGCTAGTGGCGGGATATTCAAACTTTTAATAATGATAGCGTCTCTTCAATCAAGAAATCACACATCCAAAAACTTTTACCTCGTAATAACGATATTATTATACCATCGAATAAGTAAAAAATTAACACTCACCAAGAAAACGGTATAAGCAACGAAGATTTACAGTTTGTAAAATAGACGATGCAATTCTTATCGCGTTCACAGTTGAAGCGGTACTGTGAGGCTCGTTGCGACCCGGCGTCCCTTTATACGATCGACTCCTGAGCTCAATAGCCAATCAGCGTTACGCATTCTCCAACGTTCAAAATCCTTCCGTTGGATCCACGGACGGCCGATGTCAGTTATGTGAGGGGGTGGAAAGCACTTTTGGCGGTATCACGTGTTGCTTCGCTGTAAACATGGACGATCTGGATTTGATTCAATTATCCAAAGCGAGAGAAACGGTGTTTGAGTGGTGGCGCGAAAATTACCGATTTCGTTGCACATATTGACAAAGTTATGGCGAGGGATCTGTATGGTATGTACTATATAGCTTTTCTCGCGGGCTATGTTTCTTTATATTGTATATCGAAGTACGCACCTAACGTTTCAAGAGAAGCTTTGCATGCCTTGTATAACTTGAACTGTAGTTTAGATATACAACTTTACTTTAGTCTTTATGTTTTCTTACTTTTCAAGAGGTAATCTGCGATACTTTTAAATAGATACTACATATATATGTACGCTAACTTGTAATGTGTAATATTTCTGTTTGGTTAGGTCTATATTTTCTAATGTGACAAATATGTGTATGGTGGCCATCTTGTACAAGTAAACTGATATTATTAGCGTAATTTTACAAATTACAAGTCATAAATTATTCCTTTTTCCAAACAAGGAAATATACGAGAAAAAATAGATCAGATTCTTACGATTATTTTTGTGAAGTTTTGTAATATACGAATTAGCATTTTTTTTTCTTTTTTTTTTTTATTGCATTTGAAAAAATCATGTATTCAAGTATTCATGAGAAAGGGGAGACAGAAAAGAAATGCAAAGATGGAAAGTTTCGAATATGTAAAACGTAGTGAAATCCGTAAATGATTTCATAACTGCTCTTGAACATTTCTTACAAACAAACGAGTCATCTCATAGTTTCCTACAGGAGAAGTACATATTCATCAGAAAAAATTCCATTGATGTTGTCTATGAATGCTTATGCATCCAGCGAAGTCTGTGATTATTTTCTTTATCTGGAAACATACGTTATAGTTTTGAAGTTATAGTTTTACATTATTTGTTCACAATCGTTATAAAAAGACCGGAAATGTATTCAGGTCACGCACATGCTTTACTGCTTTATACGTACCATCGATGTTAAAAAACAACTCGTACCGAAAGGATTAATATAATTTTTATTTAAATTTTTTATTTCGTATTCATAGACGAAAACTGTGTTGTGTTGTTTGTCCGCAAATATGTAAAACGATTCCATTATATTATAAAGTTCTGAAAATCGATAGTTTTCGTTATACATTTCGTTAGTTAAAATAGTTAAATGACTTTCCAGAAACAAATCATGCTTCATGGACATTTTGAGCTTAGTTAGCGTAAAAGTTAAACCTTGTTCTGTAATTAGTTAAGTTACATGAAATTAAATGGATTTCAAGTAGCTGGTATGTAAATGATACTTAAACTAACATATAATGCTTAAATCGTAAAATAAATATACATGTAAAATCAGTTAAATTTAGGGAATCAATATCGATAAACGCGAAACTATAAATAACATCTTTAAGTCAAAGATTATTTGAAAGAATTTCAATTTCACTTCAAACTTGAAAGGATATTTCAGATCAAGTAAATAACAAATTTATACCGGTATAGTGATCTCATGTTTCTTGAATTCAAACAATTTGTGTAATCGGTACGAGAATGTATGCAATATGGGATATTAAAGAGAATCGCATTAGGCATTATTGCACCATGTACGTCATAAATCGTCGATGAAAGCTCTGAAGCGGGCAAAAAAGTTTATAGCTTCGATAAATAAACTGTTCTTTGTAAATGATAGGTTAAAAAGTAGGTAATCAGCATTAATATCAATAGGATATTCCATCGAATAATTTTAAGGATCTTTGTATTATAACATATCCTTTAGATAAAAGATAATTGTTAGTTTTATAACGAAGAATCCACAAGTGTTTCTACAGTAACAAAGTAATTAACGTTTCCTTAAGGGACTAATTCTTGTTACAGATTTCTTTCACCTTCATCTTTGAAACTATTCATAAATTATATTTATATCTTTCAAAAAATCACATCCTAATCCTTAATAATGCTCACAGTTTTGTAGTATTTAATATCTTTTGATTTATTCGAGATTTCTTCAAATCTAATACAGAATTCAAAATGTTTCACGTATTTATTATAGTCTATAGATTATGCTTACAGACTTGGTTCATGTATGTACGTATGTGTATTATACATTATTGTATTTAAGAATTTATATGATCGTCCCATGAAATACCTCTAGTCTGTAGGAAACAGTCTGTTGCTATTATGGTTTAGATGAAAGAATATTATGACATGTCGTTTAACTGTGTGATACCATCTATTAATGTACCAACGATGACTTTAATGACAGTCTAATAGATATTGCGCTACAACTTTGATCGACGTGACTTATTTCTATGATGCACTTCGACAAGCTGATTTCAGTCAAATCAAGTCAAACGAAGTTTCTTATGTTTAATATTCATATAAACTTACTATGCATGTACGTAGTTTGTTTCAATAGCATCTACGTAGTTTAAGAAACTAGTTGATGACGTTGATGTGTTTCAATAACACAATCATAGTGGTTTTTAGAATAATCATGATTCGAACGCAGACTATTAGGGGATGATATGTTTTAAGAACAAAAATTATAGTTTTCCCTTCTAAAACATGAGATCGAGATTGAAATAATTTTGAAAGAAGAGCGAAATAATTTTAATTCTTTAACCATTTAATTCTACCTTAATAACAAAATACAAGAACGTGTTAAGTATACATTATTACTAATTTAATTATTTATATCACTAATAAACAATATTCTTAATTCGCAATTCTTATATTATTTAACTATACTATTAATGAAATGATTTTATACAACTTGCAATTCAATGGAATAAAAACATGAATGAAATATTTAAACATACCTACGTACATAGATTTCCAATAATTTTACGTAACTTTATGAATTAACACGTTACAATATATTTTGCATATATATACGGTATATATCTGTTACATTTATCAAAAATGATTCTTGTTCAATTACATTCGCCACTTATATCGCGGAAGCGTAAAATTATTTCAAACAATATGAAAATAATTTATCGTGAAAAATATTTTACGTATTGTTTCTCGTTTTTATCGTAAATTAAGCACGTTCCCATTTCTTGCCATAAGAAATAATGGATAATCGATAACAACAGCGTAACGAAAGTAAAAATTATTGTTCATTCACGTTTTGAACGTAATTTTATCAGCTGTACTTTTTCAGCTACTTTGATTTTACTTAATTTCAAAGAACATATTTAAATAATAGCTGGCTTAACGTATGAAATATAACGTCGAAACATTACCGCGACTGTCTTGAACAGATTTCCGCCTGTAGATGACTTTAAACGTTTCCGTATCTCGTAATTTGCGAGAAACGAATCTCATACATTTCTACGAGACCTTGCTCTGTCCATCTTGCAGTTTCTTCCTTGATTGACTTTCAAATTTCCCCCTGGATTCTAGGCTGTTTCTGTCATATAGAGTGAAGAGTTCGCTGGCCCTCGAAGCAAAGAGACAAGCACATAGAAAGTCTGCCTTTGGGGTTGGAAGTAAGCATAATTTACGATACGATGATCTAATCCCTTCATCGCGCTTGGAATATACATGGTTGCCTGTAAAAGGACGCAGTTTTATATTCAGCAAGTTGCAAAGAAAAGATCTATGTCATTTTGTGATCTTATAGTACTCACTCGAGAGAAAAGGAAATTTTAATCAACGTTATATAATATTTGAAATCCAATTGCTGGGTCAAGAAGAAGAGAAAAATATCCTTCGCCATTGATAAGAAATATTTCATTTGACTTTCTGTTTTAATATACTGCGGGCACGAGAAAATATTTGCGCGTGTCCATATTTTCCAATGAACCGTTTTCCTATCAGCTTTTATATTTCAAATCAAATCCTTATAATCGTATGAAAGTACCATTAAATAATACCAAGTTTAATACATGTATCATGTATTTATATTCATATTATTTAAATACCTTTCGTAGTCACTGTATAACTGCCATCTGTGGATAATACATCTATTTATTCCTTCTGTAGCCGATATTGCACGACATGCATTATTTATTGATTTGTACGTGTGTCCACTATAGGTAGATTTCTCTCTATGTGTATTCATAAAAAAAATTCGTTGAATTCAAATCAGATGATGGAGGAGATTATTTTATTGGACACGTTTATTCTATCTATTCTATCGAGGGTTCGATTTAAACGTTCGATTTAAATGTTAAATAAAAAGTACGGTATATCAAATAAATAGGATTAATTTTTGGATCTACGCTTATCAGATATTTTATACTTTTCTCATTAAACATGTACTACAAATTTACAAAGTTTTAGATTACTTCCTTGTAACATTCTCTCTCTCTCTCTCTCTCTCTATATATATATATATTTATATATATATATAAATATACAAATATGTACATATATGTAAGATCGTAATCCGGGGATAATTCAGGGATCTATTCTGTAGTCTGAAAATCGAGTTTTTATTATGGAGTAAATAATAAAATACAAAAATAAACAACAATTAATATGCGTCTATAACAATAAATAACAATAATTATATAAACGGGAAATAAGTAGTCTTTAGTACAATGTTTACCTGAAAATCGAGAATCGATTTTCAACGTCCTGAGCTACCGATCTTTCTTCTTCAGTCTTTAAAATTTTAAATAACTATTCTGTAACCTTGTCTGTCTCTAATGTAACTCTCTGTCCGTCCGTTCGCGAAAAATTTGCTTCTTAAAATGGTCGTCCATAAAACAAAAGAAGGTCTGTCCGTGAAACACAGCCTGTCGTGCTACCCGTAAAACAAAAAGAATCCCTATCCTACATGAACTCTAGGGAGTTTACACCGCCCCTCGAATGGGGAGTGGAACAGATTCCCTTCAGATCCCCGATTACCGTTATCCACTTCATATATGGAGTTTGAAATCCTTCTTAGAATTATGAAAGGTCCTTTCCTAATTTCTTCCAGCTTATTTCTATTCATTTTTTTTCCGTTATGGGTGAAGACCATATCACCGATTTTAAATTCGTGTTCTCTTCTTTTTTTATTTGCTGATTTGTTTGTTGATTTCGAAATTTCTTGTTGAGTTTTTGAATGCTTCTTCTCTGTCTCTTTTTAGGTTTATCTTATTCTCCATTATTTCCTTAGGGACGATTTCAATCATTTTTCCATTCAGTAAATGATTTGGGGCAAACCCCGTTACACTGTGTCTGGTGTTATTGTTTTCTTCTACGCTTTCTTCTGTGATTTTTGTCCAGTTTCTCTTATTTTTGTCTGAATTACATCTGATCCTGTTTACTAATGTTTGATTTACCCTTTTGTTCAGTCCATTGGAGGATGGGCAGTCTGTCGAGGTGAAAATTAATTTAATGTTCCTTTTCCTCGTATACTCTTGAATTTCTTTGGATGTCATTACTGGGTATCGGTCTGCAAGGATAATTTTTATGGAATCAGTTTCTCCTGTCGAGTCTATAAGTTTTATGATATCTTCTGTGTGTTGTGTTTTCGATGTGGATATAAAAACAGCCCTTGAAAAATGATCGATGAGTATGTGCATGTATTTCTTTGGTGAGTTGTTATTGGGTGAAATCGACCTGGGAAATTCAGTGCTTCATAAATCACACAAGGTTGCTTCTTGGGCGGTGGCTCTGGCTTTCTGTCCAATCTTGCGTTACTCCCTTGTGTTTTTCTTCCCTTCGTCTGATATTGCCCCAAGAATCCAATTAAGCCATTTGTTGATTGTACTGTTTCTTTATTGATTTTATCTTGAATGTGTATGGGTAATCCAATAACAATTAGATTTATCCCTGTCTCTTCAGAAGTCTTCCTCCTTACTTCCAATATTAATCATTCCTTTTTTATGGCATATTCAGTGAATGAACCTGAAATGTATTTAAAGTTATAAGCATATCGTACTGCAGACCAACCTTTATTGCCAGAAGCTTTTTGAACTCCACCTTCCAATTTTCCCAGTTGTATTCTTCATCCTTCGGCAGATTTGTCTGGTACCATTCTGATGCTGTTTTTCCCAGATATTTCTTCAAATTCTTGATCCTTTTTTCATCAGTTTGGATTTCGTATTTTTCGTATTCGGTTTCATACTCATATTAGAGTATGGAAGGGATGCGTATGTGAAATATGAATATTTCATACACCAATCTGTGGCTTTTTGCGTTCCATCAAATTGTTTTATGACAAAGTCTGTGCCTTCTCTCTCATGCATGTTTTGTTTCTGGAAGATTTCTAATAATGTTTCTGTTTGAAGATTGGGCTTTTCGATTTCGGTCTTTATTTTCCTTGTGGGGATGATCTCCGATTCTTCTAAGTAAATATCTCGAAACACGAAGTTTAAACTTGTACCGATGTATGACGCTGCCGTTGCGTCATCCATCGTGAGTGCAATGTTTCTGTAATGGCTTACCTTGGTTAAGTTGTTTGCGGCTTTCTTCACTATCGATAAACTGAATAACCGCGGATGATGATCTCTTGCTTGATATTCTGGAGGAAAGACATCACATACTTCATCTTCTGCTTTTCTTATGGATTCTTATGCATTCTATTTTCTCCCCCCCCCCCCTTGCGTTCTCGTTCATGGCGATACGTAGCTTCACTTCTAACGGCATGGCGTAGTGAAAATCGATTTGTAAGATCGTAATTTGGTGATAATTCAGGGATCGATTCTGTAGTCTGAAAATCGAGTTTTTATTATGAAGTAAATAATAAAATACAAAAATAAACAACAATTAATATGCGTTTATAACAATAAATAACAATAATTATATAAACGGGAAATAACAAGTCTTTAGTACAATGTTTACCTGAAAATTGAGAATCGATTTTCAACGTCCTGAGCTACCGATCTTTCTTCTTCAGTCTTTAAAATCTTAAATAACTATTCCGTAACCTTGTTTGTCTCTAATGTAACTCTCTGTCCGTCCGTTCGGGAAAAACGTGCTTCTTAAAATGGTCGTCCGTAAAACAAGGGAAGATCGGTCTGTCCGTGAAACACAGCCTGTCGTGCTACCCGCGAAACAAAAAGAATCCCTATCCTACATGAAATCTAGGGAGCTTGCATATATATATGTATCCTTTTAAAATTCTAAAAAATTATACAGATTCATAAAAATATAGTTAAAGACTTTGTAATATAGCGGTTTTTAAATACATATATATAGTTTTTAAATAAATGTTAAATTTCTTCCGACTATTCGTATCACATTACGATTATGCTCTTTTAGTTCTATAGCTTACGAAGTTAGTGTAGAAGTCGAGGCTTACCTCACAGGCTTACACAAAAGTATTGGTTGAAGTTTTCCTATCAAAAAAAAAAAAAAGTAAAAAAAAAAGGAAAAAGTTGTAATCGCTTTAATCCGCAGGTTGTAGTTAACACGTTTGCGTTTCGATTTAAAAGTTAATTCAATTAATCCATAATATCGAAATGTTGCTAACTGTTATTTTATATTTTTTTTATATTATTTGATATTTAATCGTTTGATGAATACCATAGATATCTGATATTTAATCATTTAGATGAATTTCATAGATATGTAATATTTCATCGTTAGATGCGTTCCATCAAAGTTTAATATTCATCTGCCCACGTTCTCTAAGGGAAGATTTCATATAAACTAATATTCATAACGTTTTAAGACATTTATAAAATAATTACGTAACACTTTATGTTAATTTGTAAGTTGTAATCGCTTTAATCCGCAGGTTGTAGTTAACACGTTTGCGTTTCGATTTAAAAGTTAATTCAATTAATCCATAATATCGAAATGTTGCTAACTGTTATTTTATATTTATTTTATATTATTTGATATTCAATCGTTTGATGAATACCATAGATATCTGATATTTAATCATTTAGATGAATTTCATAGATATGTAATATTTCATCGTTAGATGCGTTCCATCAAAGTTTAATATTCATCTGCCCACGTTCTCTAAGGGAAGATTTCATATAAAATAATTTTCATAACGTTTTAAGACATTTATAAAATGATTACGTAACACTTTATGTTAATTTGGAAATTTAAATAAATTAGAGAATTATCAACACCATTCGTTGTTATAACGATGCTTAATAACTCGGAATACAAACAGCTTTCAAGTAATCGGATAAAATTTATTATGCTGCTAAAGTAAAAGTATGATTTATACAAGGTAAAATCTTCTTTGTAAGTAGTGTGATGCTCGTAATGTCAGGCACACGAAGTATACGCGCATATTATATCACGTAATTTCAGCTTTATTCCATCTGTTAATCGCTTGGTTTGAAGAAGCCGTAAGTAACAAGCGAAGCCATGGCGTAAAATAGTTTTATTAAACTTGTAAACAGATATAAGAAATATAGTCGTAGTATCCAACTGCAAGTTCAAATGCGAAAAATAACGTTCGGGAAAATTTGTGACATGGTGAGAAATTTTATACTCATATCCTAAATTGATAACATATATATTATTTGTAGAAAATTATATTTATTTGTATATATGTAAACATAATATCTATTAATGAAAAAGTTAATTAAGAAATATTCTATTATTATTACTATTCGTATCTATTATTTTTCATTAATTAGCATGCGATTAATTGGTGTTATAATTCAGAATGTTCGATATTCATTTACATTTATATTACTTTCACGTTATAGTTAAATATTTAACGTTGGTTAAATATTTTATTATTTGAAAGACTTGTGTCTATACTTCATATGCGACAAAAATTGAGAATTATTCACGTTTTTTAATTTAACGATCCTACTTTTATTTCAATTAAATCTCGATTCTTAAACTTTCATTTATTCGCGTCAAAATTAAATCCTAAGCTTCAATCCTACGCTTCCCTATGTAAAAACCTTTTAATCCTTATTTTTCGAATAGTTTGCGAGAATTGATCTTTGCGCAAGAATTAACGCCACTCAAGTACTAATTGATTCCATCTCCAGAGCGCTTAAGTGACATTCGATTGTCGCTTGAGTAGTTCTTATCCTCGCTGTAAAATACGACAAAATTTCGATTCCTCGATCATTAATTACATTATGAGACTACTTTCTCACGCTTTTCCATTCCACGCCGTGATTCCGCTCGCCTAACTACTCTTTCGTTATAGCGCCGATCAGACTTTCAACAAGGTCACGATTAATCTCGATAATGAAATTTCCATCACTATATTTCCATCGCAATAAAAAAGATTATTCTACGTTAAGCTATATCTTCTTTTTTTAATTGACAGAATGCATCAATACGTTGATCGCCACGTGAAATTTATAGATTTTGGCCAATAGATCGAATAGAAACACAGAGTGTGATTCTACGTGAAAAATAAGAAAGATAGGAAAAACACCTGGTATGATTTATTACAATTAATTTTTTTTCATCCGAGGATCGAAATTGAGGATTTAACCGGTGTACTTAAATTTTTACAAATTTTATTCCACATTTTCCACTCGGTTTTTCACGTAGAATCAGTAATTGCTCGCTTCTGCCGCAATATTTTTCAGCCCATTTACATTATTAAAAGAAACGTTTTACTTTTCCAAGGTATTGTATTACATTCGCGCACTCTTCTCCGACAACGTTACCTAATTCCTTCACATCGTCGGAAATTCCTTGGTCCGTGAGATTTAGCCTATTTTAGCGATCCTGGAAAATTCAACGAATAACAGTCGATTCGATCGATACGAGGAATTTTAAAGTTCGTTCCTCGGTATTCGTGTAATTTCATTATTCGCGTTTCATTCGTTGGAAACTTGCGTTAATTTGTTCGCCAACTGGAAGTTACATAAGTCCGTCGATTTTTATTTCCACGAACTGTTAGAATAGGATAAAATTTCGTTGCCATAAATTGTATTTAACGCGGAGTTATCAACCACGAGCTATTGTATAAAGCTTATTACTTATTGTATAGAACTTTTACTATATCGTAGATCAATAACGTACTAAGATTATGAAAAATAATTTCACGTGGCTGAGATACGACGGAGATTCGGAAGATTTTGGAGATTTATGCTCGTAATATTAAGACTTATGTACGCGACTCGAATATTTATGTATTCTCCTTCAATATCCTTAATCCCTTCGATATGACGTATAAAATTTACAAATTGCCATTTTAACACAATTCAAATATAGTTCACGTGGACTACACGCGAACGATGTGATTTCGAATTTATTAACTAAGCGTTATACGTTCCTCAATGTGGACATTACTTATGTACATGGAATGTACGATTATAGTTAGAAACGTGGCTGAAAATACAGATTTGTTAATGGTATAAGTTACAGTTGCACAATGATGAGTCATAGCAGAAGAGATTACCATAACTTCGAATATAACTTTTATCGTTACAATTATATGTTAACGTTGTATTTGCATCTGACAGTTTGTTGAATTGCGTGATATCACGAAGATGGCGAACTAAGTTTAACTTGGTTTAAGAATATAAGTTTAACGATAAGTGAAATCTACCAGTTTCTTCTCTTTTTTCTTCTTTTTTTCTTTTTATTTTACTTATTTCCTTATTTCGTGAGTTTCGTATAATTCTTATCTATACAGGAATAATTTAAATGTAGAAAACAATTCAACGAAATGAGAAATATACGTTTGTTTCATGTGCGATTAAAAAATTGCATCCGACGAATTTAATATATCAATTAAGTATTATATTTGTTTGGAATGTTATTTCTGCAAAATTATTTAGAATTGTTCTTTGGATATTTAATAATACGTATCTTGTAAGTTAACGAAGATACTCGCGATTTGTTGTTTTTTTTTTTTATTTATTAATGTAACTTTTACATACTGCTGTGTCCGCTAAAATAAATTCAGATATTATGGAGGTTTCAAATACGTAACGACAAGAAGATATTGTGCCTGGAAAATAGTAGTAAATGTTGAATATGTCGATGTTAAAACGTCTTTAATATATTTGGTATAAATATATCGAATTTAATTTATTTTCAAATTACATTATTATTTAATGCTCGCGATTAACAACCATTTCCAATTACATATTTAATGATGCATCTATTATCAGAACTTATTAAAACATCGCATCTCATCGAAGATCACGTTATTCTGTGATTGTTTCGTACTCGCTACGTTTTATGTACGTACACGTAATGAGAATTAAAATTTATCGAAGGAGGAGCTGCGGTCTGCGAATAATTTTTTAACAAAAGCGAAAAAAAGAATCGTGTTAAATCTAACTAAGTATCTCTGTCTGTTGTTACAAATATTACGTTAAAATTGTGTACGAGACGAATAAATCGTAGAGAAATAGGGAATCGAAGAGGCAATTATGGCATAGAAATTAACAGGAAAAAATAATCTTATCTGTTAATTTTTATAGGATAGTTTGCTTTTTAATTTTTATCTATAGGCATAAGAGTAACCATTAGAAATACTTATAGAAATTTAATGGAATTTTCTGTTAAAATTACATCTACCTTGATCGAAGGAAATTTTAATTAATTTCATTCTTAAAACTCAACGAATCAAAGTAAATGCTTAACATTCGTCATACATTAATTGAATTCGCTAAAATTGATGTACCAAATACATTTCACCATGATGAAAATGTTTTAACGTTTGCATCGATATAATAGCGTTTGTACTGGTGTATTTATCGATGATATGTTTACTTGAAATACGTGAAAACAAAGTATAGCTACAACAGGCTGTTTAAAAACAGAATGTAAATTATTGAACGTACTTTCTTACTGTGACGATAAATCGTGGGGATTGTTAATGAATTATTATGCACTCGGTAATAAAATACGCTTGCAAAATACAACATCTTTTTGCATGGAAGCTTTGATATTAATATTAAATATGCAAACAGGATATACAGCGTGATGAAGGCTATTCATTTAGTTTGCTTATTACTTTATAGAATGTTATAAACGTTAACTTCATATAGTTTAAGAAAATTATCACGGAATACACGTCACGTTGCACATGGAACATTTGCGGTGACATTTCAAAGGCTGATTAACAGAATGTTATTATTGTGCCGTAGAGAAATACGATTAGTGCGCGGAATTTACTCGAAACTATAGTAGAAAAATGGTAATACGGCGTTTGTTTAATTAGAATTTCATTTTACGTTTTAATCATTCTTAAGCAACTTTCCTCTTCTATATTTGTAAAAGAGGAAACGAACACCTCGCTTTTTTTCTTCTGGTAACTTCAATCTTGTAATTTTGCTAATAACTTAACGTTATAATAACTAAGATTAATATATTGTATAATAAAAATCCGTAATTCTTTCGAAGATTGACGTTATGTAAGGGTAAAGCTGTAAGTAAACGTTGGTTTATAGATATGAACGTTAACGGTATAGCAAACGTTTATTAAAGTAATAACGCAAATAATAAATGAAATATTTCCTTAAAAATGAAAGCATGTTGTTCGAATGCAGTTGATTGTTACGTTTGACAGCCTATAAAATTTTTCTGAGAGTCGTGTTAAATAATGAACGTAAAAAATATTACTTTTTGCATGATTTATCATTAAACATGTTTGTTTAATAGAGCGAGTAAAACAGTCCCGGAAGGATTTGAGTTTTCATCGACCCTTTTTTCCCAAAAATTACGCTCTTGGTGCAACAATTTCAACAATTTTCAGCAGTTGCCAAAATTATTTTAATACAACTTTCAGCTAAAAAATTGTAAGAAATTGTTAGAATTTAATATTAGGAAAAAACGTAATATCGATGTTAAAAGAATTTATAAAGCGACACAGAAAGGACTTATTAATTTCTCGAAAGCAATTGAAAAGAAAAGCATGTTTCTCTTTTTGGGAAGCTTTTAAAGTCAGGTTCCATATTAAATGCAATTAACTAGCAAATATTTATATTTGCGCAGTTCCTTCATTTTGAAATATTCGCAAAATTTGCTGCATATTTCGTGTTCGTTCCATCTTCCGAAATGAAAATAAAAATTTTTATTCAATATCTGAATATATTTCATTATATTCTATCTTTCTCATGATTGAAAGTTTCTTCTTCTTTTTAATAATTATATCGTAGCAAATACACAAAGATATTCAATTTTGTACGATAAAACAATTTTTACTGTAACATCGTCATTTCACTATTTTATATTTCACTATTTGGAGAAATATTATACTTCAGGTAGTATACATAAAGATGAGACTTTGAAAATATAATTCCAACGAACGTTAATTTAATATTAATAGTTTTCACAACTAACAGTTTAATCCTACGCTCGGTATTTTACCGACGGTAGTTGGTAAGAGAATATTTCTTTTTAAAAAAATTCGTCTCCCTCATGGCTATGTTAAAGAGAATCAATCATTCAACTGCTTCATCATGCTTAATGTGAAAATGGCAGAAAAGTTATAAATACCTGCTATCAATCTTTATACACGTAACAATTGATTTAAATAATTAACTGCATTATATCCAATTATAAATTGCAGAGTACTGATTAATTGCGAAGCGATCATCTGCTATCGCCAAGATATTAAATGAATTAATATCCTCTGTATCGATCAGTAATTTCATTCTCTGTATCTATATGGTGTTTCCTATTAATAAGTTCGCAATTTCACAACTTCCTAAATACGATATTGATATTATATAATCCTACTAGAAACGAAGTACTTTCCAGATAAATGATTATACACTTTACAAAAGTATCTTTGGTCTGAAAAATCTGCAAATAATCCTTGAATACGTATTCGAGGTAAAATACTCTCGATGTGTATTTTACTCTTCTTTTCTTTTCTTTATTTATTTGTCAAAAAACAAATATATCATTACGTGAAAGTAGCCGATACGATATTTAGAGCATTTCGAAGTTTTCTCTTGGGAGGTTGCAATTCAGAATCCCAAACATAGTTGCAGTAAATCCACGAACAATATACTTAGGCAGAGCGCTCAAATGAAAGCAATAACATTTGTCCCTTGTAGAAATGGAATCGATTTCTCTGCGGCTATTCACCCCTATAAAACATCCAACTGTGGCAGTCTGTTGTGAAATGGTCGATGGGGAATTTGTGATTTCAATTTACGATCAATCGTCCGTTATACTTCACGTCGCTAATGCGATAAATTTACGAAGATGTGCAGAAACGGAAAATAGAAAGCGATAAGTTTTATTGCAACGATTAAGCTGCAATTTCCTATAAGTACGCGGAACGCCAAAAGTAAGAAATATAAAAGGCAAATGCTTGCAAGAGAAATGCTTTTCGCAAAAACAAGATATAATAATAATAATATACGTATGTTCGTGCAGTTTGCTACTTTCACGAATACGACTGAATAAACCGAAACGGATAAAGATTTATTTCATCCTCTACGTTTCCTAAACGTTTCATGGAGTTTTGCATTTTTAAAATTCTCACAAATGCACGAACATCCGCGATCTAATAATCTAACGATGAGTCCGCTATTTCGGAAGATATTTCTATATTTTGGGTAAATCGTTGCTTTGTAATATTTGACATAAGAAATGCTCGTTAACGAACGCGTAACGTCAGATATCCACGTTTATCGCGACTCTTTCAGGAGAAGAACTTTGCAGCTAGGAGAGTTTTAAGGAACTTTTAATTTAGAAGAATTTTAAAGAACGACCGTAACATGTATATTCCGACGCAAATGTCGTTCCTGATAGGAGAATCACACAGTCGAGTTCAGCAATCGAATCGATGTTCAACAGATGCGAGGGCAGAAGCAGACGAAGAATAAAGAGAGAATAAACACTCGTTAAATCAGCGCAACGAGTAAAGTAGATCTAGCCATTATTCCGTTCTGAAAAGGAAGACGAATGGAAGAAGAAAGGAAGGTTCAAAAGAGCATCGTTCGCTTTGATTATTGACACACGCTCCCGCTAATAACGGTCATTGAAAGGCGAACGGAGAATGAGAATTATTGAAACTTGGAAATATCGAAAGCTTGAAGCTTCGCTAATTAAGAGAAGTCAACTGTCATAAACGTCGATGAAGATCCTGTCGACGGAAAGTTAGGAAATTTAATCTTTTCCCTTTACGTTTGACTCGAACGCAAACAGTTCGATCTGTTTCTCGTTTAAGGAACGACCTAACGAGTATACAGAGTCTTTCGCGTACATTACTCGTCAGAAGTTTCGAGTAATTGCGCGTTTCATCAAATTTTGCAGAATTTAAAGAATCGAAGACTTCGCTTTGATAAATTTTTAATTAAAGAAACGTACAGTCGAGTGCAGGCGATTATTGCTGATAACTGTAACATTTATTTTAGTAACGAAATTGACAGGAGATTTGGCGTAGATAATATAGGAAAAGTATTTTAAGCTTTCCATATACGAGGGAGTAGTATAAGTTTAATTATTTATATCGTAAAGTGGCGTCAGGGAAAACCGGTGTCTTATTTCATGAATCTGAGTCTTCTATCGAGTAAACGTTCCTCTTTAATAAAATCTATAACGTGTTAGAACGATACAACAATTTTAGTTATTCCGTAGAGTATTACGACAACGGTCTTAGACCATTTGCATGATGATCAGGATCGCATGGTCAAGCAGAGAAGTAAGTGTCACAGTGTAAAAGAAAAATAGTATCGGTGCATGACGTAGGGATGATGTACGGTGGTAAAGCGAAAGCTGAAGGACATTCGAATAAAAAGAAATAATAAAAAGAAAATAGTTATCGGTTATACAATGTGAACAAAATTACGTACGTGTTTAGAACAACGACGTTGCCTACTACAGTTGTACGGTAACGAGCCTTTAGAATTTAAAGCCTGGATATTACTCTCGCGATGCTCGTCGATTATACGATGGACATTTTTCTAATAGTTTACAGTAAAAATATTCCTACGTCCAATAGATTGAATTTCAAGTTGAAAAATAATATTAGAAAAGACTGAAAACTTCACGATTCCTAGGATTACGTGTAACATTGCGTCTGCGGAGCCAGAAAATTGATCCACGGATTGGTCTCGAAGGAAAGTTATTTATAAGTCAAAGAGTATCGTATTGCATCGTTCTTTCTTTATTCGAAGCACTCGGGAACGTTCGCTGTAAACATTTCCATTGTATCGCGATCAACGAAGAATGATTCGTTTCGTAACTATAATCGCATTTTCATCCATAATGGACAAGACGAAACAAAGCGAAAGGAAAGTTGTACGTTCTCAATTACTCCTATACGGAACAAAGATCAGAAGTTACAAGTTATAGTCATAAGGGGCGACTTAATTGAAAATTACCAAGACACTTGACATCACGCGTTGCTCGAGAGCCAAGTTACGCGGATGTTTATATCGTCTGGGAGTCCCAGAGCAGCAGTTAAGGGTTAATATCGAGAGCGCAGCGATGGTAAACGTTATAATAATACAAAGTTCCGATATTCTCTAACTCTAACCATTCTACAAATTTCATCTTTAAACGGTATCGTGATCTGGTCCTGGTTTAACCAATTGGCTGTTTTCCACGAGTATACTCGTCACGAAGAGATGGCAGTATTTTACGTTACGACGAGCCCCGTCAGTACTAAATTGAAAAATAAAACAGTCGTTTCGTAACAACTTAATTCTGTATTATAACAGTCACCCGTACTCCGTGTTCGACGAGTATACTCGCCATCGCTTACTGTTCGCGACACACTTTTAGGTACACGCGTTTCAAAGAGGTCGCAACGGCTAACTGCTAAACTTTTTTATTCTGACATTGAAATTTAACAAGAATAAATCAATATCAGCGGCAATTTCAGTTCTATCCTTGGCACGTAAATACAATATAATTTACCTTTAACGAAAATGAATGCAATTATTCGTAATTATTCGCTATACTATTTACTTATATATTTTTCTATGTTGTCTTACGTATCTGTTATTTGTAATAGATGAGATCGAACGAGAAATATTAGAGGATCAACAGCAGGGTTAATTTATCAGTGTAAAAATATGCGCAAACTTCCACGATCCAGTTATAACACGCGATATAATTCGCTATTTACTTAGCTCGCTTCGCCAACTGCCAGCCTCGCTAGCTTTGTCCGTGAGGATCTATTAAGATTATCATTTTAATTACACGTTGGTCGATCGAACGGCCAACGAGAAACGCGGCCGACAATTTTGATTAAATAGCCGCTAGCGTTACCGAGAACACGGCCCGTGTAAAACAATTTCGCCAGACAATTTTAGTTATCGGATTTGTTCGGCGAGACGCGCAAACAAACCTCGTCAAAGGCTACGTTTCACGCGAAACTCGCGCCAGTTACAGCGTTAACTTGCTTTGTAGTATTCATGGTGAAATCGCCAATTCATTTCCACCGTCTAACGAGAAAGACGAAACGGACGTATTCTCGGTGAACGCTTCCCTTTCGCGTCTCTCCCGTTCTTCGAATCGCTCTGCTTCAACGCAGTACAACCAGCCAGCTCTCTCGTTCGACAGCTGAAAAATCGACAGCTGCCTGCGTAACTTGGTTGCCGCGACCGCGAGAACTATGTTTTAAGTCGAATGATCGTCAGATGTTACGAACAATTGGAAATTATCTTCATTTCCCATATCGCTGGCCGATGCTCACGATCTGTTCAGTTTGGAAAACATGGAACAGCTCGCTGGACGATTAGTTTGAATTTTACGGAATCGCGTTTGAGGTGGAATATGCCGAGATCGTAGAATCGTTGATGTTCGACTGCTCCCACGAATACTCTGGTGTCTGTACGTTTTATCAGTCGAACCTAACATTTCTCAGTGACGGATAAGTTTCTTTTTAAAAAATCTACACATTCTTTTCTCTGTTCGATAGAATAGAATTCCGATAAATAAGAATTTGGTATGAAACTAACAACGTTCCAGTCGTACAGAAAGAAAATACAATTTAATTAAAAACGTGGGAGGTGGTGTAAGAATCGGCGATAGAATTCATCAAGAGTACGTGACGTTGGAAAAGCTACAGTCACGGATGTTAGAAAATGGAAACGTGATATTGAGAATTATATAAAGCACGTGGATTGCTCGAATGATGGGGTAACTGTGGGGAAACCTTAAATACACTGATGTAATGGGATGGTTTCGTTGTGATAAAGACGATAATAACGACGATTTTATACAAATGGAAACAGCCAGCTAAAACGATAATGGAGAGGCACTTTTCCATGCCGAAGCACCCATGCCACTCGAAAAAGGGGCTTCGATCGTATAAAATTCACCGCGCAAAAGCTCCCAGGTACAGAGAAAATGTAATTTTACGCAGTTATTTCTACCGAAAGAATCACGTGACGTGGTGCTTAAAAAGATATGGAATGTATAAATAATTCAAAAAATCAATTTTATAAAATTAAATCTATCGGTCCATTAATAGGATTAAAAGAAAGGAATACATCCGAAATGTACACAAAATTGAAGGAAAGGAAGATTTGTATAAAAATTGTAATAATACGATGCAGCAATTTCACGATACCATTTAATTAAAGTGGGTGTATATTTTTTTGAGAGCATCCTCTGTATATCAGAAATATATTACGAAATAGAAATATGTTATTACTGGTTTTCCCATGAGAATCCGAAGTGTATCAAAAATTTAATCGGCGTAGATATTTATCGACGCAACAGTTGCAATTTCACAGATACAAATATCTTGCGAGTTCTCTCATCGTCGTAATTTGTATCTCCTTTATATACATCGTCCGTCTGAATATTCTTTCTAATATTCTAATTAGACTGTAGATTTTGATGCAAATTCATATTTTTGAGAATATGATTGAAAAGAAAAAAAAAAAGAGAAGTAAAGAGTATTTTGTATATTTTATATTTTCTTTCGTATCACGTGCATTTTGTACAATTTTATTGAAATTGGATTACAAGAGCCAAGCAAATCGAACATCAAACGGACTACGCGTCGTGTGTTACTTTATAGGAAAATCACGACAATGTCTGTAACATTCGTAGTATTTTACGATCCTATCTACGATAGCAATTAAAAGTTCATCAAACAGATGATTACATCACGTACGAGCCATTTGAAAGTCAAATTGTTCCATTTTCCGAAAATTTATTCTTTCTAACTCTTTAAGAGTATTACATCGTGGCTTATTAACATACTAAATAATAATTGACTGTTCGAATAATTTGATGATTTTTGGAAAGTACGTGTCCCTGATAAATATAACTTCTATGCACACTTCCAAATCCGTTTGAAATTTCACCGATACGATCAAGTTAGGCGTGTCTCGCTACAGTGCTGCAATGATCATTTCGAAATGCTTCGTATATCATATACGCAAAAAGTTTCCAGCAACGTTGAAACAGCTTCGCGAGCCACGTGTAATTTATTTATAAAAGATTTTTGCAACTGTCGAGACATCTTGGTATCTGTTAAGAATCGTTGAGATATCATTGCAATCAAGTAAGTGCACTGTATCATACGCGATAACGAAGTTACTCGATTATTCGAATGGTATGTACTGGGATTAGTTTCGATGGATGTTTGAACGATGACGGAATATTTGGCCAGCATAAGGACTGATCCCTTCCATATCGATCGCGTTTATCGATATTTGATAAAGAGATCGTTTGCAAATTACATTTACCGTCTACTGTTGCTCACGAAATTATTCCAACTCTGATACGTGCTTCTTTATAAATATATCGCGTGTGTACGTGTATGTTACATATTATATTATATATCGCATATTACATATTATATTGTATTTTAAGTAACAAGATATTTAGTGCGAGTGTATATTTCGCAGAGATTCCAAAAGTGATTAAACAGTCAATTATCCATCACATCGATGCATCTCAATGTTCAATGGGACAGTATTTAGCGTCTATAACATGTTGAAGATAGCTCTTTATGGTGTATCTCGTGGAGGAAATTAATTTCACGAAATTAATTAAACAGTCAATTATCTGTTGTACCGATACGTCTTGATATTCAATGGAATAATTTTTGATATTTATTGTACGCTCAAAATACCTATCTATACTATGTACTATTTTTCCCCCCAAATATTCGCCACAACTATTTTCTGTCTTTTACATTTGCACTTTCAGGATGATTTCAAATTCTACCAATGTGATCGGGATAGTCGTGTTTCGTTACAAAACGAACAAAATCCCGAAAAGTCTCGTGTAACGGGCTATAGGAGGCGTTGGTGCAGAAAACAGAATAACTTTTCAAAAATTGAGTCAAACAATTTGTTTCTTTCCTTTTTTCTTTTTTTTTTTTTTTTTACGAGTTAGAAGAATTGGAAAGATTAACAATAGGTGATGTGTAAAGAAATGTTGAAAGAAGTACAATTAGTCGGAATAGCGAAGAAGAAAGTAAAGGTAGCTTTTTACAACTTTTCTAGCTGGACCTGTAACGAAGATTTAAATAACACATTTCGAAGATTTAAATAACACATTTCGAAGATTTCCTCTAACTCGTCGAGCAAAATTCAGATGGTTCGGTCCACAGTTGCAGACGAGTTATTTCGTTCGAATGAACGTACGAAACGAAAGATGTTTTTACGGCGAGTGTCGGACTATTTTAGCTTTCGAGGCATTGTAAGTTGAATTTTAGTTGCGGTGTCGACAAATCATTGATTCAGTGACAGTGAATTTTCTTTTTCCTGGATGTGATGCGAATGCGCAGAAACTTTGACGTCAAACGTTCCCGCTGAACGAACAGGACCTTCCGGCTGCCATGGATATTGATTTTCCTTGGGCTTCAAGGTTTCTGGAGCAGCTGTACCCATCCAGCGCAGACTCCGGCTATTCTCAATATGGCTGTCTATTGTACCCAAATCCGCTCGTTTTGCGTTGCAACGCGCTCGCCGCCATACGCCAGCATGCGATCAATGCGCCAAGGACATCAGCCGATCGCAATTTAAACAGCCGAATTTATTTTCGAATGTGACGCGCTAGACGTTATCAACATGGCCGATACATGTATCCTGTCACGTACTTCCTGATCGTCGCATCGATGGTCGTAAGCATCAATGGTAAGCCTCGCATTTCACACGCTTTGTCGGGCTGCTTAAATCTTCGCCTCTTTAATTCGACGCGTTTCTCATACGTTTCGCCACGAATCAAATTACATTTTTCTGAAATTAAAAATTCGCCGATACGCGTTGTCCATCTTCGGTATTTGCGAGAGAAGAAAACGATTCTTGAGCCTTATTCGTCACGCCGATTTTCACGTCGATACGATCGGAATACCAAAGTTGATCGACTCGACAATGTATTGACCAGTTAGCCGTTGCGACTAATGCGACTAAAATGCGTTAGAAAGGACAGAACAACTACTTTGTTCACGCTGTGTTATAGTTTTTTCATAATAATTATTTATATCTCTTCATTTGTTCGTTTTACCTGGTCCTGGCTTCCAAATGGTCGAAACGTCTTCAAATTTACGAATATATTTTAGTTTTCGCTGAAATTGCAGTTTAAACAGCAAAAACTGCTTTTTACGCGTGACGAGTATACTCGTCAAGAGTAGGTAACTGGTTAAGACGGAAGATAATTTGCCAGGATAGACAATGGCGGTATTTCGTCTTTGAGAATTTTTAATTTGAGGAATTTTTCTTTCAACAAAGAGCGTTTCTGTAATGGAAAATGGAAGTTTCTGTTTCTTCCCATTTTCCTCTTTCTTTCTCGAGGTTCCTTTCAGTTACATGGCCCTATTTGTTTTACGAGCAAGTTGCGTTTTAGGAGCGTGTTTCGTTGAGGGAGTTTTCACTAGATGTCTGAAGGAACGATGTTTCGTCTATTTATAGCGAAGATCTTCCTCTACATATAAACTGCATATAGAGGAAAGTGCACCTGTTGAAGCCTTCACTCGTAGGTGTTAGCCATTTGTGTTACGAATCGTGTAAACAACGATCATCGTACACGGTGCATTTAATTCACTTTTCTTCCGTGATAAGCTTCGCGATGAATTCTCATTTCGAGGCTACCTTTTTCATTTACCGTCTTGCCTATGTTTCCTATGTATAAAATAAATAATTCATACTGAATACATCTATTTCTATTTTCTCTTTTTCTTTAGATAAGAAGAATATTACAATCAACTTTCACAGAGAATTTTTAACATTAGATCGTCCCAAAAGTGTCTTTTATCTTATAAGGAAATAATAGACGCACAACATTTTTTGTTTTAAATTATTTTATTGAATTACGTTTAATCCATCTTATTCTATTGGAACCAGATGTGAAATAAAACAGTTTAATTTTTAACTTCATGAGATATACATAGAATATTTCGTGGATATCGAATCTGCAGTCTTGCGTAGATCCAATTGTCGTATAGATGCAAACGTAGTCGTATACCGTCTGTTTAGTCTTCGGAGATGATCGAATCTGTTAAGAAGCTGAAACTCTAGAGGATTGGTACGATTGGTCAAACTTGCGTGGAAGCGTTTTTCCGAACTTGGAAATATCTTTCATAACTGTAGGTATTTTTAAGTACCCGTGTATGATTTCGTTGATTACCTGCCAATGGATAAGGAATACGTTTGCTGCTCTCGGAATACGTTTAATTGAAATAAATCGAAATAAATTTTTCGTAATTTCCGGATACGTTTACGATATTTTGCTTGCCAAGTCTTACCGTCGGACGTATCGCAAGAACAGCAGGAAAATTTGGCGAAATATCGTTAGAGACGCTATTCGACGGAAAAGCTAAACATCCGAAGAATTCCGTTGTAAATAAGAAACCTAAACCGATGTTTCACCTTATTAGACGATTTCCTCGATGATATCCCTTTCCGCAATCTTCCTAGCAATCTTGTCAACGAACGCGACGAAATTTCATCTTACGCATATCGCCGATGTGTCTGTAAATGTCAAGACTAATATCTATTTATTTTTACAAAAATGTACAAAAATCTGACGTTAATGAAAGCACGACACATTTGTTTGAAAAATGAAAGAAAGGAAGAAGTAGAAGGAAGTAATTTCTAAGAAATAAAAGAGAGAAAGATGCGAAGCATTAAAAAGTAGACAACGATTTGCCCAACGTCTTACGTTCGATTCCTACGTCGATTTTAATAATCTTTAGAAATCTAGGATAAATCACGATTTCTATTAATTAATACGTATTTGTCGGTTGATTGTGTCCGATGATCAGGCCAACTGTTAACTACGGAACATCGAACTCACGCAGCGTCGGAACGAGCAAACGATTTATGGTGTCATCAGTGTGATACAATGGAAGATGGAGAGAGATGCGCCAATCTGATCGGAAACTTCACCACTTTCGGGCACAAGTGCACTGGTGACAAAAGAACCTGTATGGTAATGACAAATGATAACAGCGATTCAAACGCTTGTTGATTATACACAGGTCACGCACGTGTTTCAGCAGATGTTTGATATTTTGCTTTGATCGCGTGCTTTTAAAGCAAACAGAATATAGCAAACAGCTAGCTAAAAGCGATATTAGTTATCGTCAACACGAGAGCGAGAAAAGGCTGTTGAAGATAGAGCCACAGTTTCATTTCGTTCATAACGCGATTTTAGTGTTTGGAAATGTTCAATATAGTCGATCAATTCAGTTTCATAATAATTACGTACTTTATTGAAATTGTTTCCGCTTTATAGGAACATATGTACATGGTGTACACATTTGAGGGAATATGCAAATGCAATTTTTTATTTGTTCTTCTTATTTATTGGTAATCAACAATGATATTGGATATGATATAATTGTACAGTTTGCACATACACGGCAAAAATTTTACGAAATCCGTAATCGATATTAACCGACCGAATTAACAATGAACGAGCCGTATTCTCTGGAAATGATGCGAGATATTCTGGAAAATTGATATTCCCTTGACTAAAAATATGTTACGTTCACACTCACTCGTGTTCGTTACAAGTTCCAATGTGAAATGTCATACAGAGTGAAACAAGGAATTGTTGCAAATATTAATTTAATTTTAGTATCAAGAATCATTCTACGTACATGTAGAATTCTTTCTCATCTTTTCTTTTCAGTCTTCTTTTTTCTCTTTTCGCTCGATACTATCAAGTTCGTGGTTTAATGCCGCCCAAAATGAGCTCGTATTCGAACAAAATTAAAAGAAATACTATATTTTAGCGTACGAGTGTCTCTTGCGATCCGCTAGGACATGTCATATAACGAACATCGTGAAAGTTTAAAATCTGCAAATATTCCTTTCACGTTTGCTTCTTTCTCTTCAGATAAAGCGATTTTCTTACACTACCAGCACCGAAGATTCAACGTCTAGTCCACAAACTTGGTCGGTGGAGAGAAAGTATACTAACAAATGCGACTCCGGATGTATAGTGGTCGGTGAACGAACAAAACTCTCCGCTTGCACCACTTGCTGCGAGAAATCGTTTTGCAATATCGGTACCGATGCTGCGAACGACTTGACGATAAGAGGGATCGATCTGTTTCTAGCTTTAATATTACAAATTACATTAACAATTATCATGTATGTAGTATCCAAATGGGTCTTAGAGAGAAAGGACAAGTGATGATGTTTTGATTTAATATATATTATTAAGAGCAGCGAAATGATTACAATGCTGTTCTACGTTCTATTCTCGCATGCAGCTTTCTGCTTCCCAATTCGACTGTCTGTCCACTCCGCACACTCCGCACGCTCTCCACACTCTCCACACTCTCCACACTCTACACGCTCTGCTCGCTCTACACGCTCTGCTCGCTCTACACGCTCTGCCCGCTCTACACGCTCTGCCCGCTCTACCTTTTCCCGTTCTTCGGAACAGGTATCCCGAAACCCCCGTGATCAAGGTCACGCAGCCTTTTCACGTAAACTGTCCACTTAAAGGACCCAACGGTACATTGTTTACAGTTCGGTCGATACCTTAGGCCTTTTGGCCCTGGTACTACATTCGGCCATCCTGCAATAACATCTGCCCTCAGATGTGGTCTTCAGTTGCGCTATCGTCGGATGCGTCATCTTCGGCGTTGAGGACCCAAGGCTTCATAAAGTCTGCGGTCGTCGATGTGTGCGCAGGCCCCTCATGCTCCCCTACTTTCTCCACCATGTACCGGTCATTCCGCATTGTTCGTGATACCCGGTACGGACCTAAAAATTTTCCTCCGAGTTCTAAACCTGGGCCAAACTGGGTTCTCTTAATGGCTACCAAATCTCCCCTTAGGTACTGCTTCGCGCTCTTCCGTCTTTTGTTAAAATTCTTTCTGTTTTCTTCTTGCGTCGCAGCGATCTTCCTTTTAGCGTCCTCGCGTAACTCACGACGCTGTTCCTCGAATTTTGCAGCCCATTCTTCGTCGATTAATCTTCTGGTTACATATCCATCGGCCTGACTGCACGTTGCGGCATCTAAAATCTTACGGACTTCAATGCCCTTCTTCTGTGCGCTTCTCAACCGTGCAATCAGCCCGTCCTCACACTCAGCCATATCCACAGCACCCGGCAGTGGATTTCTACTCGGGGTATCCGCATACTCCGAGTCCGTTGGTTTTATAATACCCTCGTCTGTCCACGCCTCCATCAAATCGTCCACTTCCCTTTTCTCAGACGGCGCCAGCCGTCGCGATCTTCGTACCACGGGTTTGTCGCTTTTCAACACGATTTTCGCGGTTATCCCGACCTCCCGCGTCTTCTCTGGCTTATACCCCCTAATGATATCGCGGATCGCTTCATGGTAGTGAGGTTCTTGTACGTGCGCTAGATCTATCTCGTCGGTCTGTTCTATCGCGTTGACCTTCAATACCTCCGACGCGTCTTCGTGACCATCATCCTGCCCGTCAAGCCGTAGGAAGCTCACCTCGCCCCGTTTGACCCGCAACTCTATCTGATCCAAAAAGTCAGTACCCAGCAGCAGGCTGTGGCTCCTCAATACCTTGTTTGAGACGACGTGCAACGTGACCGTGAATGCACACCCGTCGACCATCATTATCTTTGTAAATTCGCCCCAGGTCTCATTGCCCGTGGAACCCAAACCATCAAACCTAAGCTTACCATTTCCTAGCGGTTGTGATCCTAACCTCGCATACTCGTCTGATCGTATGAACGTGAGATCACTACCCGTATTTACCAACGCTGTAAACCTACATCCATCTATCGTCACCACCTTCATGTATCTCTTCTTCTTGGGTCTTGAAATGATGTAGGTCTTCTTCGGTTGTGCTGTACACCTTGACGCCATGTGTCCAAGTTCGTTGCACCTGAAGCACCTCACACCTTTCTCTTTCTTCGGACATGTAACACTTAAGTGATCGTCACCGCCGCAATTGAAACACCTTTTGAGATCACTGCTCGTTTGTCTCGACTGATTCCGCATTGCTGATCGTTCTGCTTTATCGTCCCTGTGCTCTCCAAGTTTTGTTTTCGCCTTCATATCTCTTTTCATCGCTTCATACTGCTTGAAGCGTTCCTTCAACTGCTGCATATTCCTGGCCCCGGATAGTATAGCTTTATTTGAGACTCCATCGGGAATACCTTGGATTATATAGTCGATCACCGACTGTGTATCGATTCTTCCTTGCCCCGCAAGCTCACGCATACTATACATATATTGGAGCAGACTCTCGTCTGCTCTTTTCGTTCTACGCGCTAACTCTTGATGTACCTGCCGGTCACTCACTGCGTCTTCGAATTCATCTACCAGTGCCATTTTAAACTTCGCCCAGGACTTCATGCATCGTTCCTGGCGTACGAAAGCTTGAGCAGAGCCTGTGAGAAGCTTCCTCGCGAAAACCACCATGTGGATGTCCGACCAGCCACACATTTCCGCCATTTCCTCGAAATCTCTTATCCACTGAGTTACATTCGGTAGGTCATCTCCGCTGAATTTTTTTAACGAGCCTTCCACGTCTTCAAACGTTAACACTGTGCACTTACGCTCGTCTTGGCTTCGACGTCTTCCCACTGGAGTCACCCGAACTTGACTATTGAGATCGTGATTCCCTGGATCGTTGCCGTCTAAACGGTCCCCAATCACGCCCATCTCATCGTCATCGTCGTCCTCTAAATCATCGTCGTCGTCATCGTCTTCTTCTCGTGCACCGTGTTCCCGCTCTAAACGTACCGCAGCCAGCAATCGCGCTACCAGCTCGCGTTTTCTACCCGCTAATCTCAGCCGTCGTCTTCTCAGCTCGTCTTTTAACTCCGGTACTTGCATCTGAGCCACCTGCTCGTCAGTCAACACTGCTTCTCCTGCATTGTAGTCACTCATTGTTCCGAAATATCCCTTTCACTTGTCACTTAGCGCTCTAGATCCCGGCTCGAGCCCCCAAAATTTATGTAGTATCCAAATGGGTCTTAGAGAGAAAGGACAAGTGATGATGTTTTGATTTAATATATATTATTAAGAGCAACGAAATGATTACAATGCTGTTCTACGTTCTATTCTCGCATGCAGCTTTCTGCTTCCCAATCCAAACTCTGTCCACTCCGCACACTCCACACGCTCTGCACGCTCTCCACACTCTACACGCTCTGCACCCTCTACCTTTTCCCGTTCTTCGGAACAGGTATCCCGAAACCCCCCGTGGTTAAGGTCACGCAGCTTTTTCACGAAAACTGTCCACTTAAAGGTACATTGATGCTAAACGGTATTTTGTTTACCGTTCGGCCGATACCTTAGGCCTTTTGGCCCCGGTACTACATGTATCCGTCCTGACATTGCAGACGAAATAACATACGATCGTGAATCATTTTAGTCACCGATGAGAATAATTGGTTCCATTAACGCGTTTATACGTACATTGTAACATACACTGTAATATTACACAACAACACGATACATAAGATTTGTCGCATTACCAATGAAAATGCTGTTTTCATTTTGTAAATGTATACATGGAGTTTCATTCCTTATGTGTTTCATAATAATATTACGATGAATATTGATTAATAAGTCAATAAAATTACGACAATATCGATAATACGAAGCTCAGAAATAAGAAAATAATAATGATGTTCTCGTTCTAATGATGTCGATAAATCAAAGAACAATTGATAATATAAAAAGGGGATGTTCTTAAGAATACGATGCTCATAATTATAATAATTACAAATACAATCAAATCTACGAGAATGAGATTTATAACACTGCTAAGTTATTACTCGATCGTTCAACGAACCAATATAATTTAAATTGTAAATTTTAGAAAAATTGTTATAGCAATACACTACCAATAAATTGTATAAAGTAACAAACTTTTCTAAAAAAAAAAAAAAAAACTCATTAATCTCGATATAATAATAAATACTTTTTATCGATTTCCATTTTTCCATTATCCTCTACTTAATTCCCAAGGATGTCAATGAGATACATATTAGGTTGTTCCAAAAGTCTCTGTCTGTTTTATAAGAAAATAATAGATGCACAACATTTTTTCTTTTATATTATTTTATTGAATTTTGTATGATCCGTTTTCTACTAATAGAACAAAATGGATCATAATGTAAAACAAAAAATGATGCGCATCTGTCACTTCCTTATAAAACGAAAGAAACTTTTGAGAAAACCCAATAGAATGGGAATTTTCTCGTGGACACATAACATTAGAAAATTGTACACAACTTTTATTAAAATTCCTTCGTACGATCTCTGTACAATATTCTTTTATTAATTATACCTTAATTTTCTTTTTATTTTACTTTAATTTTTAAGTATCCTCCGATTGGTTTCCAATTATTTTGATTATTTTGCAGGAAGCGAACAATTTTAACGATCGGCATATTTTTCGATACTCGTAAACAAGAGTGTACAACCTGGACGTTTATACACACCCACATTTCTCTCAAACGCACAAACATCCGCATTCCGTTTATAATACTAAAATTTCGCTGGAAACAGGAAAACGCGAGATCAGGTATCTACTAAATCGCTTAAACTATATAGTTTATACCAGCGCGTTTACAGCTGTAACCAATTAACGTAATTACACTGCCTAAATGAAAGCATTCAGTTTATACTCGTGCATTCTGTTCTTTCAACAGCATCCTGGAAATCTGCGTGTTATCATTTTCGTAGAAATCGAGAGAGCTTAGGTTGAATGTAGATCCGACATCGTCAAACGGAAAATTACAAAGTTCTTGAATTCCTGGAAGGTTCTAACGGGATATAGGGTTTTGTTCCAATGGAAAACGCATATTTCTAGGAATCGGTTTTAATTAAATTTCCACATTCGTGAACAAAGGGATATGATTTATCGTGCGATAGCATATAATGAAAACTAAGGCAAAGAATGGAATTTTTTGTTTTTCGTAGAAAACGTGAGACGACATCGCCTTGTTAAGAGGGAATAAAACCATTCCAGGAAAGAATAACGATCGTCGTTAAGCGTAATGTAATTTCTTTCTGAAGAGTCATACTAATCTATCGCCCACGCGTAATGCCTCGATGCTAAGCATCTCTCATTTTGCATCTCGTTCGTTGCCATTCATCTCGTCGTGTAAAACGCAAATAAAATGGAAAGAAATATTTTTTATTCCAAGAAGCAATTATTCAAACAACAATTTATCAACGGATAAGAAAATCAGAAATGTCCCTTTTAATATTTTTAAAATTAATATTAAAACCATCTTTCTCTTCTTTTTTACACTCTTACTTATCTGAAATTCTTTATCTCCTAATTTCGATAAACCATTTTACAAAACGTAGGCTATTGCTCGTTTTACGTTTAACTGTTATGAAATTTTGCAGTCCATTTACGCATAATCTTGCGAGTAAAGTACATTTTGCCAAAAGTAATCGAGCGACTGTCTACTTTTGAACAATACTGTACCCAACAGCTACTTACAGTGGCTACAAAAAGTATTTCTGTATTATTTCTACTATTGTGTTTATCCCAGCGTGTTAATCAATTCTATTAATTGAAAGCATATTAATTGTCCTCTGTCTGCAAAAGCCTTACCGACATTTACACGCTGGATCGTTTAGGATCATGCAATATCTGTTTACGTTCTCGTGTTTTAAAAAGTGTGCTCAAAAATTCTTGAATACTCTTGCAAGTTGCTAGAATATCTTCCAATAATTTTCATATCGATACATGTGAATCTTTTTATGCGAAGCGGAATCTAAGCAAAAATATGAAGAAAGTGGAAAATCACTTAAAGTCACTGGTCGAAAACCATCCACTATGCAGATGGACAGATAAATTTCGCGTCACTTGATAGTACTATCGTATGACTACGAACTATTGACACTAGTTGAAAGTGAAATGTAACGGCTGATGAAAAAAAATTGAAAAAGATAGAGATACGTAAGTATTAGCATTAGGTTGGCATAAAAGTTTCTTTCGTTTTGTGAGGAAATAATAAATGTACATTTTTTGTATCATATTATTGTATTGAATTATGTATGATCTATTTTGTAGTAATAGAATCCATTTTATTTTATTCATACAGAATTCAATAATAATAACATTATATTTCCTTATAAAACTAAAGAAACTTTTGGGACAACCTAACGCATATAAATACCTTTTCACAGCCACTGTATAAGATTATAAAAGATACTGATATACAAGATATTGTTAGCTGTAGCTGCACAGCCACCACGCACTGAGCATCGCAAATATCGAAAGCCCCGAAGAAAATTTGAAGAAGAAATGCTGTAATTTTATAAAAGTGAATTCTAATCGACGAGACGAGTAAACGTGTGACATATATCGTAGAATAGAAAAAAAAGTGTGTAATAGGCAAAAAAAGAAATGTTTAATATAAATTTTACTTAGAATTCATACACGTAAGTAGATATGACTTTTCTGCCAGTCACTGTGCATTATCTGACATAATTTATCTCTCGTACTTATTCTTTCATCCAGGCAAAGGAAGCTGTCGGAACAGATCTAATTCCCGTTCATTAGATTCGTCGCCTTACTGAATACGATATTCTCGAGTTCGCGGTTCAAGGGAAAGCGAAGAATTCTGGTGGGGTCGAGAGCAACGTTCAAGATGAAATCCTCGGCCCTTGTTAAATCGTCTCGGTCGGGGTCGAACAATGCGTTCGCCAGCATCCTCGTTTCTCTGTGATTGCACATAAAGCTGCCATTATTAGAACTTAAGTGGACATCCGTCCATGTGGCTGCCAGTCGTAGCACGAAGCTCGTTCGTCGCGTTTACTCCACCTTTTTCATTGAAAAATTTTATCCGGAATATCACGTTCGACTCGACGACCGATTAATTATCGTATTTTACTTTCACCGATGGTGCATCATTTTCATGGGAAACGTTTAAATTTCCACGTGGTGCCACGTGGTGGAAAAATTGGCTACCGGTTGCTGCACGACGCTCCTTCGTCGCGTCTACTCCACTTTTTCGTCGAAACCTTCTGTCCGGGGGTATCGCGATCGACCCGAGATCCGATCGATCGTCTTATCCTTCCGTCCTTTTCGCGAAAGTCGTTCGAATTTCTGTGACGCGCGCGTGGAAAATACTGGCGCGAATCTTCGAGTTAGTGTGAATCTTTGGCTCGAATTTGATGATTCGTTCGCGTGGGAATCGCACGGCGAGGCGTGCGATTGTCGCGATCGCTCTTATCGCTTGCTCCACTTACGTTCCGCTTCGTTCTACCGACTACTAGTTTGCTGCATTCCCGGTTACTTTACTGGTGGTGAATCGTTAATCGACGCGAGTTACCGCCGACGAGTTTGTTACGATACGCAAATACAGTGGAAAAAGGAGTTTAGCGAAACAGTTTCGTAAAGCTAAACGATTGGACGAATCGAAAGGAATTGGAAGTCGTTCTAAGAATTCTGTTCGAAGACAGCTTTGAGAAGGCGAACGGCGATTGAAAAAAGAAGAAATTGAAAGACGTGGAAGGAAATCGAGAAACGTTCGAATTCAACGAGGCAGTTTCGTACGCCTAGAGACGATGATCGAAGGAAATTGAGAAAGATTCGTCGTTCGAAACTCGTCGCTCTGTATCAATTTGGCATAAATAGGTCGAGCAAATATTCACGGTTAATCTTTTCGATAAAGCACTACCTACAAAACCACTGCATTCTATGATTTCATTTCATCTCTGGTGTACCGTAGAATCGTTCCCTTCTCCATTATACGATCGATTAAACAACACCCTGTGTATTAAAACCAACGATTCACCTTCGTATTACTTCCGCGCGAGCTACGTGATAAAGCGCGAGACATTGAAAATGTTAGATCGCGAGAGTATCGTCGCATCCGCGTCTATATGACACGGCGTTTCGAACGCGTTACGAACCGGCGAAATGAAATGAGAATATCGGGTCTGCGAACTAGCTGCTTTCATCGCGATAACTACGTCTGCGAGTGAACGAGCATGCCTGGCGAGTTTTGGGTAGCCAGAAAATCCTATTGAAATTTCGATCAAAGCGCGCGAGACATGACGCGATCGAAACTTCCCAGTTTTCTCCTCGCCACGTGGCTGCTCGGCACGATCGCTACTAAGTCGCGAATGAGCGACTTTCTGCAAAGCTTGCAGGAGTACGAGATCGTTTACCCTCGAGTGATCCCGAATGAGAGCGCGCGGAACAGAAGATCGACCCACGAAGACCGAGAAACTTGGCGCGAATATCTCCACCAAGAGCCGGTGTTCCTCGAGATCAGCAACTGGACCTTAAGGACCATGGCCAACGATCGATTGATACTGTCGTCGAATTTCACCGTGAATTGGGTGCGCCAGGGTAAAACCAAGTCCGAGCGACGTAACGCCAAGGCGAACTGCGATCTTCGACAAGGCAGCTTGGAAGGAGACGCGAGTTCCTTCGTCGTCGTGACGATATGCGAAGAAGAAGTGTACGCCTTGATGTTGATCGGGCAGAGATCGTTCTTCGTTCAGCCACTGACGAATGGCCAGCATGTGATGTTTCAGCCGAAAAACGAGAAGTGGTGGTCGATCGGGAATAATTCGAGCTTCGTGTCTGTGAATCCGGAAAATCCTGCAGGTGAGAAGGATCGTTATCGCGATGGCTTTTCATCTTTCGTTAGACGGTTGGATGTAGGTGATTGGTTGATCGATTTACCGACTTCCTTGCCAATTATGTTATAAGCTTCTTACTTTGCGATCCGCCGTTAATTGCTTCTTCTATTCTAAAATTGACTCTGATCGTGATACTGTAAGAACTGATAGCGTCGATATGATAATACCATACATAGAGTATGAGAGTAATCGTAGTACAAACGAATATATATATATTCGGTTTAATAAATTTAATTTAATAAATTTAAACCATCAAACAGGGAGGGCTTAATCTGCAGGCAAAAAGAAGAAAAAGAAATAATCATTTACAAAGCGAACGACCATTAGCTAATTCCAATTTGAAAATATAGCTAAAGTCAAAGTCATTTTGAACAAATGTTTCCTGTACGCGTTACCGTTTGGCATGGACGAACGTCTCGGACGTTGACGTCCGTACATTTATATATATATATATATATGCATTTCTGATAATCATTTTCAACTCGCACAGGGAAGAAACATCACTGAGGCTACCGTGAATTAAATTCTCGTATCAAGTAACAGGATAGATACGATGCATACGAAGCTTTGCGTCGTTATTCGAGGTAGGAAAAGCTTTAGCAGTGATATCGAGAAAAGCGAAACTACGAAATCATCGCTGTCGTCGAGACAGAAATTGCTGCAAATATCGCGGAAAGCAGAGCGACGGTAAAGAGTATTACAGGAAAAAGTTGTTCGGAATATTAGCCTTGGCAAACATATTTCAAAGCCGTTGAATATGGCGAGATTGTCCGCTTTGTAAATATTTACCGAAAAACATGTCGTACGAAGCTGGGCAATAAACGCGTTTTTCCAGAGTTACAAACAAGTATCGTACGTATGACACAAGTAACGACGAATTTTCCATTCCACGGCACGCGACAATTGACCGTATTATCAGCGTTTCGTCAAAGTTTCAAGAACTGTGTTTTCTTTTCTGTATTTATGGTTTCGCAACTGTAAAACGGAAGGTTTATTCTGGAGATGCGAGTTCGCGTGAACAACTAGCGCAACGAGTAAAAACACGCGGTTTTTGCAACTCGATCGAATTGTTAGCAATTGTGTGTACGAGATCGTATTACTCCCATCGTTGATCGATGTCAGGCTTCTATCCGAGCACACGGACAACGTTTTCCAACGACCAATCAAAGATACCAGATAATAATTTTTCATTGTATCATTACTGTAGCTATTAACGACACGGGCTTGTTGTCGCATGATAAAAAGCATGCAACTGCGCTGACACGATAATACAGCGAACTTTTGCACGCTGCGATGGAAAACGCGTCGTTACCTGTTTCGTACGAACGATACTCGTTTGTAATTCTGTAAAGAAACGTCCGTTGACGAACATTATATAAAGTTCTTCCTTTTTCTTCTTCTTGTCTGTAAATCAACTCCTTACAATTTGACGGTTTAAATTTGGCACACCCCGTATATACAGGATGCAACCGAACAACGCCTGAAAGCGAGAACAACGCGAATCCTTGTGGAAAAATGAAGAAAAAGTATAGGATAAAATGTTCTCATTTTCGACTTGGAGAATCGAGTCTGAAAATTTATCAAGTATACTCGAACTGTATCCGAATATCGGTTCGAATAATAAATTTATTTAATTATATAATTAATTTATTACAAAGGAAATACAATCTGGATGTGAATGTTAAATGGAAACAAATTTTGCTAAGTTGAAAATCGATCGAATCGTAATTACCACGACTCGTTGTTTACAGATTAAAAATCTGTTTTACGAATACGAGGAGCTATATATCTACTATTATTAATCAATTTTTATGAAAAATTTCGTACGATGCGCGGATAAATTCTAATTTGATAAATTGTTGGAAAGGTGGAAAATTGAATGCAATAAAATTACGTGGCACGGTTTACACGGTTGCAACTTTATGATCCACTTAGGTCAAGTAGCAATGAAATTTATTGCATATATCGGAAATTCAAGGCACGTAATTGGCAGTTTATAAACAAATTATTTGTTCTCTTAATTAAATTGCCCGCGTCGAAAGCTGTGAAACGTTTTTGTATCGAAATCGAAGAATCCAACATCGCGATCCTATGAATCGAAGAATGCGACGTAAATGTTCGAAGTATGGTTGAGAAACGATAGAAAATTCCAAGTGTTACGCTGTATTTCTCGTTCGATTTAAATCGAAATTTTAATGAGGAACAGCGCCGATTGATATTTAAAAGTGAAACGGTTAAGAGCAACGATACAGGTTTTGTTAAAAGCAATTGGTCTATTTACCTCGCTGTTTAAACGGGTTTGTTTGACGTTACTTTGATCAATTTCCATTGACACTTTTATAGATAGCATTCTTTTTTACGGATGGAAAGCCGTCTGATGGAAATTTGTCTGAAATGTCCGTCGTAAAATTGCATTTTCGCGGGCAACAGAAAACAATGGAATTTTGTACAAAAGCGCAATACTTTAATTAGCGCAAAATTCCATTTTCCCCGCTGGGAAATTGAATTTTCTATTAAAGCGTGATACGTTTAATCAGCGGTGGCGTAAATTCAACAAACTAACAACTGGAATATTGACTTGTCACAATTTCGTGACACCGTATATGTCGTTGATACGTTCCAGTCTGGTCGTATTTACAATTTCAGAAATTTTGCAACTATTTTTTCATTTTATCCGTAACGAGAATAGCGAAGATAAGACAGGCAAACGTGGTAAAACGTTGATAATTCGGTTACAGGGAAATCGAATAAATTTGAAGTTGAAGAAAGTAAGAGAAAGTCGAAACGAAGCAAACGCGATTCCTTAAGCCACGATGTTCAGGGATTTTATAATCTTTCCGGTGACGTCTTCGACGTGGAATACCCAGAAGCTGAGAAATTGATTCTGTACGATGAAAAAGACGATGTCTCCACAGAATACAACGATACAATAGCGGAAGAATTATCGATCGACGTAAATCCTGTTGAGAAATGCTCAGTTGGTATGACCGCTAGTTACTAAAAGGTTACTAGGGTTATGTTGGTACGACGCTCTTTTGTCATAGGAGTCGACCACGCCTTAATTGCTAAGACGCATTGGGAGAGTTTAGACGTTTGTTGTGTGATTTGGTGTTTTGTATAAGAGAGAAAATAAAAGGTGTGATAACCAATCCGAGTGGATCCGAGATTGATTATCAACCCCAACCTATATAAAATAACAAATCCCGAGGAAATTGGATACTTCTCTGGTCCTAAATGGCAAAGGAACAGATTATCAAGTAAGTCAAATATTTTTCCAAATGCCATTCTTGTACAATCGTTGCTTTTCTACTTACCACGTACAATATAGCGGTTAATAAATTAACGAATCATCGAATATTACTGAAAGAAAGAAATTGTACTGATATTCCAATCTATCGTGTACAAAAGTAATAATAACAGCATGTAATATAAGAATAGCTTATCTTCAGCCTTAAAAGGAACTCGGTTTACAATTATTCTCCCTATTGCGTTCCACTCTTGCTTGATCTTCTACACGTTCATCTATATTTCGCTGTTTTTAATTTATTTTATTATTCCCTGTCTATTACACATATGTATATTGTCCATTGCACGAATCTTTATCTATCTTGCCTAATTTAATGTAAAAAAATAGAAAAATAGAAAAATTTGCTGGAGGAATACGTTTACCAAAATTTGTCAAGAATTTTAAAGAAATTTGCAGGATGAAATTCACGGTGATACCGAATTGATATTTTTGAAATTATACTTTTGAAATAATTATTTATACCATAATAATTATTCCACAAATACTTGCTCGTAGATATTAATTTATGCTTTTAATAATCATGCGTTTAAGCTATCAAGTCGAGTCGAGTAGACTTTCTAATTTCGTGGAAGATAAGTCGATTTCTAAGATAAGTCATTTCTAGAGAAAAGACCAGCTGCTAAGGATTCGCCGCCACGATGGCTAGAGCTTGGAATAGCTGCTGATTACTCCGTGGTAGATTTTCATGGAATTCGAGTACAGCAATATATCTTGGCTCTTTTAAACATCGTAAGTAATACCAAACGAAATTCTGTTATTATACTTAGATATAGAATACCTCCTCCTACATATGTACGCAAGCAACCGGGAAACATAGGGCAGAGTTATGCGTATCTCTGTATTTTCAAGGTACGCTACTTGCTTTCAAACATCTCGATCGTATACTCGGATGGAAGCTCTGTATTTTCTGTTTACATTGTTCAAAGCTTACACGTATCTTTTAAAAAGTTCAGCGAATAATTTATCCGTAATGGAATTTTGTAATCGATTAATTTCAGCCATTCGGTAATTGGTTTTCCAATGCTGTTGAGATTAATAACGTACATTTCTAAGATAAATATAACGAATAAAATTAATTTTTTAGGAAAATTATATAAGATACGATGTATTTACGAGAGTTTTGAATAATAATTTATTTGTAAGGCTATAATACTGTTTTAACGCCTGTTACATTTTCGTACGTATTTTAATCCTAGGTCAGTGCAATTTACATGGATCCATCGCTCGAATCCAACATGATTCCAGTGATCGTACGAATGATTTTATACGCGGAAAAACGAGACGGTATGGTAAGCGATTTCCATTAAATTAAATCATTTAAGTAAAGTAGTAACTATCTGAGATACGCATATGCGAGTGTCAATTATTTTATTTTCTACTTATCTGTACAGTGTATGGTATATAAATTATATAGGTCAAAATATCTGCGCATGACGTTTTAGGTCGATAAAATTCAACGAGTTCCATTTTGTTAAATTGGACAACCGTGAACGATCCCTTGTCTTTGTTGCAACTACGGGAAGATAGGAGAAACCTATCTTCCACGAACGATGCCCCCCGTCAACAACCTCCCCTCAAGGACGGCCAGCATCTCTTTCAAAACGCCGATATGGAGATCGACCAATTAGCAACAGCGCTCATTTCCCTCACCTTTGGAACGAAAGCTTTCTTTGACGAATCCGAGGATCTCATGTCCTTAGACCCACCCAATATAGTTTTCCTCGACGGCATCGTCGAGACGGAGAGTCACTCTCCGGTACGATCTCGACGACGATTCAAGTAACTCTCGGATACGTAGTGATTGCCCCATGCATTAACATTGAGTACAACTTAGACGCTAAAGAAGAGTAGAGTTCGTCATCCCGTTGACCGTGGATTCGTTATTGAGCCTAGGATCATCGTCATAAGCTTCTCGAGTATCAAATTATCGCGATTACTTGTCCAATTCCATCATGGTCATGTTTGCACTGGTAAATATCTCCTCTATTGCATAACGATCACGTCTAGCGCCAATAGGGATTCGTTTCACGCCCTTAACCCTAACTCTAATCTTAACGCCAAATCGACATATATATATGTCGGAGATGGAAAAACACCGGAACCTCTCCTTGGATTCTCGGGAATACCGTAATGTTGTAATTTAGATTAAACAAATGTCGCTCCGATTGTTCGAGGTTTATGATAGTGAGCTTGGGCTCGAGGCGACAACCAGTCGCCGAACGTAGCCGCGGTCAAGGGATGAACGTTTTATCTAACAAAGGCACAGAGTAACTCTATACCTCTCCTTTAAAGAAATAGCCGTAGCGACACGTGGCAGTAAATATTTCAAAGGTTTCTGTTCCGTGGCTCGCCACACGCAGATCCTATCCTTCGGGTAAGATGATCTCCAGATGGCAATATACCTCCGCAGTATGTTTAGCTAACGTGAGGACCCGCAATAAATCTTAAGATTTAGTCAAGCAAAGTTCTTCATTTAGACAAACGGTCCTTGTTGCAACTACGGGAAGATAGGAGAAGCCTATCTTCCACGAACGATGCCCCCCGTCAACAACCTCCCCTCAAGGGCGGCCAGCATCTCTTTCAAAACGCCGATATGGAGATCGACCAATTAGCAACAGCGCTAATTTCCCTCGCCTTTGGAACGAAAGCTTTCTTTGACGAATCCGAGGATCTCATGTCCTTAGACCCACCCAATATAGTTTTCCTTGACGGCATCGTCGAGACGGAGAGTCACTCTCCGGTACGATCTCGACGACGATTCAAGTAACTCTCGGATACGTAGTGATTGCCCCATGCATTAACATTGAGTACAACTTAGACGCTAAAGAAGAGTAGAGTTCGTCATCCCGTTGACCGTGGATTCGTTATTGAGCCTAGGATCATCGTCATTAGCTTCTCGAGTATCAAATTATCGCGATTACTTGTCCAATTCCATCATGGTCATGTTTGCACTGGTAAATATCTCCTCTATTGCATAACGATCACGTCTAGCGCCAATAGGGATTCGTTTCACGCCCTTAACCCTAACTCTAATCGTAACGCCAACCCGACATATATATACATACATATATATATTTTATACATACATACATATATCAATTTTTATACACACAATTATACATATTTATATATGTATGTGTATATATATATATATATTTATATAATATATTACAATCATTTAATAAACTTTCATTTTCATTTAATATTTTCATTTAATAATTTAATAAACCTTCGTCCCGCAAAGGCAAATAAATTCACGCATAACATTTCTTTGTTCTAGGATTGTATTTGTTGAAAGATGGATAGCATTAAGCGCTGGAATAAAGAATGACGAATCGTTATTCTTTAACCATCGTACTTAGACACATATTTATTGAGCTACTTGTATTTTAATCGAAGTCTAATATCCTCCATCTGTAGGCGTAAATATTACTGCCGTTGTTAATGTTATTTAAGTTTTACTACTGGAAAGGACATTTAAGTTTGAAGGCAGGCAAGTCTACTGTTCTTAAAGCTGACATTTAGACATCTAAGATTTTTTGTGTCTTTATTGACAAAAATATATTTGACTTTGCATATCTAAAATAAAGGATTTGCGTTATTTAATGATATGAGATAAAAGAAATACTATGCATATGATTTGATTGAAATTTTGAAAGTGTATAGACCCTGTTTTAGAAATATGAGTATTAATTCGGTAGACTATAAATTTATATTACAAAATTAACTGTTTTCTACTTTTGTTGTACTTTTCTTCTACTTTCTGGACATTTTACTGAAAATGCTGGAGATTTTAAATCAGTAATTAATAAAGTGAATTCATAAAATAACTTTTAAACGCATTGCTATCTAAAGTACAAATTCTTACGTTTTTAAAAATATATTCTTATAGTTATTGTATGTAACGTACTTGAATCTTTACGTGTATGGTTAAAATATTTTGTCCGCATTTTATTCAGTCATTTAAAATATCAAAGCAAACTTATTTCAAGTGAAAAATAATCCTTATTCCTATAAGCAGTATTCATTACAAGAACTAATTTTACATATATAATCGTAACAAAAAAGAAACATTAAACAGGCATTTATAGTTATTGACATTTATCTTTTGTATGTTCATTTACGAGGAAATGGTACTTAATGTAAAAGCGACTGGATTTCATATTTTTAACTATTGTGTACATGTATTGAATCTTATTGTTCTTCTTAAAAATTAAATGAATACTCATAATCCTAAAACATCCTTTCTATGTTGTACTAGATATATATACAATTAAAATGTGTAATAATGTGAATGATAAACTAGTTCGAATAATTATTTTGCTTAAACGTAAGTTAATTGAAATCAGATGAATGTTATACACGCATTATACCGTGCATTATGAACTATTGATTGATTGATGCTCATATTTAATTATTAACGAGAAAATTAGAAAAATCAAATTGAATTTAATCTGTCCTTCTTATATTTATTAAGATGAGTTCTGGGACTTGAAACACTCGAGATTAGAAATTTTGATTAATGTTTCACATTATCACTGGACGCTTGTTGTAATATCTTTTGTACGAGATACACTATACATACACAAGATCAAAATGGAATTTCGAAACGGTCGTATCGTTCAACAAAAATCTCTTTTATCTTTGATCCTCTTCATAAAAATGCAATTCTCCTTTACAGAACATCATATAACATTTATTGTACGATATATTGTTCAATTATATTTCGAAATTTTCAGCTTCGAATCTTTGTTTAATTATACTGTAGAATTAAATATCATGCGTTATTTAAATATAGAGATAGACTAAACTTTTGTCCACATTTATTAAAGCTGTATCAACTGAGATGTTTAAATTTGCGAAATTTCATGGACTTTTATATTTAATTTTTCATCATGAATCCCGCTTTGCGATACAATACATATTAGATTTATAATATCTTAAATTTACAGTACCAATGCTGATTTTATCTGAAACTATTTGTTTGCAAATGATATCTTTCTTCGTTGGAATTACCCTTCACTTATAAATTAATAATTATTAACATTGAACAGTATTGTTAAACTTCAATAAAAATAGGATCGATAACTAAATGTTAGTTAAAGAAACTTCCTATTACAGGTATAACAAATCATATTGAATTTTGTTTAGAAAACAATAATAAAAATGGGTGTCTTTTTGTGAAAGTAATTTACAGCATATCACTCGACTTATTCATATAAGAGATATTAGTTTGTTTAAATACCCTGTTGCACCATTTTATTCATTTTCAACCCAATTTTTTCACAACATTAAAAAATATTTTAAGCCTGAAGAAAAACATGAAAAACTTCTTATTAGCATGATTTCATGCTAAACATCCTCTTAAGATATTATAAATCTTTCTTGTTTACTAAAACCAGAGCCTAACTGAAATATACGAGTATCGCAACAGGATTAATCGTAATACATGATTAAATACAAGCAATATGTAAGCTATATTTTTACTTTTTACTTCAGAAATAAATATTTCACGAGCATCGTCTTTAGCTTAAGGAAAATAAACTTGTGAAATTTAATTTAAAGCTTCGTAAAACATGGAAATGTTGCAGGATAACAAATCAGAAAAGATATATTAAATAAATCGCAGTTCAGGTATCTATAACATGTGATTCTCTTAACAAATCTGTTTCATTCATCAAGCAACTGCAAAATTTCCGTAAAATCAGAAGCGGTTTCACAAATTATAGGCATTCGTAAACATGATAGATAAGAGTTAGTATCGCGGCGTTTTAGAGTATCTATGAGCGTAATATGGAAAGTAAAAAGATGTATAATAAAAATAGTTCACTTTCCAAGCTATCGCTAACATTGTAACGAATTATTATACATATAACGGCTCACGAAACTACTCGGACGCTTACAGAAACTTTCCATGAATATTTTGTTGAAGCTTTTCATGAATTTCAAGATGCATTAGGCTGTCTCAAAAGTTTCTTTCGTTTTGTTCTATTACTACAAAATAGATCATACATAAATCGATAAAATAATATAAAACAAAAAGTGTCGTGCATCTATTATTTCCTTATGAAACGAAAGAAACTTTTGAAACAAATGTAAATAGGAATTATAAGATGCTTATTGATTACCATCGGTATTTGGACAGTTAATTATGTATTGTATAAATAAGTCACAATATTTTTAGTAGGAGCATTTTTACCCCTAATCAATCATATGTTTAAAAATACTCTTTACATTGTACATTAGTTTTTTGCTATGTGTACGTCTGCAATAAGCATCTTCTAGCTTCCATATATATATTTCCAAATTAGTCTCAATTTTTACCGGTGTAATCATGATAGACACGTCTCGTTACATTGAAGTGAAGTGAAGAAAAACACTAACACACATAATATATATTCGCAAAAATCTTCTATCTAATATTTTCGTCAACTACTGTATACACATTTATTAGATATTTGTGTGAGATTAAAATCGACAGATACGATAAAAGAATATTGTAGAGGTATAGCAATAAGAAAGTACAAGGAAAGTATAGCTCGTTAATTTGAATTACACCAGATTGTCAGTCATCTATTAGGTCGTGTTAATCTCTGAATAAATTCTTAAATAAATAAGTGTTAATTCAACGAGAGAAACTTAGCATTTATTAGTATTTGTGCTTCTACATTACATAATGAATAGGTCTTTTAGGGAAGAAATTCTTAGATAAAGAAGTGTTAATTAAACTAGAGACACTTAACATTTATTAGCATTTGTTCTTCCCCATTACTTCTTGAATAGGTCCTTTAGGGAAGAACAGAGAGATGGTTCGCTGAATTCCGTCTGCTTTTGATTCTTGCTATTTCAAAACCAATTTGTCACTTTACCTGACATTGGTTTGTTCGGAGATACCGAGGGCTTTCCGCTCGACCCGGAAGCCCTCGGTATCTCCGTATCGTTTCCCTTCTGCGCCGTTAACATCTTCTCAATTGCGCTACCAAATACCTACGGACAAAATTGTTCTTATAAATTTATGAATATTATGTGTTTACGTATTTGAATGAAAATTTTTATGAAACGAGATTTCGCGTTAAAATACGTAATAGTAAGTACGATAACTTACATGTTCTTTTTACCAAGATGAAAATGTATATGTAAATAGAATTATTTATATGTAATATTTATGTAGTACCGGGGCCAGAAGGCCTAAGGTATCGGCCGAACTGTAAACAATGTACCGTTGGGTCCTTTAAGTGGACAGTTTACGTAAAAAGGCTGCGTGACCTTGATCACGGGGGTTTCGGGATACCTGTTCCGAAGAACGGGAAAAGGTAGAGCGGGCAGAGCGTGTAGAGCGAGCAGAGCGTGTAGAGCGAGCAGAGCGTGTAGAGTGTGGAGAGTATGGAGAGCGTGAAGAGCGTGTGGAGTGTGCGGAGTGGACAGAGCTCGAATTGGGAAGCAGAAAGCTGCATGCGAGAATAGAACGTAGAACAGCATTGTAATCATTTCGTTGCTCTTAATAATATATATTAAATCAAAACATCATCACTCAGAAAGGACAACATCATCACTTGTCCTTTCTCTCTAAGATCCATTTGGATACTACATAAATTTTGGGGGCTCGAGCCGGGATCTAGAGCGCTAAGTGACAAGTGAAAGGGATATTTCGGAACAATGAGTGACTACAATGCAGGAGAAGCAGTGTTGACTGACGAGCAGGTGGCTCAGATGCAAGTACCGGAGTTAAAAGACGAGCTGAGAAGACGACGGCTGAGATTAGCGGGTAGAAAACGCGAGCTGGTAGCGCGATTGCTGGCTGCGGTACGTTTAGAGCGGGAACACGGTGCACGAGAAGAAGACGATGACGACGACGATGATTTAGAGGACGACGATGACGATGAGATGGGCGTGATTGGGGACCGTTTAGACGGCAACGATCCAGGGAATCACGATCTCAATAGTCAAGTTCGGGTGACTCCAGTGGGAAGACGTCGAAGCCAAGACGAGCGTAAGTGCACAGTGTTAACGTTTGAAGACGTGGAAGGCTCGTTAAAAAAATTCAGCGGAGATGACCTACCGAATGTAACTCAGTGGATAAGAGATTTCGAGGAAATGGCGGAAGTGTGTGGCTGGTCGGACATCCACATGGTGGTTTTCGCGAGGAAGCTTCTCACAGGCTCTGCTCAAGCTTTCGTACGCCAGGAACGATGCATGAAGTCCTGGGCGAAGTTTAAAATGGCACTGGTAGATGAATTCGAAGACGCAGTGAGTGACCGGCAGGTACATCAAGAGTTAGCGCGTAGAACGAAAAGAGCAGACGAGAGTCTGCTCCAATATATGTATAGTATGCGTGAGCTTGCGGGGCAAGGAAGAATCGATACACAGTCGGTGATCGACTATATAATCCAAGGTATTCCCGATGGAGTCTCAAATAAAGCTATACTATCCGGGGCCAGGAATATGCAGCAGTTGAAGGAACGCTTCAAGCAGTATGAAGCGATGAAAAGAGATATGAAGGCGAAAACAAAACTTGGAGAGCACAGGGACGATAAAGCAGAACGATCAGCAATGCGGAATCAGTCGAGACAAACGAGCAGTGATCTCAAAAGGTGTTTCAATTGCGGCGGTGACGATCACTTAAGTGTTACATGTCCGAAGAAAGAGAAAGGTGTGAGGTGCTTCAGGTGCAACGAACTTGGACACATGGCGTCAAGGTGTACAGCACAACCGAAGAAGACCTACATCATTTCAAGACCCAAGAAGAAGAGATACATGAAGGTGGTGACGATAGATGGATGTAGGTTTACAGCGTTGGTAAATACGGGTAGTGATCTCACGTTCATACGATCAGACGAGTATGCGAGGTTAGGATCACAACCGCTAGGAAATGGTAAGCTTAGGTTTGATGGTTTGGGTTCCACGGGCAATGAGACCTGGGGCGAATTTACAAAGATAATGATGGTCGACGGGTGTGCATTCACGGTCACGTTGCACGTCGTCTCAAACAAGGTATTGAGGAGCCACAGCCTGCTGCTGGGTACTGACTTTTTGGATCAGATAGAGTTGCGGGTCAAACGGGGCGAGGTGAGCTTCCTACGGCTTGACGGGCAGGATGATGGTCACGAAGACGCGTCGGAGGTATTGAAGGTCAACGCGATAGAACAGACCGACGAGATAGATCTAGCGCACGTACAAGAACCTCACTACCATGAAGCGATCCGCGATATCATTAGGGGGTATAAGCCAGAGAAGACGCGGGAGGTCGGGATAACCGCGAAAATCGTGTTGAAAAGCGACAAACCCGTGGTACGAAGATCGCGACGGCTGGCGCCGTCTGAGAAAAGGGAAGTGGACGATTTGATGGAGAAGTGGACAGACGAGGGAATTATAAAACCATCGGACTCGGAGTATGCAAGTCCCATAGTTATAGTTAGAAAGAAAGATGGCTCCATCAGGGTCTGTGTCGATTTCCGCGAGCTTAATGAGCTCATCGAGTGTCCTCATTTCCCGTTGCCTTTGGTTGAGGACGTGTTAGATGCATTGCAGGGCGCTCAGTTCTTCACGACGATAGATCTGAAGGATGGGTTTTTCCACGTGAGTCTAGACAAAGACAGCCAGAAGTACACCTCTTTCGTCACGCCGACGGGGCAATACGAATTTCTGAAGTTGCTGTTCGGTTTAAAGATCTCTCCTATTGTTTTCCAGAAGTACATCTCGATGATTTTCAAGGAACTGATGAACAAGGGTATTGTCATTGTGTACATGGACGATATTATTATTCTTGCAAGAAGTTTAAAGGAGGCGTGGGAACGTTTGCGAATGGTCTTAGAGTTAACTAAGCAGCATGGGTTAGTCATAAACTGGAAGAAATGTCGCTTTATGCAGAAGGAAATTGAGTATTTGGGACATATAATCTCGGAAAACACCATAAAGCCGTCCTCTCATAAAACTAGGGCCGTTGCTAATTTTCCCAAGCCAACATCTGTCAGGAAAGTTCAGAGCTTTTTGGGACTTACGGGGTATTTCCGAAAATTCATTAGGGGTTATGCGAAGATCGCCAGGCCTCTAACGGACCTGCTGAAAAAGGAGGTAGAGTTCCAGTTCGGGGATCGAGAACTAGAAGCGTTCGAATCGCTGAAAGCAGCGCTTACCAGCGGGCCTGTGTTAAAATTATATAGGGTGGGCGCCGAGACTGAATTGCATACAGACGCGTCCGCGGAGGGTTACGGGGCGATTCTAATGCAGCTGGATCTAAACGACGGAAAATTTCATCCAGTTTACTTTGCCAGCGGAAAGACCACCGCCGCAGAAGCAAAGTACACCAGCTACGAACTGGAGGTACTGGCGATAGTAAAGGCATTAAATAAGTTTAGGGTATACCTGTTAGGTATGCCGTTCACTATTGTCACTGATTGTCAGGCATTCGCCCTGACGATGAGAAAGAAAGATTTATGCGTGCGCGTAGCCAGATGGGCGATATTGCTAGGTGAGTTTAAGTATCAGGTGTGTCATCGACCAGGAAAAAGTATACGGCATGTGGATGCTCTGAGTAGAAATCCACTGCCAAGTACTATGTACGTAGCGGAAAATGAAGACGGGCTGATTGCGCGGTTGAGAAGTGCGCAGGACAGGGATGTCGAGGTCCGCGGGATTGTAGATGCTGTAACGCGCAATCAGGTCGAGGGATATCTCATAAGGAACAACATATTGTATTGTGGTGGCACTCGACAAGCCAAATACCACCACTCGATACTAACTAGTGTCGGACGACGGCAGCGCAGTGGTTAACGTCTTAGGTTGCGAACGTTCGGAACCCGGGTTCGAATCCCGGCGACCGGAGTCCGATTTTACTCCCACGCACCAAAAAACGGAGGAAAAATCAGCAGTGCCCCAGCAGCGACATCTACAGCCCCCAGTGACAATTACAGCGGACCAGGCTCAACAACTATAACTCACTCACGGCCACCTCAACATTGGTGACCCCGACGTGATCGACAGCAAAAACTGAGGTGTGACCGTGATAGCACTACTGAGAGCTTTCATCATCGCGAATCTAGACCTGTGGCAAGCTGAACCCCACCGCTACGACGAACACGGAGCAGTAGCAGCCTTTCCTTCAGCGAACCTCGACACCTCCTCACCTCCGATCGCGCGCAAAAGCAGGTGACAGGATACGAGACGATGACCAAGCCAGGAGTGATGTAGCCATCGCAAAGTTCATGGGCATCACCACCAGCACGTCATACTAAAATGAGGAACAGAGGCTCCCACACCCGTACGCAGAACGCCCGCACCGTACTGACAGGTATCCACCGCCACATTGAAGACTTCGCGCAACGTCCGCACGAATTGGACAACAGTCGGCTGACGCTTTATTACACTAAGATTCTAACGCTATCACTGGTAAGGGGGTACTGTGGTGGCACTCGACAAGCCAAATACCACCACTCGACACTAACTAGTGTCGGACGACGACAGCGCAGTGGTTAACGTCTTAGGTTGCGAACGTTCGGAACCCGGGTTCGAATCCCGGCGACCGGAGTCCGATTTTACTCCCACACACCAAAAAACGGAGGAAAAATCAGCAGTGCCCCAGCAGCGACATCTACAGCCCCCAGTGACAATTACAGCGGACCAGGCTCAACAACTATAACTCACTCACGGCCACCTCAACAGTATAAAGAATGTAATGACGATTTGCTAGTGGTAGTACCGAAGGCTATGCAGATTCAGATAGTCAGGCGGGCACACGAACGGGGGCACTTCGGGGCCACCAAGACAGAGGCGATAGTCAAGAAAGATTTTTGGTTTAAGGGACTACGTGAGAAGGTCGAACATGTGATAGCCAACTGTCTTGACTGCATCCTAGCCGAACGAAAATCGGGCAAACAGGAGGGATATTTAAACCCTTTAGACAAAGGCGATACTCCGCTAGACACCTACCATATCGACCACGTGGGACCCATGACAGCTACACGGAAAAAATATGTACACATCTTTGTAGTAGTGGATGCTTTCACTAAGTTTACGTGGCTTTACCCCACCAAGTCTACTGATGCCGCAGACGTTATCGACCGGTTGAAGAGGCAAGCGGCTGTTTTTGGAAATCCACGACGAATCATTTCAGATCGGGGAACAGCGTTCACATCCAACGCCTTCCGAGAATATTGCGAGGAAGAAAACATAGAGCATTTGCTAACCACGACGGGGGTTCCGAGGGGGAATGGACAGGCAGAGAGGGTCAACAGGACACTTATACCATTATTAACCAAACTGGCTGCTCCTAAACCTGATGATTGGTACAAGCACGTCGACCAAGTCCAGAGGTACTGAAATTCCACCATAAACAGAAGCACGGGGAAAACTCCATTCCAGCTACTTGTCGGGGTTGAAATGCAAATCAAGGAAGATGCACAGGTCAGAAAATTAATCGACGAAGAATGGGCTGCAAAATTCGAGGAACAGCGTCGTGAGTTACGCGAGGACGCCAAAAGAAAGATCGCTGCGACGCAAGAAGAAAACCGGAGGAATTTCAACAAAAGACGGAGGAGTGCGAAGCAGTATCTAAGGGGAGATTTGGTAGCCATTAAGAGAACCCACTTTGGCCCAGGTTTAAAACTCGGATGAAAATTTTTAGGGCCGTACCGGGTATCACTAATAATGCGGAATGACCGGTACATGATGGAGAAAGTAGGGGAGCATGAGGGGCCTGCGCACACATCGACGACCGCAGACTTTATGAAGCCTTGGGTCCTCAACGCAGAAGATGACGCCTCCGACGATAGCGAAACTGAAGACCACATCTGAGGGCAGATGTTATTGCAGGATGGCCGAATGTAGTACCGGGGCCAGAAGGCCTAAGGTATCGGCCGAACTGTAAACAATGTACCGTTGGGTCCTTTAAGTGGACAGTTTACGTAAAAAGGCTGCGTGACCTTGATCACGGGGGTTTCGGGATACCTGTTCCGAAGAACGGGAAAAGGTAGAGCGGGCAGAGCGTGTAGAGCGGGCAGAGCGTGTAGAGCGAGCAGAGCGTGTAGAGCGAGCAGAGCGTGTAGAGTGTGGAGAGTGTGGAGAGCGTGTGGAGTGTGCGGAGTGGACAGAGCTCGAATTGGGAAGCAGAAAGCTGCATGCGAGAATAGAACGTAGAACAGCATTGTAATGATTTCGTTGCTCTTAATAATATATATTAAATCAAAACATCATCACTTGTCCTTTCTCTCTAAGACCCATTTGGATACTACATTTATATGCTTGTATTTAAAATATTTTCATGCTTAAAGAATAAAGGTCATAATGTTATAAATATTTAAATCCTTGCACCTCTCCTTTATCGCGCAAGAAAGAGAAATTAAAAGTTTCACTCCAGAGAATGAGCTTCGTTCTAAAACAAATCAAATAACATATATTTAAGTATTTAACTGTTATTTAATATTCCTATATTATTAATATAGATGAGAAGTCGATAAGATAGTTTACAATCATTAAGTACAGTATCGCAGATCCACCATCAGAGATCAGTAATATTAAAATAAAATTCATGTTGGATTAAAAGTGTGGTTAAGTTGGGGCTAACCCCAAATTTGCAAATTTTGACCTAAGTCAAAAAGTGGCCATTTTTGCACCTCCTCGCGAACGAAAAATTCTTGTGCGACGTTTAAGAGAATTTATCAAAAAAAAAAGAAAGAATTATTAGCATTTATACGAAATGTGACATGGAAGTTGAAAAAGATGAGTGTAGAGATGAAAAAAATTAAGCAGAGGTCAAACTTACGCGCTACACTTGATCTTCATTTTCTTTAAATTTTGATCCAGCTGATAAATCAGTAATTAAACCAAGGGAACTAAGTTTGAAATCAAGCGAATCTGAAATACTATCAGACTGTTGCTACGTAGTTGCTGCTGAGTGCCGAGACGTGCAGACGTGTGTCCAGTGCCCTGTGAAGTTCACAAAACTCCACGTGACGCCCATCTGTCGAAAGCGAATCCAACTAACCTAGCCAGGGGTTAACAGCCTCTCGACTAGTTCTTTCACACTGAATTAACTAGCTTGATGATGGCTCTATCATTTCCAACAGGCTCCCCGGAGCTAAATTATAACACCGCCATTTTTCCTCCCCCGTGGCAAGAGGGCAACACATCTATCCGACCAAGACAAATGTAAACAAGAGTCAAACCAAACCATCAGCCAGCCAAGTGACCACCTACAATAGATTCTCAATACTGGAGTCCACGGAAGACTCCATGATTACAACCGAAAAGGTAAATAATCTCCATACTCAAAGAATTCCCCCTCCCCCACCGATATTCATTAACGACGTAATCGACATACAGTCAATGATTAAGACTATCGAAAAAGACATCAGCAAAGAGGACTACAAGTTAAAGATTAACAACAACCACGTGAAAATACTGCCGACCCACCCAGACGCCTATAGAAATTTAACCAAGCTATTAAAAACGTTAAACGCTAAATTCCACACATACCAGCTCAAACAAGAAAGACCATTTCGAGTGGTGCTACGCAACATCCATCACTCAGTCGATCTAGACGAACTAAAGTGCGAACTGTCAAATCACGGCTACGAAGTAACTAACATCAGCAACATTAGGCATAGAATCACAAAAAACCCACCATCCTTATTTTTTATAGACTTAAAACAAAAAACAAACAACAAAGAAATCTACAATATCAATCGGCTGATGAACTCCATAGTTAAGTTCGAGCCACCTCTTGTAAAGAAAGAAATAATACAATGCAAAAGGTGCCAAAGGTACGGCCACACACAGAAATACTGCAATCACAACTTCCGGTGCGTAAAATATGCAGGTAATCACCCCACTGACCAATGCACTAAATCCCCGGAAACCCCCGCCAAGTGTATCCACTGTCAAGGAGAGCATCCTGCGAACTACAAAGGATGCTCAGCCTACAAATCGCTACATAATATAAAGTATCCAAAACTGAGACACAAGGACATAAACATACAAGAACCTAAACCCCAAAAACTCACCACACCAACAGTATCCCATGCGCAGGCAACGCAAGGAAACGTATACAACTCGAAAACACACAGTGTACACACAGAAAATAGAATTCCCACCCCACAAAGCACAGACAACTTTACCAGACTCGAAAAACTTATCGAGAAGCAAACTGAGCAAATTAACAACTTGCTGTCACTACTCACACTCTTCATGGACAAATTCATAAGCACAGAAGTAAAATAAAACCAATGCGAATAGCTCTGTGGAACGCCAACGGTCTAGCTCAGCACAAATCTGAACTAGAACTATTCTTAAAACAACAGCAAATCGATGTGATGCTCATATCCGAAACCCACTTCACCGACAAAAACTACCTCAAAATACACGGCTACAACTTCTACCACACCCAACACCCCAGCGGAAAGGATCACGGCGGCACCGGAATCATAATCAAGTCAAACATCAAGCACTACGAACTTCAATCATTCCAGAAAGACTACCTCCAAGCAACAAACGTAGCAATAGAAGACTGTCATGGTACAATCACCACTTCAGCTGTATACTGCCCTCCCAGACACTCCATCGCCAAAGAAGACTTCGACTACTTCCTGGACACCCTGGGCAACTGATTCATAGCCGGAGGACACTACAACGCTAAACACACCCAATGGGGTAGCAGACTGGTTACAGTAAGAGGCAAAAACCTCCTCAACAGCATAATAACCAACAACCTCAACTACCTTACCACATACGAACCCACACACTGGCCCACCGACACAAACAAAATACCCGATCTCCTTGATTTCCTCATAACTAAAAATATCTCGTCAAGACACGTCCAAATCAATTCCTCGGCTGATCTCTCCTCTGACCATTCCCCCGTGATAGTAACAATCAGTTCAACTATCATCGAGAATACACCTAATGGCTCCATTCATAACCAACACACCAACTGGCAGCTCTTTAGAGAAATCTTCGCACACACAACTTCAGCCTCAACTTCACTAAAAACCAATGAAGAAATCGAAGCAGCCACGGAATACCTAAACACGAGCATAATAAACGCTATCCGCTTCTCCACACCGGCAATAACGTCCATCAGCAAACACGAATATCCCCAGTACATATTAAAAAAATAGCAGAAAAGCGTAGATTAAGAAGAGTATGGCAGACCCATAGAACACCGGAGGACAAACGCAAACTAAACAACGCAACTAGAAAACTATCCAAAACCATAAAAAACTACAATAATGACTGTTTTCACAAATATCTCGCCAGCTTGTCCCCCACAGCCGACTCCAACTACTCACTATGGAAGGCCTCCAGGAAACTCACGCGCCCCCCACAAATAATACCTCCAATCCGCCGCCCGCAAGGCGGATAGGCGCGTAGCCCTATAGAAAAAGCCAACCTATTCGCCAAACACTTGTCTGAAGTATTCAAACCCCATTCCTCCGTAGCTGCTGCAGACGTTACCGAATACCTGCACACTCCCTTCCAAATGTCCCCTCCTATTGAGCCCTTCACTTCTGCAGAGATTAAAGAAGCAATCAGTCGCCTAAACCCCAAGAAAGCAGCAGGTCACGACCTAATAGGAAATAAAGCAATCAAGGAACTTCCCATAAAAGGGATTGCACTAGTCGCATCAATCTTTAACGCTATCCTCTGCCTTCAACACTTTCCCAAGGCTTGGAAAATCTCACTAATCGCCCTCATCCCTAAACCCGGTAAACCAATATATGAAACCACCTCTTATCGCCCAATCAGTCTTTTACCTACCCTGTCTAAACTATTCGAGAGGATGCTCACGAATCGTCTCCTCCCACTCCTAGAAGAATTGAAAACACTCCCAGATCACCAATTCGGCTTCCGAAAACAACACTCAACAGTAGAGCAAATCCACCGCATAACCCACATGATCAGCCAAACCCTTGAAAAGAAAAAATACTGTTCAGCGGTATTCTTAGACATCCAACAGGCATTCGACAAAGTATGGCATGAAGGGCTACTCTACAAGATCAAAAAGATCCTACCCCAACCATACTACTCCATCTTAAAATCCTACCTAACCTACAGACAATTCATAGTTAAATGCCTAGGCGCCACTTCCGCAACATTCCCAATAGAATCCGGCATACCCCAAGGTAGTGTCCCCGGACCCCTACTGTTCTCCATCTACACTGCCGACTTACCTATATCAAACGAGGTAACAATAGCAACATTTGCCGACGACACAGCACTATTAGCTACCCACGCAGACCCGGCAATTGCCTCATCCACTCTCCAGCGAAGTCTCGACACCATGGAAAAGTGGTTCCAAAAATGGGGCTTCAAAATAAACGAACAAAAATCCTCTCATGTAACCTTCACGCTCCGAAAACAAACCTGCCCCCAGGTCACCATTAACAACACAATAATCCCAAGCAAGGACTCCGTAAAATACCTGGGCATGACCCTGGACAGGAGGCTAACTTGGAAAAAACATATCTCAGAGAAATCAAAGCAATTAAAGGAAAAACTAAGAAAACTCTATTGGCTCACGGGCCGACGCTCCAAACTAAACATAAAGAACAAAATAACCCTCTACAAGGCCATAATAAAACCTGTCTCGACCTACGGAATCCAACTATGGGGAACAGCAAGTAATTCCAACATTGAAATACTCCAACGCTTCCAATCGAAAACGCTAAGATCCCTATTAAATGCACCCTGGTATGTAACCAACGAAACAATCCACCGTGACCTCAAGATACCTACAGTCAAAGATGAAATACACAAGTTCAGAAGCAGATATAACACAAGAGTCAACAACCACCACAACCCACTAGTCACCCAACTACTGGACACGACGGACCAGATCCGCAGACTAAAAAGAAAATACCCTCTAGATTAAATCCTTCGTTTCTAGTAGAACCAACAATATAAAACTATTATAATCCATGGCATTGTATCACGCCAAATCAAGTTACTGAAAATTCTCAACGAGAATTGATTGTAAATATTCGAATAAATAAATAAAAAAAAAAAGACTGTTGCTACGTGAGAACAATAGCCATCTTGTACTTAGTATTTGCTCGATTCCAAACTCTAATCGATATACCAGCAGAATTTACCAGCAAAATAATTATTCAGAGATTCTGTCGGTAAAACAATTGAAGTTTAAAATCGAACGAATCCGAATTACTGCGAGATCGTTGGTGGCTATTGTTCTCGTAGCAACAAACTTATGGTACTTCAGATTCGTTTGATTTCAAACTACAATTGATTTATCAATAGAGTTGTCGAAGAATTATTTTGTCGATATCGGTGTAGAACAATAGCCAACAACGATCTCGCTGTACTTCATATTTCCTCTATTACAAACGTCGATTCATTTACCAGCAGAGCATCTGAAGAATTATTTCACATGGATCATTTCTTTTTTTTTTTTTTTTTTTATTTATTAGAATATTTACAATCAATTCTCGTTGAGAATTTTCAGTAACTTAATTTGGCGTGATACAATGCCATGGATTATAATAGCTTTATATTGTTGATTCTAGTAGGACTAAGGATTTAATCTAGAGTTTATTTTCTTTTTAGTCTGCGGATCTGGTCCGTCGTGTCCAGTAGTTGGGTGACTAGTGGGTTGTGGTGGTTGTTGACTCTTGTGTTATATCTGCTTCTGGACTTGTGTATTTCATCTTTGACTGTAGGTATCTTGAGGTCTCGGTGGATTGTTTCGTTGGTAACATACCAGGGTGCATTTAATAGGGAACTTAGCGTTTTCGATTGGAAGCGTTGGAGTATTTCAATGTTGGAGTTACTTGCTGTTCCCCATAGTTGGATTCTGTAGGTCCAGACAGGTTTTATTACGGCCTTGTAGAGGGTTATTTTGTTCTGTACGTTTAGTTTGGAGCGTCGGCCCGTGAGCCAATAGAGTTTTCTTAGTTTTTCCTTTAATTGCTTTGATTTCTCTGAGATATGTTTTTTCCAAGTTAGCCTCCTGTCCAGGGTCATGCCCAGGTATTTTACGGAGTCCTTGCTTGGGATTATTGTGTTGTTAATGGTGACCTGGGGGCAGGTTTGTTTTCGGAGCGTGAAGGTTACATGGGAGGATTTTTCTTCGTTTATTTTAAAACCCCATTTTTGGAACCACTTTTCCATGGAGTCGAGACTTCGCTGGAGAGTGAATGAGGCAATTGCCGGGTCTGCGTGAGTAGCTAATAGTGCTGTGTCGTCGGCAAATGTTGCTATTGTTACTTCGTTTGATATGGGTAAGTCGGCAGTGTAGATGGAGAATAGTAGGAGTCCGAGGACACTACCTTGCGGTATGCCGGATTCTATTGGGAATGTTGCGGAAGTGGCGCCTAGACATTTAACTATGAATTGTCTGTTGGTAAGGTAGGATTTTAAGATGGAGTAGTATGGGTGGGGTAGGATTTTTTTAAGCTTGTAGAGTAGCCCTTCATGCCATACTTTGTCGAATGCCTGTTGGATGTCTAGGAATACCGCTGAACAGTATTTTTTCTTTTCAAGGGTTTGGCTGATCATGTGGGTTATGCGGTGGATTTGCTCTACTGTTGAGTGTTGTTTTCGGAAGCCGAATTGGTGATCTGGGAGTGTTTTCAATTCTTCTAGGAGTGGAAGGAGACGATTCGTGAGCATCCTCTCGAATAGTTTAGACAGGGTTGGTAAAAGACTGATTGGGCGATAGGAGCTGGTTTCATATATTGGTTTACCAGGTTTGGGGATGAGGGTGATTAGTGAGATTTTCCACGCCTTAGGAAAGTGTTCAAAGCGGAGGATGGCGTTAAAGATTGATGCGATGAGTGGAATCCCTTTTATGGGAAGTTCCTTGATTGCTTTATTTCCTATTAGGTCGTGGCCTGCTGCTTTCTTGGGGTTTAGGCGACTGATTGCTTCTATGATCTTTGCAGAAGTGAAGGGTTCAATAGGAGGGGACATTTGGAAGGGAGTGTGCAGGTATTCGTGACGTCCGCTGCAGCTATGGAGGAATGAGGTTGGAATACTTCAGTCAAGTGTTTGGCAAATAGGTTGGCTTTTTCTATAGGGCTACGCGCCCATCCACCCTGCGGGCGGCGGATTGGAGGTATTATTTGTGGGGGGCGCGTGAGTTTCCTGGAGGTTTCCATAGTGAGTAGTTTGAGTCGGCTGTGGGGGACAGGCTGGCGAGATATTTGTGAAAACGGTCATTATTGTAGTTCTTTATGGTTTTGGATAGTTTTCTAGTTGCGTTGTTTAGTTTGCGTTTGTCCTCCGGTGTTCTATGGGTCTGCCATATCCTTCTTAGTCTACGTTTTTCTGCTATTTTTTTTTTTTTTAATATGTACTGGGGGTATTCGTGATTGCTGATGGACGTTTTTGCCGGTGTGGAGACGCGGATAGCGTTTATTATGCTCGCATTTAGGTATTCCGTGGCTGCTTCGATTTCGTCATTGGTTTTTAGTGAGGTTGAGGCTGAAGTTGTGCGGGTAAAGACTTCTCTAAAGAGCTGCCAGTTGGTGTGTTGGTTATGAATGGAGCCATTAGGTGTATTCTCGATGATAGTTGAACTGACTGTTACTATCACGGGGGAATGATCAGAGGAGAGATCAGCCGAGGAATTGATTTGGACGTGTATTGACGAGATATTTTTAGTTATGAGGAAATCAAGGAGATCGGGTATTTTGTTTGTGTCAGTGGGCCAGTGTGTGGGTTCGTATGTGGTAAGATAGTTGAGGTTGTTGGTAATTATGCTGTTGAGGAGGTTGTTGCCTCTTACTGTAACCAGTCCGCTGCCCCATTGGGTGTGTTTAGCGTTGTAGTCTCCTCCGGCAATGAATCTGTTGCCCAGGGTGTCCAGGAAGTAGTCAAAGTCTTCTTTGGCGATGGAGTGTCTGGGAGGGCAGTATACAGCTGAGGTGGTGATTGTACCATGATAGTCTTCTATTGCTACGTTTGTTGCTTGGAGGTAGTCTTTCTGGAATGGTGGAAGTTCGTAGTGCTTGATGTTTGCTTTGATTATGATTCCGGTGCCGCCGTGGGCCTTTCCGCTGGGGTGTTGGGTATGGTAGAACTTGTATCCGTTTATGTTCAGGTAGTTTTTGTCGGTGAAGTGGGTTTCAGATATGAGCATTATGTCGATTAGCTGGTGTTTTAGGAAGAGTTCTAGCTCAAGTTTGCGTTGCGCTAGACCATTGGCATTCCACAGAGCTATGCGTCTTGGTTTTATTTTGTGTCTGGGCGTATTAATTTATCCATGATGAGTGTTAATAGCGATAGCAAATTGTTTATTTGCTCTAATTGTTTCTCTATTAGCTTTTCAAGTCTAGAGACGTTGTCTGTGTTAGGTGAGGTGGGGGCACTATTTTGGGGAGGATTCCTGTGGCTATTTGGTGTATTTTGAGTGCCTTGTACCGCTTGGGCATAGGAGTTTGAGGGAGTGGTGAGTTTGATAGGGCTGGGTGTTTGATTGGTTGGGGGGATTGGGATAACGGTGGATTTCGGCGAGCTGGGTGTTTGGTAATTTTCCTTTTTTGTTCTAAGTTTGGGGTATTTGCTTGAGTATAGAGTTTTGTAGGCTGAGCAGCCTTTGTAGTTGGCAGGATGATCACCTTGACAGTGGATACACTTCGCTGGGGTTTCCGGTGATTTCCTGCACTGGTCGGTGGGGTGTGTACCTGTACATTTGACGCAGCGGAAGGTGTGGTTGCAGTATTTCTGCGTGTGCCCATATCTTTGGCACCTTTTGCATTGGACTATCTCCTTTTTGGTTTGCGGTGGTTCGAATTTAACGATGGCGTTCATTAAGCGACTGATATTGTAGATTTCCTTGTTGTTTGGTTTCTGTTTTAAATCGATGAAAAATAGGGATAGCGGGTCTTTTGTGACTCTATGCCTTATGTTGCTGACATTGGTGACTTCGTGGCCGAGTTTCGACAGTTCTATTTTTAGTTCGTCGATGTCTGCGGAGTGGTGGATGTTTCGTAGCACCACCCGAAAAGGTCTTTCTTCTTTGAGTTGGTAGGTGTGGAAGTTGGCGTTCAGGGCCCTGAGTGTCTTGGTGAGCTTCCTGTAAGCTTCTGGATTCGTCGGCAGGATTTTTACTTGATTGTTGGTTATCTTCAGGTTATAGTCCTCCTTGGAGATATCTCTCTCTAAGGACTTGGTCATTGTCTGGATGTCGATGACATCATTAACAAATATTGGTGGGGGAGGGGGGCTTCTCTGTGCTTGTTGGTTTGGTGGCGGGCCTGCGATTTCCATGGCGTCGTTTGAGGATTCTAGTATTGCGAACCTATTGTGGGTGTTGAATTGTGTTGTTTGCTGTTGGTTTGAGTTTGTATTTGGTGATTCAATTTTACGTTTTTTCGCCTTATTGGCATCGTTGGCGCGTGGAGATCTGCTGCACTTCTGCCACGGGGGGAGTAGTGCGGGGTAGTTGTAAGTTTGCGTGGGCGAGCCTGGTGGTGAATGCTGGGCCATCATCGAGCTAGCTATTTCAATATAAATAACTAGTCGTGAGGCTATGAGGCAAGGTTCGGGTAGGGGTTAGCTGCGTAGGCTTTTCTTCTCTCTGGCGGATAGGAAACACTTGGAAGGATAGGAGCACGTTGTGTTCACTTTCGACGGTTGGGTGACACGTGTTGCTTTCGAACTTCACTGGGCACTAGAGACACGTCTGTACGCTTCGGCACTCAACAGCGAACGACACATGGATCATGTAGAAAAAAAAACGAACACGAAAATGGAACTGTAATAACATTTTTTATTCCTTGTTGAGAGCCGTTCTTAAACATTTTGCAGGAATTTTCCCTTCGCAAGAAGATCGAAAAATAACCACTTTTGACGCTCTGTTTTCATCCCATATGAATTTTATCTTTAATATTACCGATTGATAATAATGTCACTGCGATATTGTCCGCAATGATTGCAAATTATCTTCTCCACGTTTCACCTATATCGATAATACAGAATATCAAACAACAATTATTTAATTTCACATTGTTGTTGACTTTATTAATTTTTACGATAAAGTGCATTCTCTGGAAGAGATTTTACGATTTACGATTTTCTTTTTCATTCCTCCTTTCACCTACGATGGTTCTTAAACAAGAAACGATATCGTAACGAGAAATACAACTTACCTGAGCGTCCACTTTGGTTCCACTAGTGTTGTCCCATACGACTTTGTGTTTGACCTCGCTATTAGGGGACTTTTTACCGAACATTTTCTTCACCGCCTTCACTACCTTCAATTTATCGAACCTAAGACTTAAACTGGCCGTTACTAAATCTTCCGGCTTCTTCGACATCGGTTGGTGTCTCTTCGTGAACCAATTCGACGGTGCCATAAAGTTCGAAATAGCGGCTTTCGAGGATCCGCTAAGCTTACTTTTAGCTCCGTGCAATGTCGACACGTCGAAGCTGTTGGAACGGAAGCTCTTCAATCGACTTCCTTTCTGTTCGGTCGTTTTTCCGGGCCAGTTTGATTCGCTATCGTCCCGCGAACTCGGCGCTTCCTCGCCGCATCGGTTGATTTCCGTCGCGGAAGACCCTACCGAGCTTAGGATCGATATCAGATCCGTATTAGAGCAGACAATGCCCGCAGCACCGGAAACGGATGCACTCGCGGCTCTTGGCAGTTCCGAGACGCGCTTTCGGAGAGAAGACGTCGGCGAAACCGACAGAGTAGGCATTTCAAAGAATCGTTGCTTCGGCTGTTCAGTGTAACGTTGAGCAGAACTGTTACCCTCCAGCGGCTGTATTTCGTACACTTGCTCCGTCGACGTCCTGTACATCCTTAAGCGCACCTGGCAAACGGATTGCTTTTATTCGAAAGACAGTTTCTTTTTTATCATAATTCGTGCGTTATGATACATGTTTCGATGATTGAGCCGTTAAGCGTGACAAAGCGATGGAATTGTTTTGCACAGAAATTCTGGTTCTAAAATTATGTTAGGGATTCTAGGGCGTAATAACATCTTGGAACGCAAAGTTATCGATGTGTCGATGAAAGTTAAGCGAGCTTTATCGAAGCACACGTTCGAGTCTTTGGGCGATTGCTAGGAATACGCGTAATGTTCTTTTCTGTGAGCTGAAAAGTCGAACGACTATAAAAGGCGTTTGTAGAGGATTTCAAAGCGGAAGAAGAAGCAATACAAATGTTTAGAATCAGAAATTATCTGTTTATATAGAGATCTGTTTGATGCAAGATCTAAAATCAATCAAATCGGATTGTACGGACGTATTTGTCTGTGTTAATCCTTTGACGTCGATACCAACGATGTATATAGCGAATGGCGGTTATCAGCAAAGATTATGAGCACGTAGGGAAGAACAGAACTGAACGCTTGCTGTTCCAATAATGACGATCCATAAAAGTCTGAACTCTAATAAAAAAACGCATGATAACGAATACAGCGCGTATTCTTTCGTATGTCTTCAATGAGTATGTATAAGTTTGCTCGTAACAGAGTTGAAAAATGCCTGTAGCGTTCCAAGTTTGAACAACGTTTGTGTCGCGCGAAAGTTGAACAATATCTGAACCGCTTGAACGTTAACAAGTATCTTTTTCTGTGTTCGAGGTGTGAATGCCGCGAGTGTCATGACCAGCCTTTCACGTGCTCTTGGCGCGCCTTCTACTGGCAAAGATGGGACGCTACTTGAACTAACACGAGATGTTAGTTTTCCGAGAAGATCACGATATCTCTGCGGGTGAGGAAGTTCGGCAACTTGTACCGCTGTAATATAATTCCAAATTACCCTGCGGAGATACCGAGTTTACGACACGTCCCTAGCGATTGAGCGCGGGATGAAGCAAATTTCTATGTTATTGCTTAATAATTTATGATTCCAATTGAAAAATAAGCTTCTTCGCGACCATGCTATAAGCTTCACCGACGAAGACGTGCTTCCTTAGCGAGGCTCCTGACGAACAAGGAATGAAAACCATAGCGACTCGATTCGTCCGTAATTTTAACTGTTAATTTTCGCCTAATTAATAATTGTTCTAACTCCATCTAAAAAAGAAGAAAAAAAAAGTAATTGATGAATCCACGTATGCGTACATTGTTATAAAGAACGATATGATGTGTAAATAATTATAAGTTACAAAGAATAAAATAATAAATAATATGATGAAAATTGTATACCTGGAGAGCAACGAATATTTGGTTCTTTCGCACGATCGTATAGAAGTTCGTCAACTTTAAACTCGGTTTTTCTTAGTCTGCAAACTAGCGGAGATAGAGCGACTAAAATAAACGAAAGATCCTTACCTTCCTCGCTTTTAGGTCTGCGATGTCGTCCATAATGTCCAACTGAAGATTGTGCGTACTTCCTCTACCGCTCGGTGGTGCGGACATTCTAGACTCTGGGTCTCGACGACTCGGCAATATTCTGGTCACGACTCCAAAAGGAAAACCGGCGATTGATTCGCGACGATTACGGCCAAACAAAGTCGGTGACACTCTTTCAATCGTAACGACCGAATGTCTTCGGCCACCTAGCTGAGGAGCCGATGTTTGAGAGAGGGTGGACAGGAAAGTAGCTTCCCTCGGCGATGGTCCTTGTATTTTCGAGCTATCGCGGGGAAACGCGGTCGTTAGAATACGCGTCAACGGGAGTCGTAAATTCCCGTTACGATTAGAATAATCGACGCCACGAATAGTTCGATCCCCGTATTTCGGTTAGGATAATCGGGGTGGTTGATGCGGTATAACACTGGTAGTCACTGAGTTATAATAATGTATATTTCCAACACTTTATACAATCACACAAAGTAGTAACGCCGTTGATTAAGATACAGATAACGAGAGAAGGGTTAGTCTTGGATGAGAGAAGGAGAGCTTTAGGCGCTTTAGGCCCTTGAGAGTTATAGGAACTGTCGGAGTTCTGGATAATGTGAGAGCCTTAGGAGACTCTAGGCCGTGTAGGCACCTTGAGAAATGATGAAGGAACTCTGAAAGATATAGGAACGGTAAGAGTTATAGGGATTATGGGAACTCTAGACACCGTGAGAGACGATCAAACTCTTAGAGAGGTAGGAACGGTGAGAGTTGTAGGAAATGCAGGAACTCTAGGCACCGTGAGAGACGATCAAACTCTAAAGTTTTATTCTAATGTGAATGCGGAGGAAAGCTCGGTATGGGTGTGCCCTTTGACCGAAGAACGCGGATTCGTTGCTTACATTTTCAGTTAGGAAAGTGAGGGCAATGATCCGCGATGCTGATTGGTTATGACCAATGTTGGGAAGGAAGATAGGAGGAAAAAGCCTCCTACTAACTTGGGTCCTAGGCGACATTGTTTATGGGGAGACTCGGATTTTCCGTTAGGGAGATCTCCGCCTTTTTCGTTAGGCCACTACCTGCTTTCTCCGCAATTCTTAAGAGCACGTAATAAACCCAAGGACCCTTCTAAAGAACCAGCTGAAAACACTTCTGGAATTAGAAAGTCTTTTCTGGCAGTCAGATTGACTCAAACCATGTGTGCGAACAATGCAGTTAGGATTTCACTTTATGGTGGGTCCTTAGGCCTATGGAAGGTTCGAAGGACGGCACGTACACCGTTGGCTGTCACGCCGCGCGGGATGGACTGCAGATGTGTTGCGCGGCGTAACAGTCCTGATCCTTCTCCGCCACGATCGCTCATTCGTCTCACCTGTCCACACAAACATAAAGATAGTTTCGCTACGCGAGAACTGTCGTAGTGACGATCGAGCCTGGCGAAAGTCAAATTGACCAACTTCATCTTTGGACAATCTCATAATTTCGCAATTTCATCGTCCAAGTACACGATTGATTCTCACAAAACCTCTAGTTCCTTAGAGTTTAACGCCACGCTCATCTTTTCACTTTTATCGCATATTGTCTCACCACTTGCGATACTTGTAATTACTTTTCTCTACTTTTCAATTTTGGAGTTGGTCAATGTGATTTCCGAATGGCTCGATTGACTATGCGAGTCTTGAATAAAGATGACAATTAAACTATTCAGATTAGTCATGTTGCTTCGTCAAACGATTTGAATTCAAGCAATTCGAAACCATTTTGTCAATGTGAACCTATTATTTTACCAATGTGAATCTGTAATTTTGCTTGAAATATCCTTCCAAGTTTTTATGATGATTCAGACTGGTCAAGTTACCTGAATCAAGCAACTAATTTCAAGTTACTTGAAACTATTTTGTTAACGTGTACAGTTGCTTGAATCAAGCAACTATTTTCAAGTAAGTTGGAACTATTTTATTAATGTGTGCAGTTGAGTGAAGCAAGTATTTTCAAATAACTTGAAGCTATTTTGTTAACGCGTACAGTTGCTTGAATCAAGCAACTATTTTCAAGTAACTCGAAACTATTTTGTCAGTGTGAAACTATATAGACACTAGTTAATTCCCATACACATGTATAATGTATAATGTATAAACAGAGCTATTTTTTCAGATCAGAAGGTACGATCAATCTTTTTCTTTAAATATATTATGCAAACGTTGGACAACGTCATGTTTTGTTAAGCTAACAGGATACACTAAAAATACATTATCAAGAAAGGGGATGTGGCCCGTAAGCAAGTATGTTCTTCTAGATATGACCATCAGACAGTACCTGTGATGCGGTTATCCCGGAAGTACATTGCGGAGTCGGTAGAGAGCGTTTCCTGACCTCTCGCCAGGGAGACAATAGATGAGGATTTAAGGGTGTCGAATCGGGATCCATGCAACGCGGAGGCGACTCGTTCCTTCGCCCTTCCTCTTCCTCTTCGCCCGATGTGCTTTCCTCTATGACGATTTGAGGCTCGCCATAGTTTGCCACATTCACATTCGGGCTGTACCATTGTCTTCTCATCTTGATTTAGAAAACTCTCACTTGAACATAAATAAAACGTTTCTTCGTTGAAACCGTATCATAGTGGAGAACGATCGAACAGTACAAAAGAATGAATAAAAATAAGTCACATTTTTATTAATTTTCTTTTGTATCTAAAAACAAATCTGATAGATTCAAAGATACAAGATCTTTGAAAATATCGTATGGAATTTAATACTAATTTAGTGTGCAATTAAAAAATTACTATACTATTTTATTTCTCCTATATACATGTTGGAGATAAAAGGACATCGGGGCCTTTCTTTTGGAATTTTTGGGAAGACCCCCAATACTTTAGTCTAGACTTTTTATTATAGCTGCACTTAAATAATAAAACTCAGAAGTAGTTGTTTATAATTTAATCCGACTATGTTTACCCGAGATTTATGACAGTAGGCTTGGGCTCGAAGTGACACAACTGGTCGCTAAACGTAGCCACGGTCATGGCATGGACGTTTTTACCTAACAAAGCTATGGAGTAATTGTATAGATCTCCTTAAAAATATAGTTGACCCGAGGGGTACAGAGACGAGTATATAAGTGCAGTTCCATTTGGACTGAGGGAGTTCTACTTATATCGTAGACAAGTAAGTTGAGTTACACTTGAATTGTGGACAAGTAAGCTCAGTACGACTTAGACTTTGGAAGAAGACGTATTTGTTATCCCTTTGACCGTGGATTCGTTATTGAACCTAAGATCATTGTCATTGGCATCTCGAGTATCTAATTGCCACGGTTACTTGTCAAACTCTGTACCATATCGGTACTGTAATCATATCGGTACCAGTAAATATCATCCATATCGTATAACAACAATGGTTAATCCAAATGAAGATTCGTTACACGCCCCTAATCCCAATGAGAACTCGAGATATATGTATTTTTCTTTTCTTTTTGCTTAAAAGATTTCCTGTTTATTGTCACATTAGAATGTCAGATTCTTTTGGCACACGAAGGCTTCGTAAATATCAGAAGGAATATAACGTGGAAAAATGTTGTTTTATTTTTAAAGTTCTACGCTTCGCTACTTTTTTCCTAGTACGTTCGCTTTAGCAATAACACTGACTTTTTCGCCCGTTAAAAACGGATTACGCAGACGCGCTCACGCAGCACGTGCCCAGAGCGAATGTTGCGAGTCGATATTTTCTTTTGCGAATCGCTCTCGTTATTTCGTTGGAAATGTTACCGTGCGGATATCAGACAGCCATTGGAAGTTATTAGACGTTAAAATTTGGCGACAGCTTCGCGTATTCCACCAGTTTCTCGATATTCCCCTTCGAACCTACAAATTGCTTCCGTATCTCGCCAACAGCTAGTCCTCGTATCTTACGCAGACGTCGATTAGAAGTAGAATTTTCGATAAAATTTAAATTTCCCTTTTCAGTTCGTACTTCGATTTATGGACTCGTACATACGTTTTTCTCTTATATATTACGTGCATTTGCATATATATCTGTTTCTCTATCCCATGCGTCGTAGTTTTTGGATGAAACCAACAGCTTGTACACACGTGCAAGATTTTATTTTTCGTGATAAATCGAACAAGAATATATTCTTTCGTGCTTCTTAATTGAGTGACATTACACCAGGTGAATAATGTACTCGAATAAACGATTTTTCTTAATACTTATAAATTACGCGACGCGTTAACATTCAATTAATTCATAAAGGAAAGCATGATAATTATATGAATCAACTTTAAGAAAATAAGTGTAATTTTTAATATTAAATAACGAATAATAGAAAAGATGGAATAAATAAGTTAACAATAAAATGATAAACAATACGCGTTTGCTTATTTACAAAAATCAAAATATAAGCAGCTTAAGTAACTCAATATTTTATGGAACGTTCTTCAAAATCAATAACTACATTGTGTTCTTTCCATTCGAAAAAATTCTGTAACGTAATTTCCGCACTAAAGGACCTTCTATCGTAGCATTTTCGTCGGAGAATTTCAAATAATCTAGTTCTGCTTCGAAATCTTTTTATTACCTTTTTTTTATTACGCCTTTGAATCCATCGAAAGATTTACATTAAAATTTTTACTTTGCCACTACTTTCTTTATGTCGCTGCATATCAATTATTTATTGAAGCTACTTCGTTCTAACGTGGCAATCATTCACCAGTTCAGCACAGGCTAGCGCACATTTTACGAGACGGATTTTCCATGCGTCGAAGTCGCAAATGTCGTTACACGTGTACCGGGGTGTATCGACAAATATCAAAGTCATACGAGTAGCATTGAATCGGTGGAAATATCGAATTTCGAAAGTTTGATTCGACGTGTCCAAGATACGAGATTCCAAAGAGAAAGTTCGCCCTCAGGTCGACGATATCGATTTAATATTACATGCGATTTATTTTCGTTCGCTGAATCAGTGAACTTCTACATTTCACGCGGTTCATCGGGCCGAATGATTTTTCTGCATACAAAGGGCTGGAAATTTGAAACATACTGTAGCCTAAACCGGTCGCCGGATTAAACTCGACGAAGCTTCGAATCGAGAAAAACGTGCAATCGTAATCTGGCTTTTACGAAAATGGACACAACGACGTTACCGGACAAATAACGAAATTCTTGTCCATTATTGAAATTCTATTGAAATTCTATTAAATCGCCAACTACGTTCTTATTGAAATTTTCATTTATTTCTTTTTAAACGCACGATCGAATTTATCGCACGCGTACTCTTCTGATTATATTCTATCGTTGATATTATTACGACGAACATTGTACATAAAAATTTAGAAAGTTACTATGCACAATATTTGATTTTTCCTCAATTTTACTTTAACGAATTTCGTGTTTTAGTTTACGTTACTTAGAAAGTTCGAATTTTCTCCGTTTATGGCAATACGAAACTATTAGGTCGTCCGAAAAGTTTCTTTCGTTCTATAAGGAAATAATGGATGCACATTTTCCGTTTTATATTATTTTATCGAATTACCTATGATCCGTTTTGTTTTATCAAACTAAAGATCACAATGTTCGACAGATTAGGTTTTATGTTTGTATAAAGATGCGTCGTTGAAAAAGACGTCTCTTTGAAAGAAAGACATTTTCCGGACAACCCAATATACAGGGTGGTTGGTAACTGGTGGTACAAGCGGGAAGGGGGTGATTCTACGCGAAAAAAGAAGTCGAAAATATAGAATAAAAATTTTTCGTTCGAGGTTTTATTTTCGAGCAATTGAAAGAAAAGATTATTGTAGCCCTTCATACTTTAAAACAAACGAATGCGTTAGAAAGTGTTCATAGAAATTTAATTAGAAGAGCAGAAGTATGTGTTCGACAGAATGGGCAACACTTTCAGCAATTTTTGTAATAATAAACTTTATGATTACTTCATGTTATTCCATTATGTATTCCTAATTTTCCGTTACGGCAAAAACAAACTTAAACTGCGATAATATCCATCGAGACAACGATCTACAGTGAGGTCCGTTATAACGAGACGTGATAAAGTGCACGCGTACCGAGCGAAAATTCAAAGTCGATTTTCTCGAAAACGAAGCCTCAAACGAAAAATTTTTATTCTATATTTTCGACTTCTTTTTTCGCGTGGAATCACCCCCTTTCCGTTTGTACCACCAGTTACCAACCAACCTGTATAATATTACTGGAAACATTGTACTCGGACACAAGGTTTAATACGATGCTTTAAATAATAGAAGTTTCAGGTGGAACGATAATATTGGGTTGGCAACTAAGTGATTGCGGATTTTGTCAGTACCACCTAATGATAAAATCCGCAACCACTTAATTGCCAACCCAATATAAAGTATTAGGAGGAAAAAGTCCGAAATAGTAGAAGTTCGTGGTCGACTAAGTGCAGACCAGCATTTTCATGGCGATAAATTAAGTTGAAGCACAATATCATTAATTCTCGATGCTGCAGCGCTCGCCAAGTTTTATACCCCAATTTCGTCCTCGTTTCGACAAATGAAAATACTCCTGATGCTTTAAGAAAATTTCGAACTTTTAACGTTCGAAGAAAGAAACTTGCATATCAAGTAACGGTTCTCTCATATTTTCCTCAAACTCGAGAAAGTTTGTTAACGAAAGGAAGATACGACCGAGTGGAAACTGTGGACAAAATGAAAAATATTTAAACACCCAGAATAACAATCAATTACGAAATTACGAAGAAAAAGTCACACAAATATAAGTCGTGTAATAAATAAATTTCGTAAAACATCGATAAACATTGCTTTGTTTGCTGTTAGTTTGTTATCAATCTGTACATGTAAATGATACTATATCGCGTTAATTTGAATCCAAATTTTCAAAATTTGAAGAGAAATCGTAAGAAATTTCTACGTGCAACATATTTTTCAGTTTTTACTTTTCTACCTTTTTATTTCTTTTTGCGATGCTTTGTTACGTTACGCGAGATTATAAAAGTTGAGAATCGCACGGAATAAAACGAACAATAGTACATTTTACTTTCTCGTATAATCTCTATGAGAAAAACAAAATTGTAGAGTATATCGAAAAACAAATTTTCGTTCTGCGTAAAATCTCGAGAAATTCTTCCTTTCTTCGTCCGTGTTAGATGATAGACGAATGACGCATCAGATGACTCGTGCGATTCCTTAGCATAGAAGAGTGAATTGAAATATTCACGAAGCGCGATGTACTGTTAACCAGTTAACCGTGGAATTTAGTTTTAGAAGTCAACGTGAATAAAATGCAAATAAAAATAAACGACGACGAGTATACACGTCGAACACAAAGAAAATGTGTTACGTGTTCCTGTTATAAGTTTTACGACGACGTTAAACCAAAATGACGATGGCTTACATTTTTCTTCGAAAAAATGAATTATTTCCCACATAAAATGTTAAAATTGTAACAAAATAATAAAATTCGTAAACAAGAAAAATGTGAAAAGATAGAAGAAATTCAGTGGATCCTCCCAGTGTGGTATTTCTCGAAACAGAATATCGCACAAAGTGGCACTTCGCAAATCTAACACCAGCAACGTGAAGTGGATTCGATCAATGATATAACTGGTATAAAATTGGGGAAATGTTTTTTGATAGGAAGCGTAGGTTTTACGGTTGAACTCGTAGATGGTGGAGCAACTTTCGAAGCTCGTGTTCGTGGAATTGCATATTCGATAATTTATTCAACACACCTTCGACCAAAAAACTGAATCGCATTATATTTTCTGTATTATATTTCGATCGTTATCGGGGAATACCGGACACACGCAGTAAAACATCCACTCAATTTGCAAGCAGACAAAATTGCGTAAACAATTCGGGCATAGCCGATATATCGGTGAAAATAATCAACTGAGTTTATAAAAAGGAATACGTTGTACAGGGAATAACCGATATAACAAAGGAACAAATCAAATTTTTCAGTTTTACTGACAAAGCGAACGTACCACTAAATAACATTCTTAGCGCTTCTTACTAAAATTTGGAATTTTTATGGTAAATGGTAATGTTTTATATTATACGACAGATGAAACATACTGAGATTAACATTTTTCTCGACGTGTTTAATTCATGAAACGCGGTTAACTGTTTAAAAACGCTATCGACGATAGCTTTTCGAAAGATGTATAAATAAAACGAGGAGATAGAGCGAAATGAAATAACGAGTCGTTCGATTTCTCGTTATGTCGTGTTGTTAAGAAGCAACAGAAATGAAATTTCAATTTTCCATTAGAATCGACGGAAGGATCAAACGACGATACGGTAAGAGAAATCGCATGATTCCACTCAAGTGGCACCGTTTTGTCAACGCAGGCTAACGCGTGACCTTTCGTCGTTTCGATCAACATGGTTCAACATGGGTCATACCGCCTGTGCTGTCAGATGTTCAGCCAAATGGTGTTTGCATTTGTCGTAGATAAAACGCTTGGAAAACTCGTCGCGCGCTAGTGCGCTTCTCTGTTTTCGCATGAAATCTCCGACTTTTTTCTACTTTCCTAGTTTCCTATTTTTTCTTTTTACCCGTTCTATACGATTCGCCTCTGAAAGGTTATTCTTGCTGTACCGCTACTATTAGGTTGTCCGAAAAGTTTCTCTCGTTTTATGAGGAAATAATAGACGCACGTTCTTTCTTTTATATTATTTTGTCGAATTACGTACGATCCGTTTTGTTCTGTTGAGATAAACACCGCGATATTTCACAGACTTACTTTCACGTTTGTACGAAGGTGCACTGTTGTAAAAATTCTTTTTGCGAAAGAAAGACACTTTTCGGGCAACTTAATACGTTGTGTTCGTTTTATAAAGAAATAATAGACGCGCGATGTCCTTTCTTTTATATTAGTTTATCGAATTATGCACGAACATAATAATAGAGTTATAAAGAAATGGATCGCACCTAATTCGATAAAATGATATAAAACAGAAATTGTTGCTCATCTATTATCATTTTATGAAACGAAAGAAACTTCTCGGACAACCTAGTACATCGAACGACTACCGTTGAATAAATTCTCTAAAAACGAAAATGTTTTTAATCGAATTAAACGATCGAGATGGCTGTAATACTTTTGTAGGATTTTACGAATACTTACCGAGCGTTGAAAGTTCGATGTGCTCAAATACTTATAAGCGATTTTTCTTTCTCGAGACGATTCCCTTTCGTTCGCGAACAACCTGAAAATGGAAAAAATATCGTTAACGGGTGTGTTCGTGATAATCGTAACAACGTCGTTAATCGATTTATCGATGAATCGTTACGTGTGCTTTACGTTCTTTGCGAGATTCCACGACAAATATCGTTACGCGCGAGTTAATCGAGTAAACGACGTTTAAAACGGTTTAAAGTTATTCCCGATATCGCAACTATAAATAGGGAAATGATACAAAGAACAGTGTTTTAACCCTTTGAGTGCTGTGGGCGCATATAGGTGTCTGGCGAAAGCTATCGGTGTGGACTAAGGACATATATATGCGTTTTCTGTAAGTGCTCGGCATGGACTAAGGACGCATGTATGGGTTTTTTTTAATTTTTCACACACTGAATTTTTCACAAGCACTGAATTTTTCACACACAACTAAATTATTAACTCGTGTTATATTTATAAGGTTCAATAATGCGATAATTCAGAGATCGATTCTGAAGTCTGAAAATCGAGTTTTTTTTATTATGAAATGATTTGATAAAATATAAAAATGAACAACAATTAATATGCGTCTATAACAATCAATAACGATGATTATCTAAACGGGAAATTATAAGTCTTTGGTGGAATGTTTACCTGAACGTCCTGAGCTACCGACCTTTCTTCTTCAGTCTTTAAATCTTAAATCTTCAGTCTTCACAATCTCAAACAACTATTCTATAACCTTGTATGTCTCTCTAATGTAACTCTCTGTCCATCCGTCTGGGGAACACGTGCTTCTTCAACTGCTCGTCCGTGCAATAAAGGAAGATCGGAAGATCTTGTATCTTTGAATCTATCAGATTTGTTTTTAGATACAAAAGAAAATTAATAAAAATGTGACTTATTTTTATTCATTCTTTTGTACTGTTCGATCGTTCTCCACTATGATACGGTTTCAACGAAGAAACGTTTTATTTATGTTCAAGTGAGAGTTTTCTAAATCAAGATGAGAAGACAATGGTACAGCCCGAATGTGAATGTGGCAAACTATGGCGAGCCTCAAATCGTCATAGAGGAAAGCACATCGGGCGAAGAGGAAGAGGAAGGGCGAAGGAACGAGTCGCTTCCGCGTTGCATGGATCCCGATTCGACACCCTTAAATCCTCATCTATTGTCTCCCTGGCGAGAGGTCAGGAAACGCTCTCTACCGACTCCGCAATGTACTTCCGGGATAACCGCATCACAGGTACTGTCTGATGGTCATATCTAGAAGAACATACTTGCTTATGGGCCACATCCTCTTTCTTGATAATGTACTTTTAGTGTATCCTGTTAGCTTAACAAAACATAACGTTGTCCAACGTTTGCATAATATATTTAAATATATTCCTATTAGGTCATTTGTTGTCTGTATATTTTCCCTTTCGATTCTGTCCTGGACTTCGATAGGTAATCCAATGACAATCAGGTGTATCCTCACCTCTTCATCCATTTCCCTTTTTACTTCCAATATTAGTCGTTCTTTCTCTATTGCATATTCTACGAATGAACCTGAAAGGTATTTAAAGTTGTAAGCATATCGTATTGCCGGCCAACCTTTATTCTTAAAGGCTTTGAGAAACGCTTCTTTCCAATCTTCCCAGTTGTGTCCTCCAGCTTTCAGTAGATTTGTTTGGTACCACCTTTTTGCTGTTTTTCCTAGGTACTTTCTCAAACCTTTGACTTTTTCCTCATCGCTTTTTATTTTGTATTTTTTGCATTCCTCTTCATACTCTGATATCCAGTTTGTGGCTTTCTGAGTTCCTTCAAATCGTTCTATATTGAAGTTTATTTCCTCTATTTTCCTCTTATCTCGTCTTTGAAGGGTCTCTAGAAGTTTTTCCATGTCCAGGTTGAGTTTCTCGATTTCCGTCTTTGTTTTTCTTGTGGAGGTTATTTCTGCTTCCTCTAAGACAATGTCTCGGAATACGAAGTTTGAATCCGTATCGGTATACAGTGCTGCTGTCTCATCGTCTATTGTGAGTTTAATATTTCTATATTGGCCTACCTTGGTTAGACTGTTTGCGGTCTTTTTCACTGTTGGTAAACTGAATAATTGTTGATGGTACTTTCTTTCTTGTTATTCCGGGGGGAAAATATAGCACATTTCGTCTTCTGGTCTTCTGATAGATTCTATACTCTCTATCTTCTCCCCTTTCGCGTTCTCGGTCATGACGACGCGTAGGTTAACTCTCAGCGGCATGACGTGGCGAAAATCGATTTATAAGGTTCAATAATGGGATAATTCAGGGATCGATTCTGAAGTCTGAAAATCGAGTTTTTTTTATTATGAAATGATTTGATAAAATACAAAAATGAACAACAATTAATATGCGTCTATAACAATCAATAACGATGATTATCTAAACGGGAAATTATAAGTCTTTGGTGCAATGTTTACCTGAAAATCGAGAATCGATTTTCAACGTCCTGAGCTATCGACCTTTCTTCTTCAGTCTTTAAATCTTAAATCTTCAGTCTTTACAATCTTAAACAACTATTCTATAACCTTGTCTGTCTCTCTAATGTAACTCTCTATCCGTCCGTCTGGGGAACACGTACTTCTTCAACTGCTCGTCCGTGCAACAAAGGAAGATCGATCTCTCCGTTAAACACAGCCTGTCGTGCTACCCGTAAAACAAAAAGAATCCCTATCCTACATGAACTCTAGGGATTTTACATATTTACTAAATTTAGTTTTCTAGTTTATTACCCAAATTCTAGTTAACTGTAAATTTCAATGTTTATAATAAATAATTAAAAATAACTAAAAAATAACGCTCCTGAATCATTTAATCTCTTTCATTTTAATCATTTAAACTACCATAACTTATTACGATTTGCGCTTTGAATAGTTAATCAACAGAGTTCAGTCTAACGAAAAAGTATTCCGTCTACAGCGATCGTCAGCGCTAGACACGCGCCGTCCGTACGGACGGCATAGGCCGTGAGTATTCAGCACTCAAAGGGTTTATCGTCTGTGATAAAGCTTTTAGTTTCGAAAGCTCTGTTAAACTCGTTATGGTAAAATTAATAGACACTATAATCTTAACGAATTATCTTTTGTATTCGTAAGAGGCCCGACGATTTCTTTATTATGGGAAAATAATTTCAGCGATATTTTTCGCTTTTAACGCGTTTGTAGCGCGAACGCGTATATCCTTGCCTGTTGCGCGTTATACGTTTTAACGTATGTGCATAATTTTCTATCTACCAAATACGCGCAGCTTTTAACGAAGCAGAGCGAAACGTTTGTAAAATTGGAATGTTAGAACGATGTTTCCGATAAAATTCTTTGTTCCCGGCAGGTTGAACTGCGAGACCGATGCGTTTAAAAGTGCAATTTTCGAGGAATTAAACGCACGAAATTCTGAATATTAGTTCCTTCGTTATGCCTTTGTCATATTCGTTTCTATCTTTATCATTATTCGACAGGTTATTCGCAACTCGTGCAACGAAATAGAAGGATATCCATACGTTGATCCAAATTTCTTCTTTCAACCATATAATTGGCTTTCTTTTGCATAAAACGATATTATTGAAACGTTATCATAGATATAATCTGGTTCTGGAAAAAATCGAAGAACGTCGTGTGAAAATCGATTTTAATTTAAATTGTCTTAAATATCCTTTAACGAATACGTCGTATTCTTTCGTTCTATTACGTTTAAATTAACAGTTATCGTCCTTTATGTCGGCCATTTCCTTCGTTTACGTTCTTTTTCACTTTCTACCGTAATAGATCAGCCACGGATAGTCCATTTCGACGAATAGTTTCTCTCGATCGACGTGGAAACCGTCGAAAAGAAAGATTTAGGATATTGTAGCCGTTCGCCGATAAGGAGCGCCATTTACGCCGAAGGAGATCCGTTCTCTTAGAACGTTCATAGAGCTCTGGGTCTTTTCGTTCTATAGGATTAATATAAATCTAGAAATTGTACAGCCCAACTTTAAGTCTATCGCAGCTTCGTTCGAACGACGCTACTTCGTCCTGTACAAATTTCGATTCCTCCGATGAAACGTGTATTCACAGCAAAGTACTTTTTTCTGTAATCTTATTATGGCTTGCGAAAGTGTTCGAATAATCTTGATCGTTCCGAGGTGACGCGTATCACACGAACAATAGAAAACTCGGAAAATACCGAAAGGTCGGATGATACCGGCGTTCGTACGGTAAAATCGTAAAATTGATTTCGATAACTTAACATCGTACGTGCGTTTCAGTTTAGTTGACTATTTGATCGATTAAAAGTTCAATTAATCTATTTACTTTGTTCGCGCGGTGTCGGCGTTAAAATTTCGAAAAAAAAACGCGCAGTTAGGAGAAAGCTGGAAAAACATCGTATAATACGAGACTCGGATAGCCGAAACTTCACTGAGCTGGCGGAAATTTTGCGTAGGATCGCGTATTATGCCAAACATTTTGAAATCCCGTTAACGCTGTAACGAGACACGACTATCGTGATTATGTTCGTTACATCAGTTGCGACTCTTCAATTTTTGTACTTTCGAGTCTGTCCCTATTTTAACGATAATAAAACATATTTGTAACGTTGGGAGAAGAGGTTTAATCAAGAAAATTGAAACGAAAATGTGCGATCTTTTTTCATTTTCTTCAAAACGAAGGTATTCTCTAACGTTGTAAGAACGTAATTGGGTCGACCCACACATAACTCGACCTGAAATGATCGAAAGGGCGTAGCAGGCTTTTTTTTATTTATTACAAGCGTACAGTTTTGTCAGGTTCAGCCAAATATTAGGTTGCCCCAAAAGTGTCTTTCCTCTACGAATATGTCTTTTACGACAATGCATCTTTATACAAACACGACAGCTAATCTGTCAAATGTCGTGGTCTTTACCTTAATAGAACAAAATGGAACGTACGTAGTTCGATAAAATAAAGGAAACGAGAAACGTCGTGCGTCTATTATTTTCTTATAAAACGAAAGACTCTTTTGTTGTACAACCTGATATTTGAACTGTCGATAATTTTCGAGAAAGGTCCTGCAACTTCCATATACATTTTCCGATCCATTTCAAATTTTTCCAATACAATACTCGCGTCTCGTTACAGCGCCAGCGAAATTTCCAAATATCTCGCATGACACGCATCGCACATTCGTGAAAACATTCCGTGATAAACGTTGGAACGCTTTCTCAAGCCATTGGGTATATCGCACCGAATAATTTCGAAATTTCACTGGCGCTGTAACGAGACAAAACTATGCTGATTATTATTATTATACGTGCAAAATGTGGAACAGATTTGAAAATGTATCACACAAGTATCGGAAAAAAGATCATCGAATTATTGGAAAAACCAATTTTGTTCGCTACGTCGATAAGCCACGGTAAATAGCGAGATCGTTTTTGAGACTAATAGTGCGTTTAAAACTATTGTTCATACCGTGTGCTAATTTTTCACTAATACTAAATAAACTACGTTCGCAAGTAAATGTCCAGAATAACGTAATTTCCATCTGCATCGTCGGTTTCGTTTCAAATTTCACTGTTATAATTCTCGCAGCGATTCCTGTCTCGTTACAGCGTTAACAAACTTTCGGAAAGTGTCGCGTAATGCGCATTTGGAAAAAATTTTCCGTTGCGAACGTTGGAATAGCAGCGCGAGCCACCGCGCAAACAGCGGGAAACAATTTTTCCTTGGAAAACTTGGAAGCTCGTGTCATCGTTTAGAACACGTACCTGCGTTGTGTTTTATCGATGTTCGGTACTTTGAAGTCTAAGTATAAAGTGCTTGCACGGTGCAACTAATCCGTGACAAATCAAGCAAAGTAGAGGCTGCATTTCATCGAATCAAGGAACGTTTGACGTGTACACCGTGACATACAGAAACTTGTACATCTCTGAAAGCCAACGCTTTGATGTTTAACGATGAATGCTCAATTCTCAGAAACGATGCTGTCGTTGAAATTAAGCTAGTCGTTTCTGCCGGTGTACGCGGAATTTCCTTTCTATGGGCTCTCGCGTACAAACGTGTTTATGTTCATTTACACCGTCTTTCTAAACGAGGGGTCTAATCAGTTTGTAGAGCCGATTTATCGGTTTCTGTGCGTACAGCTGCGTTACCGTTCGTCGAACGAATCATGCAAACCAGACAATTGCCCGATTTTAAGACGCGACGCGATAAACGCGAACAACTGGTTCAGTGGGACGACGATAATATCGATCAGAACGTTCTACGTAAAATTAGTTAGAAACGATCCGCCTGTTACGATCGAACTTGGGCTATTGGCATCGATTGTGGTAGTTACACTTGGCTAGCAAGTGTAATTAGAAGAATACGAATCCTTGGCAAATTAACGAATAGTTTCTTTCGAAATTTACTCTTAACCGAAGCATTTATCTTTTATACGATATCATACACAGCAACTGGAGAACCCGGAGAAGCGTTACCACTGCGAGAATTACGCTCAGCTAATAAACGCAAACGAACGACAGACAAATATCCTGATAAGTTCGGCAAGCAAATGTTATCTCGTTTCTAGAAATAATTGTTAATAAGGAATATGCTAACAAGGAATTTGCTAATAACCGTAAGGTTGTATTAAGCGTACGATTTATGCTAAATATAAATTGCACGAATGCGACGACAGTTCGTAACAAATTGAGTTCGATAACGACAATGTTAATTGTATATATATATATATATATATATATATATATATATATATATATATATATATATATATATATATAATGAATTTTTCCGAAAGATACGCGTACGCATGTGTATATCTATATATGTGTGTCTCGCAGAGCAATCTTGTATACAATTTTCACTTTTATTAGAATGCTGAAGTAGTGTAGTATATTTTATTTCTTTTATTTATTTTATTAGATTACCAATTATTCAGATTCACGAAGTAGGTCACACACACAGATATGCATACACGTGTGTGTATATACATGTGTTTTCGCAGAGAAATCTCATACATTTGAATCGCGGCTTGTTTTATTTATTGGTTCATTTAATTATTTCATTTTATTTGTATTTTATATGTCATTGCTGATTGGTTGTAGTGTTTCTTCTTATTGATTCATTTATTTCATTTTGATTGTCTATCGTATAATTCTGTTTATTTTGATTGGTTAGTTATTAATTAATTTATTATTATTGGTCGTGTTTAATTATTCATAAGTTATTGGTTCGTGGCGTCACGTGCGGAACGCGGGACGTGACACTATTACGATATATCGTATAACGTTATATACTATTACTGCACAACGTGTAACATTATATATATATTATACGTAATGTTATAACGTAACGTTATAACGTATAACGTTATATAGTATTACGTTATAACGTATAACGTTACATACCATTACTATACAACGTATAACGTTATATAGTGTTACGTTATAACGTATTACGTTATATAGTATTACGTTATAACGTATAACGTTATACAGTATTACGTTATAACCTATGACGTTATATACTATTACGTTATATCGTACAACGTTAAATACTATTACGATATAACGTATAACGTTACATACTATTACTATACAACGTGTAACGTTATATAGTATTACGATATAACGTATAACGTTATAAAGTATTACGATATGACGTATAACGTTATGTAGTATTACGTTAGAACCTATAACGTTACATACTATTACTATACAACGTATAACGTTATATAGTATTACGTTATAACGTATAACGTTACATACTATTACTATATAACGTATAACGTTATATAGTATTACGTTAGAACGTATCACGTTATATAGTATTACGATATAACGTATAACGATATATACTATTACTATACAGCGTGTAACGTTATGTATTATTACGTTATAACGTATAACGTTACATATTATTACTATACAACGTGTAACGTTATATATTATTACGATATAACGTATAACGTTATATAGTATTACGTTATGAGGAATAACGCTATATGTGTAAATTCGTCCAATCGCGGGGAGACGGAATCGCCAGGAAACACGTCACCGGGAGTCGTAAATTCCCGTTACGATTATAACAATCGACGCCGCGAGTAGATCGATCCCCTGATTTCCGGTAAGATTTTATGGGTGGTTGAAATGATATAACTCCGTGATTAACAGTGTTATAACTTATATATTTTCCAACAATTTCGTATAATCACACACTTTAGTGCCGTCGCTGAGTTGGAGGATTGCCTTGATCTTGCTCAGATTCTGACTGACAATCTGATAGATGAAGGGCTTCGTGTTGTAATAGACATAGCGATTCATCAGATCCGACTTTGAATGTATCGAATCAACAAAGCCAACCGAATGACAGAATGAATAGTCTTTGACTGCTTGACTTCGACTTCTTGACTTCGACAGTGTGACTTGCCTTGCGTGACTGCTTCTGGTGAGTGACTTTGCTGGTGAGTGCCGAAGCGTGCAGACGTGTGTCCAGTGCCCTTTGAAATTCACAAAACAACACGTGACGCCCATCAGTCGAAAGCGAATCTAACAACCCTAGCCATGTGTTCGCAAACGTGCTAGTGAAATATCCAACGCTGCTAAGCTCTGACCCGAATCACAGCCTCTCGACTAGTTATTTCATATTGAATTAACTAGATAGATGATGGCCCAATCATCCCAAACGGGTTCTACGGAGTTAAGTTACAACAGCGCCGCTCTTCCTCCCCAGTGGCAAAGGGGCAAAACATCCCTCTTTGCAAACGATCCGCACACAAAGAGATGCAAGCTGGAAGCATTCAAGACGAATGCGAACAAGAGTCAAATCAACCCATCAGCTAGCCAAGTGACCACCCACAACAGGTTCGCGATACTGGAGACAACAGAAGACGCTATGAATATAACCGAAGCGGTAAATACGCAACATACCCAAATGCTCCCCCTCCCCGCCACTCTTCATTGATGATGTCATTGACATTCAGACAATGACGAAGACTATCGAAAAAGATATCAGCAAGGAGGAATATAAATTGAAAATTAGCAACAACCGTGTAAAAATTCTGCCGACCAACCCAAACGCCTATAGAAAATTAACAAAGTTATTAAAAACCCTGAATTCCAAATTCCACACTTACCAGCTCAAGCAAGAATGACCATTTCGTGTGGTGCTACGCAACATCCACCACTCAGCCGATCTAGACGAACTAAAGTTCGAACTGTTAAAGCACGGCCATGAAGTAACTAACATCAGAAATATTAGGCATAGAATCACAAAAAAACCACTATCCCTATTTTTCATAGATATAAAACAAAAAAAAAAATAACAAAGAAATCTACAACATCAATCGACTGATGAACTCTATAGTTAAGATCGAACCACCTCTTGTAAAGAAAGAGATAGTACAATGCAAAAGGTACGGCCACACGCAGAAATACTACAACCATAATTTCCGGTACGTAAAATGTGCAGGTAGTCATCCCACTGATCAATGCACTAAATCCCCAGAAACCCCCGCGAAGTGCATCTACTGTCAAGGAGAGCATCCTGCGAACTACAAAGAATGCTTAGCCTATAAAACACTGCACAATAATAAGTACCCTAAATCCAAACCCAAGGAGATATCCAAACAAGAACCTAGACCCCAAAAATTTTCCACGCCATCAATCTCCTATGCCCAGGCAACACAAGGAAATATAAACAATTCGAAAACCCACAGTGGACACTTAGAAAATAGTGTTCCCACCCCACAAAACACAGACAACTTCACCAGATTCGAAAAACTAATCGAGAAGCAAACAGAGCAAATTAATAACTTGCTGTCACTACTTACACTCTTCATAGATAAATTAATACACACAGAAGCAAAATAAAACCAATGCGTATAGCTCTGTGGAACGCCAACGGTTTAGCTCAGCACAAATTTGAACTAGAACTATTCTTAAAACAACAGCAAATCGATGTAATGCTCATATCTGAAACCCACTTCACCGACAAAAACTACCTCAAAATAAACGGCTACAACTTCTACCATACCCAACATCCCAGTGGAAAGCCATACGGCGGCACCAGAATCATCATCAAATCCAGCATTAAATATTACGAGCTTCCATCATTCCAGAAAGACTACCTTCAAGCCACAAGCGTAGCAATAGAAGACTGCCATGGTACAATCACCACTTCAGCAGTATACTGCCCTCCCAAACACTCGATTGCTAATGAGAACTTCGACGGCTTCCTTGACGCCCTAGGCAATAGATTCATAGCTGGAGGAGACTATAACGCCAAGCATACCCAATGGGGCAGCAGACTAGTCACAGCAAGAGGCAGAAACCTCTTGAAAAGCATAACCACCAGCAATCTCAACTATCTCACCACATATGAACCCACGTACTGGCCCACTGACACTAACAAAATCCCCGATTTACTCGACTTCTTCATAACGAAAAATATCTCGCCTAGATATGTCCTGAGGTGGTATGTCGTGATAGGTGCGGAAGGAATACTCAGATGTTCAACAAAAAGTTTATTACTATTAACAATCAACAAGTCAACAATTTATACGATTCACACTTATGATTAACCATCGAGAGTTTACAATCGCGTATCTCGGCTTGTATTTGCTTCGCTATGATGCTGAACCTTTCGCACTTCGCGGCTTGAGGCAGAATGACTCTTTTGTTCGAAACCAAACGGATTCTTTTCTTAGTTGCCCTTCGATATCCCTACTACACACGCGTTTATTAGATGTATCGCGGCGGTTGCCACGCGTGCATTCTTCCAAACATTCGGCGGAAGAACCATAGGGATATCGATGGCACATTAGGCACGTCGGCCTTACGCTTTGAAGATATAGCGCTTTGTGTCACGAAGCCGTTGAAAAGTTCCGTCCTTGTGTGCCGCCACAGTCCAAATCAACTCCTCGGCTGAAATCTCTTCCGACCATTTCCCCGTAATAGCAATAGTCAGTTCAGCAATAATCAAGAACCCACCTAATGGCCTTATTCACAACCAACTCACCAACTGGCAGCTCTTTAGAGAAGTCTTTAATCACTCAACCTCTACCTCAATTTCACTAAAAACAAAGGAAGATATTAAAACAGCCACAGAATACTTAAATACGAGCATGACAAACGCTATCCGCTCCTCCACACCTACTGACTTCTATCAGCAAACACGAATATCCCCATTACATATTAAACAAAATCACAGAAAAACGAAGACTAAGAAGAGTATGGCAGACCCATAGAACACCGGACGACAAACGCAAACTAAACAACGCAACCAGGAAGTTAACCAAAATCGTTAAAAAAATACAAAAATGACTGTTTTCAAACGTATCTCGTCAATTTGTCCCCCTCTGCCGACTCCAACTACTCACTATGGAAGGCTTCCAGGAAACTCACGCGTCACCCGCAAATAATCCCTCCAATTCGCTGTCCGCAAGGCGGATGGGCACGAAGACCTATAGAAAAAGCCAACCTGTTCGCTAACTACCTATCCAACGTTTTTAAACCTCATTCCTCCACTACCGCTCCGGAAATAACAGAATACCTGCATTCTCCCTTCCAAATGTCTCCCCCCGTTAAACCTTTCACTTCTCTAGAGATTACAGAACTAATCCATCGTCTGAACCCCAGGAAAGCACCGGAATATGACCAAATAAGTAACAAAGCAATTAAGGAACTACCCGTAAAAGGGATTGCGCTCATTTCTTCAATCTTCAACGCAATTCTTCGCCTTGAATACTATCCCAAAACCCGTAAAACCAATACACGAAACTAGCTCTTATTGCCCAATTAGTCTTCTACCCACTTTGTCATAACTATTCGAGAAGTTGCTAACGAATCGACTCCTTCCACTCCTAGAGGATCTGAAAACACCGCCAGATCATCAATTCGGTTTTCGGAAGCAGCATTCCACAATAGAGCAAATCCACCGAATAACACACAATATCAGCCAAACCCTCGAAAAGGTAAAATACTGCTCGGCGTTATTCCTTGATATTCAACAGGCATTCGACAAAGTATGGCATGAAGGGCTTCTTTACAACTTAAAAAAGTCCTACCACACACTTACTACTCCATCCTAAAATCCTACCTAACCAAAAGACAATTCATGGTTAAATACGTAGACGCCATTACCACAACTTCCCCAATAGAAGCGGGCATACCCCAAGGTAGTGTCCTCGGACCCTTCCTGTTCTCCATCTACACTGTCGATTTACCAATATCAACAGAAATAACTATAGCAACATTTGCTGACGATACAGCGCTATTAGCGTCCCACGCCAACCCAATTGCCTCATCCACTCTCCAGCGAGGTCTCGACTCAATGGAAAAGTGGTTCCATAAATGGGGCTTCAAAATTAATGAAAAAAAAATCCACACATGTAACCTTCACGCTGCGAAAACAAACCAGCCCACAGGTCTCCATTAACAATATAACAGTTCCTAACAAGGACACAGTCAGGTACCTGGGCATGACTCTGGACAGGAGATTAACCTGGAAACAACATATCCTAGACAAATCTAAACAACTCAGGGACAAACTCAAAAAATGTTATTGGCTCATTGGCCGTCGCTCCAACCTAAGCACGCAGAACAAAATTACGCTCTATAAGACCGTAATAAAACCTGTCTGAACCTACGGAATCCAACTATGGGGAACAGCAAGTAATTCCAACATTGAAATACTCCAACGCTTCCAATCGAAAACGCTAAGATCCCTAATAAATGCACCCTGGTATGTTACCAACGAAACAATCCACCGCGACCTCAAGATACCTACAGTCAAAGATGAAATACACAAGTCCAGAAGCAGATATAACGCAAGAGTCAACAACCACCACAACACATTAGTCACCCAACTACTAGACACGACGGACCAGATCCGCAGACTAAAAAGAAAATATCCTTTAGATTAAATCCTTAGAACCTACCAGAACCAACAATATAAAACTATTATAAGCCATGTCATTGTATCGCGCCAAATGAAGTTACTGAAAATTCTCGACGAGAATTGATTGTAAATGTTCTAATAAATAAATAAAAAAAAAAGTCCAGCAATGGCGATCTCTCTACTGAGAAGAGTGGGACGACGCATCGTCTTTAGTATTAATCGTTCTTGTATTCTATTTTATATTCGTATTCTTCCAATTGGAGATGTCATCGTATCAATCTTTAAAAAGAATTCTTAACGTTCATTTATCACATTCCTGCTCGGGCAGCCGAGGAGGACGGACGTGTCTAGACGGTCGTCCTCTCCAGGTAAAAGTGAATAAGTGCTTCAAAGTAATAGTGCTGCAAAGTGATAGTGAGGAGGAAATAAAATAGCAATGCAAATACCAACTATAAACATAGCAACAAAGAGAGAAACCTATTATATAAAAAACAAACAAATTAACATGGAGACAGAAGAAACAAAAGAGCAGCGGGGACAGGAAGAGAGCAATTCAGATTATGAAAGATACTATCAGGACGAAAGCTGGAAGCTAGCGAAGGCTAGCAAAAAACGCAAAACAACTCCAGACATAAGTGCCATAGGAAACCCAGCTACAGAAAAGCAGCGATGGCTGCAAGAATTACCATCAAGCAACTCCTTCAGCTCATTGAAATTGACCAACTAACAGTAACGTCAATTTCCCTCACCCTTCGAACGAAGATTTTTCTCTACGAATCCGATGATCTCGTGCCCTTAGACACACCCATCATAGTTTTCCTCGACAGCATCACCGTGACGGAGAGACACTCTCTTGTACGATCTCAACAACGATTGAGGTATCATTCTTATACGTAGTGATTGCTCTGTACATTAACCTTGAGTACAACTTAGACGCTAACGAAGAGTAAAGTTCGTCATCTCGTTGACCGCGGATTCGTTATCGACCCTGAGGCCATTGTCATTAGCGCTACGAGTGCCTAACTGCCGCGGTTAATTGTCAAATCTGTCATATCCATACATGTGTCAATAAACTCTGCATCGTACTACAATAATGGCTAATACCAGTGAAGATTCATTAAACGCCCACAACCTACCGTCAACCTGACATATATATATATATACATCGATGCCGTTATGCGGTGATGAGATTTATAATCGGCATTTGCTATTGTGATGAGAAAAGCCAAAAGTAGAAAACCTGAAAGTACATGCTGTTTGTTGAAATGTCATAAAGAATTGTTCAAAAAGCGGACAAAGGCCACCTTCATTTTTTTAAATGGATCTATACAGTTCTTAATACATTAATCAATCTGTTATTGCATTTCTTATAGAAAGTTATTCCGTATGTATTTATGTAACTATTAGTAACTATTAGTAACTATTAGTACCGAACAAACAAATTTTTGGAAGAGTTGAAAAACATAAATAAAATCATTATATTCTTTATTTCTGTTAAATATTAATATCCAACTCTAGAAATGGACGTATGTATTTATTGCTTAAAAGTCGTTGCGTATCATGGTTGTGTGCGTGCGTATCATTTCTTTAATGTGACGGCCATTGCATCAAAATGTAATTCAAAGGTACAGAACGAATTGATCGTTTGTCGGTTTTTTATTGTTATATCGAAGGTGGTGAGCATGAATATATAAAAGAGAGATGTGGTAAAGCGGTTACAGCAAAGAAACAAAACAATTTAGACTCAAAAGGACCAAATTCAGCACTAAACCTTTTTGCACAAACTTATAGAAGTCATGTGCAGGAACAGATCATATATGCCACTCAAGATTTCTGGCACGGGCTTTACAAACAATCTTCAAAGTTACCGAAAACAGGTTTTTTCATATAACAACGATTCTAATAATCAAATAGCATAAAGTTCCCAATAAAAATTGTAGGTATTAAGAATATCAATCAAATGAGATATCACAAGTTAAGATCGGTTGATTTGTTAAGCTATAAATAAATAAAAGTCGCCCAAAATCGACATATATTCAATCTATCAAGTGTGCAAAATTTTATTCTTAAACCCTTTTAGCTTTTGCAAAAAGTTATTTAACAACTAAAGAGGAGTCTTCATGGCATATTCATTATCCCCACTACAGAAGGGAGAAAGCTCGTCTAATAAATGAACGTTTTTTTTGCGTTTTTTTTTTTTTATTTATTTATTGAAATTCACAATTTGTCCAATTTGGACATTTGGTGGAATTTTTTAACAGTTAAATTAGCATGCCAGTTCCGCCTGGGTAGGCGACCTAAACGGACGTGCGAAACAGTGCTCCAGTGAAAGTGCGGCAAGAAGGAAGAGAAAGGGACAAAGTAAACGCCCGTCGACAAAACGTGGAATCATGCAGATTCCACCAATAAAAATAGTTAATTCTGGAGAAACATATTTCATAAATAAAGCTACAGACTCTACATATGTAGAGAAAAAAGACGATATTATGGAAACAACACAATCCGACGGGGAGCAAAACATACCAATACACCAGGAAGAAAGCTGGACGGTGGCAACCTCCAGCAAAAAACGGAAGGTAACCCCGCTCGCAAGGGCGAGGAAAATTGGTACATATGAAAAAAAACAATGGCTACAAGATATCAAGCTGCATAATCCATTCAGCGCACTGCCAGAAGAGGCAGCAACGGACCAAACGGAAAGCCCGACAAACCGTATTCCCAAACCACCACCGATATACATAGATGCGAAAATAATTGACCCCCTCATCGAACTACTAAACAACACCGCAGGGAAAGACAACTATGTCATCAAACAGATAAAAATAGACCAGGTGAAAGTGCAAACCAACACCCCAGAAATATTCAGAAAAATTACAAGATCACTAAAGGAAAAAAACGCAGCGTATCACACTTTTCAACTCAAAACTGACAAAAGCTACAAAACAGTAATCAGGGGACTACACCCAAAAACAAATACCGGAAAAATAAGTGAAGAACTGGCAAAAATCGGACACCAGGTAAGGTCAATTAATAACATTAACAAATACGATACTAAACAACCGTTACCGCTATTCCTAGTTGAACTAGAACCTAGAAACAACAACAAAGAAATATACGATATAGAAAAATTACTAAACACAATAGTAACAGTGGAACCACCAAGACACAAAAAAGATATACCTCAATGCATGCGGTGTCAACAATACGGACACACTAAAAATTATTGCAACAGAAGCCCAGCTTGCGTCAAGTGCGCAAAAAACCACTTAACTATACACTGCCCATATTCTGGAAAAATAGAAGAAGTTAAATGCTACAACTGTAACGGAAACCACCCAGCCAGCTATAAAGGATGTGAAGTAAGAAAACAATTACAACGTAAACTGTTCCCGCCCCTACGAAGCAGGACGAAGAATTTTTTTTTTATTTATTTATTGAAATTCACAATTTGTCCAATTTGGACATTTGGAGGAATTTTTTAACAGTTAAATTAGCATGTTGGTGGCTACCCCCAGCGGGGTACCATCCTCGTGTTTGTTAGGTTATGTCCTTTATAAGGTCTGCTGGGTGCTTCCTTTTTAGTCTTCTGTCCATGTTTATGGTTTTGTATGTTTCCGCAGCTAACCGGTTTGGGTGTGTTGCTATTCTTGATTTGTATTTCTCGGAGGATCTGCTAATTTCTTCCTTGACCGTTGGGATTCCCAGGTTCCTCCGTATATCTTCGTTTCTGACGAACCAAGGTTCGTTTACTATTGTTCTAAGGATTTTAGCCTGTATTACCTTTATTTTGTTTATATGGCTCATTGCTGCCGTCCCCCATAATGGTATTCCGTACGTCCAGATTGGTTTTATTGTCGTTTTATATATTTTTAATTTATTCTGTATGGTTAATTTGGATTTTCGGCTTGTTAGCCAATGCATTTGTCTCCTTGTTTTCTGTATTTTTTCTACTATTGATTTGATATGTAGTTTCCATGTGAGTTGTGTATCTAAGTGGAGTCCTAGTTATTTGACATGCTTTGTTTGTGTTATATGCGTGCCGTTCAATAGGATGTTTAGTGGTATCTTTTTTCGTAGCGTGAATGTAATATGGTTGCATTTATTGGGGTTTGCTTTTATTTACTTTTCTTGTAGCCAATTCTCTATTTTTATGATATGTTCTTGTAGTATTTTGACTGCCGTTTCTGGGTTAGTATGCCTGACTAGTATAGCTGTGTCGTCCGCGAATGTCAATACTGCGCTGTTGGTAGTTGTTGGTATGTTCGCCGTGTATAATGTGTATAGTATTGGGCCTAGGACGCTTCCTTGTGGTACCCCGGCCTTGATGTCTTTAACTTGAGAATGTGTGTCCTTGATTTTTATTACGAAGGTTCTGCTGCTTAGGTAGGATTTTATTAATTGGTGTATTTGCTCCGGGAATTGTTTCCTAATTGTTTGTAGTAGACTTTCATGGTTAATTTTATCGAATGCTTTCTCTATGTCTATAAAGAGGGCTGTGCAGTATTCCTTGTTTTCTAGTGCTACTATTATTTCGTTTATAAGCCTGTGCATTTGCTCTATCGTGGAGTATTTGTTTCTGAAATCAAATTGGTGATCCGGTATTAGTTCTTTTGTCTCTATTATTGTTTTTATCCGGCAATATATTATTTTTTCCAGTATTTTGGAAAATACTGGAAGCAGTGATATTGGTCTGTAAGATGCAGTTTGGTGCGGGTCTTTGCCTGGTTTATGTAATATTTTGATCTGTGCTAATTTCCATGGTTTGGGGAAGTATTGAATTCTTAGAATTGCATTGAATATTATTGTCATTAGTCTTATTGCTTTTGGCGGAAGGTTTTTCAAGATTTTACCATTGATTAGGTCGATTCCTGGCGCTTTGTTGTTTTTTGTTTTATCAATTATGTTTCTAATTTCTTGTGCTGATGTTTTAGGTATGGTGTATTCCTTGTCGGTTGTGGTAATAGTGGTTTGTGGATCCTCCTCCGTATGACTTTTGAGGTTGCTGTTGTTGATAATGTGTGGTGTGAATGTGTTGCAGAGGTGGTTGGAGAATTCTTCAGCTTGTTCTTCGTTGCTTCTTGCCCATGTGTTATCTGCTTTTCTGATTGCCGGGACGGGTATTATTGGCTTCCTTATATTTTTCGTGGCTTTCCATAGTGAATAGTTGGTGTTCTCGTGTGTGGAGAGTGTCCCTATGAACTTTGCGAATTCGTTATCGTTGTGCTCCTTTATTTTGTTTTTTATTTCCTTTGCAAGTTTGTTCAAGTGTTTTTTGTTTTCTCGGGTTCTGTATTTTTGCCATTTTGCTTTTGCTTTTCTTTTTTCTCTGATTTTGTCGAATATTTCTTGCGAGATTGTTATTGTTTGTCTGCTGGTTGATTCGGGTGTAGTGGTTGTCCTTGCTGCTTCTTGAATAGTTGCTGTCAATGTTGCTACTGCCTGTTCTATGTGTTCAGGAGTTTTCAACGGGATGTTGCAGTTTATTTTGCTTTCTATTATTTCTTTGAAAGTTTGCCATTTGGTGGTTTTATTGCATAGTGTTTCTGGTTTGCTATAATGTATTGGTTTGTTTCTGTATTCAATTATTATGGGTGTATGATTGGAGCTGAGCTCGAGGTTGGGTGTTATTTTTAGTTTATTTGTGTTTAGTCCCCTTGTAACTGCAAAGTCCAGAAGATCTGGTTTTTTGTTCAGGTCAGTCGGCCAATGTGTCGGTGTTCCTGTGGATAATATATTGAGGATATTATTTCTAATGTATTTTTCCAGTATTCTGCCTCGAGGTGTAATGTTTCTTGACCCCCATAGCGTGTGCTTTGAGTTGTAGTCTCCCGCTGCGATGTACTTGTCCCCTAGGTCCTGGAAGTATTCTTCCCACATTTGTGATGTTATTTTGTGTCGCGGAGGCACATAGTTGCTGCTAGTTTGAACTGTAACGGTGGTTGCTTGTAAATATTCTTTGTTAACTTGGCTGTGTAGATAATGTTTGATATCGTTTCTGACTATCACTGCTGTCCCTCCGTGAGCTTTTCCTGAAGGGTGTTTGGTATCATATATGGTGTAGTATGGTATTTTCATGTAGCTTTTTGTAGCGAAGTGTGTTTCTGAGACAAGTAGTATGTCTATATTATTACTGTATATGAATGTTTTAATTTCGAGGGCCCGTTGTTGTAGGCCGTTTGAGTTCCAGGCTGAAATTTTTAGAGTGTCCGTTTTTTATTTTTTGCTTAGCACGTTTGTAATTAGTTGTAGCATGACTGTGATTTGTTGAGTTTGCTGTCTGAGTACTGCGTTTTGTTCACTTATCATTCTGGTTTGCATTTCGGTGTTCTTTATGGATTGTTTGAGCAGTTCTTTGATTTCTGCAGTGTCATTGTTACTATTGCTGTGGTATTGGTTGTGTGTATGTGTTGATTGGCTGGTTACTTGAGCGTAGCTTAAACCACCAATGGTGTTAGTACTGATGGGTTTGGTGTTTGTTGCTTGCTCTGTATTTGGTATTATTTCAGGTTTTGTGCTGTCCTGCTGGGCTTGTGTGTTAGTGATTGTCCTGCTTCGTAGGGGCGGGAACAGTTTACGTTGTAATTGTTTTCTTACTTCACATCCTTTATAGCTGGCTGGGCGGTTTCCGTTACAGTTGTAGCATTTAACTTCTTCTATTTTTCCAGAATATGGGCAGTGTATAGTTAAGTGGTTTTTTGCGCACTTGACGCAAGCTGGGCTTCTGTTGCAATAATTTTTAGTGTGTCCGTATTGTTGACACCGCATGCATTGAGGTATATCTTTTTTGTGTCTTGGTGGTTCCACTGTTACTATTGTGTTTAGTAATTTTTCTATATCGTATATTTCTTTGTTGTTGTTTCTAGGTTCTAGTTCAACTAGGAATAGCGGTAACGGTTGTTTAGTATCGTATTTGTTAATGTTATTAATTGACCTTACCTGGTGTCCGATTTTTGCCAGTTCTTCACTTATTTTTCCGGTATTTGTTTTTGGGTGTAGTCCCCTGATTACTGTTTTGTAGCTTTTGTCAGTTTTGAGTTGAAAAGTGTGATACGCTGCGTTTTTTTCCTTTAGTGATCTTGTAATTTTTCTGAATATTTCTGGGGTGTTGGTTTGCACTTTCACCTGGTCTATTTTTATCTGTTTGATGACATAGTTGTCTTTCCCTGCGGTGTTGTTTAGTAGTTCGATGAGGGGGTCAATTATTTTCGCATCTATGTATATCGGTGGTGGTTTGGGAATACGGTTTGTCGGGCTTTCCGTTTGGTCCGTTGCTGCCTCTTCTGGCAGTGCGCTGAATGGATTATGCAGCTTGATATCTTGTAGCCATTGTTTTTTTTCATATGTACCAATTTTCCTCGCCCTTGCGAGCGGGGTTACCTTCCGTTTTTTGCTGGAGGTTGCCACCGTCCAGCTTTCTTCCTGGTGTATTGGTATGTTTTGCTCCCCGTCGGATTGTGTTGTTTCCATAATATCGTCTTTTTTCTCTACATATGTAGAGTCTGTAGCTTTATTTATGAAATATGTTTCTCCAGAATTAACTATTTTTATTGGTGGAATCTGCATGATTCCACGTTTTGTCGACGGGCGTTTACTTTGTCCCTTTCTTTTCCTTCTTGCCGCACTTTCACTGGAGCACTGTTTCGCACGTCCGTTTAGGTCGCCTACCCAGGCGGAACTGGCATGCTAATTTAACTGTTAAAAAATTCCACCAAATGTCCAAATTGGACAAATTGTGAATTTCAATAAATAAATAAAAAAAAAAAAAAACGCAAAAAAGACGTTCATTTATTAGACGAGCTTTCTCCCTTCTGTAGTGGGGATAATGAATATGCCATGAAGACTCCTCTTTAGTTGTTAAATAACTTTTTGCAAAAGCTAAAAGGGTTTAAGAATAAAATTTTGCACACTTGATAGATTGAATATATGTCGATTTTGGGCGACTTTTATTTATTTATAGCTTAACAAATCAACCGATCTTAACTTGTGATATCTCATTTGATTGATATTCTTAATACCTACAATTTTTATTGGGAACTTTATGCTATTTGATTATTAGAATCGTTGTTATATGAAAAAACCTGTTTTCGGTAACTTTGAAGATTGTTTGTAAAGCCCGTGCCAGAAATCTTGAGTGGCATATATGATCTGTTCCTGCACATGACTTCTATAAGTTTGTGCAAAAAGGTTTAGTGCTGAATTTGGTCCTTTTGAGTCTAAATTGTTTTGTTTCTTTGCTGTAACCGCTTTACCACATCTCTCTTTTATATATTCATGCTCACCACCTTCGATATAACAATAAAAAACCGACAAACGATCAATTCGTTCTGTACCTTTGAATTACATTTTGATGCAATGGCCGTCACATTAAAGAAATGATACGCACGCACACAACCATGATACGCAACGACTTTTAAGCAATAAATACATACGTCCATTTCTAGAGTTGGATATTAATATTTAACAGAAATAAAGAATATAATGATTTTATTTATGTTTTTCAACTCTTCCAAAAATTTGTTTGTTCGGTACTAATAGTTACTAATAGTTACTAATAGTTACATAAATACATACGGAATAACTTTCTATAAGAAATGCAATAACAGATTGATTAATGTATTAAGAACTGTATAGATCCATTTAAAAAAATGAAGGTGGCCTTTGTCCGCTTTTTGAACAATTCTTTATGACATTTCAACAAACAGCATGTACTTTCAGGTTTTCTACTTTTGGCTTTTCTCATCACAATAGCAAATGCCGATTATAAATCTCATCACCGCATAACGGCATCGATGTATATATATATATATGTCAGGTTGACGGTAGGTTGTGGGCGTTTAATGAATCTTCACTGGTATTAGCCATTATTGTAGTACGATGCAGAGTTTATTGACACATGTATGGATATGACAGATTTGACAATTAACCGCGGCAGTTAGGCACTCGTAGCGCTAATGACAATGGCCTCAGGGTCGATAACGAATCCGCGGTCAACGAGATGACGAACTTTACTCTTCGTTAGCGTCTAAGTTGTACTCAAGGTTAATGTACAGAGCAATCACTACGTATAAGAATGATACCTCAATCGTTGTTGAGATCGTACAAGAGAGTGTCTCTCCGTCACGGTGATGCTGTCGAGGAAAACTATGATGGGTGTGTCTAAGGGCACGAGATCATCGGATTCGTAGAGAAAAATCTTCGTTCGAAGGGTGAGGGAAATTGACGTTACTGTTAGTTGGTCAATTTCCATGTTGATGGTTAAAAAAGGATGCTAGCCGCCCTTTAGATAACTGAAACTTAAGATTTATAACGGGTCCTCGGGCCACATATGCTGAGGGGATGCGTTGACATCTGGCAATCATCTTACCCAAAGGACAGAGTCTGCGTGTGGCGAGCCACGGGACAGAAACCGTTGAAATGATTACCGTCGCGCGCCGTCCCGACTATTTCTTTTAAGGAGAGCTATAGAATTGAATTACTCCATGCCTTTGTTAAACAAAACTTTCATCCCTTGACCGCGGCTACGTTCGGCGACTGGTTGTCGCCTCAAGCCCAAGCTCACTATCACAAGTTTCGAACAATTGCAATCGGACTGGATGACTACAATTGTTTAATTACAGCTATGGTAGAATCTAGATTACAATGTTACGAGATTTTCCCAAAATTCCAAAGGGAAGGCTCCGGTGTTCTTTCATCTCCAATATATGTATGTCTTTTTTTTTAATTTGAAATTAATCCCATGTTTGGTTTCTTACTATTGTGATTTTTAATTTATCTATATTATATTACTATGTTATTTGAAAGCTAATAAATATTTTTAAGGGCGATAGAATTGATATTAAATTTTTCGAATAAAAATATAATGGATTCGATAAAAATGTCGTATAAGAAATTACAAATTTACTACTAAAATATATGAATTATTATTTGTATAGAATATTAATTTTATTTTATAATTGACAAATTATGTAATAAATAAATTATATACAATTAGTAAGAACATTAGCATTGATATAAACCAAAGTGTACAAGAATAACGTATGAGTATATGTATGTACTTGGAAGGGAAAAATTAAATGAGGAGACACGAGACATGTCATAATAATAAAGTCATATGTAATCAACAATCAAGTCATAGTAATAGTTTTGTATTTATAAAATATTTCGTATACATAAAAACATATTACAAACCCATTAGTACAGTACTGGCAGTAACGGGAATTTGTGAAGGCGCGCTAGCTTGTCTTACGCTCATTTCCCATGTATCTAATAATTGAGACACAGAAAAACGTCGAGGTAGTTTCGTTATACGCGCATTTAAAGCTTTCTGGACCGCACAAAGAAATGTTGTGGCATATTCATGGGGTGCCATTACGCAACGTGGTGGCGTTAAAGGATAATCGGCGGGAACAGTTACTGATACAGGAGGAACACATGGAAGATGACGATCATCCAACCAGCATATTAATTGAATACATTTTGATCCAGTTTGTTGTGCAGGATCAAGACTGACCTATATATTATACACATATATGATTACTTACATATAAAAATGTAATGAGATTCTAAAATGAATGGATTACCTTAAACCGTTGATCTAATCGAGCTATTTCTCCTTGTAGTACGTCTGGTATTTCATTAGGAGACTCTTCTATCTTTTGTTTTTTTAATGGTTGTGGTAAATTTCTAGTTATAGAAGTAAAATTCTGTTAAATTATATCTTATAACACAATCATTCACAAATTAGTGTATTTATTTCTTACTTTATCTCTGGACCAAATAAAGCTTCTAGACACGGACCAAAAGTACGTTGTAGTGTATGATTTACAACTGGACTTTGGAGATGAGTGCTTACTGCTTCTAAAAGTGGACTGAAGAAATGATGTTCCTTTAAAGTCGTAACTGGAGGCCCAACACTAGCATCATTTCGTTTAAAATCTAATTTTTCAAGAACTACCTCACATTTTAGTAAAGTATCTAAAGGCATTCGTTTGCTAGGATTTGATAAAATTTCTAAAAGTTTCTTCATTTTGCTTAGTTTATCAACATCTGCAATTTAAAAGATTATACAATTGACTACATACATACATATAAAGCCATTGGTGGAAATGAGTGTTAGTGTAACTAAAGTTACATACTTCCTTCATTTCCCATTTTAGCAATCATTCTTCTTAAAGGTTCTACATATTTACTTAATTGTCTAACTTTATCTCTATATGCTTGATCTTCTTGCTGTGGACTTGGGGTAGCTCCTACCCCTCCAGGAGTATTTAAAGAACTGCTAGGAGATGGTGCCATGCCTAATTTAATATAATTTTATTGTCTTTATTTCTATTCATGCTAGATTAAAATTAATAATTTTTATATTAAAAGTAATTTTGACATACCAACAGATCGTTGTGGTCCTGCCATCATAGGATGTTGTGGACTAGGTGAAGGAACTAATGCTGGTGATGCAACCATTTGATTGCTGAAAAAATAATAAAATGCAATTTTAATTTTTAATATAATTTTAAAAAATTTTAGTTTCTATTGTATCTAACCTTGATGGTGCGCCTAAACCAGCAGGACTTGGAGCAGATGGTGATGGACTCTGACCCAGAAATTGATTTGGTGTAACATTTCGAGGGCCAGGGAAAGCAGCATTTATCATTTCTCCTTGCTAAAAACAACAGCATTCATGAGAATCTTGAAATAATGGCTTATATTATTTCATTGTTTGCATACCTTCCTTTGCATATGACTTAATTGTTGCTGCATTTGACCAGGACCCATTTGCCCTGGAGTAATCTGATTCATTTGCTGTGGCATATTTGTTTGAATTCCACTTATAGATCCACTAATTTGATTTCCTATTTGATTGGATAGTTGATTTTGCATTTGGGTCTGAAATATGCCACTTATTATTTATGTCCCCCCTTTGTTCAAAAAAAAGAAATGCATGCTTTCTTGCAATAATAAATACATACTTGCATGTTTTGTTGCATTTGACCTGTCGTAATTTGTGCCATTTGGTTGGGAACCATTTGAGTCATTTGCTGAGGTATATTTCCTTGACCCATTGAATTCATTTGCGTTAACATTGAGTTGGCTTGCATGGTTTGAATTGGACCCATATGATTCATTGGACCGCTGGTTTGAGTAGGCATCATACCCATTCCTGGTATTTTACTTTGCATACCTTGCATGGTCATAGGTTGTCCAGGGCGCTGATTTAAGCTTTGTAATACTAAAACAATTATTAATATTATAATAATTAATAGTATAAAATATAGTATAAAATAATTGTCAATTAAGGTCAAGCGTGATCTTTTTCTTTCTACTGCTTGTTAAATCTTAACAACCTTCGCGACTTGAATGTCTGCGAGTAGTGCGTCGAGAGATGTAAAAGTATTTAGAATGAATCGTTGCAAGCAAATTAAGGGTCTTCTGATCAAAGAGTTAGTAGCAAATGATCTTCTGTGAGGGTGAGATATATAGGAAAAACTAATGATAGGTGCTGCCCGTCCCCCATCAACAATCGCTCGTTGGTAGAAGTAACTTTCGAATCCGCTTATACCGTATTTTACCGTAATGAGCAACCTAAGGAATGTCTCAACTTGAAGGATGTATAGTAACAATTAAGGGCCTTGACAGTAAAGGAAAAGATGCGAAATCTTATGACAACAATTAATGGTTCTTTAGGATTATTGTGGGTCCGAGCAAATATGTTTAAACAGCTGGTGACCATCTTAGCCGAAGGATGGATTAGAATGTGTCACAAGACGTAACATCCTCCCCTGTTGAGAGGGTACCGATCAAAAATTCTATTTGGCTGCAGTTAGGCGTAAGTGCGTGCGTGTGTGTGTGTTAGCGAAGCTAACAGGTCTGAAACTAGTTGGATCTTCTATCGAATTCCTTCTCGAAAGCTGGCTGTCTAGACTCATCAGGATCAGGTTGGCTCGGTGGCATTAGCCGTTTAACGCTTCGATCCAAGACGCTCGTTGTAGTTTGAGCGGTGGCCATTCAGATGGTGGCCGCCGACGCCGAGATCCATCTCAAGGTCCACCTTGATGACTCAACCCAAGGGCCATTGCACTGAAGACACGTTGTCTCCCTCGTAATCCGCATCACAGTCGTACTCCGGATCGTAGTCGTCCTCTTCGTTGCCAATAAATTCCCAACTGGAGTCCATGGCCCATAAAGTGTCTTTGAACACCTTGGTCCTAATCTTTGGTGGTTGTACTAGCTTAGCACGTGGAATCTTCTTCTCTCTTTGGTGCCGAGTCACCAGATGGTCAGATGATCCACGGAAGACGAAATCAGAGACGTCTTATCTTCCGTTTCTTCCGATTTATCCCAGTCGACTGGATACAGTTAATTAGAATTTGTACCTGCTGTCGTTTGTAACCATCCTGAGAGAGCTTACAAGACATGTAGAAATGTTTTGAGCGAAAAGTTGTTAGCAAGTAATGTTTTGATCGAAGAATTATTAGCAAGTGCTGTTTTAAGCAAAGAGTTGTTAGCAAGTGAAGTTCAGTGATGGTGATGTCTAGCCCTTTGCGGGCGAGTGTCGGCAAATAGCCGCCCAAGTCTTTTTCCCGTTGCGGACACGTGTCAGCACATAGCCGCCCGAATCTGTTCACAGTTGCGGACGCTTATTATGAAGTGGCTATCATACGTCTATTTTTCTGAGTGATAATCTTATACGTATTTACACATAGATATAGTAGACTAAACAGTATTACGTTTTTGATGAAATAAAACTAGAGATCGTTAGCGATGAAGTTTTATCTTCTGTTTAACGTAAACTCGTCATGTAGGATGATGGTCGAGTCAGAACGAATTTCAGTTTATCAATGGCATTACCAGACGAATCAGCAGGCTTTTCATATATTTTCTGTATTTTTTATAATATCTTATACATGATTTCTAAAAGATCAAAAAAGGATATGTTCGATAGAAGACCAGACCAATATACGGCTAAATATTGTTTTATGCGGAAGTCCCGAAAATGGTGGTGAAAATTATTTTCTTGGGGCTTAGAAATATCAACCATAAATTCTTACCTATTATATAGTGCAAACCAGGAGAAACAGAATAAAAACGAAATAACGCATTTGCAATACGTACGTCGCTTAATGGTTCAATTAGTAGGAGATTTTCGTGATACTGACCTCAAAAATACTCCATAAACTTTTGGACAGCAGAAAGGCTGAACGGCCTTTCATACATTATTCGGCGAGATGATACAGCAAATTATTAACAAATTTAAAATCTACATTTAATATATCTTCCTTATTTTTAATTTGTGTTTTACAATTCCTCCCGCTGGACATTTAGTAAATATTTATGTACACATATATTATTTAATATGTTTCATTTAATGTATAAGAAACGTATAACAGTGCAGTATTTTAAATTTTTTAAAAGTAGTTAAGAGAGTACAGAGTATATGCGAAGAGATATGTATGTCAGTACAGGAAATTTTAGAAAGCTTCATTATAATCAAGGCAATACTAAAGTCTAAAAACAATCTTAAAATTAAAGAAATTATTAATAAATTTATTATAATTTAAAAATTTAGATCTTAGATTATATCTTCTTTTTGTTAATAAGAAAAAAGGAACATAACCTAATTACTGACGTCCCAAAAATTTTTTGAGTTTTGAATTAAATGAAAAAATACTGACAAAAATGTCAAAATTAACTAACATGTATTATTCCCAATATGATAGTTCCATAGAAAGTGAAATTGCTTATGATTCTGACAACTCAGATGTGCGTAAATTGTTAAGAACATCACCATCTCATGCTAAATTTTATGAATATATTGATCGTAGAAATGATGAAGAAGTTTTACATGAAAACTGGAAGTATAAATTACGTGAACAAACAACCCTTGCAAAAGAGATCAAAGAACAATGTGGTATGGCAGTTAACCTAACAGATAACCGAGTATGTTATTTTTATAAACCTGTTGTGCAGCATATACCAGGCATGAAATTTAAAATAACATTTGATTATGTTAAACTATTGCGTAAATGGTATATTAGTTTGGGCCGCAGTCGTTTGCCTCATGAGATTACACTTAATGACAAAGTGAAAGATGGTACTTATGATCCTATTTCCAGAAGAATTCTCAAAATGATATATGAAATAAAAGATTTGTTGGATATTTTTATACAAAAATTGGAATATATATGTACAATGGTTGACAATATGAAAGAAGTTTACAAAGACATAGAGTTTCAAGTAAATGAATCTTTAACCAAAACCAAAATAATACTGAAAGAAAAAAGCTGGCCTAAAGGTATACAGAAGACAAGTGCAAAAGATATTATTATTCTAGACATACTACTAGATAATAATTTTAAAGCTGATAATCTTTCATACGAGTATGAACACAATAAGGATACATCAGCACAACAAAAAAGAATGTGCATATTTAAATTAGAAGAAAAGATAAAAATATTTTTTGATCTTCCTTTAGTAGAAGCATTTAATGTATTTATGGAGTAACATTTTTTCTAGTGATGAAGTATTACCATCCTAATTATACGTTACATTTCATTTGAAATAAATCCTATAACTACATGAAACATATTTCTTCATATTATGTTTATATTTAAATATACAATTGTTACTTTCTATTTGAATTTAATAAGATCCTAAATATTTTATTAAGTATGATTTTTTGTGTGGTTCTGTATTATATTTTTCAAATTTACTTTTAGTTACATATATCTTTAATAAAACCATTATCTGTTAATACATTAACTTCAGATTATTTTTTAAATTAAAATGTACTAACTGTCGGGCCATTTTGGCACTTTGATATGTTAAGATTTACAATAAAACAGTTAGTTAACACTAAACGTACCAGCGGCGGTCAAATTGACCGATCTCGAATTTCTACACAAATTTAACCATATTTAAATTTTATCATATCGCTTCATAATTTCTGACTTTTCCTAAAACATGCATACAATATATTTTTCGGTATTTACCTTTAGTTTGCTCTTTTATTTTCTGAGAAAAATTTATACTCTGTCTTGCCTACTGTGAGCGGTCATTTTGACAGACCGACAAAATATTTTAGTTATTCTTAAAATAAATGCAATCAGTACAAAGAATAGGCTATCCCAAGATTAGATGACAAACAAAATCAGTGATAACAAATAATAACAGCTGTTATACCCGGAATCTTGTCATAAAACATAATCTATCCCTTGATCAAGATGACCACCAGCTGTCAAGACATATCAACTCAGACCCATAATAATCCTAAGGGACCGCCATAAAATTTAGCACTTTTACAGTGCATTGTTACAAACATTTTAAAAGTCGAGAAGTTTCTTGGGGTTATTGCTCATTGCGATAAAACACGGGAAAAGTTTTCCCAACTCCACTCTCGAGTAACCACTGATGGAGAATGGTCAATACTCATCAATATTTTCATATAAATATCGCTGTTACAGACCATATTCTTACTTACAATTGTCCTTTCGACTAGAATACATCTCAGTTTGTTAGTCAATTAGTCGACATCTAAACTTGTTATCTCTAAAACTCAGACAGAAAGTATCTCAGAGCGTTTTGTGTAAAGTTGTTATGAAAGGAAAAGTAGAGCATATCAAATTTGACAATAATTTTGCATTCCATACATGGTATTATTCTGTGATAAATATTTACCCTAGAAATGTTAACTTTAAAAAAAAAAATTATAAAAAAAAATAACAGACGAGGAAGAAGAGTGTATCTTGTTCAGTGTGCGATGAACAAAAAACTTCAGCAATTGAAAACAGCAAATCAGAGTTGAATATTATAAATAAGCGTTCACGTCTAGGACAAAAAGGAAAGAAATTATCGTTGACAACAAAGCGTGAGACTGATGTAGAGAATCAATGTATCAAAACTGGGCCCGATGGGACACTTTGGAGAGAAATAGATGTAAGTCCCAAACCTAGCAGTTCATAATATTTTTAGGGATATGCTAAACGGCATATAATGAGAAGACAAATAAAGATGGCATTTTATCTTATCATTGATCATCATATAAGGGATCATATAATAAAATGTATGGAGGAAGAAGCGTTTAAAGTATTAGGGACTAAGAAAGAGTTATATGCAATAAAACTAAATGCATTTATTGCTCTGCTTTATGCCTGCGGTGCATATCAGGCAAAAAATTTAGATATCTCATATTTGTGGAATAAAATTTGGCGACCTGCAGTCTTTTCAAAAACAGTGAGCTAGAATGACTTTGCTGAAATTATGAGGTTTATACAATTTGATAAGAAGAGTGAAAGAAGCCAATGTTTACGAACCAATAAATTTGCAATGGTATCTACAATATAGGACCAATTTATAGAGAATTCACAAAATTGTTATAAACTTGGTACATATATTACTTTTGTATAAAAAACCACAGGAAAAAAAACCATGCAATAAAACTATTAACAAGTTCAGATTCATTACTACAAAAAAGCTTGTCAAGTAAAAAATTGTGAAAGCTACAAAATTACGAAAATTTGTTTAAGATGTGGGTAATATGTATGTGGCAAATGTACATTTGATAATAAAATAATTTGTAAAAAATTCAGCGAAATATAATTGAAATCAAACGAAAGTAAATTTGGACAAAATTTTATGAAAGTTCATCATTTTATATACATTTATTTATAAATTAACCATTATCTAAGTTAAATCATAAAAACTATTACTTCTTTAATCATTGGTCATTTTGACCGCACACGGTAGGAATAGGTATACACGAAATGTCGGTAGTTTTAGTGTTAATAAAGAGCTAAATGAGATATCTTGTTACTCGTAAACTAGGATATTTAAGTATAAAACAATATATCTTATTTCCCAATATCATTCTGTTAAAATAGATATGGAAACTAAATATGTATTGTGAATTAAATAAATATGTAATATGAATTAAAAATGTGAAAAACATATATTTATAAATATTTTAAAAGGTAATATTATTTTATCTATATAATTACTTTACCTTGTATTTTTAAAGAATCTATTACTTGTTAAAAAATGTATTATCAATATCTATATTTAATGAGCAAAATATATACTTACAATTGGTAGCAGTATTTGTTGGTGGTTGTGGGATTATTCCTTGAGGATTAGATCCTGGTCCACTCATATTCATCATTTGATTGTTTCCAGTTCCTTGACGTGCCAATGTTTGTAATGCCCCGATTGGATCAGGCATACCCTGATTTCCAGAACCACCTGTACCTGGTGCATTACCTCCTGTACCCTTTTTAGAATCTGGAAGAAGTATAATATATTATAAAGTGTTAATTATTTATCTATAATTTATATAAATTAAAATAAACATATATATAAATATATTACTTAATTCTCTGACATGTAGAATTAATCTGGCCACAAAACCTAGATATTCTTCCTGAAAATAAATGAACGTGTTATTAATTGAAATAATTAACAATTTACCACTTGGAATATTTAATATATTATTTATTTTTTACACAGATAATCTAATGGTAATAAACAGAAAAGAAAAGAATAATAACACACCTTAGTTTTTGCTTTTTGGAAAACATGATTTTCCATTTCAATACTGTTTTTGGCAGTAGGCATTCCAGACATTTGCACAGCTTCATCTCTATGATAAAAATATTTAATAAATATAAAAATACACATTTCTTCAATTTATTCAAATGTATAAATTTATTTTTTACATTTCTTTTTCATACAAATATTATAGAACTTTTTACTCTTTAATAATTTATATTATTTAAATGATGTTAATAGGAGCATTTTACCGTTTATAACCTTTTGACATAAATTGACTTACATTTTTGCAATTACACTTTGTCGGAAACTTTGTGTTCTCCAAGAATTCTCATCAGTTGCCATTTTTAATGTTTAATAATGAAATCAACAATCGAAGTAATTACACAACCTTCTTCTATCACAGTAACTGTAGGACTAAACACCCATATAACTAACTGAAAGCCTACTCTTCGAGGTATAGTTTGAAACATAAAGATATTAGTAAATAGCCTCCTTAATCATGTTTCTATGAAAACGATGATTACTTTATTGCACTATATAAGTAACTATCTTTTATCCGCTGTTTTTAAATTATAAATCTTTAAATTATAAATTTAAAATATTCAAAACATTTATGAAATTATAGGTAAAAAATTAAAAATGTTTAGTAAATTTTAAAGTAATTCATATTTTTTATCTAATAACAGATTTTGAAATTTTTCTCAAAAATAGATAGATTCAATCATTCAATATTCAAAAATTTCTAGATATTCAGCTTAAGCCAAAAATATGAAATTTAAGGTTTACCTAATATCATGTCAAAAATGGAAATTGATTCATGAAAATGCTATGATGCATTATTCGTTTATCATGTCGGTACTTTACTCCTTAACCTTAAAATAAGTTTTTAAGTAACCTCTAAATTAAAAAATGGCAGAATTAGAATTAACGGAAGAAGAATTAACATTAAAACATAAAAAAGAACGGAAAGAATTACAAGGTAATAAAATTATATAATTGTAGTTTATAGAATATTTTTTCTTTATTAATGATAATAGGTTCTTTAACGTGAGATGATTTACAATATTGTGCTTACGTAAAAGATTTGTTAATAGAATTTTATTATGTTGTAAATATTTAATATTATATTTTTAATAACATTTTTCAAATGTATGATCTTTTAGTTACTATATATTAAATTTTAGCACAAATACAAACGCTAAAAAAGTCAATTTGTAAGGGTGATAAGAAGAAGAAGAAAGAAGTAACTGAAGAAATCAATCGCTTAGAAGAAGCTTTAGATAAAAGACAAGAAGAAGAGTTTACTACATGGAAAGTTACACATCTTAATATCAATAATGTGGAAAATGAAGATACAGAAAATATTAATGACAAAAGCACAAAAGACAACAAACAAAATGAACAACCAACACATAGAATTTCGAAAGCACAGAAGAGAAGAGACAAGAAAGCAAATGCAGAAAGAGAACGCAATCAGAGAATTATAGAACAAGAAGCATTAAATGTTTTTGGGAAAAGAAATGTAGAATTGCAAACTATTAAGAAAATACTCTGTGAACGTGGTTTGATGATTTATGAGATTCCAAGTGATGGCCATTGGTGAGTTACTTGTCTAGATTGTTTAAAATAATTTGGGGCGTAAAGTACAAATTTTTTTACTTTATTTACACTGCTACCAAATTAATTTTTGCAGTTTATATAATGCTGTTGCACATCAACTAAAAATTATAGGAGAAACTCCATTGAATTTTCATGAACTTAGAACAAAAACTGCTATATATTTGAGAGAAAATATGAATCAATTTTTACCATTTATTTCCAATCCAGATTCTGATGATGTTCTTTCACCAGAACAATATGAAAAATATTGTGCTGATGTGGCAGATACAAGTGCCTGGGGTGGAGCTATTGAGGCAAGTTTAAATAAACTATGGATATACATATATTGTTCTAAAATTTATAAAATCATTTTTGTTTAAAATAGTTACAGGTTCTTTCGCATGTGTTGAAATGTCCGATAGAAGTCATTCAGGCATCAGGAGCACCATATGTTATTGGTGATGATTATAGCAATGAAAAAAAAATGATATTAACTTATCACCGGCATATGTATGAACTAGGTGCTCATTATAATTCTGTTACAAAATATGTTATAGAAGAAGAAAGCTGATAGAAATGTATCTGACTAATATTTATGAAAGAGAAATTAAGCACGTTTCATAATACTTTTTACTATGATAAAATACATGAACTATTGAAAGCTGCCACAATATAACTGTCCAGGAAACATATCAATTTTAAATTAATAGTTCGACGTTTCTCTGGCAATTTTAACTAATATATACCTAAAAGGCTGTAACTTCTGTTAAATAGTAAATTTAGTCGAAGGTAACAAAATAACAAATTAATAGGTTTTCTTTTGTGGATTTTTGTAAAATAATTATTGCACCATTATTATGTGAGGGAGAAAATTTTATTTATTTCTTACTTAAATATTTGACAATATAAAGAAGCTGCCAGCAAATTGCAAGTACACATTTACTGTTCAGTGCTTGCTTCTTCCCAAGTTTTAATGTAAATATCTATTTAAATATGATTTACATTTTTTGTAACAAAAATTTAATTTGTGATGAAAATTAAGCAAATATTAAAGCGATATTATTGCAGTGGAAATATTAAGATTGTGTATGCGTGAATAATATATGCTAATACTTTCGTCATGTGTTCTTATAGTTTTGTACTATTATGATGGTGAGTAACACATATAAAATGTGAAATAAAAATAACGAAATATTAAAATCATTAGTTTTTGGAAGTATATCTTGTTTATTATTTAGTTTGCGATAAAAGGTCACGGGAAAATTAAACTTTCAGTTTTGCACATGATTTACATTATCATTTGATGTTTTATCATCTTCAGATATTCCTTGGTTTTTATTTGGATCATCCGGTTTCATTTGTGGGAACAGCAGTACTTCCTAATGATACATCATCATCATTATATTTTTTTTATCATATTCTGTTGTTTATATATTTTTATCATTTAAAAACTTACTTTGATATTATTTGCATCTGTAAGTAACATTGTAAAACGATCAATACCCATTCCCCAACCAGCAGTTGGTGGTAAACCATATTCCAATGCAGTACAGAAGTTTTCATCAATAAGTTGAGCTTCCTCATCTCCAGCTGCTTTATCTTTTGCTTGTTGCTCGAATCTATATATTCGTAATATTGAATAAATTTTTTAAATCAAATTGTAATTGGAATTTATGAAAAGTTTCTGTTTAGTTAAATTACCTTTCTCTTTGTTCTATAGGATCGTTCAATTCTGTGTATGCATTACAGACTTCTTTTTTCATAATGAATAATTCAAATCGTTCTGTTAATCCTGGTTCGGAACGGTGCCATTTTGCTAATGGAGACATAATTTGTGGGTGATCCAAAATAAATGTAGGATTGATACAAGTTTCTTCTATAAATTCCCCAACAAGCTGTTAAAAACTTGTCGATAAATATATGTAACTATAAAAGTTCCTCCTTAAATTTAAAATTCATATTACCTTATCCAGTAATCTAGCTGTTGTCCTTGGTGGAGGACATTCAATTTCATGTTTGGTACACAGATCACTAAGTATTTGATTTGTTTCTGGGGTATTTAATTTATCCGGTAGAGGTAACTTAAATTTTAAAATTTCTTCTAAAGTTTTTATCATTGAAACCCGTTTAAATGGTGGAGTAAAATCAATTTCAATTGCTTCACCCTCTGGTCCATCTGGATGGTATGTTATCTTATAACTGCCATGAATAGCTTTTACCATTCCTGATACCATATCTTCCGTAATAGACATCAAGTCATTATAATCTGCATAAGCCATATAAAATTCACAAGTAGTGAATTCTGGATTATGTGTCAAATCTATCCCTTCGTTTCTAAACTGTCTTCCAATTTCGTATACTCTATCCAGTCCACCTACTACCAACATCTACAATTATGCACACACAACAATGTATTAATATATAATTTACAAACAATACGTAGTTGTGAGTATAACGAAATACCTCTTACTTTATGATATAATTCTGGAGCAATGCGCATGTATAAGTCCATATTTAATTCATTATGATGTGTAACAAAAGGTTTAGCTGTTGCACCACCAGCAATCATATTCATCATTGGTGTCTCAACTTCTAAAAATCCAAGTTCATCGAGAAATTTGCGGATATATGCAACTATTTTTGCTCGTACATGAAACGTTTTTCTTACTTTATCATTTAATATAAGATCTAAATAACGCTGACGAAATCTTGTCTCCTAAGTTATTAAAAATAATACAAGGGTTATTAGCTTAATCAAGGTATATATCAAGAGAGGAGTTTCATCATTTTGTACCTTATCTTTTAATCCAAAATAGAGATTTGGCATCATATGCAGGCAAGGACTTAAAAGAGTAACACTATGTGGTATAATGGAAAATTCACCCTTTTTAGTTTTTCCAGGATTTCCAACTACACCAATAATATCACCTCTTCTTATTTTAGAAGTATCAGTGGCAAATTTTTCTCCATCTTTATACTGTCTTGCATTTGCCATTACTTGAATTTTAACACCTTCTCCTCTAAGGTCATAAAAAATCAGTTTAGCACCTGATTCTCTAATTGCATGTACACGACCAGCAATGCTATATACTTCATTGTCTAATATTTCCCCAGGTTTTAAATTATTACTGAATTTTTCAATGAAATTTTCCAATGAAATTGATACATGAAACTTATGTGGGTATGGATTATCATTCGTATCTTTGAGGTTCTTGATTGCTTGAGTCCTAAGTTTAATGTATTCCTAAAAGTCATTATATATCTAATGTAAATACAATCATAACATAGCTTTCTATACATTTAAATATATATTTAATTAAAAAGATCTTTAACATTATCATGATATATATACTGTATACTGTATATGTATATATATAAATATATACACTCACATTTGGAGCAATATCTTCTTCTTGAACTTGTTTTTTCTCTTGAGTTTTGGTTTGGTCTTCCACTATCGCTTGAGTAACTGTTTTTGCTTCTTTTTCTGCTTTTTCTTTCAGTTTTTGCTCTGCTTTCAAACGCCTTTTTATTTCACTGTAAGCAAATTTGTAACACAACGAACATTGGTTATATTATGCATATAAAGAAACATGATTTTGATTAAGACATACGCACTTTATGTAAAAATGGCGTATAGATATCTGATGCAATTTTGTTGATTTTGCTTGATAAAATACCGGCGATACCACATCAACAAAAGCTTTGGTTATGTTGCACAACATAGTTAATTAAAATTGTCGTTGCTATAATACTTAACGTATATACATATACATACACAATAAATATATTTGTTCGTAAATATTTAAAAAATATTGCTATTTAGTGCTTGAAAAAGACACATCAATGTAATCAGTTATTCATATAACAACGTGGGTAGGTAAAATATGGCACCGATCGCTGTTCTATGTAGGTTATGTCAAAATTATTAATATACATAATAAAAAAATTCTTCATAAATATAAGATAGGAAATTTGGAAATCTAATTTTCTGTTAATATTATTATTTTACTCACTTTTTTGATAACACTGGTACATTCATATTGTCAGCCATGTTGGTACACTTCCGTAGAAAAGATTTTCACTTTGTGGTTGGTGATCCTGAAAGGTGCCCATTTGCCGAAGTAATCGTTTTATTTTTCATTTCACGTATGGTTTTAATTTTAAATATATTTTCTTTTTATTTAAAATTATTTATGTTGAAGACTATATTTCATTGTTCTAAGTATATATTTCAAATAAATAAAAATGTGTACAGAAATTATAATTCTTTTCTACCTTACTGTCATTTTACTAGCACGATATTTGAAGTATGTTACTTTGACAACGACGTTTGTTGATTGGCACGTTCAGTATTAGTCGTTTGTGTCTAATGTCAATCTGAAGGATATTTTCACTCGATTAGAAAAATGGATAGTTGTTTTGGTTATCACGAATTGAAAGCATTGCAGGAATTAATTAATCCTCTTAAAAATGATTCAGATTCCGAGGATGATTTACCACAGGCTGGCGCTCGGAAATTTGGTAAGATTTAACAAGTTTACAGGATATAATTGTTTCTTCTCTGCACTCGTTTAATAGTTGACATTTACAATACAAAGATTTCTTTTTTCCCATAATAATCATTTAAAATGGTTTAAAGTTGAAGCTATTATTATTATTATGATAATTAGTGTATTTTTGTTTGAAAATTTCATTTTACTTAAACAAAATGGTGTGAGTGTTTGCAAAGTAGAATTTATAAAATTATTCAAAATAAATTGCACTGTATTATATCCATATTAAAACATATGAAATTATATGTATTATGAATAATATAAACATATGAATAATATGTATTACTGGCAACAATATTGATTATTTTGGATATTGTAAATATTCGTGTATATTATCTGCATTTAGTGTATTTTTATACATTTACATCTCCTATAAGTGAATAAATATTCGCAATTTAATAAGAAAATTTTACCGCAGAAAGTAGTTTTTGCGACAGTATACGCGATGTGTAAAATAGATATTTTTAAGGACCTGGCGATATCGGTACTCGAAATGAAAAGTTTCAAGACCGCTCGGGCCCACACGCACCGCTGAAAGCGGAAGCTGATGATATTTGGCATCCGTCTGAAGCAGTTGCTTCGCAGAGTACGGAAGCCTACGACCCAAGAAAGGTGCCGGAATATGAGATGAAATTTAAGCAGGCGGTGACGGCGGAAGACGTTTTTTTGGGCGTTAGTATTGCATCAACATGTGTACAGCAAATAGATCGCTTTTAAACTCGGCTACTTTGCACACATTTTCAATAGAAGTTTCCTAATTAATTCCTTGTTACAGGTTGCGAATTGGTAGTGATAAATGCAAATAGTCACTGTGATAGAATTTTATTCCATTCTTCCATGCATAAAGTTTATTATGATATATTATATTATACTTTGTTATATTTCATTGTTCTATGTCTAATTCTTTGAGTATTAACTCGTCATTACATTAAAATGTATATTATATTTTTACTTACAAGAATTGAAATCGATTTAATTAAAATTAATTCTCTTCTTTTAATGTTAATTTTGTTTCTCGTGTAATATTCCGTGCACCGTGTTTATTATAGCATGAAACAGCTCGTGTTTTATATGTTATTTTGTACCCTAGACATTTTCAGTTTTTTCCTCTTATCTTTCGTATTACACGTAATTCCCTCGAGATTATTAATAACGAGTGCTTTTCATTGAATTAAATGACTCATAATACAACCTTGCTTCCAGTGAATCGTGGTTTTCCTGGTACCAATCATTTTCCTATATTATTTGCAATTAAGTAGTGATCACTTTCTGAAATAAAACAGCAATATAAAACTATTATAATCCATGTCATTGTATTACGCCAAATTAAGTTACTGAAAATTCTCAACGAGAATTGATTGTAAATATTCTAATAAATAAATAAAAAATTATTTTGTTGTTTATCTTGCAAGAAATATGTCACATTAAAGTATTTATTTTGAACAATTATGTACTAAAACCATAAAAATACGTTCTTTATAACATAGTATCATTTTCATTTTTATTTATGTGTGTTACGTCACAATTAATTATTTAAAATAGTTAAATTTTCATGATTGTATTTCTTTCGTATTTTTAAAAACTGTTTTCATTCTGTATATTAAAAAAGCTTTCAATTCCAAGGAAACCGTAGCAAATTTTGGCTACTTAATCACGTAAAGTGGATTTAAGTGTTAATTACGTAAAAGTTGAACCTAAACTAAACTTAGTACATATATGGTATACACTTCTATTATAGTAAAGAACTAAGTCACATTTTCTTGTTAAATCAGATGGGCTTCAAAACGCCAGGGACCGCATCCTGCGAGTGGTTGTCCGTGTTGGTGAAGATGCCGCAGGAAGTGCGCGAGAAAATCGAGCTGTCCGTGGAAACCGAGGCGATCGACGTGCGGAGCCCAAGGTGAGAGAGGAACCCAACGATTTATCAGGCAATCCCTTACGAACTTTCATTGCTTTGACTCCAGTTGGGCCGGAATTTCTTTGACAATTTTACGAGTCCGTAAATCTGCCAGAGTGTAAAACCAGTCACAATTTTCCAGATATCGACTGCATCTCGAGACGCCACATCCGGTTGATCCTAATGCCTCATCGGCCAAATGGCATAGTGATATTTCTAGCTTAGAGGTTACCCTCAGACTTGTACGCGAGCTGGACGGCGTAAATTTTTAATCAACTTTACGGTAGGCTTTCAATCTCGACTCTTATAAAAACTTGCGGGACTTCTGTCTACATTACTGATCCTTGATATTCGAACTTGGTTATTTTTTAAAGTTTTTTAACCGATGAATGTCTCCAATTATTGAAAAGTAATATTTGTAAAATTTAATATTAATATTACTTTATATGTAACAATACCTATTTAATTTTATTTTACTTATTTGATTTAACTATACTTAATTTAACTATAACTAAATTCTCTAATATCTTGTAAGTGGTAACAGTAATATTTTCTTAATTTCTGTAGTTGGTTTCTTTCTTTCTTTTGCGTTATTTCTGTGATTCCAAATTTACGAATGGTAGTACATATTTAGTTTCATTTTTAATTTTCTTTCTCTCTAGTAATGAAATTGCCATGCCTTTACAGAAACGATTCTTTTACAGAATCCAGATCTCTATTTTTATTTTAATTGTTTGATGGATCGAAAAAGAGATTCGTTAGCAATATAAGAATTATAATATGTGAGATGCAATATATGGATCGTATTGTATATGAGATGTTTGCTTGAATGTACAGGATAAAAGCATTGTTTGTTTATAATATTTCTCTTTGTATCGGATTAAAGATCGACGTATTGTATTCTCTTGTATTGTATTCTTGCCGTTAAGGCAAATGAAATTCATATTGAGAGTTGCGTTTTAGAATATGAAATAAATATCTGCTGAGTGCATTATACAACTTCAGATACTTTAGATTAACAAATTTAATTATAAATGTTGATTTATTAATTTATGATAAAATAACTTTTTATAAGAACTAGGTTTTGATAAAAATACTTTGATTCAAGGTATAAGTAAAATAAAATGAATTGTGTATTCTACAATAATGTAATAAGTAATGATTTCTTTCATAAAACGGAAAATTCAAGCATACTATTTCATATGTCTTAAAATCAATATTAATAATATCATTTTGACACATAATTCAGTAGAACCTTATTTATGAAAATAAAGGTATACCAGGTATGTAAATATGAAACCGGAAGTTTTGTATAGAAAATACACGTTTATTGTATGAAAATGATTAAAAATATTTTATTCGAAGTATTGCCCATCGCTAGCTATACATTTTTCCCACCTGTCTGGCAATTGGTGGATGCCATGCCAAAAAAACTGTCGCTTTTTTTAGGCAAACCAGTCATCGAGCCATTTTCGTACATTTTCGTAAGAAGTGAAGTGCCGGTCGTCCCATCGATGCAAATAAATAGTAATCGGATGGAGCCAAGTCTGATGAGTAAGCCGCGTGCGAAAATATTTCCCAACTGAACGCTTCAATCGTTTCCTTGATCGGTTTTGCTGTATGTGATGGTGCATTATTATGAAGCAAAATTACTTTGTGTTGCCTTTTTTGATATTCTGGTCGTTTTTCACGCAAAGTTTGATTCAAATCGATCATTTGTCGTCGGTAGCGCTCAGTATTAACGATTTCGCCAGGTTTTAACAGCTCATAATAGATCACCTTCTACGTTCTACGTTCTTCGATCCTCACGTCAAAATTGCCACTTCTGAATTTTTTAAACCACTCAAAGCACTGTGATTTACCAAGATCATGGTCACCGTAAGCTTCGACAAGCATTCGATGCGATTCTGCAGCAGTTTTCTTCAAATGGTAACAGAAAATCAATGCTGTCCGCAAATCGTAGTTTCCAGGCACAAAATTCGACATGTTCAACGCTATTACAAACTATGCTGTTGTATGAAACTTGTATTGTTCTGAGTCGAAAATGTTTGTGAGATGTCAGTAAAGACTTTTGGCATCAATGACGCAGTTTAGTGATAACTACATTATCAGCTAGGGCCATCTATAGGCAAATTCCGGTTTCATATTTACAGATCTGATAAATATAGCATTATTTACCTTCTTAACACGAGTTTGTATATTTAAAAATATGGTATGAATAAAGGATAACATAAGAGTTTAGATCACAGAATCATATTTTGTTTGGTTACTTTGGTATTTTCAATCAAGCTATAATAAAAATATTTCAATTTTACTTTGTTGGCTTTATTAAATTTTTTTGGTCGACAGAACTATTTATTTTAATTAAAATTTTTCTCGAAAAATGATTTTCCCTTGAAATAATATAAAATCACGTTTTTATAGAGTTTCATGCAAACAATATTATATTGATATTAAACTAATATACATAAGATAGTATATTAGCAATATTGTAATATCGGATGAAGCATATTATTTTACCACACTAATAATTTAAATTCATTGAATGGCTATCGATACGATATTCACGAGAGAGATCAAATATTCAAAAGAAATGAAACAAACGAAATAACCAATCAAACAATGAGAATTTTTATAACAAATGTTCCACGTCTACTTGCTGAAAGTGTTCATCTAGTTTTAAACGATCGATTATTCGCGAAATTTTCAATGCACCCCGTCACATGTCTCAGACAAGACTCTCTTAAATGATCATTTCCATAATCTCAGAAACCACTCGTGTCTCTTGATGTGAATACAGAAATTATTCAGGCCTTATTATATACAGATGATCGTTTCGTGCTATGAAATCTAAAGTGACTTGCCTCTTTTCGAAGATGCATCTATTACGTGCCAGAAAGTGGATGAAAAATCACGATAATGAATGCAAAAGCATTGAAAGAATCGAAAGTGTATTCATGCTTTCGGTGTATACTTGATTCTTGAGTTGAGCCGTTCATGTTTGATGAAGAATGGCTAGACTAGGTCCTTAGCTCTGTCGAGTTATTTATTTTCGTAGATGATCACTTTTCGATCATCTACGTATTAATTAATATCCATTTTAATTTCACAGACTACTTAATGGTTTATGGTTTCGTGGTTTAATTAGTACTTTTACTCTTATTTTATTCTGTATTAACTCTGTAGCATTCTTTTAGTTTTTTTTTTTTTTTTTTTTTTTTGGTTCTTTAAATAGAGGATGAAAATTGGAATACCTATATTTATTAATATTATATATCTTTACCTTCTTATTTAAACATGTACATTTAAAAGAGTGAAACATTAGAAATTCTAGATTTAGAACTTTCCTCGAGAATCTGCTGCACGATTATACGCAGAATTTCTAAAACCATCTTGCCAAAGAACTTACGAGTGGACGTTGATTATTTTTCTTGCCTGCTTGTTATGCATTTTGTCGTTTCGGGTCGTTTAGCCGCTATAGCTAAGGCTCATTTCACGTAAAACAAGTTTCTCGCGGAAAAGTCTGCATATTTTTATTTTTCTTATTTTCAGTCGTTAGTCGCACATCATTTTCATTAAAAATTATTTTATTAGAAATTAGTACCTTGATAAGAAATATAAATTAGATAATGAATAAGATAATAATTAGAAGTTATTTTTACCAGAAATTAATATTTTGTAGAGTCACAACATGCCCTATTCCATGGCAACCTTGAAAGAATCGCGGATATCTTTGTAAATTCGCTAGCGCAAATGCCTTTATCAATTTCAGGGAAGTTAAGATTTCACCGGATCCTGTATCTATCCATGGATTTATTTCCAACTGTTCGAAAAAGTACGAATGTAAAAGTTTCGCCGCTGTTAAACGCGATCGCAGATCTGTCTGCGAACTTTCGAAAAAACTTCTTTTCACGGCATCCATCTCTCGTTTTTCGTTATTAGTTAAAGCAACCAATTAAGGAAATTGCGTTTCGGTCGGATTGTATGTACACAAGATATCTCAGGATTTCTTAATTAATTACGCATATATGTAGTATCTTAAATTGTCTAGAGCAAGAACAAGGAAGGATGTTTTATTTGAAGTTAAGTTTAGTTTTAGTTTAACAAGCAATACCTAATACAAAAACTGATTACAATATCTTCGTACGTCTTAGTCCCACACTCGACTCCTAACTCCTGTCTTCACAGGTCAAAAATGCTGACCGTCAACCCTCACATCCTTCTCCCGCTCCTTTACGCATTTAGCTTTGACGTCATTCAGGCACACTCTTACTTACTCTCTCTCTCTCTCTCTCTCTCTCTCTCTCTTTCTCTCTTCCCCAGCACTCTTACGCTTCTTAGTTTATACCTTAAATATATAATAGATCAAGCGTATACCCACCTCTTTTTTTTTTTGATACTACATGTGTATCCACCTCCAATTGAGCGTGTTATTTCGATTATAAGTAAGAGATAAGATAGATCTATTACTTAATTTTAGAAACAATTTTTACAGGTCTATTTATTGTTCCCCGATTTGAGACATATCGTCCCGTTATTTATACTAAGTGTTAACTAAACATGATTCTTCTGCGACATAATCGTAGATAATGTACACAACAATTGTGTAATGTAACGGAAACTTTTAGTTCAGAGAGAAAATATTTGTTCGAATACTTTGTATCAGTTCGGTAGATGAATCTGACATTAGATAAAGAACAAGGGATTAAATTCTATGGAGAGAATATAATTATTATTCACGCGACGGTATGTTCATCCCGTAGAGCCAATTTGTCGAGAAGTTCGAACGCTTTAGAAACTTCGAGACGGTGTTCCTTTGGCGTGTTGACCCGTATGACCTGACTGTGACATATTGCGTAATGCAGTGCAGCAACACATTGCGATGCATGAAGAGAGATGCACAACGCCGCGCGGCGGGTGAAACGCTGACGCCCCCGATAAAGGGAGGATGCGATTCTTCCCCGTGAATCGATTACTGGGACCGCAGTCGATAATACGAATTCCCGCTATTACTGTCACCTACGTGTTCCGTTCTTCTCCTTTATATTAGACTTCTGTATGCATTGAATACGTTTCTGTTTCTGATATGAGAATGATATCCTTTCAAAATGATAATTTTTGGAATTTATAGTAGCAGCTTACGGGAAGTTGCGTGGAAGTTGTATTCTATCAAAAATGAGCAAGTACTATTCAACGATAACGTATTACATAGCGTGTAACAAAATTATATGGTTCATCGATGGTTTACGCGATAGCGCGAATTTTCTCTTGAAATCCATAAAATAGTACACGCATTCGGAAAATATAAAATTCTTATGGAAGAAGGTGTATTTAGTATTATTAGTTGATAAATTAATTATTGTGCAAAATGATCGTATTAATAATTAATTATTGACTATGATATTTTGTTGGCAAATGAAATTTCACTTATTCATCAAATAACCGTCTCTACCATTACCATGTAGTCACCTACAGGCACTCTTCGCTCGTACTCCTTGAAGAGCATGTTTACGCCGTAATTCTCTGATTATATTCTTGCAACTACGAACAAATTTGGCTGGATTCGAATCGTCCGCCTCGCCTGTTACATACCTTGTAGACTTTTCAATTTCGTTCATGCCGAGTGTTCCACACTCGGTTTAGGTATAGCGTCGGAAACGGGACGAGGCACATATAGCCGTAGACATTTTCCGAGGTTGCATTTCAGCGGCCATTATGGTTTTCCCATTTCCTGAATGTGATATCCAGGTGAAAGGTAGTCGGGAATGGATACAAGGACACGTGTGGTCCACGACCAGCCGCAAGGGTGAGAGCAGAGGGATACGGACGGATAGCGGTCATAGCTGGCAGAGATACGAAAATAATTGGGCAGAAAGCTAGTGGTTTCTCAGGCGAGACTCTCTCGGATACGTGGGATGATATTCGTTGGTTGTGTCGTATAATTTACACGGTCAGATGAAAATAGTGGAAAGAGATGAAGGGAGCGTGAATTCTTCCTTATTTGTTCAGTAATATACCGAGAGTTAACGACAATCAGTGACGATCTGATTGGAATTGAACTCGTTAGAGGCCGGGTTGCTGGAAGGTTTATGCGAATTTGCATAAAGTCTCGCCTTTTCGTGAGAGAATTTCCTTCTTTTATTACGGTTTTGTTCCTCATAGGTCTTTTTACGTCCTCGAATTCTTTGTGAGCGAAAGAAGCTTATTTTACGGATCGAGGGAAACCGGATTCCATGTATTTAGATAGTTTTACGATGGTTTAATTGAAATATGATGGTTTTAAAGATTCGAATTGAGACGTAGTTTTAAAGATGGAAAATTGTTTCATTACGTCTTGAATGTGGTTTTCTTTTGAAGAAAGGACTATGCCACGCTATTGAACGTGCTCAAATCGAAGTTTCCCTTTGTACCTTCATTCCCATTTGTAAACGTTGGAATGCCCCGTTTATAGTTTGCTCGATAACGTATTCGATTACACGATATCGCATACTGTCGATCTTTATCGACAATATTTGGTTGACTATCACGCGCGATGTGTACCAATGATGTGTAACGATGCGCGGCATTCAGGTAATTATAAGACCTGTTACGGAGCTGCAAATTGTTCATAGATCTTGATATAACAGGCAAAGTCGCGACAGCGAACTTAACAGGTTGTTGCCAGAGACAGGGTAATTTGTCTTTGGTAAATTAATAACATCGCGGTACCTTCCGTAAGAAGTTTTCAACGCGGCCTGCCATCCACTTTCATTAAAATTCGATGATTTATCTTTTTGCGCGCCACTCGCGTGCAAATTATAATTAACTGCATGCAAGAATTTGCAATAGAGAGATGAAAAATGAGAGAGGAAAGCGGAGTTGCATTGGGCAATATCGAATTTGATCAATTACTCAAGTAAATTTTTGTCGTTGAATATTTGGAAATAAATTAAAATATAAATTGATGTGGGAAATGAAATTTTATTATGAAGTTCTGGAGAATTTAGGAAGGAAAATATTCTTTCAATCAGTTGACTCACATATTCACCCCGATTAAGCGTATCGTAATTGTTGTTTTAACGCCGAACTTGTCGCGAACGTTGAATTAGATCGGTGAAAGATAAATCATCGGTAGGCATGATCAATTTACCAAGAGATTCGGAACATTTCGATAAATTGTCGGACAGTCTCGCATGGGATATTGTGAAATTGCTTTGACACATTTCCTATCGTTTGCCTAAAGGCTGCTATACAACGGAAATCGATAATTTAACCAATAGATAATACACACGGTCAGATGGAACGTGTCTGCTTGTGTGTCGTTCGTAAGCTCTATTCGTTGCTTTTGGTCAGTAATTCATGGGTGTTAATTCTCATCCTATTTCGTGTTACTTACACTGATATTACGTTCCTCTGTCTCACAAATGTATTTCTTTCTTGTTGCTTCATTTGCAAGTCCTGTATTTGCAATATTTTGATAACTTTCACTTCTTGTACTTTTTAATGTTTGCTAAGGGAAAGCTGAGACGGGAGATGATAAATTTTCTTATAAAATTACAAAGTGATACATTTCAATGATCTATTCAAAAATTAACCAATACCGTATTAATAATTTATGATTTAAAAATGCATTCTTATACCGACAATTAACTTCTTTTCCTTTCCAATTCTATCAATAATATTTTGGTCATTCATTTCTCGAACAGACAAACGTATTCTTCTTTATGTAGTTTGTAGACTCGAAATTGAGAAAATGGGAAAAAGTTAACTTCTACAACGAGGAACTTCTTTATTCCTGCAGATGTAAAAAAACAAAGTTGACTCGAAAATCATCCTCAGATGCATAAATCCGTTTGCCCGGAGAACAGAGAGTAAATTTTAACGAGGCAGGAGGTCTTTTGTTTTCCATTCGGCCGGCTTCAGTTTTCCATAAATTAATATTTACCAGAAACGGGAAGTAAAGCGAGCTACTTTTCAACTCGCTGGTCCCTCGAACCTATTTAGATCAAAGCAGTTGCTAAAGCAAACAGGCCAGCCTCCCTCTCACTCTCTCTCTCTCTCTCTCTCTCTCTCTCTCTCTCTCTCTCTCTCTCTCTCTCTCTCTCTCCTGTGTGCTGTGTCTTCGGCTGGCGGGGACGAAATTCTCATTACTCTTGCTTGATAGTTTAAACAAGCATCGTTTGTTATCGACGAAACGAAACGCGTGGATATCGTGTTTTCTATTATTCTATTTCTAAGCGTTCTTCTTCGAAGGACTCTTTTTCTCCAACTAGACTCGGGACGAAGACGTACGAGTAGAGGTTCAAGAGTTCACCGAGTCAATGCACTTCTATAAATCTAAATGAACGACGACAGGAAAGTAGAACGCTTAAATGCAACGAAACTGACGCGTGACGTCGTCGAGTTTCAATTTCGCGTTGTCGCGAATTGTTTCAACAAGGACGTGATATCATCGAATCATGAAAATACTATTTGTACAATGACACGACGTTGTTGGTTTAATAAAAACTATCTTTTAATAAAAATCGCAAATTATGAATGTGAAAAAGAAATAGGAGAGACGTTAATTGCGGTCAAACAAAGTAAGTCATTTGTGGTCGTTGAAAAATTATAATAATGTAACGAACGAAGTGGCAGTTTTACGATTTCATTTCAATTATGTAATGTTTCTTCCTAATTCAGTTACATAATGTAATTTTATTTCTGTTCGTCGGTTTTCGTCCCATCGTTGTCCTAGAAAAGTTTTAGATAAAAGAATTTATTTTATATAATAAGAAAAGCTGATAAAGAAACAAAAATCATACCAAATTCAAAAATATTAAATTACATATTAATATTATTTTACAATCTCAATAAAAACTATATTTATTACGCTTCAAACGATTATTAGATCCTTTTACTCATTCTTGAATTATGAAGAAACTATTCATAAGGTGTAATGGTCTCCAGTTGAACGAAGACACAATTTTTACCACACGTCCAATAAGTTCGTATAAGAACGTAATAGACAGCGACGGGAAATATTTTGTCCACATGTGGATTGCACACGTTTTATCGTCGTGATCGATAGCGAAGCACCAGTGGTTTAGGATGAAGAGTTCCTACGAGGACAGTGAGAAATTCATTGAACCGTTACAAATATTTGCACGTGCGATTGTTCTTATTCAGAAAAACATTAATATTATATATAAACTCCTGACTTGAATTTCTATAAATTTCGTTTAATTTCGAGTTTGTATATATTAATGCGCGAATTTATATTACTCGTTCTATTTAATGTTTCGATGGCAATAAACTATATCGTAAAATATATGACCATGTATTTATTCGATTTTTATAAATATGGTATAGACAATAGAAATATTTTTTTTTGCTTGTTTGGTTGTTATTATTGCAGAAAAATATTTTTAATATATAGAATTATAAATTCATAGTCTTTGTTTATGTTGCAAATATGTTTTACTTATTTAATAATGTTTTAAATTGATATTAAAGAAAAAAAAAATAAATTGCCCCCAGAGAGATTTGAACTCTCGACCCCTGGTTTACAAGACCAGTGCTCTAACCCCTGAGCTATGGAGGCTCACACTCCTCCAACTTTTAGCATCATAGAAGAATGTTGCATTTCATGAAATATTTACAGTTAGCAGTTAAATAATTATGAATATTCTTATTTTACTTCCACGTATGGTTGAAACATAATACTGCGCAGAACTGGAAAAAAATCTTTTAAAAAGAATGTAAGTCTAATTTACAAATGATTAATATTGTCGCGTAATAGCTATTGAAATTAATTACGTAATGAGAACGTAACGAATAATCCAGTCTTATTCATAACACTTTGTCTGATATGTTTATCTATTTTCTATTTATAATTCCCTATTCGATTAGGTTGCAGTTCTTATTTCATTAATCTTTTACATCTTCATATGTATTTATATATTTTAAGGTCACTTATCCTATTATATAAATCAATTTATTATACATTATATGAAATCAAAAAATATTCAAAAATATTATGAAATAAAAAATGATCAATCTTCGCGTATAGTCTTGATAGATAGACATAGTTAGTAGTTTTTAATTTCATATACATTTCATTCAAACTTATTCATAAGATAAGAATATCAGCATGAATTTCTGCCATCATGTGATTCTTATCTACCTACATACATTACGCTAACCTTATGTACATGGTTCCGTATCTGATCAAACTGTTATTTTTATTTGTATGAAGTAGTCATCGAGACAATAGTATTTCATAATTAATTTCCTCGTTAATATTATAAAATAAGAGATTGTCGATTAAATCAGGGATAATTAGTATTCATGTGTATTCCTGATTGACAAACACACAATTTCTAACAATTAAAATTGTAAGTAGACTGATGGCGAATGCATCGAGCAAATTGTACATAGATTTTGTTAGCGATTATCTAATTACATGGTTATACGGTAACTGTGGCATTCATTGGTAATAGTGTTATTTAAGCGAATTCCAACGCGCGGCCGTGATTTATTATGCATACGCCATGCGTCATCCATAACATGCCACTCTTTCGAGTGAAAACAGATTCTACAAGTAAAAGGATTTTTCGAAATTTTCATTTATTTTTCTTAACCATTTGAAATCTCGATGGAGATTTATTTCAGTTTACATGAGTGAAAATTCGTAACGAAAGTTAAGAAAGACTTAAATACCTCGACCATGTCGTACGGTGGGCCAAATCTTAGATAAGCTGGCCAAAACATAATTTTTTCGAAGCAAAATAATATAATACATAGTTTGTTTAAAACACTGGCAGTAAGAGTTATTGAAAAGGTCAAGATATTTGTATGATACTCTGACGTTTATCCATGCTAACGACTGTACGAGGAATGCAAAAGTATCCTAGGTATCGCAATGCAATCGCAAAACCATTGGGGCTTGCTAAACCACGACGCAATACGAGAAAGGGCTTAATTTATGGCACCCTCAAGTGTCTTTCTCTTTCTAGAATCGAGGGTGACGAAACCCTCCAAGCCTTTGAAGCTTCAAGTTTTCTTACAAGGGATGATTAAAAAGCTGCTGGATCGTGTTTCTAATTCTATTTTTGTTAATTAAAATGGTATGAAGTATCAATAACAATTTATTTGTTAAACGTGTTAAGCGTTAAATCTGTACGTACCTCTCTATATTTTAAAAAACATTTTTTGCCATTACTGGATGATTAAAAAAAGAAATGTCAATGTTGGTATTACTCTTGTAATCTCACTTGAGCAAAGTTCACATTCAAACTGTTTAAAAAGAGGAAGACCGTGACGACGATGAAGAAGATGAAAGTAAGCGTCATTCCAACGATGTGCCGTGAATGTTTAATTTGATAAACGTGGTGGCGTGTTCCTCGAAACAAGTCGCAGTTTCTGTCCAAATAGTCGACATATGGTTCGTGCTCTGCACAATGTCTGCAAGTATTCAAAGCGTGTACCTGTGCTCCATTTTTGTGTTTAATCGGTGCATTCCCGCGTATACACGTAGCAACGAACACACAGGTGTAAACATAAACGGCATTGCTGTTGTTGCACAATAGGCAAAGGGAGGAAGGAAGGAAGGAAAGGGAACAGGGCTGCTGGGCTCGGAAGGAAAAATGGGAACGAACGGATCTGTAGAGAGCCATAGCTCGGGGAAACCAAATGTTTGCGGACAAATCGTCGTCGTTTTCGACGGGGAAAAATCAACAAACGTTTCTGGCTTGGCCCTAATGCACCGTCCGATGGAAATCGTTCCGCACGCGAGGACACGCTCTCTACATTCGACCGCTGAATTCCGGATCTATGAATATGTCTAGATACGGCCAAGGATACGACGTGTATCCGCTTCCATCGTGGGTCGTCGCGTGTCATAGGTTTTTATCGTTTGATAAGAGAAAGATTTTATAACACGCAATACGCGAATTTATGCGATTTCCTTTGCGAGGTTTGGAGCATATAGAAAAATGAAATCTGGGAAGAAGTACATTAACGATTATAATTTTATAATTTTGAGATTGCAAGATTTAAGAAGGTAAGTATTAACGGTTGTGAGATAGTAACGGTGCCGGTTGATTTGTTAAGGCTACAAAGTTGTTCGTTTGATTGTTTGATGATTTGTTAAGGATATAGACTCTATCCGTATCTTACAACACGAAAATCTGAGCAATCTCTCTCTCTCTCTCTCTCTCTCTTTCTATCAAACCAGTTTAATTTTCGTCCTTCGCACAGATCCAGCAAAATCTAACTAAAATGAAAAAAATAAACGAAAGTGAAAAATACTTCCAAACATGAGTGAACTGCACTCGTCAAAATCACGATTCATCCAGTAACTACGACTTGATCAGTCACGTAACCCCGAACTCTTTGATGAGTTTTTCGTTCGGTCGGGCATGCATGCGGTTTTAATTTGGCTCGCACGAAATTTGGGAATTCAAATTAAGCGGTTTACCGAGAATCGTGACTCCCTTTATTTTCTCTGGACTTCGTCACCGAAAATACTCCGAGTGCTTTTGCTTTTGCTTCTACTGCCGGTCTGACTACAGCTTCGTTAGACTAATATCAGTCGGATGGTGCGAGAGAATCTTTCGTTTCCGACCGCGTGGAAGGGAAGCTAACGCGAATTTCGCTTTAATTTCTAACCACGTATCAGGGGCCACGGTATGCGGGCATCGGGTCGACTGGAAAACTGGGGCTGGTTCTCTCTCTCTCTCTCTCTCTCTCTCTCTCTTTCTCTCTCTCTGGATTCTCCAGAAACTGCGTTACGTACTTCCTATTAAATTAACTCTTACCGTTTTCGAATTTATCCCATCTATTACGATAAACGAGTTCCGAAATGTTTTCGAACGTCACACTATCCTCGATATTCATTATTCTCCGCTTCTCCATGTATCAATTTCGTCGATGCGATTCAATTATATTTTGATGATCGGTTTCGCGAGTTTGATACGTTTTTCCTTTTGCTCGTGAGATTATTTCCGAGCAGTTTTTCCTGGTACATATTAATTGATAATTGAATTGAAAGCTGCGATATGGCTCAAAAGGTAATTGCATTTCTCACTTCGAGTTGAGGTTTGCTTCAGGACAATTACAAAAAGAAATTACAGGTCTAAACTCGCCCTATCCACTAAATTGTTACTCCACAATCTTTGAAAACCTTTTAATTACGATCTATCAAACTCAATGGAGGAAAAAGAGGGATCAGTTAAGGAACCATCGTCCTTTTTCTTGGACTTTCAGCAAGCATTCGAAATTTCTTCTGGGCTTTTATTCGGCGGTAAAACAATGACTCTTTATAGCTCGTAAATTAATGGTGGCTTTTTGCCAACTTTCTCGACGTTCGAACGATATCGAACAGGTATCGGGGTAAGAAATCGATAAATTCGCGCAACAAAGACCGCGGAGGGGTGAATTGTAAGTCAGCCCCGTGCACAAAGTACTTTAGCATTGTTGGAAGAGGGAGAATGCTCCGTGTCCCGAGCCCAGTTTGTTCGGTAATATAAAGGCATCGTATATTCAACGATACGTGGTAGAAATTATAGGGAATTTCGAAATACATCGTTCCCGTTCACGTTAGAACAGGGTCGTTCGCAGCAGCACGCCCACCGTTATTGCTATCTTGTAAATTTACCAAGGAATGATATATCCGTTTCCCACTTATGTCCAGAGTTTCGAACGATACATCTTTCCCTCTGACTATCCTATTTAAATGTTGCCCACCTCGTATAATGTGACGTAAATTATTCAGATATCTCGATAGACAGCTTTGCTTCGGAAATAATGTGGTGTAAAATAAAATAGCCAAGTTTGTCGACACACCCAGTGTATTTTGTAGAAAATGTAGCAAATAATTAGACACGATATTTGAGATAGTTCTAATACTTTAACACCCAAACTAACAGTCTGTCAATTTTTACATCTTCTTAATTATAATATCATTTTTTCTCTGTCGTTCCTTACATGTTTAGTTTCCTTTTTACGATTTCTATTTTATTTTTTCTATCCCTTAATCTTCTGATCTGTTCTCTTTCAGTTTGCAAAAGAAAAATACATTTTTAAAAATTAATCATTCAATGAATTTTTGCTACCACGTGATATCTCTTATTCCGAATTTGCGTACAGTTCCAATATATATGAGTTTCTTAACGCGAACTTTACTTGACCGATACCATCGGCAAAAGTATGAAAAGACGGAGTAGTCATGCAAAATTTTGCCTCCAGAGAGATTTGAACTCTCGACCCCTGGTTTACAAGACCAGTGCTCTAACCCCTGAGCTATGGAGGCTGTTGAAGTTTTTTTTTTCTTCTGCACATCTGGCTATATCCACCTTAAATTGCTTAATCTTTTAATAAATTTTTTGAGTCATGTCATTATTACAACATATGAGCGGTATTTTATTGCTTCGTCGTATTCATCAGGACGATATTTCGTCAAAACACGCATTCAATGCAACCACATCTCATTCAATTAATAGGCGATAGGGAATCGCATTGTTAGTCACGCTAGTCAGTATTCGCGTGCGAATCCACATTTGAATTTCTTTAGCGTCGACGAACGGACACCTGGCGTCGCATAGCTCTTAAAAGTTAATTGTAACGGCGACCAGGAAAAGCAGCCGCAGATGTTTCGAATGTGAATTTTCCTTTCTGTCGGACTGCAGTGTGCCAGGGACACGGAAATTCTGCAGTTTCAGCGGAAATAATAGCAGTTGCCTTGAGTTCCGACAGCGCAGCTTGGCTTGCTTGCGCACACCTTTGCCTAAGTTAAAATCAAATAAAGAAAAAGGGGAACTGATAATGTTCCGCAGATAGCAGTTTGATAATTACACCAAGGAAACGTCAGACCTAGTACGAAAAGGCATTTGCATGCTTAATTTGTCGCTTAGTAGAATGAAAAGGGAAGTCATTGTTATTGCCCCTTTCTAACGTCTGGAATCGCCGCGGTAATAATTATTTGAATTTGAGAATTAGATTCGTTGGATTATCGAGTTAATTCGCAAATGTTTTTTTTTAGAAATTTGGAGAATTTTTTGTTATTATTTTTATTAAATATTGTTAATTTGAAGTCTCCTGTGTTACATTAAGATATTCTTCTTGTGCGGATGACCAGTTGTTATTTACATAATAAGAAATAAATTGTAATTTTGCTCCTATTAATATTACTTTGGATGCGATACATTTCTTTGACGATGTCAAAATAATATCATTCAGAAATTAATTAAATTATCCGAAAATCCAGTGAAACGTAATTATTTTAATAGATGCAAAGTTATTGTTATTTTTATTATGAACGTGTAAACAAGAAATTAAAGAAAATTTAATTATACATATTAAATCGGATTTGACATCAATGCACAATATTTTCAAGAATAGTTAATACATAAACTGAATTTGTACTGCTTTTGCAGTGAAATAATTGTAGTATCATGGACAAATGGCCTAAGAAATATCGGGTGAACCATAAAAAATGTTGCGAGGAAGCCAAAGGTGTCGACAGGCCAAACGGGTCTAGAAACTTCAATGGACCGAGCGTGCCCTCAATGTGTCGTCGGTTCTTCAGTCAAATAGTTACGCGGAAAAAAGGTCTACTTATCCATGGCCATGTTAAATAATCATCGTTTCCTGTTTAATCCATTGTAAATAGATCTATCGATAAATAAAAATATCCTACATAATCCTATGGTAGTGATTTACAGTTATTAAATTTGATACAGTGAAGTGAATCATTTAGAAATAAAGTTTAATATTTTGTCAGGAATTGTTCATAATTAAATTTACTTAAAATACATATATTATGAATAATCTTTTGCCAATACTCAAATATTTATTAGAAAGGTATGTAGTGGGTTAGTGGCTTAATGGGTTTTAGAGGAAGGACAAGTAAGGATGTTTTACTTGTTAACAAGGTGATATAGTTTGTGTATTTAATAACGATGAATATAAGAGTGACGGATTATTCAATGATAAACAATGTTAACGTGTTCGTTCGGCTTAGCGGTTTTACAACCCGACCTCTCGATGTGTGCTCTTAGAATCTTTAAAAAGGACTGCTTTGACCTTGGATCATTTCTTGGTCTTCTCGGGGAGACGACCCCCACTACGCTCGGATCACGCCACCGTTCGCGCCTATGATCACATATGCCGCATTCTTTTTAAACAACAGACCGAAATCGACGTTTCTGGAAGTCGCTGCTTGGCGACGACCATGCGCTCGTCGATACATTGTATGCCCCCCGTCGGGCAAATAAGGTGATCCCCCTGCGACATTGTAGGACCGCGAGCGACGGCCAGAAACGCGACCCATACTAAAACCTCGCAGCGTAACAAAGCGTACACGTCCCTCTTTTTTTGATACTACAGGTATATAAGATATTTTTGACAAAAGTTTTAAAAATGTCTGCACTGCACTGACATTTTCTGTTTCCATGAATTATTTCCATTTAATAGACATATTATTAATACTATTTCTCGTATTTCTTTTAAATATTGAAAATAAGGTTCGAAAGAGAATTTGTTGTATCTGTGTGAAGTTATACTAGAGATATTACATGCGACCTGTTCACTTTCCATGGCGGGAGAAAAAAAGGGTCAAACGTCACGTCAAGCTTTTTTCCCCTCTATTCGCTTTCATCACTTCCAATTTGAAAGCTCTTTCGACCTGAATACCGAATGCACGATCGTGAAGTAGTTAGCATTTAATTAAGTCCAGAGAACGTTCTATTATATACCGCCGAATTCATTATACAAAGATTTCAACAGCTCACCATCGATCCATTTGACAAAATATACTGATAACATACGTACATTGTACATACGTATAATGGTACTGTAATTGAAAATTATCCGGTACCAGTATGTCATTTTATAATCAATCGACGCCTTAATGAAAACGTTAGAGAATTTTACATTTCGAATATCAAATATTATAGATACAGATATGTCAGAAAATAAGAGAAATGCCATCTCTTAAACTGAAATTTATGGGAAGTAATTAATCTGCCACACGTTTACCTCAGTTCTATTTCACGATTGAGTAGTTAAGATAATTCGATACACAGTCGAACAGGAAGTATGCAAAGTAACCACACGCTGCATTGCGACAATTGTTCCCAACAAATTAAATGCATACAGTCTCGATACTTAGTTTCGAAGTTGAAATGGTGAAATCGATAATTGTGGTTTTGCAGTTGGAAAATTTATATTTGCAGTAACTGTAGATTAATATGAATGTTGATTGGGATAATAAAATATTTCTACGATATTAAAATAATACCAACACCAGAAAGTTTATATGAACGTAATTACATAATTTGCTAGAATTCATACATTGAAATATTTCACATGCACCATTATTATATTCAATATTCAACGGTTTCATATCATTAAAATAATTTCAAGTCATTCGCGATTATGAAGATTACCATGATAATGGAGATTGTCTTTAAATTATAATTATCACGATTAAGCGCATTACTACTCAACTTCCTCAACTTTTCATACATACGTACAAATTCCAAATTACTAATCATTGATTGATGAGCATTAACATTTTCACTATTATCTTTTGATTTTTTATGTTGTATCGTGTTCCAACAAATCTGCAATTATAAACATAAAATTAAACTGTAATGTGGATTCAAATGGTCATATTTTGTAAAATTAAACATATTATAAGTATGTACATAGTTAAATACGTAATTACGAAAGAAGGATAAATGTAGCATCAAAAGTGCAAAATATAATTTGTAAGACAAGACTAATTGTAGTCTAAATTACGTTTGCACTAGACCATTCACTTTGCTACAAGCTGCTCACTCTATTACGCGGCCTAAATCGATGCACAGAGTGTTAGAATCTGTCATACAACACGGTAGATGACGATAACAGTTTGGATTAATTGCATGGTCAAGCGTGTTTGCTGTTACACGCGTAACAAGCATGTTCCGCAACCTTGTGAAACAGATCATTGGAGTGAGTCTAACAGTGGTATAGAGAATTGAATAATTTCGAATCATCCAGTAAATTATGACGCTCTAAAATCGACGAAATTACATTTAGTTTTCAAGGAAAAGCAAGAACTGAGTATTTTATTTTATACATACAAGCATTTTTCCTTTTAAATAAATTGCAATTATTAAAATTAAACATGGGAGGGTAATTTGCAGAAGCAAACGTTCCAGTCGATAATACATTAAATATTAACTGCAAACTCATTTAGTATATTAACAAATTATGTAGGGCAATATTTAAATCATCATTATAATAATAAACTTATTAAAAATTAAATATGGTATATAACCACGTACTTTTGCAGATAATTTGATGCTATTTTGATAAATCAAATTTATTACTATTTATTATTATATTAAATCTAATTTATTATTTACATAAATCTTTAATCATTCGACTAGGCTATCTTCTATTTTTTAAACTAAATTAAAAATTAAATGTCTTGACATATACGCGAATATGATTTATGTCTTTTGTAGCGTAAATATTCGCATAATAATTATCTATGTTTTTTCTCCTTTCTCATTTAAATATATACATCTAACATGCGATGTGTTTTATTATTTTCGTCCTCTCAGTGGATTTTAATAATTGCAGAATTTTTTGCCTCCTATCACGGTGTTTATAATTTTTCTCCTTTTTTAACGATAATGCCATCATTTTTCTTTTATTACAGGCTTTATTCTTTATGTAGCCTCTACCATTGTCTTCAAAATAAATGTCTGTATCTCACGTACACGCTGTTTCTTGCTCAAGAAAACTATAGCGTCGAGCTTTTCTTAAAACCTCCGAGTCTCTTTAAAGTCCAAACTATTGTTTCTAAAAAATATAAATTACGAAACAAAAATGATAATATCTCAAAGACAGTTATTCGCGGTTATATAATGCTTTCAAATTAAATGTAAATATTAAATTTAAATTAAATAATATTAAGGAACCCAAGGCAAACGAAGTACCCTGTGCACTCAAAAAGTCAAATAATTTGAGTCAACGAATAGTTCTCAAACGTCCTCTTACTTCTTGTATCGTCGCTATAATCTATGATCGGGCTACAAATCGTTTCCTTGCTTGATAGTATTTTCCGGACGGGAGTTTGCCAGCGAATTATGCGCCGCTCTTCCACGGCATTTTTGCCTCATTTCCGTGACGCTATCCTATCTCTTGCGTTCCTGTTTCATGATTAATGGACTTCCCTTTCTCTCTCTCTCTCTCTCTCTCTCTCTTCCTTTCTCCCTTTCTAGCTTTTTCTTCCTTACTCTTGGAGGTAGAACGATTCGAAAAAGCGCGGTAAATAGCTCGATTTCAGAGCGGTACAGTCAACAGAGCGAAGATACTGGAACGTGTGAAGTCGATTATTGCAGGCATTCTCGTGGTACGTGGAAATCGATACCTAATTATCGGCCAAGACATACCACACACGAACTACTGTGGGAATCACCTTGCTTTCCGTTCACCGGCTTAGCTATTACGTGTATGTGCCTGTTCGTGTTCTATGTTAAGCTAGTTTGGCTTCGATGTTATCCAAGTCTTATTAAATCAATGAATAAGTTTTTTTATTAATATTATATTAAGTTTGTTACATTAGATTATATAATAAGAGAGCGTGCCTCTCAGTTTTGATGTTACATACAAGTATTACATCTCAAAATTTGACATTGACCCATTACGTGGTAACTTAGTAAACATGCTGCCTAATTTAAGAAGCACATATTTGTCTGTCATCAGCACTCTAATAAACTTAATAAGCAGAATCATAGCTATATACAAGAAAGTTTTAGGTATTATGTTTAATGAAAAATATTGTCAATATTTTAAACAGTTTATAAGAAACTGTATTGTTCTATTCATTGGTGGAACCATTGGAATCTCATTTTTTTTTCACTCCGCCTGTCTCAGGGAAATATCAAACTGAAAAATATGTTTCTTTTGATAAACGACGCGAATGACCAGTTACCCACGAATCCTGAGCTAGCAAGTCACCAATCGACCGATTCTTTTTCTTCCCACCTATAAAATGATCTCGCTATTTCTTTTTGCTTTTGCTATATATTATCTGAAACGAGTGCTCACATTAAATTTGTCTGAAAGTGTCCGTTGAAGAATAAAAATCTTGGCAAAATGTTATACGATCAGCTAGGAATGAAATTTATTGAATTCATTATTTATTGTTCATATTTTTCGTGGTTTTGTTATACAAATAATCTAATATTATACGGAATCACATACGGGTTGTTCTATTTTAATGAAATATTCTAATGTCATATTTTTATTCCATTTAAAAATCTGATTAAAGGAATTAGCCAAGTTTAATGTACTCGCAAATTTTCGGTCTCGATTTTTTCGGAAATGATGCGTCATACGAAAAATTGTTATCCTACATATATATTTTCGACTTATTTTTTCACGTAGAATCGCCCCTTGCATGATGCCCGATTGTATCAGAGAACAGAGCACTGGAGAACTCTGTATAGTACAATATATCTCGTTGCTACCAATTTATCGCGTGAAACACCTGGAGAATGGAAGAAATCGATCGTATTCTGCTATCTGACACGATCGTTTCTGCCAATCGTTTCTTTCCTTGGAAACGTTTATCGCCTTCGCCATTGGTTAACAAACATGCGGCTCGCGGCTATGCTGGCGGAAACACGCGAGAACCTGTAAAGCGGACCGCTAAACGGCGACTAACTGTATTTTATCCGCTTTCGTTAGAAATAATGCGTTCCATGGCAGAATTACTACTCGCGGAAATAATACACTGGAGAATTCGTTCGTCGGAGATAGAACGAGATGAAGGTATACTGGCTTTCGAGGAAGCAATGGATGATACAGCCATGCATTATGCGAATGTACGTCCTGAGACTGGCTTGTTTCCTACTTGTGTACATGAGAGTATTCAAAACTGTAAACACCTGGTGAATTATTTACACGAGAGACTGTTTTGTCGGCAGTTGCATGACAAAGATAATCAATGTTTGGGATTAGTGGGGATTTTTTGGTTGATTCGTCTTATAATTAAAGATTGAGTAATAAAAGTAAAACAAATTGATAAACTTTTCAGTTCTTTAAGTAACAGCGTATTCCTAATTTGTGGATGATGGGAAATTGTTTATTGAGAGATCGCTGATATTATTTCTGGTTGAAAATTTTTAGTACTTATTAAATATTAAATTAGAATTTTGTATCCTCACACGCTTCAATCTTGTAAAAAATATGCACAATACGTTCAAATACTACAAAGTAATACAGACTAAAGTTAAGGTTAAGGATTTAAATTAACCTGTGATCCATCTATTAGATAACACTGAAAAAGAACACCAGTCATTGAATAAGATTTTTCTTCTCGACTACCTCTTAAAATGACTCATTTACAGTGACGCATCTATTGCGCAATTGTCCTCCAACAGCTTCATATCGATTCTCATTTATCCGTATAATCCGTGCACAATAGTGATAGCAGCGGAAACAGTGGTTGTCAGACGCACAAAGAGATCAAGTAAACGCTAATTGCTTTTTCTCTATGAATGCTCTAGATAATACCATGCTTCCATCGTCTGTACTTACGAAGAACACAAATGAGTTTCGTTCACTTCCGTTAAAACGGAATTTTTAATCAAAGATCTCTAAAATCAAGCGTTATTATAGAGATCTTATTATATTCGTGTTATTAAAGGAATAGGCAAAATTAATTAAATTCTTTCGTTTTTGTTGCTGGTCAGACAGCGAGGTTTATTCGTCTGCAATGCGGCATTCGAATCATTTCGACGAAACTTGTGTCGTGACTCAGTCAACTTCTCCGCTTCCATGTGAATACGATTTGGAAACTGAGGGTTGTAACGTGTTCATTTAATTGCTAGGTTCCAGTTAGATTGCTTTCGATAAACAATTGATTCCCTTCTTATTTCTCTGAATTCTATTTCGGTTGAGCGCTAGTTAACACGTTCCAGTAATGTAAGCTACCAAGGTGTTCGTTTCTTTAAAAAACGCACTTACAACGAGATATGCAGGAAGGTGGCTGGAAAATAACAGTACTCGCACAGTACGACTTATGGCAGGCGTACGTATATCGTCAGGAACACTGCAGTTCCGGTGATGGTAGAAAAGCGTCGAGTGTAGAATATAAACTTTAACGGATGGTTTCTTCCATTGCACCATGTAGCAGAAGTGATCTAGGATCTCTGTCCCATCCTTGCAGCTTCTTCAACGCGATTCTCGTTCCAGATAGACCGTTTCCATTGTTTCGTGGACGTGTTACCGTTTTCTATGCGGAAACGTTCGAGTAGAGTTCAAGCTACGATGTTTGGTCCTTGAAATAACACTGCACGGTTCACGTTTGGAGAAGATTCGGAAAATTGATCTATATAATGTTTATAGAATTTACAAAATTCTTTTATACGTCAAATGAAAATTTAATGTGAAGGCTACGAGTGAGAAACATGATAAGCTATATTTCTATCTCTTATAAAACCATACTTTTAAGATTCAATATATTGACAACGAATTTTTTGTTTCTTCATTCTGTGCGCTTTACGTATTATGTGTGTAATTAGATAATTTTATCGAGAGCATTATCACTTTCCCATTTTTCTAGTACGATGATACGATAGTACGATAGTGCGATGATACGGTAGCATTATAGTACGACAAGATGTAATTTCTTGCAGTTCTATTCGTATCGTCCAATCTATCACTTTATGTTCTAGGCAATATTGCTGTTTCTTTTTTTTTTAAGGTAATTAACTGTATATTAATTGCTTGATTATCACGGCACGGTAATAGTATGCTTATCGTATTTGTTGAACTGGAGCATATTTTATATAATTGGAAGTACTATCAAGTATAATCAAAGGTATAAGACAGTCAGTCGTGTTACAAAGTTGCTATTAAGTTTAATAGTGAATAAAATTAAACGATTCTGTAATACTTCAGTAATTAAATAACGATTATCTATTTTTAAAGGAACATTACGACTTTGTATTTTGTTTTGAAATTATTAACTTCTTGTTTCAGTAACTTTTTTACTTTAGAGGTTAGATTTTTAACGTAGGCCCAAATTTTAATGCGTTGTACGGAACGTTATTGAAATCTTTAAAAGCAAAAATGTTTAATTTCAGTGGAGTTATGTTTTTTCAAAATAAATAGATTAAAACTGTGAGAATATTCAGGATGGTTTAATATTAATACAGATATTAAGTACGCGTTATTAAATATTTTAATTATTCTCTACAGAGTTAAAAAGTATTGATGATATTACAATTAATATATAATTCAACAACCACCAAATTACATCATCTCATTACTTCTTTCACAATAATGTCTGTTTAAATGATAATTTAATGATTCCACGTTACCTGATACGAGGTGATTTTTCCATATAGCGCCTTAAACAGACAGTAAGTGCAGGGCGTTTACGAAAGTTCCATAAATGAGTAATCGTATTTGATTTAGCGTTTATGCGTTGCGAAATGAAGTTATACATTTACGACAAAGCGATGAACATTTTGCAACGACTTAATATGTTTCTTTTTTTGTACCGACGCTATTTGCCCTTTACCTTCTATAAAATATATGTATATCCGTAGATATAGAAAGCATTTATACATGTTTCGAGTTTCACCTAGAATTCTAACGTAACGCCTATTTTCAATTTACATCCCCGCAGCTCTTCGTCGAATGTGCATTCACCTACTTGCGTTCATAGATGGATGTATGTGCATGATCAAAATCTCGGTTCGTTTTGTGAAACAACGTTTCCTTTAACCCAACAGTCGAATTCTGTGATCGCCAATTCCGATCTTGGTATAATTGATTGATTACAATCCAGTAAAAAATTTTCAGTCACTATTTTTGGGAATTAGAGAACTTACATCAATAAGGAAACAGGTCCAATATTTAACCCTGTTGTGGTCTCCGAATTGTTACATTAAAATACATATATTATATTCGCATAATACAGAGAAAAGCATAATGTCGATATCCGAACCGAAATCATTGGCTCGTGTTTCAAACTTTTGCCAGTCGGTTTTGGGGTTTCCAACCAACTTCCACCTTGATTTATGTATCCCAAATGAGTTGATCCGAATATATTTCTATCAAGACTTGCGTTTGTGATAAATATACGTTCACAGTGGATGAATGTGCCAGAGAATTAGAATGGATGTGCAATAATTACAGTGGCGGATATAAGATTTATATCTTTCAGGTTGCACGAATCTAGAAATCTGACCTTACACATTCCCATTTCACTTCAGTTTAATACAATTAAAACTTAAACTTTTATTTATTTTACTTATATTATATTTAAAATATATAGTTTTTTAAATAATTTATATCAAATTAAAAATTTCACCAATTTGCTTTTATGTTCTATCCTTCTATTCCTTATACATTTATATGTATTTTTTTATGTATATTATATTTTATTTCGTAACATCTAGTATCAGTATCGTTCCTCCTTTTGCATTTTACATTCGATTAATACCAATAGCTACCTTCCCCGTAAAAAAAAGGGAAATCGGTTCAATTGATTGATTAAATGTTAATTTCAAACGCGAGAAATACGATGAGGTCGCGTTATCGTGAGATAGATTATTGTATCGGCCATTAGTTTGATTACTGATTGAACTGGATGTCCTGTAACGGTCCCCCGAAACCGTTTCCTGTGTTAGCAAAGTCAGGTGCTGGAGCTCCTACGGGATTGGTTACGAACTTTCAGCCAAGTTAAGATTAGTTAAGATAGTGCGGCCATCGGGTCCCACTGCTACTCTCAAGCTTCTCTCTAATGTGTACCGTCTTTTAACTTTTTTCGCTCACCCTTACTCTCTATTTTTTTCTCCTCGAATCTTCTCTGTTATCCTGCGCTGTTCTGAAACAGGTTACGATGTTATAATTGGCAAGCCCGTTCCGTGGGACAGATTCATCGTGTTCTCCAACCACGAGCTTCGATAGTGGTTACATAATACATATACGCAGACATATAGTACAGGGTGTCATAAAATATATGCGAGATAATTATAGGCCCAAGTCTAAACATCGGAACAATTGAAGAGGTTCATGTACAAAAATTTAATTTTACATTAGAAATATACTGATATCAATGAATCAATCGATGAACTTTTTCCCCCTTCTCAGTCATGCTTTATACATATATTGTGGCGATTGATTCGTGGACCACCCGGTATATTTAACTTGGGAAAATTACGCGAGTGAAACTTGTCCACGTCTAAGTACGTCAAATGAAACTGGCGGGACTTAAAAGCGACCGCAAGACGGTTAGTAGAAACAGTCGATTATAGTCAGCCAAGGGAATTGTGGAAGACAGGTCCCTCGTGACTTTTGCGCTCTATTATTTTGATTACAGAATGCCACCATAGAATTATAATTATCAACATAATGAATTCAAATGAATTTTTCTATTGATTATATTGTATATTTACTTGTATTTTACCACAATTACACCTGTCAAAGCAATAGGCAGTTAAAGAATCGTTTTTCGTGTTATTTTGATTTTAATACTTATCCCTTGTATTTCTATATTCCCTTTTCAATAATGATCTTGAAGTTAATTTTTGTCGCTTATTAGAGGTAAACAAAATTGATGATTCCATTAACAAATGTTTTAATAGGTACAGCAAAACGATTACAGTGTCTACTATTAGAAATAAATACAAGATATTTCAATTTCATTTTACAAAGCTTTATCAGTATATTCCATCAATAAAATTAAGAAGAAATTTTTATATAAACGTAGGCTTCTAAATTCTTTATTAAAGTTGCAACAAAAATACAAAATGATAGCGAATTGTTTCGCCGACACAGCATAAGAACACATTGTCGATATCCATTTGATACGTTTACACAAACTCTAATGTATACTTGCTAAAGTCTTTGATTTGTTCAACCAGTACGGTATTGGTTAAATGACCATTATCCTCAACGATGGATAGGTCGAGGACGATGAATTCCTTGATCTCCAAGATCACTAGATATTATGTCAATGAATTTTTGCGCGAAACTGTGAAAGAAACAGTTTATCAAACACAAATAGATGCACGTTAGGGGTTAATGCAAAGGAAATATTTGCTGTGATTAAGGAAAATAACGCGAAATTACTAATGCAATAGATTCCATTTTCCATAGATGTCATCCTGCATTCATGATGACGGACAACATTTAAAGGAATTATAACGTGAACTAACGATTTATTCCTGCATGGTGTCGGACAGAAAAGCACTCATTTGTGCGATCAAGCGATCATTTCGTATTTTTGCTCTAACTTTTTAATAAAGCATTTAAGGAGCTATGTAAAATTTTATTCTATAATGATAATGTACATAATAATCTCTCAAATACCGTGGCGTTTGAACACTAATAAGAGTCAATTTTATTAATTTCAAACACGACGAAGACCATAAAACGAGTAACGCCTTCAAGATGCAAACATTTAACAAAGATTGTTTCAAGCGACTACTAATAATTAAAATTCATAGAAGTTGTCAGCGTGCGATAAGTACCGTGATGGTTCAACCGACATCACAATAAAAGTGTTCACCAATTGCACATAATTTATTACTGACACATGCGGAAGCGTCCGTTTTCAATCAGTCACGTCGCGTAGATCGCACCGAGAAACGCTTCTTTTCTTCTGGTCGCGGCGTTGCGTTGTATCGATCATAACGGAGACATTATTAGCCCAAGGTTCCTTGCTGATTATTGTTCATCAGTAGAAGGAATCACGAACGTTTCCAAAGGCTATAAAAGATAGGACAGAAACCAGCCCGACTGCTAGTATTCTATAAACTTTCGGTCTATGCCAAAGGATCGTTCCGTCATTTTCGATCAAATTGTTGATGTATAGGTGTTTCGCATAGATAAAATAAATTCCGTAATTTATTGAACATCGTGTAAAGTTTACCAAGAGAATCTTTGATCGTACGTGTATTGCTGGTTTTCTGTGAATTATTTCTGGATTTTATTGGTTCAACTAGTCATATGAAATTTTATATGAAAATTTGTTTTTAGGGAGGAGAACCAGCGAATGTAAACGCGAGGGGTTTCAATTGTGGTAAGTATTTCTTTAGATTGTATTTACTTTCTACTATGATATTAAAATGTTTCAATTAGTATATAAATAAAGTTTCATAATTTTTTAAATTTCTGGGTTGACGTGCTTCTATCATAAATGCTGAAAATTACGAAGAAAAGGGAAAATCTCTTCATTTTAACTTTCTCCCATACTGGTCAACAAGCGCATATCGAATGTCTAACTTCTTACCTACAGATTTATCATTAGTTTACCGTTTGTTCGTAACGACGTATCTTTTTTGCAATTATACAACGGAATTAACGATACGGTGCTAGGTGTACCGGTACTGTTCCAATGGAATGGTGGAAAAAGTAGATTTCCGATTTTAATGGGAAGCGGACGAGTGGGGCTCCGAAAACCAGTCTCCGTCCGGAAATGGTTTTAACGAGGTGGTTCGAAAAGCGGCCAGTACACATCAGAGCGCGAAGAATCGCGAGCAAAAACGCTCTGTACACGTGGCTGGTGGACGAAACTGTTCCCCTTGGGGGTGGTGAGCCACCTCCAAATCGTAGGCTGTCGACCGAGGGAGTTTCTGTCGAAATTGTATCGTGTCGAAGTAACGTTATTTCGTTCATGCGAGGGGATCGGAGGAAAAATGAGCCATTCGGAAGCTATATCGATCAACTTTACAAATTGAGGAATAGGGAAATATAATAGCGCTAATGATATAAATCTTCTTACTATAAATAAATTTATGGAAATTAGTTATTCGTTTGTAAGAAACTTTGGAAATTTTCTGAAAGTAAAATCGAAAGTAAAATCTGACTTTCGAAAAATGTACGAGTAATAAATTTCGATTTGGGAAAATTACGGTAAAGTTAACTCTTCAATATTTTCACGAAAGCATCTTTTTCGTTGTGAAAAAGATTGTTGTTTTTTTAAATAACTATTAGATGTAGAAATTAATTAGACGAATCTTCCCAAATCTTACCCTTTATTTCTTGAATTAGTTATAATTTACTGCAAGTATTTCCTGACTTACACCAAGTTTTGGAAGTATTTATCAAGTTCTAGCGAAGTTTTCATTTAACAAACACTCCATTTTTTGGTTTCCAACTTTTCATATAACAGATTGATAAAAGATTTCCGTAAGTATTTAAATACTTTCGTGAGCCATTGTATTATTTTAGTCGTTCGAATAAAAGAATACCGTTAAAATGTGGATAGCGTTGAAATGAAAGAAGTTCAATTATACAGTATTCATACTTTCGGAATGATGACTGGCATATCTGGATTAAATTGTATTATATCTTTAAGATTCCTGTGAACTTACTAAAGTCTTAGACGTTTCATTTGAACTTTGATTATATCACGATATATTGTAAAAAATTTTAATAGACTCGAGTTTCTTTATCACTAGAGGCTTCAGTAACAAGAGAACAGTTTTTCATAAAAATCTCGGTCCCCGTATCGTGTGAGCAGATCTGTCGACTGGGTTGCCGCGAGATTAAAACGCTTTTGATGTTTGTTTCGTTGGTCGATTTTGATATGGAACGTGCTTGGGAACTCAAGTTAGATGTTGGTGAATAGAAATAGACAGGAAAAATAGAAATGAGAGATTGCAGTATCTGATTAATCGAATGGAATACGTCGCTAGCAAGTTGATTGGTGAGATGAATAATAAATTAGAAAAAGAGTGAGTAAAATTGGAAATGATATATTTTTCACTTTTTCTCTATTTTTGAATCGGATAAGACATAGCCAAGATATATTTCACCACGTAAATAATTTAAAAAAAAAATAACATTTGAATAATAACAATAATATGTTTTAATGGATAATAAAGTAAAAATTGTTACAAGCTTAACAAATGTTATCGCAATAAAAAAGGCAGTGAGATTGAAAACAATAAAATTCTCATTTCATATTCATAATATCCAAGCAAGAAACCAAGTAGGATCAAGCAACAGAAGAAAATCGAAATGAAAGAAAGAAATAACGGAAGAAACCTCGGTCAATATGTTTGCTGTCATTAAAACGCGAATTTCAATTCTCTTCTTTTAAGCCATAAGAAAGGAGTTTAAAGAAAAGTTCGCTTTTTGTTTTAGTCAACTGAAATAGTCAAGCTCGGCAATTAGGGAAACAAGAAGACCGACTGAAATTTCGTCATTTATTTTATTAATCGTTTATTTCTCGTGACAGGCAAACAGGGGGTGAAGCGCGTTTACCCCGTAATGAACGTCTGGAATTCTGCTCTTTTTTTCTCTTCTTTCCTCCTTTTTCTCTCGTGCTAATTAGGTTGCTGCTTCGCTTCGTTCTGCTTAAGACCGGGCGTCCCAAGATCTGCTTATTGGGCCCCTCAAATCCCGTATAAATAGTGTTTGCAATATCGTGTCGCGGCATGAAAGAAATAACTGGAACACGTTTTCATTAATACACCCCGTAATAAAGTAGGTTTTTGCGCATTTCAATTAGCAACATTGGAGAACAAATTGAATCTGGTTTTTACTTTAAACGTAGAAGATACGAGAAGTTAGAGCATGTGATGTCTCTATCGTGTGATCTTTAAATAGATCGTGATCCAAATCAGTAGCAAACGATGACAGCATTGAAACGCAGCAATCGGAACAATCCTCTTCTCACGAAACACATAGATGAAAAGATGCGCTCGGTGACACTGATCGTTTGGATATCGAACATGTACATGGCTGCTAGTGGGCATATCGAGTTCGTAACGATGACGTATGTGTGTCAAACAGAGTTCGTTTTGCTGGAGCTGTCATTTTCGAAAGTTTTGCTATATATAACGAACGAGGTTTCCATGACGCGCGGAACGAAGGAAATTTTAGTATCTTGATGGATGGTACATGAATAATATCTTGTTGCATAGGATCGAACTTTGAATGTGATCTGGTTCCACATTAGAATCTCCTTTATGCGCTCTTTGTTCTATATAGAATATGATTGACGTTCCATTGTTCAATTTTTGAAGAATCCGGTTTGCAACCAACCTGCCGGGAAGTCGATGATTTATTTACCTTAGGGTGGGCTTTTAATTGAGAAGGATTTCATTTTTAACGTTGCAACGATTAATCGTCGGAAAATTCTGTTGTTCGTGGTTGATCTTGATTTATTAGCAACGCACTGCCGTTAGTGACCCGGAAATCTATGCTGGATTAGGAAAGATGCTTTTCGATTTTTCGTATAAGCGAAATAAACGCGGAAAAAAGAAAAATTATTAAGAATTCGATACAATTGTTATCTTATTATCTTTTTGATTTAATGGTTCTGGTTTCTGTGAATTCAAATTTTGATAAATGTAATAATCATCTTTTTTACCTTTTTTTTAGTAAGAAAATAAAATGTTAAAAATTTGACGCGATTGGTATTTTTCAAAAAAAGATTGAATACCTTGCCTATTATCTCTATCCTTCATCTAGTAAATGATGCGTTTAAAATGTAAATCATAGATAGCTATTATTCTCTTGCTGGTAGATCCGATGTTTATTAATACGTTGCTCAAAATGATTAGAGATACGCTTATAACCGATTGTGCAAAGGTGATGAGGCAGAAGAGATGAAAGTGAGACGTTGATTATCCGGGGAATCAATTGTCTAGAAACTATCAATTAGAAGTTTCCTCTGTACACGGAGTAAATTGTCTCTTTGATTAGACTATTAATCTCTTCTCGCTTGTGTTTCAAATATATATATTTCTTTCAGACACAAAGTTTTTAAATTTCCTAATCAATATCCTACGACTATATTATATTAAATGTATCTTCGCTACAGAAATGTTTGGTTCTGCTATATCGATTCGTTCGAATATCGACTGTAGGAAACGTAGACCGACGTGCACAGTGATGTAACACGTCGAAATGCGTACAGTTTGATTTTCCGTGTCTTGAAATTCAAACGATAACTTTGCCCGACTCTGAAGCGGAAAATATAATATTCATCTAAACGTGTTAGTCGAACATGTAGCTCAAGTAACTTCAAAACAGCGAATAACCTAACGAATAATAAACTCTCTCTCTCTCTCTCTCTCTCTTTCTCTCTCTCGCTCTCGGTTGAATAAATATCTCAAATTCCTTAATTGCTTCACCAACTAGCAGCTTCATAACTTGGCTCGGTTTCAAGCAGGGAGCAAATTAACAAGATTTGGTATTTCGGTGTTCGCGTTTTTCAATAGGAAAAACTATTTTGATCATATTCCTCATTTCATTTTCTCGAGAACTAACTTCTCGTTAATCAGGTTAATACCTTCTTTATTTGTGGAAAATTACGACTCTGGGAAAGTACTATATATAGCCTTCATACACCGTGGTACAATTCTCATAATGTTATAAAAGAGGTCGTTCTATTTCATTCGCATGGACATTCTTGGCAAGCGTGTACAAAAGGTAATTCAGAAGTTTTTCGCGTGGTTAGATGGCAAAAGTTTAAAGCAACGCAGTTAAATGTTTGTGCTCTTTTTCAATTTATTCCAATATAATTCACTGTCGCCTCATGGATACATCGTGTTACGTTCATTTGCAAGAGAACTTATTTCGCCTTCCTCCTTCTTTTTTTTCTTTTCGTACGGGGCGGTCTGATAAAGTGACTGCATATTCGTTTCTGTGTTTCCAGCACGAACATTATTTTTCAATGTTTTATGTTATCTTGTACGCGTGTTCCTACACCGTTCGAGTAATTTGATTTTCGAGGAAAACGCCAATATGTTCGATCCGACCAGATATTGTGTACGAGAATCGTGCATGCATTTGTTTCAAACCAAAGATCGAGCTCCTCCTAGTAACTGCGATTGAATTTCTCAGGGCTGATTGTAGAAACAGAGGTTCACTTGGACGTTTTGTATACTCTCTATATTGAGTTTATGGCCAGTATAGTTATTCGAAGAGGGTATGTTTCTTTTATTTGAGTATCAATCCTTTTGTGCATCGGTTTTTCTATCTACGATATTTATAAGAACGTAGAAAATCGTCAATATTGCGTAAATAAGGCCTGCGCTATATATTTTCTTGTTTCCCTTCAAAAGGAAATTTTAGCTTTTTCTTTCTCATTGAGATTGTTTGAAATTTGTCTATAATGTGTTATTTTCTTATTTTAGCGTACAGAAAGGTATTTTTTGTGATTGTTATTTAGAGTTTCTAATTCTTATATGACATTTTTTAAAGTTGATGTTTCTTTAAAAACAACACTCATCGAAATGAGAATACGTTCAATACATATGACTCGTAAAACTACGAAACCATAACTTCTAGTGTTTAACTTTTATATCTTAATTACGTTTCAAATATCCTATCAAAAATCAGGCGCACTTGAGACGATCGGTATATCATATCACGAAACTGTAGAGCATCTCCCCCTATTCTCGAGCGCGCCATTTCCCACCACAAAAAGCTCCAGAGGGAAAGTTTGTTCCTTACGTCGAGCCCGCATATATCCGTTCCCTTTCCATAGCGGTGACTACAGAACCAGTGTGTGTCGTCTTGGCGCGCTTGCAAAGGGTTGGCGAACGAATTACTTGCCCCCGAGGTTCGCGAGAGGCGGCGAGCTTGCGCCAGTTCGGCTCGCGCCGCACAGAGAGACGTGCGCCGCGCCACCGAACGCTCCGCTCCGCTTGCAGGTAATTCGCAGAGGCGCGCGACCGGCCCTCGCCAGTTTCGTTCATCCGCTCGGACCAGAGTCACCTCTCTGCGTCAGCATGACTGATAACTCGTATCGTACGCGCCATCGCACCGCTTGAGGGTCGATCTTTTCGCCCAGTACAAGATTTCGGTCCAGAAAATCGATCGTTCATTGCGAAAAGCTTCGTCGATCTCGTCAAAGTTGACGAAGTTTCGTGAATCTTATCGATCTTGGTGGAGTTCCATCGATCCAATTGATCTCAGCGGAGTTTCTCCGATCGTGAGTGTCTTCGAGTGAACACTGAGAATTTGTGGGAACATTATTTGTGACGGATAATTAGAACGACGAGTGTTTATCACGAAAGTTTTCCAGTGGAAAAGTTAACATTGATTACAAAGATAATGGTTGTATCTTAGAAATACAAGGGCGTTATAGAGGGTTATTGAATCGAAAAAAGGATTGTACTATAAATGTTTTTACTAGAATTAATGTGAAAGAGCTATCGTAGAACATCGCCAAATTTGGAGGGTAGCATTCCGAAGGTTTTTCGTAAAATCCAAGCAACTCTAACTATAATTGTAAGATCTCAGAGTACAGATTCGAGAGATTCAGGCTTGAAGCGGACGGTGAGGTTTAGCGCGAAAGATTGGTCGCGGATACAGTGCGGTTGTACAACCTGCTTGTAATTCTTTCGTGTCTTGTTACTATGATAAATGTTTGAACCATACGTCGTTAGAGTAATACCAGTTATGTGACCCGAAGAAAGCGCAAATCCCACCTCTGTTTACGATCAACACGTGGACAGATCGTTCATTCTGTTTGTAACGTAAAATAACTGGAGGAACTGTCGTTGGTAAACGATCATCAATTTTAAGAAATTCCGACCGATCGAAATTCTAAGAAACGCACGATTAGTTGTGCAGATATTTTGTGTTGACATTTTTTCTATTCGAGTGAGATGAAGTTACAAGGACGAATGTTTGGTATATCGTAACTGGATCGTGGCACTACGACGGAAATTTTGGCGGAACTGGTCGATACGAAAACTCATCGAGGAGAAGAGATCTGTACCTTCCTGTTCCTCGACGAATTCATGTTGGTCGAGTGCAATCGGCAAAGTGCTAATGGAAAACATTCTCTTGCCGATCGCGATGAGATTGGAAGGGTTAATGGGTCGCTGAACGACGGTAATCGGTTTGGAATCGCTAATTCTTGCTGATTAATCACTGACACCGCACTGTGACCAATCGTGGTTCTTTAGCTTTCGCTTTTAAGCTTCCTCCAAGTCGACTTGGTGAGTAATCATTTTTTGTTAGTATGATCAAAAAGAGAAATTTAGATGAATCGTGGTGTGACAAGCGAACATTTAAATCGCTTGATCTTCTCAAACGATATTTAAATCACATTATATTTCTTGGATTTCCGAGTGAATATCTGTATCAGATTAAAATTTGATGCGGATATAATTAATTCAACGATAAGGAAACCGTATCAGAAAAAGATATAATTATCAGATACACAGCTAGATATCTGATAAAACATTATGTTAATTATTTACAATAATTATTTCAATATACTTAGATTTATGTATACAAATGTATGAAAGCGAAGTTCGAGCATTACAAATTGCCAATTAATTCTCATGAAAATTCCTCGATATCATTTGAATTGGGTTATAATATTCGTACATTGAAACATATTCGTTATCAATAGCAAATTAAATAGGTATTATTTTCTTCGAATCATATATAATCCAAGTAGAATTAACTAAATTTATCTCTTTATAAATTTAGCTATGCGTTTTTGCACATTTTTCTCTTCCTTTTTTCCATATTTGAACTTTAAAAATTTTCTTTTCTTATCTTCTATTTTTGTAGTCTCTATTAATTAACTTTTATTAACCGAAGAAATACAGAAAAAACATTTCATCTCTTGCACGTTATCATCAAGTACAGTTCAGAGTTACGAACAGGAATATCCGTTCATACGAAGCAGGATTATTTACACGAACACGAACGACTCGTAAGTTGCAATCTATTAAAAAATTGGCTAAAAATATGTGTTGTTGTAAATATTCTCATTTGAATTAATACGTGCCATTTAAAGTTTTTCATCTGTTATTACTCTATCGAGTGCTTTATCCCTGGACACAGATCCATTCCCATTGAAGTTTATACTTTACGGAAAACGTCGCCTCGTGTTTTGTTCACTGTCAGTGATTGATAAAATAACTGGACATACGCGTATTTTGACTTGAATGCATATATGCTACCGATATTTGCCAACTGCTGTAAATATTTGCGTGGAAAACTAACCGAATAAAATTCTCGTTCGTCTCCTGTACCCCTTCCCGCAATAGAGGGTTTTTATTTAGCACGAGACGCTCTATTGCTTCATGATCAAATTAAACGTATATAACATTCGGATTCTTCGCGAACGAGAAATTCTCGTCGAATTTCTTACATCTCGGACGACTGAACAGGTCAATATAAAAAAATATCAAAAAAATTCGTAGAAAATATAATAAATAATGAAAATACAGTAAATAAATCGTGAATGTTCGTAGAAAATATTATTTTTATGAATGTAACTAAAGAAAGTCGAGAAAACTTGATTAATTATTATCCACATATAAGCGTCTCGAATTTTTATTTTCATGATCGTAATTGGCTTAATTAATTTGGGGACGTGTTAGGTATAACGAGATACGAGGGAATTTCGTTGTTACAACGAAAGCAGTTTTTATTCCTCGCATGATGAGAAAGAAAAAGATGTCACAGCAATTCTTACAGTTAGTTGAGCTTTCAAGGATGAGAGTGGAGTAGGTCGAAAAAGTTGGGAAATTGAGTTACCTTCATATTCCGTCTTCTTATCATCAAATCTAATGACGCACGTTAAATTTTTAGTGGTGACTGGGTATTTGAGCACCTGAAAAACTTTATTAATCAGGCTACTATAAAATCGAAGTACTGTCATTAAATTTTATAGACACTAACAACGTTCAACAGGCTTTATGGTGGTTGTAAAATAAATGTATATTTAAAAACACGTAAAAAATATACTTTTTTTAAAGGTATTATTTTAAATTATCTCATAAAAATGACGTACAAAAATCTTTGCGTTTATCGTGATAAATAAATTTAATTATTACCATTTTTTATCAATATGTATTGTATCAGTTTCGTTTAAAAATTGTTAAAATACTTATGTTTTATAATTTTAAATTATAAGTAGATATTTTAATTTTTAACTGTAACATTGCTTTCGACAGTACATATTTCTCCCATACATAATTTTTGAATAAAGTACGAAAAATTTCAACTTATCGTGGGACGATATTCCATTTTAAGGAACTATCGCAACTTCTACTACTAATTATTATTCATAAAACGTCGGACTTACCAATCTTAAATTCATTATCACGCAATCAGCAATATTTCATTTTAAAGTAAAATCTGTCTCTTCCAATGAACAGAACTTTTTCGATCTACTTATACCGAATCAATTATACTATAATTTCAACGATAAATTAATAGGAGAAAAATATACGATTAATTTTTATCTCGTAACGTTGTTAATTACTTCTTGTGACCGCATTATTTTAAAACCTATACTCTTTCATTTATTTAATCAAACCTCAGATTCAAATAAGTCGATTCAATCGATGGAAGTTCATTTAACCTAGTATTAACTAAAATTTCATTGGAACAAATGGAAGTCGGATAAATGCAGTTCTACTGTGTTATCAAAAACAAGCAAGTGCCTCAATACTATTGAACGGTAGTGTAATTTGTTCGAAATACGGTTGCATTGAATGTTCCATGGAAATATTCTATACCACCATTCGCCAGTCTCGTAAGCTATCCTCGATTCGGGTCAAATGTAAAAACCTCCTATTGCGATTCAGCAGTTAACTGCGAGTCCATGGCCCTCGCATCTGGTGTTCGAATCGAACGACCAGCCTCCCTACAACTTTGCATCTGCATTTTATATTTATGTGCAAGATAAGTTTGCTCTGTGTTCGGTTTATCGCGTGTTGGATTCACCTGTATCGATTGTTACGCGATACTTCGTATTAGTATCCTATCTTCCCCTCTCTTTATACAAACATCTTTGGTGTTGCTGTTGAAAAAGTGGAACGTTTATTTAGTTTTCCCTTTAATTTATCTTTATCCATCTAGGATTAATTTAAAATCCAAAAAGTTTTTGTTGATTCTTCGAGCTTACAGACAACACAAATTTCTGTATCGTTTTCCAGTGTTTGGGTAAAATCGGTGCTTGTCATGCCATATTCGCTCAAATATTCGAAAATGAAAAGTACAGACGAGATTGGGTCACATGATTCGCAAAACGAATTATCGGCGGCTTTTGAGCGGTGATGCGTTATTTCGATCGGTGATATTCGGTCTGCCGGACGACGGTTCGTTTTGTTCGAGTGCCATCGAGCGTTTCATTTACGATATAATGCGGTATTTGCCGGAATATCATTCGTTTTAAACGCTTCTAGGATTTTCGCCGAGTCCTTTGTTCCAGCTTGACGGAATTCGGATAATTCGAACTTTTGAAGCAAAATTGGAGAGTTTGATTCTGCCAAAGTCACGCGAAATCTTTTTTTCTTTTTCTTCCTTTTTGTCTTTTAGAGAAAGACTATTCGGCGATACAAATGGAGTGAGGTTGGAAACGCGAGATTGTTCATTACGTAGAATAAATCTTTTCTGTTAATTATCCTTTTATACACTCGAACGATCTTTTTTTTGGATCGTGAGGACTAAATGATAATTTTTGGAGTTATAGTGGCATTGAAGGTGTAATTGAGCGTGCTAATAAATGAATTTCATATAAATTGAAAATAAATAATCAGGATTTGTGGGATGATAAACAATATTATAAAAGATATCGTTGCTATTATTCTAATCTTTTGCAACAGTTCACATAATTCCCGTGTTTCAGCGATTTCTATACACTCTCTGTATTTGCCTGTTTCCTTCGATAAACACGTTAATAAGACGCAACCGAGAATCATAATCCAATTTTCCAGACGAACGGATTGTCTTGTTTCAAATAGCGACAAAGGCGGCAGCGCGAATGCGAAAGTTTTCCTCGTGATAATTTATTTTGCAAGTTGCTCTCGCTAAAAGTCTAATGGCAACCGGGAAAAGTAGCTTAACGATATTTTTAAACGACGAGCAACCAGGTCGAGGTTCTCTCTTCTAGCGTGTAGGAAATCGTTTTAACAGTTTTCTGCCTGTTTGTTGTAGCACGCACATTTTTCATTGTCCTCGGGAAAACCGATTAGATGAGCGCGAGTAGGACCTGTGACATTGTATCGTGATTAAATAAAAGAAAGAAATTGGAATCTTTAATTTTTAAAATTTGATCCATCCGATCTAGAATTTCTATTCTATTTAAAAATAGCAAAAACTTAATGAAAATACTTAAATATCAAAATACATGAATTTATCATACATTTTTATATTTTTTGCGCGTCATAGGGAATAATTTTACTATATTAAACATTTAGCGTCATTTCTTTTTCCGACGATAAATTTCGCCATTTTTTATTTTATACATGAAACAATTAAAAACCTTCCTACGTATTTTACTAGTATCTATTTTTTTTTTAAATAAATAAAAGGGATCCGAAATATTCCATTCTGTTTGCAAAAGTTTTGATCTGAGTAAATTGTATTTCGTATGGCATATTTTGGACGGAAAAAAGCTATATTTGTTCCTAACAATAGCATGTTGGTATTGCGTTAACGGTAACGATTTATTATCGTTAAAACAACACGTAAATAAAATAACAGGGCAAAAGGATTTTAATTGTATAATAATGGATTCGGGTCGGGGGAGGGGATATAAAACATTGAAAAAAATCGAATTTTCGTTTAGATAAATCGTATGCGCGTATTTCGACTGTGTGCTACTCAATGATGTTCCTTTTATGAGAATTTCAAGCTGCCAACAAAAATCCGATTAAACACTGGATTTGCTTTTCGCCAGTGAATTAAATAGATTTATAAAAGAAGAGACAAATAGTAAAATAATTCCATCGTCTGCTAAGAAAACAATAATAAAACAAAACAAAATATTCGCTAGGATAATACAAATCGAATAGTCTTGTATTAATTCAGTAAAAATATTAGCATTATTTTCATGTTCGTTTCGCACGTTAAATTTGTAAAAATTTGTTCATTGCTAAACGGTTGAGTGATTAATAACTTTATATTTCAAACTGGCTTTCTGAAAAATTTACTTTTTTAATTGTATAACACTCCCAGCAAATCAACGATATTCGCTGTAACTGATGCACGCGTTTTTCGATTGCGTAAATCGCAAAAATTCGGGGAATTATTGAAATTCATAATACTGTGCCACTCGCAAATTTCATTCGCGGCGTTCTGGATAGAGAGCTTTCATGCTGTTAATGACATTATGCAATCATTTCGCGTTACTGCAAGCAAGCGCACGCGAAAAAAAGAAGATAAATAGAAAAAGAAGAGAAAAAAAAATAAAATGGGACGGACAGGAATGGATAAAAACAGACGGCCGTTTTATTCAGCCGCGTTAAAGCTTGAAATGAACTCTAATCGCTCAGTGTTGCGCGTGCGAATACCGGAATCAACCCTTGCAAATCGGATCATGTTTGGACAGCTCGTTAAATATTTCATCGGGCGCAAATGTAGCTACAACTTTGCTTTTGTCGTTGCCAATGCGAAATTCTTCGTTAACGCTTCCATCAATACATTATTTAATTTATCTCGTTCAACGGGGAGGAGGAGGATGCAAACAACTGGTTAACGATGAAAATTGATGCTCGTTCGTGGAACAGTTTAACGAAATATATGTGCGTATGGGTCGTATGGGGGGACGTTAACGGTGATTTATATCATTTCAACGTTTCTTACTTCCTTGATATTTGATTCTAGCAGCGCGACTGGTATAAATGTGGTTCGGATACTTGAAAGGCATTGTAGAGGACCGAAGACAAGTTAGGAAGCATTTAATTTTACGGACTTGAGTTCTTGTGTTAGATAGCAGATGATCACGATTATTATTAACATTCTAGTTGTAGAATATATTTTATAATCTTTAGACGATAGGGTGTGATTATTTCTAACGATAATCACGTATATTTTCTTCACAACTTTCTTGATCTTCTTGCTAAATTGCGAAATTAATTTACGGTTAGTTAGGTACATTAATATAGTATATATTTAATACTTCTTTCACATACACCACGAAAAGAAGGTTACGCATAAAGTTTAATTTTGGGCATCGTTAAATTTTTCCAGTTAAAAGAATTCCACTTAATGAATATATTTCCATTTATTCGCTGACTCCGTAACTTCTTATTGACTTCGCACTCGGGTTCCTTAATTATCGCGAAAGTTCCTATACTCTGCAACGCTGTATAAGCAATTCCAGAGTTGGATTCAAGCAGTATTCTGCACGCATGTAGATAGTTGTATTATTTTATGTGGTATTAATACATCAAATTGCGTAGAATGTTTTTGTTTTGAAAGAAAATGTAGCATATATATTAATAATTTCAAGACTTTTCAAGTTCACTGCCAGCATGTTCATAAAGATTATAAATCATAGAATGGAACCGATTAAATTTCCAATTGTAACAATGTCAATCGTTAAACAGCGACGTATCCTCATAATACACGTAATTAGCGGAACAACAATAACTAACGAGAATATGCATTAATCGAAGGCCGATTTTGTCATATCGCTGATCCGAGAGATAACAACAATACGGATTAAACGCATAAGTAATTCGTGTACTCGAATCAATTTCAGTGAAAATATTTGTTTGAAAATGTAATGAATAATTTACAGTTCCGATATTTATACCAGAATAATTATTCTTGTTATTATAACTAGTTATTATTAATGACACTTAGACATTGCTCTCGTTTTCTCTTATTTCAATCGTACAATTCGCTAACGTACTCTACACGAAAAATAGAGCCGAGGAACGGTGAGCCCATTACGTTCCACAGTTTCTCGTTAGTTATCACTGAGTCGTCCCCAGTTATTCGCTTGGCTCGCGGGAAAAATGATTTCAGCTCGAAAATTCATTTTACCGCGTTCTTTCGACGAATAATCGCGCTGGGAACGGTACGCGCTGTTTCCACTAGCTCTCTCATTTGCGAGGTGATCAAGCGTAAAGTGATTCGTCGGTATTTTCATCGATTAAATAATTTATCGCTTCGTTTTAACGTTGCATTTGGTGTGAATATCCCCGATATTTGAAATATTTCTCCCATGGAATATAATTTCGTCGACTCTATTAAAAACATGACTACGTGTCATTTTTATCAAGTTGGACTTGGAGTATATCGTACTTTCCATATTTTGTAGCAATATTTCAATATTTCCGCGATAATATATTCAATATTCCGCGCAAATATATATATATATTTGAAACATTGATTTTATTTTTGGAAGGGGAAAGCTTGCAGTTTATTGCACTTTGAAAATTAATTTCCAAGAATCGATGAAGTTAATTATTTTAATCTATAAATTCCTGGCTCATAGAAACAACAAAACGTGGCAAAAAATATCGAAAGAACAATAGTTTTCGACAGAAAGATGTTCAGAGGAATCGGCGGACTGAGAAATAAGTAGATGGACCATGTTTATCTTTCTATTGTAAGTTTAGACCATGTTTCTTTTCTTTCCATACTGTCTTTGAATCAAGTTTACAAAAGAGGTTACGGTCAGGAAGAATGTTTTTCGAACAGGAATTGGTTCAAGAGAAGAACATTAAGCTGAAGTAAAGGACATTGGAGTAGCCAAAGTATTTTAACAAAAGCTCGATTTAAACATCGAAGTAGTTGTTGAAGTGCTGAAAAACTCGATTCCTTTCCAAGACTGACAATGATTATCGAAAGAGTACAAATTACACAAAACAAGAACGAGTTGATTCTCTCCAATTTTTATATTTCCTTTGAAACGAAATCTTCCCTTGAAATAAACAATTTTTTAAATTATCCTCTTACGCGTTTACTTTGACCAACAAATTGATTGTTCAATTAGGTAAAGTATGTCATTCAACTTTGATGCTTAGCCTGTTTTCCAGAATAGCAGGCGCGATCCTTTAATTGTTTTCGGTGGTGTATTATCGGCTTAAGGCTTGTCCGCTCTCTTGTCCGGATAATCGGCATTCTCTGTATTTCCGTCTACTCTAAAGCATCCTGTTGTTGGTAAAGCGTCTCCGAAAATTTACGCCAAAAGTCCACTTGTAGAGTTCTATGCTTTGATTTTGTAGTAAAATAAACACTTGCATAATTAAATTCTTGAAATAAATGTTCTTCATCACTAATTACCCGAATTAAATCGAGAAAAAAAGAACAGAAAATTTCTTGTAATTTTTAAGGAAAAAGTCATTTGACATTTCACACCCTCAATATTTTGTATATTGAATGAACAATTAGATTTTCAATATTTTATAGTCGAAAAAAGTTTCTGCATAGTGTTTGAAATTCATTTTATCTCGATCGTCCTTTACCGGCATTAGACTTTGTCATTAAAAGCGTTTTAACTCCTTACAGGAGTATAAATTACGTATTCCTCAGATAATTATTCAAACGATAATGAATTCTAATTTTACTGCAGTTGTATAATTATTCCTCTAGTCAATATCTTTATCCTCGAGAGCGATTCTGTAGCAGAAAAATAATGTCCAGCGAAATACGTTCAAAATCTATTAAAACGTATATTAGATTTTCGTATGCGTGATTTTGGAATAGAATTTTAGGTAGAAAAGATACCATTTTACCACTTTTCCATCAAATTTCATTCTCAAACACAGCGGAACGCGCTGGAATGAACATAATTGGTTCTAGAACTTTGTTTGATTTAACATACATTAATATCTATATGTAATAGGTATTTAGGGGTAATCAGTTCCAGGCCAACAGTCTAAAACAAAGTTACTATCCAATATGATTTGAACAGGAACAATACGAAGTGAGTAATATAAGCGTAAAAACAATATAAGATTAATTTATTTCACTTTTCAGAAGATGTTTATGATATTGTCTTTTGTTAACTTTGAGCTTTAAGTTGACATGTGATAAATAATACATAACGGTAAACTTAATTGTTAGATTTTGATTTTCTAAAATTGACCATTTCACAAGTAGCAATCTAATAGAATCGTTCGTTCTAGTACGTACAGCTCACTGAATTATTTTCGCATAATTTGTGTCTAAAATATTCGGACATATAGATGTCGAATGTTGAAAATTATTTTTTGTTAGTAATCGATGCTGTATTTTATTTCTACATTAGACGAATTTATCATATTTCTTGACTGTTTATTGTTGTTTTCTGCTAATTCTACGGTCCAGTTCATTCCACAGAGATGGGCGTACTTTTGTAAAAAATCCGTTATCTTAATTTGATAGCTTAAATTTGTAACCTATTTGAGTATTGTTGCTAATTTTAAATTTATTTTTCTTCGATTGATGTATGAATAAACTATCAGACAATAAATCAGCATATTTTTTTCTTAGTTACTTACGTATAATATTGTAAAAATCTGTGATATAAAGTATTGCGAATATTAGCGATATAAAATAATATAAATATCTGGTGATTTTTAATTTATCAAAAATAAAAAATTTGTTAATTAATTATGTAATATTGCCAGAGCATTACAAGATAAATGGAAAAAAATGCACATTTAATTTGTAAGATATATCACAAATTTAAGTTATCAAATTAAGAGAAGAGAAGGGGAGGTATCACCTTCCCTATGGAATGAGCTGGATCATAGAATTAACAAAAACAACGATAAATATTACATTCTAAATTTTTAAATTGTAAACAACTAATTCCTTTTCAACACATTAAACTGCTTAGAACTTGTAATTGAACAAAAACGGCACCGGACATAACATTAAACCTTTATAATAAATTGCCATTTTTAGTTTTTTTGACGTTAACTTATAAAATTCCCGAATATTTCTGAAACATGAAAATTCAACCATTTTCAATATTTTTTTGAATATTTAAACGACGGTTTAACTTGAGTCAGATTTTTACATTCAGTCGTCTGTATACTGTACTTCAATATATTGCAAAACATTTTTCCTGTTTTATCTCCATTTATTTTAGACATCGAACATAGAAGTTAAAATTATGCTAGTGTTCGAATATTTCCGGGATCGACTATAAATGCAATCGATCTTCCTATGACGCGATTAATTCGTTCCGCATTACATCGAAACCGTGTTAATCAAGACAATTGTGTCATTCGTGTTATATGAGAGTTGTCCAAATTTATTAAATCGTGCTACATGGAAATCGTGTTACAAGAATATGGTATTGTCGCAATTTTTGCACCGTGTTACATCGAAACCGTATTACAAGAGGATTGAATGTAAGTCTGAAACGATAACTTATAATCATCAATGAAACCTCCATTGACCTGTAAAAAATCAAAAACCGATGCTTTATACCGCGGCGAACACATTTTCACGAACAGTCTGTGTATCCAGCATAAAAGGCAAGCGGGAGATCGGTGAAAAGCAGCCGAAAACAAGTTGAAATAAATCGAATAATCGACGGATCAGTCTGTGACGCGCGGATGCCACGAGAATCGAGCCGATTCCGTCGGAATAAAAGCGTCGCGAGCCTGTTAAAACGCAAATGTTGCCGGAGTGCGGTTTCGTGTTAGGGGTTGCGAAAGGACTTTCTGCTACGCCCGTTTCCCTCCGCCTCCTGCTGCTCTTCCGCTCGGTGTTCGCACGCGTTCTTATTGGCTTCTGTGGAAAACGTCGATGGCTGCAATTTTCCTAAAAACACGGCAAAATTAGCCGACTTTGCGAACAGTTTGGATTTTTGGATAATCAACGTCGTTTTTTCTTATGTCATTGACTTTTATACCGAGGTGCGTTGTTTTGCGCTGTTTATAGCTTTTCTGATGATTTTGATAGGCGTGGTTAGTAATTGCTAGGCTGCGGATTTTAATGTAAATTTATATTTCAATTCTCTATAAATGTCTAGTAATCACTAATAACAAATACACTTAGATTCGATGAATCAGAAAAAATCTGCCCTCAAAGTACGATACAAATTCGTTATTTCCAAATGTATTATTTTCCTATTAAAATCAATATTACGTAGCTTGTCAATTGGCAAAGAAAATGTAATTTCCAGTAGGGATTCGTAAATTCCCTTCGACTATTTTCCACGTTTTATGTTCGTACTCGGATCTTCATTGGCTCTCATGAAAATCACGATGGGGTCAAAGGGTTTGCGACCCCCTTTTCAACGTTTCTTCTTCTCTTCGTCTGCGTGATCGGTGCAGCAAGTTTTCGACGAGACACATTTAGGATAGAAGACCGGATCTCTTGTTACGTGATGGCTCGTGTTTCCCGTTACGCTGGCCGCGTGTAGATTGCTGTGCATCTGTCGCGTTCCCAGCGGTACGAAAATACGAAGAGGCGAGCTTCCAATTAAAAGGAAGTAAAGATGGAAATTTCCAGTCCTGTCCCGAATTCTCTCGTTTCTCGCGTACATGTACACGTGTGTATGTTTATACGCTTCGCACACATTTAAATGTATTTTATCTTGTTAAACAGAAAAGACTACTTAAATGATTATCCAATTTTATAATAATTTGAACGTCTGGTAACAGAAATAAAAATTCTACGTTAAAGACATTGAAAAAGATGAAGACGATACATATCTACATAAATATTTATTGTTGCCAAAAATAAGGTTCTAACATCATCCGTATGGAATCTCACTGTAAGCAGAGAAAATTGACCGACCACGAGACGGGAAGCTTATTGCAGCTTATAGCCACGCAATCCTTTCCCATAGGATGTTGATCTCGAGGTTTCAGGGCCACTTTTCCGTTCTCCTTTCCTTCTGCCTGTTACGCGGAAACGTGTGAATTGGTTGCGCCCCGCATTTGCATGCGAGCCCATTGAATTTTATGAATATTGTTGCCGAGCGCCGCTTTACAATTCCCGTCATGCACCGTGCGGATAGTTTGGAACGTTGCTCGCTTCCAAGACGCGAATTTGCAAACGATCCTATCCCACCATTCGCCTCCTCTTTTGCGAAAGAACATTTTATTTCTGTGGATCCAGAAAATTCGTGGCTGTTCTAGGGCCATAGTGGAATACTCGCCACGTAGTTTCCTTTTGTGTAATTCTAGACGAAATTGAGTGATAGCTAAAAAAGAAAAAAAAAAGGGAGGGGAAGAAAAGAATGATAGAACAGACGAAATCACTTAGACCTTACTGTTTAGATTCTACTTTCCAGATTGAATTTTTGGATTTTTTTTTTTGTAATATTTCTCAAACCAGTGTCATTTCCCTTTTATTTGAAGCAAACTTGTTGGAGATTCTTATCTAATTTGTCTGAAGTTTTTTAATAAAGTTTATTCGTTTTCAAATTCATTTCGAAGCATATAAGAAAATACTAAAATAAGAAGAATTTAAGATATATTTTTCATAAAATGATTCGCGTTAACTAGGTTTGTCTTAAAGGGAACTCTTTCGTTTCTTTCGAAGTCTCGAAACGATGTTATTAAAATTAATTGTGTTGCGATAAAACTACTGGCTACATTCAAACACACGATCTCTCTGCACGAAAATAAAATTAATCAGGAGCTTTGTTTCCTCTAACCTTCGTGCTTTTTTTTTCGTAGATTTCTCGCGACACAAGCGGCTAATTGACGGGCGTTATGTAAATTTAAAGCGCCTTTAACGCTTAGATAATCGAATCACGTTTACTTTCTCCTTTTTCTCTTTTTTCTCTTTTTTGTTTTTGGGTTAATCGGTGGATAAAGTATGCATATTGTATATACGGTGAAGGAGTTTGTATATTTTCGAAAGGATCTTTGTAGCCACCTTCCGGGTAATTGTGGACTCAGTACACGCAAAAAGTTAATTAACTCTTAGAATTATTCGCCGTTCCGTTTTCGTTAAGGGAAATACCGTCAACGAGAAGCTAATAGCTGCTGAGCTCCTATATTTAACGCTTGAAGGTGTTTAGATTAGATTTTGCTAATTTTCAGTGATATCGGCTTCGCCATTACATAACGCGCAGCATTATTATCTTAATTATTATTTATAATCATAATTTAACTATAATTATATCGTACCACGATAATTAAAGGAGAAATTTCCTTAATTATTCCATCGTAAAATAAAAAACACGAGAAACATCAATTTAAGAGATCCATACTCTACAAACGCCATGAAATTTCGCTTCATCTCCAATCCATAATCTTCAATTTACAACGAGCGACACTGATTAGCAGGAACGTAATAATGCTGCTTGATAACGAGAAAGGAACTTTCATGTTCCTGAAATGAGAAAGCGTCGCGAGTCAGAAAATTACGCCGAAAAGTCGCGAAATTTTCAACCTTATCAATAAACCGAATACTAAATGTAGTCTCATGGTATATCGCGTTCCTCACGGTAATTCGATAGAGCTTTCCCAGCGGGAGCTCGTCCTGGACAGTTATTTGACGTGGGAAAAATGACGAGACTTCCTGCTTCATTTTTTATTCTAATTATGCGATTGATCCATCGTATATTAGAGCATTTGGCTTAAGAAGCTGATCAAAATTCAAATTTTCAAATTTCGTAAAGTGACATTAAAATCAAAAGAATCATGAAAAATGTGACTGCTTATCGCGTTCTTCTTCTCCTGTAATCTTCAAATATGATCAAATTGGGTCAAGTACTTCACCGTGCAGCGTTCACCTATTCGCATCAGCTTCGTAATCGTGTTGTAAAAATCTAAAATCTTTATTTTTTCTTGTTTCATAAAGAAGGAAAGAAATCACGTTTTCTCTTTCGTGGGTGTAATTTGTCGAATCGGCCGTTAAACATTGACCCTGTTAATTCTTCAAATATTTTTTTCCCGTCTGACGCGCACAACACCGTGAACGCGACGCCGTTTATTTCAGAGGCGACGTTATGTTTCTTCCACGGAAGAAAAGCTCGTCGCGTTATAAAGGATGAAAAGTTTCGTAGCCGTCGAGTCCATGTGTATTCGTGCACTGACACAAAGACGTCGGGAAGAACGGAAAAAAGAATAAATATATTACCGCGTCTGTAGCGTATACACGCATCTTTCTCAGGTTTGTTTCGTAACACGCGCTTCACGCGGTCGCGTTAAACGACGACGTTGTAATGGCGGTGGTTCGAACACGAAATGGCGAGGATGAGGATTGTGCCACTGGAGTATTTTTATTTGAAATTGAAATGCGAACCGTTTCGTTTGCAAAGTTGGTATTAAAATCGAATTATTTACTAATTATTTTCGAATTATTTATTAATTGCGATTCAAATGGAAACAATAATGCATTTTAAATAGCGAAATTATTTTACCGATGCTTCTGGAAAGTGGCACAGATTAACTGAAAAAGATGGTAACAAGTGCTAATGCATTCATCGATCCTGAATGCAATATGCAAAACTCAATTATACTGGCTGAAATATATGCCCAATATAGGTACTAGTCTCGTATCTAGAATGTCTACTATTAGAACCACGAGCCACGAGAACAATTGCGCGTCGTAGTATGCATTCAGACATCCCGTAGCATCCATCAAGTATTCAGGAACGTTGTATACGTCCGGTATTGTTAGATATTTAATGTATTTTCAGGAATTCTCTGAAATTGCAATCTTTGTTAAAACAATGTAATTAAATATTCTTTACAAAAAGGCAAAGCTATTATGGCAACATCGCTGAAAACAATTTGAAAATTTGAAAATTTGGAAATTTGAAAATTTGAGAATACTTCACGTGTTATTAAACCATGAGATATATCAAATTTACTACAGTGTACAACTATTGAGCGTCAACGTTACACCTATGTGTTTCACTGCAAAGCAAATATAACACTGTTGCACACTGAATAAGAGTTAACATGTAAGAGTAAGGGTGTAGCAGTTTTGAAGTTGCCGCTATATTAATAGTGTGTGGATGACATCCGTATAGCCTGAAGAGATGAAGTATTATTCCAATGTCCTCCAACATATTTCTGCTGTTGGCATTAGTTCCCTCTAACGTGGTTTCACCGTTTCTGTAGAATTTCTTCAAATATTTTTCCGTCATATTTTCTCCGAATACTTTCTCTTCTAATATTTTTCTTGTAATATTTTTATATTCACTATTTCATGTTGATCTTGAAACCGCCGATGAAGTACCATTGCGTAAAATAATGTCCAATCACGAAATATTATCTTTTTCTTCTATTATTACAAAATTTGGAAAAAAATCTGTAGAATTTCTATCTGATTTTTTCGACCTTTTCTTGTCTTTTCATTTCACCGTTGAAACGAATGAAAAAATTTAGAGTAACGTTCGATTGGAAAAGAAACGAGAGGAATTTTTATGCTTAACTTGGAATTTGCATCAGAAAGAGTGATCAAATTCAATTTGAATCGCGCGGGAAACTTGTTGCGGATCGAAATGGTTTTCTGGCACGTGCGTGAGCGTTTAATAATGCTTTGAGTTTTATTGTTGGGAGTTTATGGTTTAACTAAAATCGACCGCGGCGTTTTCCTCCTGTTCGCGCTGCCTCGAATTAGAACACGCGCCGTATTCTGCGACGAAACTACCCGTCTAGAATGTTTCCACCACTTCGTGCCTTTTAACGTGGTTCTCATAAAATACGAGTGTATTTCAAAGGGGTTGTAACGATATCGAACTCTGTAGAGCTGCCGTTTACTATTTTCACTGCAATTTTGCGTCGTGATTCCTTATTTACTTTTCCTTGAGAATAAAAATGTTCTGTTATTACAAAAACGATATAGGATGAATTAATGACATTATTTTATTGTCATTTTTTAAATATAAGTGTTAATGTGTGTTGTTTTAACTAAACATGAGTAATTATTAGTGACGATGATATCGTTAATCATCGATTATTACACTGTAGATAATTGTACTACTTGGTACGTACTATTATTAGGGTTAATAGGATTTATCAATAAAGTAGAATTACACTTTGATTAGCATTTTTAGCAACGTTGATTAGTATTTTCCCGACTGAAAAGAATGCCAGTACGTAAGATTTTAATAATATATTAATTTAATTTCTTGAGAGACTCGTGTCGAAATCTAGGTCAAGTCCCCTTGTCATTCTTCAACTTCGACGTGAAACTTGCAATAATTAAAAGTTCAATATTTAATACCAGTTGAAAAAACGAGGAAAATTCTTCTTAAGGATTTGATTAATCCAAGAGTTCGTCGTGACACGAGATATAACTTTTGTAACTTCGTTCTGAAACAAGTAGGTGAAGAGCAGAGAGAAAAAGCGGATATAAGGAAGAATTGATTCTCGGTTTTAAGCTGAAGACGTAGTTTTCAAGCTCCTAAATCTCGTGGAACTTATCATCAGAAATACGATATTCGATACTATTTTAAAAGAGAACAGAAAAAATGTAATAGCTAGAAAAGATTACCCGAATAAGTTTTCATTCGTTATAATATGTTTAATTTATTTAGAATTTTTAATTTAGAATTGAAGTAAAATACGTACCTGAAAATAATATACGTAAGCCTTCTGTACTTCAAAGAGATATTCATAACCGTGACACATAATCCTAATAGTTTCGTCGTGAAGGAAAAGGAAAAAGTTGCAAATTAGAGAAGATTAGCAAGTAAAGTAAAAATTTAAACCTTCATCCTCTTGATGTCATACTTGTCTCGTGAAAAAAATTGATGCTAAATATTAAAACGAAAATTCTGATAAATTAAGGAAATTTTTATCCACCATAATCTCTACAATTTTTATGATGCGAGTGAAAAAGAGGATCGCTAAAATACAGTCCTCTAACTCGCAAATAAGAAAATTATTCCTCTTCCGATATGGTATTATTTACCATATCACGCGAAATAAATTTAGAAAAATTTTTACCATCTACAGTGCAATCTCTGCAATCTGTATTACGAAACGAAGAATGGATAGAAAAACTGGAAACATCAGTGGAAACATTTATCTTTTTTGGAATATGAAAGACACAAAGAACGCTCAAAAAGAGATTCCAACTAAATTAAAGAAGATACTCTCAATAAAATCCCAGCGAGCTTCATTACAAATATAAAATAGCAGATTCGTTTACGTTCAGTATCGTACGTTAAGTATCATGTTTCTTTATGAGGTAGTTCATGACAAGTTTCGCGTTTGTATCTTGTTGAAGTAATTACTTCGAGAAAAACTCTACATCTTTACTTTTGTATATCCGTGACCTGGAGACCGCTATTATGAAGAGAATAGAATTTAGTGGAACCAAAAAGTTCGAAATAAGGAGAAGTCCATATTATTGTGCCCTTGAATATAAATTTTGTTTTGGATTACAAGGTCTAGAAACAAAAAAGCTATAAGTGGATTTCTATTGTTTCTTATAGCATTCAGCTAGAGCTACAAGGTTAATTTTTTGGTAATGTCCTTTGCTATAAATATCTGAACGTGATCCTTATTATTGCTTCTTCTATTGTATTGTAACGCTGTAAGAGTGAGGATCTGGATCAGCATACACTATGCCTGAACTTATACTTTTACTCGCTCTTCTATCAGTCAACCTCAACATTTCTCTATACTGTAATTTATAGTACTTTCGATCTCTTATTTCGAGTATAGAAAAAGTAAATTTCCTTCGTTTCATCAACGTTGGAGGAATCGCATAACCGAACATTACGCATAATCGGAAACTTATTCTGCTTTGAAAACATGAAAAGAAGGAGATGAAACGGCAGACACGGTGAATAGACAAGTATGTAATCCGTGAATCGTTCCTTTCGCGGATTAATGAAGGATCGTGTCGCGGACGGGGTGTGGAACAATGAGATCGGTGCGAGATTATAAAAGTCAGGATGAAAAATCGCGAGTATCTTCTGCTCGAGCGAATTAAACAAGAGGACGGGAACGACATAATCTAAGATAAATCCGTGGCCTCGGGATTATATAGCTGTGGCATGGATGCATTCTCGCTGGAGACAGGCCTCGGTAGAATTAAATTTCGTGTTCGTTGTCAGTGGCGTGTCTTGCTTTTCTACTCGTCGACCGGTCCATTCTTCCTTCGATGTTTTCTACCCTCTTCACCGTGGTCTTCCACATCTTGTTCTATCCCGCAATTAAGGAAACTCCGTGTTCCCGGTTGCCGTGATATTTCGTATTTAACGCACGAAGGTACAGTGTCGTGGAAAAATGTTAGACCAAAGAGAAATATTTCATATTTTTGAATGAATGCAAGGATGCTCGATGTTACTTCATTTCTATTGTTATCCATTTCTTAACTCTTTAATATTTATATCTTAGATTCTAATGTAGTACGCGAAATTCTGTTTATTTCTATTTTTATTATTTCTATATTATTCAATACAAAAAGTTTTTGAAATACAGTTACAGTTACAGTTGAAATACAATAAAATGTTATATTGTTATTACATTTTCTCAATATAATTATAATATAATATATAATAACGAGATCACTATGCTGGATAATCTAAGAAAATTTTGTAAGGTATTGTACCTATTGTATATGTGCTGTCGGTAAGCGGCGCAATGTTTCGAAGAAATTCTAAATGGCGAAGAGGCATGGTCCAGGTTCAGAGTAGAGGAAATTATTATGTAGAAGATGTAAAGAGGATTTGTTGTTGGTGTTTACGCGGAAATGAAAACAAAGTTGTTCAAAGGGTTGGATGGTGGATATTATGGGATGCTGAGTACTGGAATGTTACAAAATAATAGAACGAGGAAGAATGTATTATTCAAATTGATTTTGAAATACATTTATTAGATACGGTTTGAATCGGATTTCGTATTAGTTGCGTATTGATAAATTCATACTTAATAAGCTATTTCAAAAATCAAGTAATTTTGAGAAAAAATTACTTAATTTTATTATCAATACATTTAATGGTAAAATATCGAACGATTGGTTATTTTTAAACATTTCTTTCCCTTCTATCGTGAAACAAAATTTCTCTAAATTTATACTGGAAGAGCATGAAAGAATATCGATCTTGTCAAAAATTATTCGTATCGATATTTTACGTTGCTCAGGACTGAATAAAAAATTTCTTTTGAAAGCCGACAATATTCCAGCGGCGTACGCTAAAGTAAGGGAGAATGAAGGCGAGAAGGCGCAAAAGGTTCGGTTCAAGGGTATATATGCGGTAATCAATTTCTCCAGCAATCTTTTCACTTAAGGGGCGGGAAAAAATCTGGATCGATATTTAATTAAGCGTCATAATGTAATCTTCTGATTAATTTTTTCATCTTGTAAAAACGATATGTATATATAGTGGATAAACTTCACTACGTATTCCTTTGAAACAACAAAAAGGGAAAAGAGGAAACAAAGAAAGAAGGGAGAAGAAGAGAGAAAAAAGTAAAAAGAATACAGGTTCATATTTTCTTTCGTGTCATGGCTCGACCGGGAGATAAATCCCACGAGAACAAGAGAATTTAGGATATTTAGGCTATGCCAGGTTGCCTAAGATTAAATTTCGCGTGCTATTGATTGCGCCACAACCTCTCGTGGCCGAATCGTGGAATTTCTGAAACGAATAAAACTGTGTCTGGATGAGATAACCGTATGTAGATTCGATTGCTGCGAATTCCGGTGACGTTTTGCCCGGTTAGGACATTGTTTCACTGGCTTCCGTATGAATGAATTATATGCGTGACGTGTGAAACGAATTTAAAGCAAGGGGTAGATGGAGAATAAAAAGCGATTCATTTGAAACCACGATGTATGTTCTCGTGCGGTATTTATTTTTCAGTGCTAAAATTTGGTTTGCAGGTAGAAATTATTTTGAACGTTAACTGTGATTATGCTATGGCGACAAATGATTTCAATGGAATTATGATAGATATTTATCTTTTTAATATTAATTTTAATATCCAGAGGTGACATAAAATTTAATTTGAATGTTAATTAAGTTATGGGAACAAATGATTTTAACGGAGTTACGATATCTGGTTTTGCAAAAAATTGTTATTTTATTAAAATTATTAATGAAATACTTATCTTTTTTTTATGATCTGAATTACGATGGAAGTTAACTTGACGTCAAAAATGTTTTCTGTGTCGAGATACATGTTGCATGCTGTCGAAAATTAATTGCAATGAAAGTTAACTATAGTGGCATTTTAATGAAATTTATGTATTATTCTCTTTAATGTTAGGATCATGATGGAATTTTTAATTTAATTTGAAAAATTTATCATTGTTACGTAAAATACTAAATGAGAAAAGTTATACGCAATTTTATCCGTATAAATGATATTTGCTTTTACGTAACAAATAATGTAATAAAAGATACGTAATAACTATTATTACTTGAATTTTCAATAGAATGGCTTTTTCGTTGTTTCTAATCGTAGATATTCACGGTATGATGTTTTACAAGAGTTTGTTATTTACATGTTCTTAAAACAATGAATATTCGTGCTAGAGGAACTGCAGTATTCTGTATTAAATATTCAAAAAGCAATGGGATAGCTGACACAGTCAGACAGGGGTTGATTCTTCGTATAAAAATAAATTCGAAACGTAAAATAAAGTATTCTGCTTTATGCAGCGCTCTACTTTCGAGGAAATTGCATTTTAAAATTTATAAAATATACATTTATTCCATCATTTTTTAGCATAATTTAATTTCTACTTTGTTTAATTCAAAAATGTTTCGATTACATAAATTCATTGGAATACGAATGAAATGTTAAATATTTATATAAGTATTATTATTATTTATATAAATATTTAATATTATTACAAATCGTTTATTGTCGTTACTGTATTTTTAATGATAGTAGTTAGAAGAATAAAGTCACATTGAAAAAATAACTTTTTCTTCATTAATAATAATTCTAAAAAAGCAAGAAAAGATATTAATTGAGTTTAGGTTTCAGGACAAACTTTACACACAAATTACTGAATTTTCATAAAGGGATTCCTCATCGTTTTACCGAGAGGGATGATTTCCACGGTAGTATACATAGACACCTAGACATGGATTATGTAAAAGTGTACGAAGCGGGAAAGTCTCTTAGCAGTCAGTATCCTTGGAATTAAATTCTGGACGGACGGTTCGTTAAAGAAAAACGTGCTTCGTTTCATCGTCGTTTCTTTGCATCGTTAGCACACTTACACGTAGCTAGATTGGTTTCTTATAAAGCGTTTTTCATCGTTTCCGTCGCAGTCGACATCCCTAGAACTTCGACGTTCTCGCATATTCGGTTGCCTCGTATAATTAGCTTGTGAATATTCAACAATCTTTTCATACCGTGTTTCGTATCGGTGCTCGCTTTATTCACTCCATTTTTAAACATTTTAATAATAGCCGAGGGATGCAAATAACATAATTTCTTTTATTATTGTAGATATTGTAATATTAGATACAGTTATTATTCCACGGGAATAGGTTTATTAGAAAGGTATAAAATGCTAAAAGAATAATTGCGAAAATAAACGTTGCTGTTTCAAAGACGCGCAATTAAGATCTCTTTTGATGAAGCTGCTGTAACTTTCTGTAAAGTTTCGTCTTGCTCGATATTAACGCGCAATCAAACTCAAAATTAACTCTCTCGTGCCAAGATTATTTTCCACTGTCAAGAGTCACGCATTATGCGCTGCGCCTTTTCAAGAGAGAAAAATTTTAATTGCCAGGTAATCAACCCCTCGAATGCAACGATAATCGAAAAGGAACGTTGGAGCAAACAGCAAAGAGCCATGGCAAGTTTTCAAAGTTCGAAACGTTGCGTCGATGGAAGTTGAACTCTCAAGGAATGTACTTTTAATTAAAGGCAACGCAGCGGCGGCAACTCGTGCCTGTGTAATATCTCTGCAAATAAACAGTCGTATCTCTACGTCCTAGAGTCTTATCGCGACTGATTGAAATGCGTTCCACTTGATTTGTACAGTTAGTGGAATCCATGCGATGAGATCGTAAATTATCTCCTTGAGAAATGTTGGCATGTATGCTTTAGCTTACATCGATTTCTGTAATGATTTCTGTATTTGTTAAACTTCGTGTGATGCGAAAATCTGTACAATAAAACGAACAACTGAGTTGGCCCCTGAATTATCTTACGAGATAAAAAAAGAAATAGATTTTTTTGAGATATATTAGGGCGAGGGAAAATATCTCAAACGATTTACTACTTCGATGAATCTTTTCCTAGTGTACCGTTACTCTTGATTCGTTCGGTTGAATGTATGGAACATTGTGAAGGACTCTAAATAAAGTAATTCTACTTTTAACTTTCCAAGATTCTCGATACTTCCCTTTGATTCTGGTCTTGGTCTTTCGATACACTGGCGAAGGCGCTTCTGTAGGACTGATTGTACAGGTAGTTAATTTCCTTTGTATCGAGCAGCCTGTAATTAGTATAGATTCGTTATCTTGTCGTTTGATAATGAAATTTTCGCGGGATCGGTCGAGGTTACTCAGAACATGCAATTGAGTTAATACAGATGTTTCCGTGTCTATTGCGCTGATTGGTAGTAAAAAAGTCGGTAGTCGAATAAGTTAATTAAAAATGATTATCTACATCGTTCCAAATAATTTTTATAACTTTTAGAAAACTTCGCGCCAAATAATTTGGAAGAGCAAAAATTTAAGTAACCAAATGATTTGTATCGCCTATTAAAAACATCGATACCTCAATAATTATAAAATATAATATTAAGAAAACATCCGAGTAATTTTTAAATACTACTTTAACTTAAACTTTAAATTCCTTTGTCCTTTTTCTTCCTTCCCAGGCAACGTAAATTCACCATATTTCTATAGCTTAATCAAGCAAAAGGGCAATTAAATCGGGTATGACAAGGCTGAATAGTGATTCAACGAGGCGATCATATTAGATGATAAGATAAGTGGTCATAGTGTCCGGTTAAGCGGCTCGTTTCTTATTAAACGCCTTAACTTTAATCTCGTTCAATTATCGCACGATTAGACTGCGTTGCTTCACCTGACCTATATCCTCGACGTTGTGTCAGCTTATCCTAAAATTGTTTCCTCGAACACGCACTGGAAAGTTAATTCGACTAGGGTGGCTGATTTAATTAACGACGCGCACGTTCACAAAGATGACGAGCTCAAAGTTGCTCGATTAACAATTTCTTCCCTCGACGTTATTTTTCAATTAATTTAAAGTAAAGCGTGTATAAATACATATATTATATAATAATATGTAATTATAACTCATATAATATATAACATGTATTTTTAAACATTTAAATTTCCAATAAACGCACAATTTTTCTATTTGAATATTCATATTTATTATCAGTTATGAATTTGAAGATTGGATAGCTTTTTCTATTAAATTAAGCGAACTATCTCTCGACTAGGAAAGGGATGTTAAATTATCACGCAGAAATGAGTTAATTAATTTTAAAATAATATTTCTTCTAGTGATGTGTGGCGAAAGGGCGGACTAAATTATTACATAATTCATTTTTAGTAGAAATGTAATCATAAAATCAAAATTAAAATTAATTAAAAAGATGGGTAATTTACTCCCGTGTTAACAAAGGTGTTATTTTCGCTGTGAAAAGTTCTGTTCGTTAATAAATTAAACAGCAGGTATTTTCATAAATAATTTTTACTAATAAAGATAATGTACGCAGAAAAGAAGGTTTTTCAAAAATTATCACAGAATCTGATGTAGAAATATATTAAATTTTGATATTTGAAAAAGAAAATACAACTATAAAAAAAAGTAAACTGGAATAATTTACTTGAAAAGAATATTTCAGAGAAAAAGAATCGACGTGTAATTAAAATTAACTTTTCAAAGTTACTGCAACGAAACGATTTTAACAATAAATCCGTGCAACTGTACTTCACGTTGTGGAAGTTAATTTTGAAAGCAAAATGACGCGGCGCGGTGAATGCGAAGGAAAAGTTGTTCTCTTGTTCATGAAAAATACAGCGACCACTCGAAAGTATAGGCTTGGCTGAAGAACTCAGCAAAGAGAGGAGCAAACTTTTTAGGATACTAAATGTCCAGCTGAGTCCTTCAAGGACCCTATCGATCGAACTTTCTCACGTTTCTAGAACCGAGTTTTCGAGGATCTCTCTAGTGGGGAAGTTGAAGTATCTGTAGAGTAGAGCTCTGTAGAAAGTGATGGAAGGACATACGCCATGGATTTGATTATTTTTTACGTTGTTTTTAAACTTTCGTATCCTTTGTCTTCGAACAATCGAAATACTTTCATTGGCAATAAATTAGTTTAAAACATCGTTTAAAAGCAAATATTTTTTTACTTTTTACTAATTGCATTAATAAAGCCTTTTATACAACGATGAGGAAATTGTTAATAAACCATATGAAATTTTAGAGGCAAATTTCATAAATTATATAAATCTGTAATCTACAATTTATAAATGTAAGAAAGCCAAGATTATTAACGTAGAGAGCTATTTTTATCGTAGATAAAATATAAAATAAACATAATTGGAGTTATTATTATTAATTAACTCTCTCGTCTCGTTAGCATCAGTTGAATTTATTATCAGTATCCGTTTCCGATTTGTCATACAATCGGCTCATTTTGCGGAATAACTTCACTCGTAGTTGTAGAAACGGCGTATTGAAGGTTTAACCGATTCGGTTAACTTCACTAACCGGTTAACCGAATCGGTCTATTGATTGTTTCGGTCGGTTAAATAGCCGAACTATAGGCAATAACAACTGACCGACTAAGGTTAACCAATTTCAGCAATTTCGAATGGACGATGTGAAATTTGCGATCGATTCTCCTTCCGAGTATCAATGATTGTAACTTCGATGTTGTACAATGTAAACGCGCTTGTTGATGCAAATGAAATTTTGATGTTTCAATGTAAATTGCATACATGTTATTTTCGTTTCGTTTTTTTCCCGATATATTCACGATTAAATGAGAGAAACTTCGACAGAGTTAATAATTAAAATTTTTGCAGGTAAATAATTGTAAAATATCCAAAAGATCGTGTTTCAAACAAGTTTCACAAATTTAAAAAAAATATTTGAATCTAAAGTACAATAAAATAAAATTTATTTTCCAAATTTAAATATATCCACAGATAAGTATCAGAATGGCGAAACATCGGAAACAAGACGTATTAGTTTTAGTTTTAATAACTTTCCATATATTCCTCTAGAATCCCATTTAATAATATAATCGTTATCGCAACAACTCAATATTCCATAATACCAGCGTCGCAATTTTATAGTTAGTTATAATTTAAATCATACACAGTTACGTTTCTCTCTGAAACCGGTGAAAACTTTTCGAATTTTTCGATTTTATAAATAACGATTCAGCAAATGATTTCCCTTTTTTCATTTTCGATTAAACAAATAACCACTGGAGAACTAACGGTAACGAGATTTGTTAATGGCTGATAACGAATGTAATTGGTCGCGCGAAAAACAGGCATTCGCGGAGCTGCGGGTTGCGCGAATGGAAAACAATCGGCTATAAAAGTTCTCCGCGCGAGAATATCACGTCGAAAACATGCGATCCGATATCGTTGCATTAAATTTTCTGCGCAACAGTTAAATTTCGTCGAGTTTAATTGACTGCAAGCCTCTACGCGTTCGCACGTGTAAATGACGCGATGCATCGTGTGCTATCGAAGAGCAAAACGATTTTCCGCCATTGTTCCCATAAAATTCTTCTCTCTGCTCTTTTCATATTAATTTACTATCGGTTAGGACAATACGCAGAATACTGCATGTTTGACATCTACGTGCTTTAAAAAAAATGGGAAACAATTCCATTGCCCCACATTTCATTTTGCATTTTGGATTTTTATATATGTTATACAAGAATCGCTTGACACGTTTCAAAATGTCTAACTTGTTCAACCTTCTTTAAGCAAAAATACTTTGTTACGACCCTTTGATTATTTGTATTCTTTGTGCCCAGGTTTAATTTCTGGCTATTCTAGACTTTACGAAAATCTGCAAAACTTCTGGGATACTTATCATTTAGATAAATCATACAATCGTTTGCAAATTTTCTCGAAAATGAAGTTTCATTTTATATTTTCGATTCATTTTTACACATAGAATCAGCCTTTGCCGTCCGTATTGTAACTATTGGGATACCTTGTGTACTTTAATTAGATCTGTTGAAAAGTCACAGTATCCTGATCACAATTTCCCTCGTCCTTACCTACCTATTCACGGATAAAGGATAAAAAAATATTCTTTAATTACCAAGCAAACTTACCATGAGAAGCCGGCTCGGAGGGGGTTGTAAAAGAAGCTAGCCAGGGTGTTATTAAAATCCCTATGGTGGCAGGCTACATCGATAGAATTTCATTAACGAGTTTCAAAGACGGACACCGTCGAATGGTTTAATTCCAGTAGAAAGTTTCGAAGAGGGATCAGGAGAGTAAGTAAAGAGGCTCGAAGTTCCGCCGTATCGATGTGAATACAGATTAATATCCCGATGCAAATTTTACCACGTCTATGTTGTTATAAAGAATTCTTTGATGGAAAGAAACGGAGCGACTGGCGTCTGATTTCGCGCACGTGAAAGCATGAAACAAACAATAATAATGGAAATAAAGCACGATCCTGATGTTAATAACTTTGGAGATACTGTGGAGCAGAAAGAACGTGCGAACCTCGTGATATATCCAAGCACAGGGATGGAAAATGCGAGCAGGGCGAAAACAGTGGTACGCTACTTTAATTTTCATTATTATGAACGCATCTGGATGTATACTTGCTTTCGGTTACAGTGAAATGCGGGTGTTGGAAACAAGGAAAGATAGGGATGGGATAAAGAGCATTTTTTTACCGAGGGTGAAACTTTTGTTTATGTAACTTTGCTTGTGATACAAGCTTCGTTAATGCTCTATAATGGCGGGAAAAAGTAAGTTTAATTCTCGACTATAGATCATTTTGTCTCTGAGAGGAGACTGAACTTTATCTCGTTATCTATTGCATATTCTGCTTAAAATATAATAAGACAGTTCAGAAACTTCAGCATTTATGCATCTTCAGTTAAAAGGAAAGTTTATCGTATTTCTTCTTTACTCTACTAGATTTCAATCTTTTTATCGGAGAGAAAATAATAGTAGGCGTACAATACCTGGCGAACGTATTCTTACACTTTTGGAAACAGTATAACTCTTTTAAGATCGGGTTAAACGAGTTTTCGTGAGATGTTAGACATATTAGTTTATTAGATGACGTATAAAAAGTTCACGTTTTATAATTTTTTTATTTGGGCCTGTAATGAAAGTTGAAGCAACACATGTTGAAGATTTATATCAGTTATATGCGCGCTAAAAATTCCATTGAAATCGGTTAACGTTGTTATGGGCTATAAACGGTTAAATGCGATGAAAATTGTAGTTTTTCACGACTTTCGGCTTGAAATATAAAGGTTCTTACATCTGTCGACGCTTGTCGCTTGTTTTCGTATGAACCTATTTCGATAACAATTTTAGCATATACATGACTGGCATAAATATTCAAAATGTGTTCTTTAAATTCTCATTACAGGCCCAGACAAAAAAGTAGTAAAAAGTGAACTTTTTTCACGTCATCTAATAAACTAACGCTTCTTACGAAAACATAAGTCGTTATTAGGTACAATTTAAAAACAGTTATTCTGTTTTCAAAGGTGTACAAATACCCTCATCCGATACGGTGCATTTACTTCTTGAAAATGCTTGCATTATCGCAACGACCGCGCGTCACTAAATCAACCTGCATAGAGTAAAACCACGTATTTTTGTTAACAACTTGTTGTAACCAACTGCACAGCAAATCAAACAATCCTCTGGTCTATATTTCAAACAACATCAATGGTTGCTAGGAAAAAAAGACTAAAAATGTAAAAAACATTTGAAAAAATAAAAAAGGACGGCCGATAACCGAGAACGAGCAATTTCACAAAAATTCCCATTGATCCTACTCCGCAAACCGACGAAAAAAAAAGGGGAGGAGAACAAAAATATTTAAATTCGAGAGTTCTCGTGTATCGTTTCGTTTCTAATTTTTTCGCGAGAATTCAAGTCGCGTTTTGGAAACGATAAAACAAATCAAACCGTTCGCGGCACGACAACAATTCGGGACGCACGATACAAATATTAATCCGCAAAATTTGCTTCAATCTCGCCTCTGAATTATCGCCGATCGCAAAATAAAACAAATAGAAAACTACAAAAACAATACGGATAGAAAAAACAGAAAAATAGAAGCATAACGAGGCAGAAACAGTTTGGTGTGTTTCCGAAATTCCTCGTTTTTAAAAATATCACCTGAACGAGTTGTGCTTATCGAACGAGATTTCGGTATTGAATGCTCCTCTTGTAGTTTCGACACGTTGCTATAGGTTTCGAGGCTAGTGGTCGAAACCGGAAATCTTTGGGGATCAGATGGTTTCTGTCGCAAAAAAGCGGCAGAGGAAAGATGGAACTTGCGTTTGATTGGACAAAGAGTCGATCCACGGACAATCTGATCGATTGGTGTGTCTGTAGTTCTCCGAGAGGGGTTTCGCTTCCAGTGATTGTAAGCTATCCTTACATTCTGATCATCTTGATGGAGCTTGGATTTGGTGAAAAGATGATGAAAAGTAATATGAAAGTAGGAAGCTAAATAATGAAGTAGATTTTACTAACTTTCCACTCACAAGGATTTTCGTTATGAGTACTTTGTTTTAATTTGTCTTATGCATTTTATATGATAATAACTATGAATAACGTTTTTCGTGATCAATTTAAAATACAAAATAAGATTAAATGCTCCACAACCAAATTTCCAGTCGAAACTAAAGTTCTCACGGATCCTTTTTACTTAATTTTTATTTTGATGTAACGTCTGAAGCTTAACCCTGACTTGTTTGTTACATTCTATATGATAAAAAATTGCAAGATTCAAAATGCAAATTAAAATCAACTATCCTAAATTCAAGAAACGAAATTAAATATTCGAAAAGTGAATATCAAATTAAATAGGACGCAAGAATAGCAGTCGAGAGCGTCGCTGACCGGACTAAACGATACCCAGTGTCATGGAATAACCAAGGCGGCGAGTTTTCAATATCGAATGGTAGCGGGCAATTTCTAAAAGGGATTTCCCCGTCTTTCAAACGTTGCCCTCGAACGTGAGACACGGAAATTCATCCGCGCGAGAAACAACGCCTCGTTTTGCTCGAAATTGTTCCGCTTTCGAAGCTACGTCTTCAGCCGCGATTCGCTTGAAATGAAGCGGAGCAGCAATTTTTCACGGGGCCATTATTTTTAATAAACTACGCGGAAGCTACTCCTGGTACAATCTATCGATTGTGCTTTATTTCCATCGGGCGAGACGAGCAGGGTTCCAGCATAGTTCGTACTTCGTTTAAAATTACGAGATAGATAGGAACGTAGAAAAATATGATTGTATTTTCGCGTTGTTTCAATTTTTTCATTTTTTTTTTTTTTTGTATTCTGCGTTAGCGAAATGTTTTATTATTCAACTTATTAACCAAAGTAGATTAGGGGAAAATACCGGGGCGAAATATCGACAGAAAATAATGGCGCACTCAAAACATGAAGGTTAAAAGCTTAGTCCAGATCATGAATTTATATCGTTTCATCAGATTCAAGAATAGCGATCTTTATGCTATTTGAGCATGTTCGAAGTGTCCTTACTGATAAGGATATAAAGCGGATTGCAAATTGAAGCGGCTAAAAGGTTGAAGTGGACTCGAGATACCAGCGATCTTTCGGGTAGAAGAAGCGAGGGTTATATTTGTATAGAAAGTTTACGAGTGAACGATTGTTTCAAGTAGATAATCAATTTTAATCTGGGGAAAAGCTTAGGGTATTGGTTGTTATATTATTCAACGATAATAGTTCCTTTCTAATAATTGGAAAAAAGAGAAGAAAGTGGGAATTGAAACCTATCTAGTAGCAGTTCTAGCATTAAAATAAAAGTCTTAGATTCAAAAACCACTGCATTAAGATCCTTAACTACTTTAATGAACCTTCTCTCCCCATTCAAATTGCTGATAGCGCGGCATCGTCCATTCCATTTGCTGAGACTATCTAAAAAATTCCACCTCGGCACGAACATCTTGCTCGAGAAGAACAAACGTGCTAGATGAAAGATCAGACGTCTGGCGATCGAGCAAAGTGGCAGAAGTGAGGTAATTTGATAGATTGCTACGATCTCCGACTGGTAGTCTAGATTTCTTCTTTGTTCCTCGAGCCAGGAGGGAATAAGATGCATTCATTGCTTTCGATTCGCGAAAGGGAGAACGGGTTGGGTAAGTACAGCGAATCATTAGGCGATTCTACGAAAGTTCTGTCAAGCGGTATTGTTATCTGCAGACTGTTAGTCGCGATTCATCGTTATCGCTTGATTCGCTTCAACAGACGGCGTGTTCCCGATAAATCTGAAACGGATGTCATATCGATCCCTGTCGGAACCAATCGTGATTTCACGAACTCTGATCGTCTTAACCTTTCGTGATTCTTGCGCCGTTATCGCGGTTTTCGCGTTAGTTACCATTCGGTTTAAACGCTAAGGATTGCCCGGGACAATGTTACGATCGGGAATAATAATCTAGAGAGTTCGATAGATTACTATTATTCCTTAACAGAATAAGTTTCTAATATATGTACATATACAGTATATGTATAATAGATCGCCGAAGTCTGTTACGATCCCTGACTTTTTACATTTCAATCTTGCATTCGTTAAAGCAAAAGGAAGGAAAAGATTTTTGATGTTATATACCCTGTAAAATATTATTTGGCCAAAAATTGCAAGAACGAAGTAGAGACGAACAATTTATAAAAATTCCGGTTGTCAGAAGCAATAAGGGAGAATAAAATAAGAAAGAAAATTGCTTACATAATTTTCTAGAGAAAACACGAATAACCAAACACAACTAAAACACAGGTGAACACAAACACAAATAGCATATCTGTTTTAAATGGTCGAAATCCTCCATTAGCGCGCATGATAGCGTCGAAGTCTTTGAAATCACTAGCAGTTATTAGAATCATTCTCATTCACAGCTGTCTCGCATGGAAGCAGATAAATACAGACGAGAATACATTCATCGTTGGTTTGACGTCGAATCGCGACGGGCCATTTATACGTATTTACGGTGCAATTCAGCAACTTAGTTAATTGGCTACGTAGATCGCGGCCTAGATGCGTTTGTGGCGATGACCCGATTCCCTTAGGAGCAATTAGACGCCGCTTGGATGTGACTGAAACCGCACAGAGGCTTCCACTACCGATCGATCGGCCAAGAGATAGGGAACGATCGATTTTGTTCGAACAATGGATCACCGACAGTCCCAGACGATGTAATTTGTCATGCCATAGTGGTTGCACGAAACCTATTCTTGAACTTTGGTAGGCCTCGAATTCTAACAGAAGATGTATAGAAGTTTAGCAATAGAAGTATTATTGCTACTTTATTTCTAATGATAAGAGATTTACGAGGTTTCTTTTATACTTGAATGTTGCAATTCGTTATACCTTTACACTGGATAGAATCTATTTGTAGATCTTCTATTCTAACCGTGGATGCACAACAAATTAGAAATAGAGGTATTTATTGCTGCTAGGTAATTTATAAGATAGAAAAATCTATAAAATTTCTCTTATCATTGAATATCACATTTTACCGTGTCTTCGTGACTGCACAAAATATATATTTCGCCTTTCGTACGCCTTATAGCGGTGGAAGTATAGAAATATAACAATAGAAGTATTGTAGCTAGATAATTTCTAGAGATAAAAGATTTACGAAATATCTTTTACATTTCAATGATGCCAATCCTTTGTCATATCTTCCGACTTGTAATCTATCTGCATTACAACATTCTTACGTTGTTGTCGCCAATTGTCACTTGAGTGTTCCACTCACCTAAGACCTCAGCGAGTATTCTCGTAACAACGTCTTCACTTTCCTCGATATTCGTCAGACGATACGCGTACCCAGAAATCCTAGATTCCTGAACTACGAACCAACAAATCCGGACATTGTCGAAAAGGAAGGGAAAATAGCTGGAAATTCGAAGGTGTCTTCGTCGGCAGGCAGCCAACATGCAAATCCTCTGCGTCGAGGTTCCCAGTTTATCCATATTAATGCTCCTAATTAAGCCGTAGATAGGTTCGTTCATACTTCACGCGCTTCTTAGTTCTTGCGGCGTTGATAAACTGGCACAAATAACGGTTCGCAAACGCTGGAATGGATTTGGGTAAAGTGCTCTTTCATGGAGCAGTATACTAAACGATAAATGATCGAAGCTTTCGTTTCGTACTTTAGTATTCGTTTCGTAGCTTGAAATTAAATTTAAAGAAATCTTAAAGCATCACATACACATGCGTGAGTAGTGAACGTTATCTAAACATAATCAGGCAAAGCGAAACTAATTATATTTAAAATGATGATCTTTAACTCCAACTACAAATTACAATTTTGCGACGAACGACAAATTCGTAACCGAAGAATAGTACTATTCTCTGTTTAAAAAAAACGTGATCTTCGTTAACACCGGAATATAGCAATTGTTCGATAGCGTCTCGCGTGCTTCCGATTTGTTCGCGCGGCTTCATTACGCCTCGTAATTGCTCCGCTAATTAATTACATCAACTTCGTAGCCCGTACAGAACTTCCGTCTGCCGAGTCGCATACGAACGCATCCGAACATCAATAGATAATACGTGTGTTTGCGTATTCGTTCGCGAATGGATCGGTGAGTAACACAAAGCGATTAATACCATTCATCACCATCAATCTTTTGGAATTCCGTACATGTAATTAATAATTGATTTCGTTGCATCGCATGAACTCGACATTTTCTAAAGCCGTTTATTGTCAATTTTTAGGTTACCTATTTTTTTAATTCTTTTAAATATGATGATACAATTTTTGTATCGCTTTTATTTTACAACTTCTACATAGTAAGAAACTATTCTACTCTAGATATTATAAATATAAGGACTTTTAAAAAGGCAGCAAACCTGTTGTTTTTTTAACGCCTTATAAATATCGGACTTGATATAAAATACGGGACTCAATCCTTTTGAGAGTATTAACAATACGATTCAAGGACAGGTATTATCCATACGTTCCAGCTTTTAGAAAAATTGCTGAGCTATTACAATTTTTCTGACATCACCGTGCCTCATTGGAGTTTAATTATGAATCGCCTATTTTTTTTCCAAAATTAAGCCAATTAAAAGAAATATCGTCACGAAAGAGTTAAACAACAGGTATCCTTAGAGCAGTAGCGTTTAAGACACTCCTCATAAAAGTAATAACGTTCAATATAGCTCTCTGAAAAAATGTTGACGAATTTACGTTATTAATATTTTTATATTAATATCGTTATTAATATTTGATTTAAACGCAAAGAAAGTGATATCATCAACGAAGCATGTTGCAGAATCGATCGCATATAGTTCACTCGCTTCTCCTTTTCTCTGTTTCAGTTTTTTTCCGTGTTTGGAAGAGCAAAAGGAAACGAATTGCGTCACTGATTCCTGGTAAGTTGCGTTTTTTACGCTAGTAATTTCCGACAACGAATGTCGTGAAATTGGAGTTGTGTCGGTCCCTCTCGTTAATCGAGAATATTTTACGCTACTATGGGATTCGTTTATTTCACTGTTTACTCGTCAATAACCAGGAACCGTTCATTTTACAGCGTACAGTGCAGGAGATTAAAGCGCGTTCCACCCACGTCGCGATAGATTGCCCCTGAAAGCGTTTTAGATGCGTTGCACGACTCGGAATCGTTGGCCTGTTTTTCTTCCGTCGTCTACCATTTGCTTCTTGCGTGGAACGATATTAGATAGCGATAGGTAAAGAAGAGTGATTTTCCTGCGGAAGATAAATTGAATATAATGGATGGATTTTTTACTTGTTTGGTAGGTAAAATGGTAAAAAATATTAGGTCGATTTGAAAATTTTCGCAGTTTGAACCTTTATGCGAATAATATGTGTTTAAGCTTTTGTGCGTAAGACACTATAAAAAATCATCAATTCAAACACTGAATGTCAAGTAAAATAAAATCAAAATATTTAACTTCTTGTGTTACACGATTCTATTTTTTACACGTATAATTTACATAACACGCATTTCATCGCAAATGTCAATGAATTACCAAAGTTGAAGTTCTTTGAGATTTAGTAGGTTATAGAATTGCTTGTAAAAATAAGAGATGATACGTCGAAAGATAATTTAAAAGAAAATGCACAAACAATACTGATGATAATAAAAAAAAGGAAGAAAGTAAAATTAAAAACATGTATAAGAAATTTATTTAAATTCAGTCTTGTTTATTGATAGAATAGAATAAAATTATTCCTCATTCATAATTTTTCTCCTATGTGCAAATACCAATTCGATATTTCTCGCAATCGAAAGTTCCATTTAAAATATCCAGCACATTTTTATTGCAGAACTCTATCTTTTTCGTTACTCTATATAAAATTAATATACGACATAATAAAGTAGAATACATATAATATAACACAATACAAATATAACTTCCGAGATATTTCTTAAAAACTCAAAACTCTTTTTGAAATTTATCTTATTCTGCAAATATCCGTATTTTGCACAAATCCTTGACAGGCTGCAAGCACGTGAACGGTAAGGAAGGAAATATTACCGTTCGTACGGTGCACACGCTTATATTCAATAGTTTATGGAGACGAAATATGCCGCGTAATAAAGTTTCGCTGTCAACGAGCGGGGAAAATCGCGTTCACAGCCGAATGATCGATGCTCCTCGTAAATCGATTCTGAATGGTATTCATGATTTTGCAGAGCAACATCGTTTGTCCCTTGTTGCGTACGATAATCGTGGATAGATGGAGTATTGCGATGGAAAAGTACATTTTAAGTTGAAAACTTCAATTTCTTAGAAATGTCGATCGGTCTACGCAGTAATAATTTGGCCAATTAAGAACAATACGCTATTCGTGTTATACTTAACACGTTGACGCCGGCGTGCAGGTCACACGTGTTTGTCTCATGAGGCGGCGTGCACTATCGATGGGTCACTTGTGAGTTTGTTTGAGTTGAATTGAAAATTTTTGATTCGAGTGAAAGCTATGAACGTTTCTTACAGAAAAATGTTCACAGAATTGCGTGCGATGGTCAGAATTCGCGTCAGACTTCTACTTTTTGAGAAAAATCGAAAAGAGTACAAAATTAGGACCAAAACTGGTCTCGTCAGCCTTACTTAACATTTATAGATGTATGCAAATTAATATTGCTAAACTATTGTATATCAATGTATTAGTTGAAGTCCACGGAATTCATTCACCCAACAGGAATCGTATAGCTTTCTTAATTTTGCTACAAATTGTGGTCAAAGTTGAAAAATTGCGCTCGTGTCGAATAGTCTAATCTGACGCCGCGCCGCCCCACGAAGCAGACCGTGCATTCGGGCGCCGCTTCACATAGAAAACTATGAATATCGGCGCCGGCGTCAACCTGTTAAGAAAATTAAAAGGATCGAAATGTGAACGATCCTGATTCAATGACTAAGTACGTCCATTGTCTAACTGGCTGCAGGTATTTCTCATTTACCAAGCTTCATATTTCTCTTCATTTGGACATAGCAAGATGTTTTTATGGGGTATCAGTTCGCTGTGATCACGAGTGCGTAAAGACGAAAAAAAAAAAAAAAAGAAAAACGCCGATCATTGTGAGAAGGCAATGAAAATGCATTTGCATTCGTGCTTAAACTATCTCGCTGTGAACTGCGTTTATATGGAAATTGCGCGAGCGATGAGCTTCACAAAGAGAGATCGTGTTAAATATCACCGGTGAAGTGGCATTCAAAGCTGCGCCCGAACGTCCAACGTTTACCAACGGTTAAATGAAAATACCCTGCTAAAATATATCTTCTTCCCCTTTTCTTGCTTTTTATTATTGTCCCGCTGGCCATTTCATTAGGATCACTTTTGCGCTTGTATCTAGTTTCGCATGCGCAGATATATCGCTGAATTCGGTTTGAAACGCGTTTCGTACGGTTTCATAGGATTCCTGCGTAGAGAACTTTTACGGAGGAAAATAAAAAAGAGTTCGAAAATATGGGAATATCGATATTGATCGAGGAAAGGTTTCGGCGAGACGATGCGAGCGAGATTGAAAATTCTCAGTTTCGATGACCGAATTAACGATCGGCTTTCGAGATGGACTTTCCTTTTAACGATAAATGTTGTTAGCATCGTCTTGTAGTTCTTTATCTGTTCTGATTTGAATGTAAATTTAGCGCGTTGAAAAATGTTCTATTCATGACTTTGAAACTGAAGAAAGCTAAAGCTCTATCGTTATTTTTGTTTTTCTTCGTTCGGTTGGATTATTTCGCAACAACTTACGTGATACATCTTTATTTAAAAGATAAAACATACGCAAACACAGAGAGAAATAAAACACGAATGAAATAGTGCATACTGGAGTATTTTAATCTAAAATGATCTCTTTTTTTCTTACTGCTGTTACTTTCTAATGTCTTTTGTTTACTGTCCGACTTTGGCCAAGCCAAATATCCCGAGAGCAATGTAAACGAAAAAATAGCGTAAGTAACTCGCAGCTCGTTTATTTATAAAATTACGCGGTGGAAAGTTTAGAATTGGTCGGTGAAGAGAAGGCGGCGATATCTCGAGGATGAAGCACGGTCACGTTAGCGCGGCTGAAGATTAAAAAATGCAACTTTTACCTGCGCCACTGATACGTGAGGCGAATTTTAACCCTTGAATTTTCCTCGCGAACGACGCCGACGTTGCGACACGGCAAGTTATATGCAAATTCCGCGAACAGGGCGACGAACTTTACAAAAGGAAGGGCAAATTAAATACTGTGACAGGCAAAGATTTCTCGTAGAAACAGAGAAAGGAAGGGAGAAAAAGAGAAAGAGTAGCGTGATAAAATACTAAACATCTTCGACGGAATCGTACCGTTCAAACGCATCACCAATTCTGTGAAATGGTGCAAAACTGTGCGAGAATTTGTAAATCGAATCAGGATGCATTAGAGATTTCCCAAATTAAAAACTTTATTGCTTCTATCCTCCAATTGGATCTTTTACGAATAAACGAAATTCAATCTTATTTTCTCGATATTTTATAATTTCACGCTTACAGTTTTCCAAGTTGAAGATTTTATCACATACAGGATGTTCCATTTTAATTGATCTACACAAATATCTGCTAAATTATATATTTCATAAACTACATATACCGTTCGATGCATTTTTTAACTCTCTATAAGAAGCTATCAAAATATTTGGGACAAAAAATGATTAATTTAAAAGATATTTCAACTTTAATCTAGTAAAATTTATCGTACGAAGAGCAAGAAAAGATAACGCGATGTTTTTGTTTGTTTTCCTCGCCCTTAATTAATCTTGAAAAATATTTTTTTGGACTAAGCATTTCCAGATACAGGCACTTTAACATAATATCTTTTTGTAGAGAATTAAAAACTATGTTGAACGGTGTATAAAAAGATGTATAGCTCCATTTAGGAAAACAAAGATCACTTTGAGATTTCGGAAACGCCTCCACCTAAATAAATCTGCTGGGCATCGTAAGATGTGCCTCTTTAAACAGAATAAGTTTTGTCTGAAACACGTCTTCGAATAACGTGTAATTTAAGAGATATTTGCATCTGTAAAAAATCTTACGAGTGAACGAAATCCAAAATTGAAACTCACTTTCTCGGATCATTTCACCACCTACAATTTTCTCTAATTGAACGCTTCGTCACTTGTACCACTCGATTGAAGCTTTTCAGCAACTCTTGCAAATAAACGAAATGCAAAATTCAAACTGTAACTGGAGATCTAGAAATTATGGAAGTCTAACGTTGGCATAAAGTTAGGCGCAACAGGGAAAGAGAGTAAGCAATCTGGGTCTCGCTCAACTTATTAGATCGCGCTTCGTCCACGGTAAAACTTTAAAGCGCGCGAGAAGTTCTGTCGACGGGGATGCTTCCGCTTAAATGATGTTCCCAAGGTGCACGCATGCGAAACCACTGTTGCACATAAGTTGCATATACAAGTCTCGAATCTTGAAGATGTTCGCCACACCGTCGTAAATAGAGGTGACGTATTATGCTTGGTTGGCGCTGAAAGCGCGACGAGCAGAGAATTATAGCGCGACAGAGATACGAAAATGGTGAAATGCGCGTGGTATCGCCTTAGGAATTACACTCGACAATGCAGAAAATATTAAGTTCGCGCGGGGACAACTGAACGTGTAACTTGCTGAATTACGTCGCGAGAATCGACGCTGCGCGGGGGTATCGCAGAAATTAATCCTGACTCGCGGTGGAAATGTAATACATTCGCGAGTGCTGTGGTTGCGAGAATTGCAGTAACGACTAACGAGTTTATACATTTTTACGAATTGAATTTATTTATGCTTATAAGAAGATTAGGATTTGTATATTTATGAAAAGATTCTTCAAACAGATTATGAACAGACTAGCTACATTGCCCTCGATAGATATTTAATAATAGGTAGATAAAAATGTATTAGATCATCCTGAAAGCTTTCTGAGCATCTTTCTTTGAAGTAATTGAAGTATACACTTCCGGATGGAAAGATAACATGTGATATAAATTCGGAAAATTTTATCAAATAGAAAATAAACGTACAAAAATATTTTTCATTAACTCAGTAACTAGTTTTTAATGTACCACTGTGTGTATAGTTCTGAAGTAAAAATAAATATCAATCCAGTGCGACAAAATGGCAACGCATGCGGCAGGAAAATGAAAATTTATCCACATTTACCAAAGATATTGTTATGTTAATATTTCATGTACTTTCCTTTATTTCTTACAATTGCTTTCATTCTGTTTCGTTATAATTTAAATAGCTTCTCCATTCCTTTTGTTTTGCTTTTTATCATTTTCCGACAATGCAGTTTCACGAGTCATTTACATCGTGTAATTGCCGTCTATTTTCACAAACTGCTCTTGTGATCTCACCTCAACAATTTTCTATTATATTTAGGTTGAATTTTCTGCCCATTATAAAACTTCCATCATTTTCTCAAAAAAGTACTTCTTCACCGGCCTGTGCACTGCGTGTGCTTGTATTTGTCAGTTGATAAAGTCAATCTATTTCATACTATTCATTTTCCACTAATAAATACGATTTTCGTCTCTCGTCTCATTTCCACCAATTCATCGCGGATTTCTTTTCTGTCTGTAAATCACGATAATAATACTCCCACCTATCTGGGCCATCTAAATTAACCATTTTTCCATCGGTGAAAATAACACTCCTCCATCCTTTAAATCGTTTTAAGTGCTTTCCCGCAAAGTTCAGTCCTTGCTTCTTATGGACATTTGTTAACTGAGAAAATGAATAGTATAAAGTAGATTGACTTGATCAATTGATCTGATGAAAACTTTGTACTCCTATAGGATAGTGTCGTGGTTACACTGTACAGATCGGTGCAGAAATATTTCTTGAGGGAAAGATAGAAGTTTTATGGCCAGAAAGGTCAGCCGAATAATAGAAAATTGTCAGGGTGAGCTCACGAGAGTAGATTATGTAAACAGACGGTGATTTCAGAATGTAAATAACTCGAGAAACTGTATCGTCGAAGAGTGTGAAAAGAAAAACACAAACAAGAATCTAAAAGCTATTTAAGTCGTTATTAAGAAAAATGACGGTAGTTGTAAGAAACGTAAGAAACTATACAAAATATTAACATATTCGTTAAATGTGAGCAACTTTTTGTTCTTCTGCAGCGCCTGTTATCATTTAATTCCATCGAATTCCATATTTCTAATTTTCCAGGAAAAAGTATTTATTTTCACTTCAGGAATGTGCAACACTTAAGAACCATATCCTAGAAACTAATTGTTAAGTTAAAGAAATATGCTTTTGTATTTCTATGTTCTATTCAATAAAATTTTCCAAATTTGTGCCATGTGTTATCTTCCCGTTTGGAAATACAAATACTATTTTTGCCATTGTATCACAAGAACATTAATTACATATGAACGTAAAGATCTAAATGTCTAAGAAGAATTCAGAAGAAAGATAAATTAGAAGAATATGATGGATGAAATGATACATTGATACGACAAGACGATGTAAGAAAAATCTCTAAAAAGAGAAGTAAAATACAAATGAAGTAATGCATAAGGGATTCAATGCTGAGAACTACTGCGACATGTGACTCGAAAATAAAGGAGAATAACGTGGACGGATATTCGTAGTTAAGTAACGTATGGAGTATTGGGAGTGCAGGGCAGTTTAAGTTTCAGTGGTTTCTACGGAGAAGGATGTATGTGAAATTTGTGGAAGAGGTTTGCCATTGTTCTGTAAGTTACGCGACATTCCCTTGGTAAGGAGGTTTAAATTTATTGTTGCGGAGAGGATCGTGAAGCCGACAGTGTTTTAAATGAACTGCGTTCTGTTTGGTCTTTGGAGTTCTTTTCTGAATATCTGATAAAGTATGGCTGGAGGAAAACATCGTAAGCCGAGGCTCTTTATATTCTTGATATTCTGTGGACGATATTTGCAACGAATTTCAGGAGTTTCAAGGTTCTTAGCTTGAATTGAATAAGAGAGAATCCTAGACGTACTGTATAAGAAATACTTCTTATATGCCTCATAAAACAAATAATTATGGACAATTAACGTTTTAATAATAATATTGGTATAATAACGTTGTTAATTCATTGTAAAAATTTGTCAAAAATTGTATGTCTCACAGTCATAATATGGAGAATGTTCAACACAAATTCTTCAGGCTGGACGTCAAAAGTAGTGAATATCAGATGCCGTTTGATTCTCACAATTATGACAATGTCCTTAATAGCTTAAATCTTCCGACACTGAGCAGGAGAACAATTATGTCTGATATAATTTTCATTAGTGAAATAGCTATTAGTGAAATAATATTGTCGACTATTCGGATATCATGCTGTTACTCTTCCTCGATGTACCAATATTAAGAAGCTTAAAAAGTCATTTATTGTTTCATACACAACATCGCACATTGCACGGTTACTATAATTGATATTTTCGGCCAATCTATACGATCTATACTATATATCTATAGTATATATGACAATGTTGTATCGTAAGCTTTTTTTACATTTTTATACCGCGTCTGTCTCATTACTTCTTACATGTCTATTCTCATTCTTTTTTTTTTGTTGTATATATGCGTCTTGTTCTCTTTTCTATTTTTTTTCTTTATTTCCTTTTGTCTTCTACGTTAATCTGTTATGTCAAACGGTTTATCTCGTAAATAAATAAATAAATAAAATAAACAAACAAAAATATTTATCTTAAAACTAGTTTGTGTATAAAATAACGCGATGAAATAACACAAAGAATGGCAGGAGGGAACGGGAATGTAATACTTTTTGACATTTTCTGATGTTCGATATTTATCGATACTATGTACATAAAAATATTTATTTATTTGTTAAACATTTTATTTATTTACCATACGCTGTACAGAAATGTTTTTTATTCTTTCCAGTTCTTTAAATTTTCAATTTATCTCTATAAAAATTACGTATACATATTATACATAAGGGAGAGTTGTCCAGTACCAACCAAGATTAGTTTCGGCTTTTTTCACCAGATATTGGCACTTTTATAAAAATAATCAAATAAATATAACAATTCACGCGTAGTCTATTTCGAAGATATATTGTTTTCGCTGTTTCAACACGTTAAACGTATACGTTGGTATTCCAAGTGTTAAAAGTTATTTTCTAGAGCTGATAATTTGTTTGTCAAGTAAGCAAACGATATTTTTCCATATCTAGTCTATTAAGTAGCTGTATAATTACAAGCTCCAGTTTTGTAACTTTCTTTGTAAATTATATACACTGTAATCCAAAACGTTTCTACGTGTTTACCGCCTAGTATCAGTCAATTAGCTGTCGACTACTATAGACCAAGTTTTTTTTATTTGTAAGCTCAATCCGTTGGTAACTAAAGTTAACGAATGTCCATTTAATCTTATTTCTACCTTTGCCGCAGAAAAATGTCGCGGAAGAAATTCCAATGCAGAAAAAAGAACACGAATGTCGCTATAAAATTACTATTTGAGAATAAAATTACCGAGAGATAGGCTACGGCTTTTAATGTCCCAAGAACGACGAATATGAAGACTGGACAAACCTCGAATGCATAGACCAAGGAAATATTAATTATTTTACGTGTGATTTATGTAAAAATAAAATTTGAATAGAAATATGTACTCTAACGTCTAAAGTGTCCTTTTTCAACGTTATTAATAATTTAGATAAAAAATCTACTGATTAAGTAATTGGCCAATACTGGACGACTATTTTTCTTTTTTAGTCAATTATAACGTTTTTACTCTTGGAAATTGTTAATTCTTATTATTGAATTTCACACAATTAATTTCCTTCCTTCTATCAAATTCCATAAGTATATTATAAACTCATCCTTAACATTTTTATTTTTACCCACTCTAGCAAAGATATAACAACAAACTTTAGGGCGGTCGGTACTGCACGACTCTCCTCTATATCGAAATGGTCTCGAGTCTCCATTAAGAAATCGAAAAGAATCCAAAGCGAATTGCGATCTCCACAGCTCTGATTCGGTGTTGGTGGTGGTTCGAGTTGGTGAGAATCGCGACGAACGGGGGTGTAATCGCGTAAAAGGGACCAGTCCGAGAGTACAGGTACGAAGAGTCGAGCTTTGAGAGTCTCCAGGAACGAAAGAGTACCGCGGTGGAAACTTTTAAAGTAGTTCCCAGCCAAGTTGCACAATCGATACTGCCGCCTAGGAACTGGGTAAAGACGTTGTCCTACTCGTTCTACCCCTTCTGGTTCACTCGTTGTCGTTGAAATATAACTCTATCTACAAATGTTTATCGACGTCGTTTCGGCTAATACAGTCGCGAGTTTACCGTCGTTACACGGTGAAACCGATGGTTGAAACCGTTGCGTTGACTTAACGAGTTTTGCCTGTCGCTTTTGTAGTTCCGCCGTGTGCAGTACCGTTAAAGGGAGAAGCAAGGCGTAGAAATCTCCAAGGACCGAGACAGAGATTCGTTTATTTTGTGATGGGTTGGTGTTTACGCGTGGAAGTCTTTAATGGCGATCTTAAACAGATTTGTTTCGTGGGTAAGGATGATTTGAGGGGATAAGGTGGGGTTATTTCAATCACCTAAGGTGCAGCGTTTTAAAAGTCACAACAGTAGCGTGAACTTACAGTAGTAATCCATTCCAATAAATTATATTAGTCAAAAAATGTACATTTAGTACAAAAATGTACAATTAGTACAAAAAAATTGGAAAATTTGTTTATTGTAAAGCAAAGCCGGATAATATAACGATATCGATATATCGATCATATTGTGTACTCGATATCACATCGACAACAAATTACTTAATAATACATCGAGTATCACAGTATCGTGTCACTTATACAATCGACGGCTCAGCCATTTTTCCCTAAGCAATTAAATTAAACATATCTATATAATCCTTAAATTAATACGTCTCTGGACTAGGAATGGCGTTAACGATCTTGCAATGCAAATCGTCATGAGCCACAATTGCCACTCGCAATACCACTCGCTTTTACGTTAATACCTCTCTCATGGAGTAATCCTCTCCTCATCTCGGTCAAAAGGAAATCGCGAAACGGCGGTTTACGTGTGGGAAACTAGTTTGTGATGCGTCTTCGGCGAAGAGCGCCAGGCTCTGATGCAATTGCGCATACAGCCAATCAGACTCCAGGCGCGGACGTACACGTATTCGACAAACTATTCGGCAAACAGGGGGTTCCAGGTTGAATAGCAAATTGCAGGAGAGGAGCGACGAGGCTGTGCTGCAGACAGTGGCATGTCGGTTGTAATAATACCTTCGCAGAGGAACGTGACTGTCTCAATATGAAAAACAGATTCGCCTGCAGTGTTCTTCCGTATATTGTAGCGTCCTGAACGTTTCCCCTGTTTCAACAGTCGATGCAATGAACGAAACGACTGCCAATTGGAGAAACAAATGACAGTATAATTGGCAAACTTTGCAAAATTGCCTGTTTTTCTTTTGGTATTTCGTTATTTCCAGAGTAGGTTCATATTGTATACTGCGCAATTTATTCTGCTTCTTTCTCCGAGTCTTTTACATAATTTTATTTTTCTGTCATTAAGACGTTTCTTAAGTTCGTGGACGATATGAAACGATTAATATGCGTGATTTCTTGTTTCAACGTTCTGCTTGAAGTTTTGTTAAAATATTAAAAACCGTTTTGTCCGATAACAACAATTCACGAAGGGTAAAACGAAACTCTCCGAAAAAGGCTAACACGTTACGATTAGTCCATCTCGTCTTCCTCACAGAGACAAAGGAGGAGAGAAAACGAGAACGAGAGGTTCGCTAAAGGGAATACTTTTAGCGGTTCGTGTTAAAATGTGAATGAAACAGCTCGGTGTCGGCTTGCAGGCCACCCTTTACCGCGAGGAATTCGCTCGGAATGAATAAAATCCCTTATAAAATCCTCGCTCGCCGCGTCCCAGCGCATGCATATATACATGGAAACGGAAGGAACACGCGAGCGCGTGTGCGATGCCGACACCACGAATTGCTCGCACGCCGCGAATCTGAAACGATCCCCCGAGTCTCGAAGGGATAAATGTGTTCGTCTCCTTCGTTTGCGCTGAAATGCGTTTGACTGGAACTCTCGGATGCTTGTTTCACCGGTGAATTTTTCGCATGGTCAACGGAGTTTTCTACAAATTTCTTGGGAATTCTTTGCTGACCCAAAACACGCTTTTTTAGTGACAGGGTTGAAGGTAGAGCTTGGTGAAACTTGACTTTGAAATATCTTGGACTTTGGCAATTAAAAGACTCATAATAAAAACCACTCTTGTTTATGTTTAAGTTTCTCCGCTAGAGCAGGAGAACGCTCTAAGCATCTGTAATTCTTTATATAGCGTTAGAAATGTAAAAATGAAATAATTCAAGGTATACAGAGTTGAAAAATTATAAGAAACACACAGAATAACAACATATGTCTCTTCCGCCAAGAGTAATATGCGTCGTTCTCGGATCTAATTTTAATAGCGAAACAACTACGCGAAATCGCTGTAGCGAATGCAACATTTTCACAGGAATATAACATCGGTCTAACTGCTATGTTCTATTTGAAAGTTACACGCTGTTTACTCTGTATAGAAGCCGGGTAATTGCGCGTTTCGTGACAGTCGAATCCCATCCACGGTTTCCTGAAAGCTAGACACGACGCGTTATCTCGCGTTGCGAGAAAACGATGAATTTTGACAGCGTTATCATTGCGACCAGCAGTATGGGCCACATAAATCCGTTATACGTTGTTTCCGGGGGTCGTATCATAGATAACGATATATTCTGTTGTTTTTGCTTATTTGGACTCTGATCAAAGGCCTTTAACACGCGGGGATGCATTGTTTCAAATAATTTACTGCGATTTTATTGCAGTTTAATATATTTATTTGAGATATATTTCTCACTTTTTATTACAAAATTTCGCGGGCAACGTTAGTTATCGCGCAGATTGGATTTTTGCTCTTTTTGCTTTTAATTACAGCTCAACGACTGAAACGTGACGAAAGTGGGCAAGATCGAGAGCGTACAAATGTGCGGGATTATTTTACGTTCCTTCAAATCATATTCTCGACATCTCTATTTTTTCTATTATTCAGACACCATTATTGTCGCGTCTAACAATCCGGCAGGGCTTATTCCACCGGATTATTCTCCATGCGTGTTTGCATAACAAGGGATCATTTCTAGGAATATTTGCTCGACTATGCTCACGGTGGATGGTTATTCCATCGAACGTCGATAGATATCCTTTGCTATTCCTCTACATTCACAGGAATAAAAATGTAGGGCCCAGAAAATCCTACGAGCGCTATAACAATGTTGTGAATTAAGACCGACCATTAACTTATATAATAAAATATTACATCAGGCGAATCTGTCATCCTGATACTCGGTTTCACGTTGCATAATGAAATTGGCAGTCCACAGTCATCTCGTATTTTTCTCATAATTCAGAGAAAAATCAGTTTATTGCCATTTTGTATTTTCTTGTATTTTCTATAAAAGCATTTGTACGTCTATATTTATATGACATGTTTTTTTATTTTTACGTATTGCAGAGAAAAGCTGAGTACCCTGTATCGCTTGCTTAATTCATTCTTCACAGCATTGGAATCTTCTCCATACCTATATAAAATCGATTCCTTATCCAATCCTCTGTTAAGTGAAATATTCATCGGGAAACTTCGATCATTTCGAAAGATACACCAAAAACAACTTCGATAAAAGCATTCGATCACATTAAATCGAAATACTAAATCTCCACGGATTTTCTTTGACGTGTTTCACTCCGGCGATAAATCATTCGACACAGTTGCTGTTTCGAAAGAACACACCTCGCTGTCAGAAAATATCACCGTTCACGACTGATCGCCATTTTTGCGAACAAAAAAGCACCCGGTCGATTACAGTTCGCGTCAGCGAATTGCTATAAAACTACACTGATCGTAAAACATCGCTTTAGTTTCGAATTTACGCTAATTTTACGTAAGAATTACATAAAGTCTGCTCGTTGGAAAATTTAAGCTCTCTTATAAACATTTATGGCGTGATTCAAAGTGCAACGACCAGTAAAGTAAAGTCGAATTTATGACTCGGTTTCTGTGGATTAAAGAAGGAAAGGGTTGCAGTTTACGAGCCATTTGTCCTTTGAATTTCTCCAATACCGTTTTTCTATTTTAATCGTAAAAGGTTTATAAATATATTTATATATCCAAATCTCTTTCGCTTTTTCGTTGTATTAAGCTTCCTTTATCGCTCATTTTTCTTTTCACGTATACATTGCTATTAGTACTAAAGTTACATCGAGGCATAAAATTGAATTCAAACGATATCGAACGATCACGCTCGTGTCTGAAGTATCGCGTCATAATTCATTCCACGTAACAGTAGTTGAAAGACCGGACAAGAATGAGCACGCTCGTATCGTAGTTCGGGACAACACATAAATCTCTGGAGAAGAAACTTGACTGCGTTTTCGTCTATCCCAGAAAGTCGAGGAACTGTGAGCAAAAGTCGCGGTACGTTCGTGTTTCTTCTATACAATAATTCCATGAAGTGTCTTGCTGAAGAAGAAGTTGACGAAGCGAAATGATCGTGGAATGATATATCTTCCATAGTAATTATACTTAATCTTTTATACCACGCGAATAAAATGAAGTTATATTTAACTGCTTGTTTATGGGAAATTTCTAATTTCGTCTAACATTTATGAAAATTCGTCGGTAATGGCCGGTAAATATCGTTTATGTAAAATACAATGTTTAAAATTTCAGTTACTATTGAAATTCAAAATTATTTGTAATTTTATTTGCTATGTTTTCCAATATGTTCTTAGTCCAGTCATGCTTCTCTTTCATGAAAAGAGTTTCATAATTTTAAGTAATGTCTGACCTTTTATATCGAATTGATAATTTCTTCGTTTGAAAAGTTTGAAATTACAGAAAAGAAAGTTGCGGTAGGGCTAATGAAATTTGCTTTGAGTTACATTTTCATTCATTATAAGCAATAGTGATCTTGAAATTTAAGTTTGCGCGATTATTAATAGTACAAACCTGTCCGTGATTTAAATAATTGTATAGTTCAAACTTTAATGGAATACTGGAATGGAAGGCAAGTTGGAAGTTTCATTTTGAAAAGGATATTGTTCTGGAAGTTAAGATATTTATACAAAATTTATGAAAGCTAATACAAACATCTGCGATATGACCAGGTTCTAACTCAAAAAGTTTTCACATTCGGTCAAGCAATTCCGCCGCAGGATACCAGACAGAGATTCTAGCAACAGGGGATCCCAGCGAGAAGGGGAGACGGGCAGTAAAAAATAATGCTGGGCACGGAAAAGGGATTTCGCCAATGAAAAGCTACGCAAGATCACCGACAAGAGAATTTCGACAATAAAAAGGTGTAAGGAGACGTGGAGAAAAAGTTCCAGAAATAAGAAGAAGAATGCAACGACGTAAAAAAAGGATTTATGGCAGTAAAAAGAAAGGAAAAAGAAATATAATGTAAGGATTAAAAATAGAAACAGCCAGTTGTGTGCGCCTGTACTATATAAAATGAAACAGAAAAATTTCTAATTCACCTTAAGTGCCGCCAGTTAATTTAAATTTTTGTCCTCTTTTATGTATCTCTTGTATACCTTGCAATTTGTCAGTAGACATTAGCCAAATTGTTCTAAATGTGGCAAAATACCACGACGACGATGTCTCTGAGAGATAACGCCATTCTCATTAAGATCAATGTATGTGGATTATTTGCAGATGTTTACTTGTTTATTAGGACTGTAAGATGTATTCTTTTAAGCCTACGTGGGATATATCGATCGAATGTATTATTGGCTAATGGATTAACGTGCGTTCTTATGCCTTTTTAATAATTGCCGAGTGCCTTGATTATTTTCTCCTTTACCGTGACGACACTATCCTTATTCCTTATTTATTCGTTCCTAACAAACCATGGAGCACTAACGATTGAACGTGACATAATTGAGTTGGGCCACAAGTTTGGTCATATGGCTCTTCGCCATCATTCCTCATAGTAGTATATCGTACGCCCAGATTGGCTTTATTATACTTTTATAGAGCTGTAATTTATTTTCCGTACTAAGCTTCGATCTTTTGCCAATCATCCATGCCATTTGTCTCCTTTGTAATCGGTATTTTATATATCGCCGAACTTTTCCGATAATGTGCTCCTTCCACGTCGATTTAGAGCCTAAATGTAGCCCCAAATATTTGACTGTCTTCGTTCGCAAAACCTTGGTATTATTTGTCTTTTGATTAGTCTTTTGACGCTTCACTCTTCGTTAAGGTGAACGTTATGTGTTTATATTTAGTGGCGTTTACTTTAAACTTCTTTTTATACAATCAATCTTCAAGAATCTATTAACTGCTCGTAATATCAGCCGTAAAGAGGATGTATAAAATTAGTCCGAGTACACCTCTGATCTGCTTAATGCCTGAGAATATCCTTGATTTTTACATAGAAAGTTCGATCAATAAGTTTTTAGAAGATTTAGTAAGATTTTAAAAGATTATAATATAATGGTAGAAAGTGAATTTTATGTGATAGTATTAATCCGTAGTGGCAAATTTTTTCGAACACTTTTTCAAGATGGCTGTACAATACTTCTTATATTTTAGTTCTATAACTGGCTAGTCTATGGACTTGTACTATAATAGCATGTGAGTTTCGAAATGTTAATCCAAATAGTATATCGGTACTTTTAACAGGCAATAATATATAATTTCCAACGGGCAACAAGCTACCGATTTCACGATTTTGCTATATTCTACAACATTTTACCCCTCAAAACTACTATACTAATAAAAAGAACAAGCTCTCTAGAAAACAGGTTTATTTGGCAAAATACATCCGAGGGAAGGTTCCAAAAAAGTCATCTATATACCAATATACAACGCTCATCGCCTTCGTACCGAACCCACGAAAACACGAAAGACTACTTTACCTTCTAGTTTCGGAGTAAATCAAAAGAAATCAAACAGCTGGGTTTCCATATCCATTCGGACTGGCCTGAAGCGGTAATGTAAAGCGATGATGTAAAGCGGTCGTTGAGTTTAACCCCCGGTCTCGCTATCATCCCTTCGTCTTCGCCCCTCTACAAATTCATAGCGGTCGCATGGTATTCGTTCGATCGTCTGCAGCGACATGAATTCGTCGCTTGGGTGGGAAGAGAGAGAGAGAGAGAGAGAGAGGAAACAGACAGTTGGATCAGGCGGATTTTGAAGCCGCGGTAGCGAGAAGAGGGTTTTTAAACGAGGGGGTGGAGAGAAGAAGGGTCAGTATCGGGAAATAGGAGGTTCTCTCCTCGAACGAGTTGAAAGCAGCCTCTCCGCGCGAATTAATGGTCGTTTGTTGAAAGGTAACGGGGGTGAGGGAGAAATGTTATTTGACCGATATTTTAGCGGTACGCGACATTGGAAAAAGTTCCGATGCCCCGATTTCCGGGTACACCCGAGGGGAAACCTGCGTCTTGGTCTCTTTCGTTATTCCTCGTTAACTTCGAGTCTTATGGCCGGTTTCATTCGGGCTTCTCTCAGACATCTTTCTTCTCTTTCGCTTCAACGTTCTTGAGAATTGGGTAGCAATTTTTTCCTTTTATACGTTAAGTTGAAAACGTACTCAGAGTTATAAGGATGGACAAAGATTAAGCTCTTTCACGATTAAGCAGCTTTCGAAAATATGCAGGTATATTGACGAATACTTGTAATTTTACGATTGGTTGAAAGAAAGAAGAATTGATAGAGCGATTTTAAGCATTTGTAAAATTGACCATTTTATAAAGTTCCTCAATGACAAAGATCATTCCTTAGAATTCGTATCTTTCCTTAGAATCTCTACGGTACACGAATATTGTTATAATGTGCATCGTCGAGCAATCTCAATCCCTTTGTCTGACAAAAGCCAACGGGGGATGAAATCGGGTTTCAACCACGTCGATTCGGTTATAAAAATGCGAGTCATGCGACAAAGGTCTTAATAGATGTTACCGGGTTTCTTTGACGAAGCCGGATTTCCTCAGGGATCTTCCTTCTACTCCTTCAACTCGTCTTCCTCTCTAGACGGAGTATTTCTCCTTTTTTCCTACATCTTCTCAATGTTCTCTGTTAAAAGGGCGATACGAGATGAACGGACTGTTTCGATTACCTCGTTACAGTGAGTTACCAATGAATATGAGATTCCCTTTTACATTTAAAGAAATTGGCGGTGAATGGGCATAGTTTCGCCCTAATCTGAAGTAATCAGCCAATCTAGAAATTGTTTGCAGCTGAAACCAATTTATTACGAGAAACATGGATTTAGTGGTTCAACGTCGAAGTCTGATTGTTTCTTAGTAATGCCGATCCTGATTGATTAAACAACGGACTGACTTGGCTGTTAGAAACTTACTGTTCTGACTGTTACTTGTTAAGTGATTGATTGATAATCGCGGTTTAACTACATGCACATAAGGATTAAACTGGTGGATTCGTTGTTAAAATTAATGTTTCAGATAATGTGTACAAAATTTAAAATACGTAATAGACCTTAAAACAGCTGTTAAAGATTGCGATTGTTTAAGGGTAAAATTGCTTTGATATTATTTAAATTTAAATTTTAGTACAGAGGTTCTATAATATGTATAGTTAAAGGGTAAGCTAGTGCCTCTGTTCGTTCAGAATGTCATTACCTTGGTTTGATGGCTCTTTCTAACTCTTCGAATGTGCTGTTAAATTTAAGACCTTGGATAGAACGTTAAAACTGGGTCAAAAAGTTTCATTGCTATACTCGATTACAGAAACCCGACAATTACAGTAACTTCGTTTCAGTTCAACCTTTTTTTTCGCTTTAGTTCGATATCGAGGTAAAGGGCATTTCTCTCCACTTAATGAAAACGTATCGTGGATCACTGGTAATTTATACACGTTGGGAATATATAAATTCGTTGAAATTCTGAAGTTCTGTGAAGTTTTATGAGAAATGATTCGAGATAGGAAGGTGATTGAAATTCCTCAGATTAGGATAGATTTATTCTCATGCCCAATCTATTTACCAGTTTCGAACGTTGAAATTATCCATTTGTATTCGTAGAATTTCTTTTCGTAATAAATTAGAGCTTTGTTTTGTTAATTGCAGAAAAAACTAGATCCCTATTTAGCTTTATTTGTTCAGTTATAATACCATTTATAGTATTGTATCGGTATAAAAGTTGTTTACGAGATATTTCTGTGTTTCTAGCTAGAAGAAATGTATAATTTTACAATTTGCTTAAGTAGTAATAAATTCAAGTACTCATATCGCACACAGAATCCATCTGCAGCTTGCCGAACAAAAACGAGCGAAATATCGCTCGCTCAAAATTTCTGTGTAGAGTTCGTGAATGTTTGCATTTAATTTTGCAAATGATGCTGCAATTCTGCTGATAACGACCAGCAACGTACCCTATCGTGTATATGTTGCTACCGACTCGTGTCGTTTAACCATTCCGCTGTAACTGTCAAAATTGAAAGTCTTTCTCGTTACCAGCTAAATTAGGTTGATTTTTCTTAACACGAATAACACGGAGGTAAACACGCTTGAATATTTCGAAACTATATTTTAATTATTTGTTATTTAATTATGGAATGATTTAATTTTACTTATTTTTGACTAAGTTTAATTTAAATAATGATTGACACAACATACATAACGTAGGTACATATAATCAGAGCATGATTGCTTAGTTACAAATGTTTGCTTCGATCGAAAGTTTGAATCTAGAGATTTGAAGCTCATTAATTAGTGAAAATAAGTACTTGTTGATCGACGTTTACAACTTCTACAACCTGGACGTTTCACTATTAACGTATATGATTGGTTTATGCGTTGTTGCATTATTGAAGCATGTCAACACGGTGTTTCGCAAATATTTTAATGATCAATAACTCGTCACGCTAAACGGTTTGGTTGCAATCTATACGTGTCACATGTTTCATGTATCGAATGATAAATAAACAAATAAATATTGTGCAAATTTTCATCTTGAAACATTTAAATTTGTAATAAAGTATTTGTAAAATATTTGTTTAATAAAGTAAAAGCAATAATTAAGTTTATAATATACTTTATAATTAGGAGTTTACTTAATCGTTAAAATATATCTTAAACATTCAGCTAAATATAATTATCGATAAAGATTTTAAAAAGATCGTTAAGCAATAGCTTGAATAACAATGTATTACCAACTGATTAAATAAAGATTATTCCAAAAATTATTTTCCAACATATTTGAAATTTTCCAAACAATGTTAACGAAAATGTACAATTGTTATATATACTTACTTTCGTTAATTTCTTACATAAAAATTTATTTGTTATCCAATCCAAACTTAAACACGACGATACGTTATAAAAGTTTTAGTAGTTAACATTAGTTGTGGTCAAACATGGCTGAGCGTATCCTAGCTTTACTACTGAAATTCGATATGATATCTAGTTTCTCCGATAAAATGAAACAGATACATCACATATTCGTATAGCGTCCAATAAATCTTGTTCACTTTGCTCCCTCTATTATTATCATTTACATATTAATTTCATTATCAACTATATTAATCTCCATTATCAATTACATCGTTATGTATGATTAGTTTAATGTAAAACACACGATGATTGTTTATGAATAATATCAAGCCAACGTACTTTACAATTGTCATATATTTTATTCGACTGTTTAATTTTCATCAATTAATGTTCTTGAAAATTTTGCTTATTAAATAATTCATTTTCAAAATGTTGAATGTAGGCGCTTGTAATAATGATACGAATAACAATAACTTGTTTTTTCAAGCACTAACAATTATAGTTAATTCGATACTACAAATGTGTCGATATCAAGAATAAATATAAATAAAACGGAAAAAGTTCCGTTTAAAAAACAGATAAAACATGATAAGAAAAAAGTATTTTCTGAAATTAACGTCTTTCATCTACGATGAATTTACATCTTCTATTCTATACTTCCGAATTCACAACTCGAAACTCTATAAACCAAAACCCTAAAACTCCGAACCTTGCAATCTTGAACTCGGTAACTCTCTCTAATTCAAAACTATACAACCACGAGTCCTCTAATCTTCCAATTTCGCATAGGAAGACAGATAGAGTTCCCAACTCTAAAACTTCTGCTTCTTACTTACCGAAACCTTCGAAAGTAGTCGTTTGAACTCCAACTTGTTTTGAAATAATAATCACTTTTCACACGTTGCGAAAAGTAAATAAGGAAATAGATCGTTAAATTTTTGAAACTTTAACACTCCTTCTAGATTTTAACACGTGCTAATGACGTTGATCGTCGGAACGTTGCGCCACGATTTCTTTTATTGTGAAATTTTTCCTCTCGAAAGATCATTCGGTATTCTAATTCGAATCTAACTATATTTTTCTCTCACGCCTATGATATGTCTATGATATAATTTAGAACTTAATTTTAAATTCTGTTTTACTGAATTTAACTTCATCCTGCTCTCACGTCTACGTCATAAACCACCACATTAACATCTCCTTTACTAAATCACCAGTGTCTCACGTGCGCGCACCTAAGATAGTGGAGTATCTGCAACAAAGTCAGGCGCAAGGTTCTCAAGATCGAACGTCAAAGATATTTTTCGTTCTCCAGCGCCCCGGTCCTATGGACCGTGTGCAGACGCTTTTATACCTTCCGTTTTCATTTTCTCCGGCGGAATTCACCCTTTTCAGCCATTCGGAAAGACGATGGTACCCCGTATAGAGCAAATGCAAAGTGGTTTAAGATATAGAGCTGATACGCGGCTCTTACTCCTCGCCCTTTTTCGCCTTTTTCTATCGGCTTTCTGATCACTCGGGCCTGAAATCGAGACACGATACGGACTCATGAACCATTTGCTCAGGTATCGACTCGATTCCCTACATCGATAGTTGCCCCGAATATGTAACGATACCTTAAGCGCTTGGTATTTGGCAGAATTTCAACCTCTTTTTTTTCGTTCCATCGGTATGCACGATTTCTACGCCAGTTTGCTGAATAAACGGGCGTATAATGTTCGAGATATCGTTATATTGGTGTATTGGGACAGGTGAATGTAAAGCACGGATAAAGAGTTTGATACCAGTGGCTGGTTTCAGGGATGCGGGAATAATGGAGATATGGGTATGATAACTGAGAGGATTTGGTTTAGTGGAAAGAGTGATCTCTTTGACGATCAAGAATTTCTGAAACTTAAAACGTTTCATTTGTTGAGATCTCGGATAAATTAGGAATCAGCAATTTTTTAAATGAATACGATATAAATGAGAAGCATTTTTTACCAAATTATACATTTCATTTTTTATCGTATCGAATTGTTGGTAGTTACGTGGAAGTATTATTAAATGCTATGAATATATCCGGACTTAATTATCTAGTATGTAAATATTATGATAAATACGACGATGTACTTTTTATAGACATCGTATATGTTCGAAGTACAAAATTACGAACAAAATTTTTCAACAAAAAAGGAAAGTGTTTTATGGTAATAAAGACTTGTACTAGATTAGTAAATTTTAAGAGAGCTTCCGCATTACGTTTTTAATCCATTAACCAAATTCAGTTAACAACTCGTTCAACGCTACTGACCACGAGCGTCCCGTCGACACAGCTCGATGCTCATAACCTGATGACTGATTTTCCGGGTAGGTAGTCGAGCTGTTCGCTCACGCAAAACAAAAAAAAGGCCAGCGTTAATCCTCGATTTTGGCCGGTGTTCGCGCTCTGGGCGGTTTTGACGAGTGGCAACACAATCTGTCTTCGTTTGTGCGTTTGATACAGTGTGGCAGACATCGACGCTGTCACAGCATTGGACGCGTTCGCCTCCGGAGAAATAATGAAATTTCCCGCTGATGCGGAGAATCGTGATTAATGAGAAGCGCGTTCGCCCGTGAAAAGCTCGGCTACACGGCCGATTCACCGCGATCAATGTCGATTTCAACACGAGTAGCAAGTGAAATTTTATTTCCCGATGTTGATAGAATCTTCTCTTTTTCTCTTTTATTGTCACGTTAGCATTTGAAAATTTTCGTCGTTGTTTGGGGCGAGTAATAAAGTCGTATCCTTTATTGCAACAAGAAGAAGATAAAATTTGCAATCATAAAACTCATCTTCCATCTTTTTCTCTGGTATTCTGAGAATCGTGGACGTCGAACTGCTCCGTTGAAGATTCGTAACTCGATAAAAATGTATTTATCGTATCTTTTTCCTGAGATCTTCAATTTTATACGAGATGATATATTATACAGCAGGTTTCTTTTAAAAAGAAGACAATCGTAGAACTTCTTTAAATACAGAAAGTAGATAGATACAGTTTAACTTTTCGGTCACGTAACTTTGTTGTAGAGAGTCGAAATGAAATGTGCTTTGTTCCAGCTTATTTACGGTTATTTACGTAAAATATACGGGATCATTGAAAGAAGATCTCACACAGGAAAACAGGTAAAAGAATCTCGCGTGTAAATCCCTTTTCTCTATCCTGACGTCGCGTCGTCTTTGGATCACTTATTTTCATTTTCTGCTCTTTTCTGGCCGACTGCCTTGCTCTTCATTCTGCACGTCATTCCGTTTTCGCGCACGTACGCTCGGCTATTTGAAGCGCATACGAGCGAGGCCCGTGCCGTTTCGTCGCGAAAAGGGCGGAGATAAGAAGCCCGGTAAGAGGCTTTCTTTAATGAACACCTCGCCGCCTGCGAAAATATAAGCTTACTCGCGGTGATACAACTGACTTGAAGCGAAAGCTCCGAGAAAATTCGAAGTACTATTTAGAAATATAAATTGGAAAGAAGTACAATGTAGTTTTATAATTTGTCAAATGAATTTCTTTGAACGATCTGTTCAATTTCGTGAATAAATTTGCTTCGTCAAAGACGGAAGAGATTACGTGTAATTTAATTAAACGGTCTACTATTTAATTCATGCATTGTGAATAAATATATAGCGATGTAATTTTTGTAAGTTTCTGAGCAATTAATTTACATGCTATTAGTCATTACTATTAAAGCGCGCAAACAGATACAAGGTATCGATGTAGAAATTACACGATGACAAAAATCGAAGTGTATCGAATGCTTCACTCGAGTCCGTTTATAAATTTCCATGAAATAATATTGAATTAATATTATTATAATATTAAATGTTAAGTTTGACAAATTTTCATGAAACTACCATTAGTCTGCGAGAAAAGATACAAGCTTCTTTCAAACTTCAAAGCTATTAACGATCTTTGCACTTGAATAAGGTGTTGCTTGGTATGTTGCAGGTCGTAATCGGAAATTATGAGGTGGCTGTGGATTATCGTCCTAATAGCTCTGGCGCTGCCAGCGGCTGTGCCACGGAAGACGCATCGTAGCAAGCCGAGTAAGTAGTCACATTTATTTCAATCTCTTCGATTCTTCTTTCTAGCTTTTCTCTGTCAAGAAACTCTTCTCACGCGCGAATCGTTATCAATCGATCAAACCCAATATCTCCATGAATTTTACCGCTATATTTTTCTTGAAATTTCTAGAATACAAGGGATATAGGACAGATGGAGCATTTAATATAAAGGAAAAAAAGAACAGGGTCAAGTTGTTCAAATTTTTGTCACGGGTTTCTCTTTTCACTGCTTTTCATGGGCCAGATAGAATGAGTTTTTCGAAAGTTGCACCCGCATTCATTATGCACACCTGTTACAGAAACTCTCAACTTCATCATCCCTAATTTTAGGGTCAGGAAAAAAGTACTGATATAAAGTTGGTATAAACAAAGCTCCGCGCACAATGGTAAGTCTGCGAGCGAAGGTACTCGGAGAATTTTGCTATCTGTGAGTCAGATTTACACAAGGCAAAGAAGTCTACAGAAGAATGAAAAATGTCACGAATTTTCTGGTGGATTGTGTAGAGTGAGGCACACATTTTTCTTCGTAGAAATATGAGGTAAAAATGTGCAGAAGGTAAAATGCAGTTTACAATCAGATGTTCGGTTGTTAGTAATAAATTCCCCACATTGTGTAATACACATAGAATAATTTGTTTCTACTACATAGCGGATTTGTTTATTAGCCCATTAAAGACCAATTAGTGAAATAAGGCAAGTTTTATACATATAGCTATTTATTACTTATACAAATGTATAAGAAAGAATATAAATGCTATCAAAATAAATTTCGAAACAAAATTTTACGTTTATGCAACTTTGCCTTTTTAAGGTATATATTCCTACTATTAGTTTGAAGATTGGAACTGTTCCAAACATTTTGCGTATTATACAACATGCGTATTATAGTTTCGGCATTTATAAATAGCTGTACTTCTGCACGATTTACATCTTCTCTTTGCTCAAGTACCAACTGTTGTAGCATGCCCTATACGAGCATAACGTATTTTTATGGATAAAGCATTTTTTGTAGGACGGTCATAATTTGTTCCTTCCTCTTGACTAATTTTTAAGTTAGATTGCTCATTTCCAATTTCAAGATCCTCAGAATTTCCTTAAGATCGTAGCTAAATATGATGGAAACTCTAGCCGCGACATCTTAGTATGTGCGAGTTCATGTATTTTCCATGAATTTATAATAACGCTGTTAACCGAATTTATAAACAGAGACCATCACCACTTTTTACATAACAAAGTGTCCCATATTTTGATTATACTCGAAAGTTACACGAGGCTGTGGTACAGAGGCAGTTTTCTTTTCTAGCCTGTGCTAAATATTCTATAGTGCTATTTTTTGTGATCACATTCACAATGGAATAGTCGTTTCACTTCACCACCATAACTTCAGTTTGCCTTTCGAAAGCAAAGTCGAATGAGCTCCTCTCTTTATTTTTCATAGTTGAAGTGGCTTTCAAATGGCAATTTCCAACGCAGCTTTCGCGAATAGTGCCAGTGGTAAAGAATCCTTGAAGTTTTAGTGTATGAAATAATTAAATTTTCATATAACGAAAAGAAATTGTCAAAAAATATTCGATTGCTCACTCACATTTTCTTCTATATTTCGAACTTTATCTACTAATCCCGTAGTTTCGCAAACGCAACGTTATTGATAAACGTAAATAAAATTACATATATACTATTTTGCCGAAATATGAACATTACGATACTAGACATTGCACGCAGGTCTACGAAAAGAGAAAAAGATTATTCCCATTTTTTAAAAAAGATTGGTTTATCCTAATGTTACAAATATTTCAATTTCGTCAAATTTCAAGACATTGTGCGATCTAGGTGGAAGAAAAAATAATAATAAAAAAATACTACGGAAATGTTTGGAACTTACTTTTGCTATTGCAACCTGAAATAGCAAAGTTCAATACCGTGAATTTGCTGACAAAAATTGCGAGTGAAATGTTGCGTTAGCGCAACGTTGGAAGTCAATAGTTTAGTAATCTGAAAAGTTGCGAATGGGAGAGGTGTGTGTATCGAAAATTTCGAAAACTACAATGAAACATACAGTGGGTGTGGTAAAATAAAATGCAATTATATCTGCTATGAAACTCTACAAAAAGGAAACAAAGAGAATTCACAATGCATTTGGAAAATTCCACACCAATTGGAATTTGTTCTTTTCCAATTTTGTCGAAGCATGTAACGAATACAACGAAACAAATACATTGCTCACTATAAAAACAAAAAGGGAATTCACGCCGATTTTCACAAATTCCACACCCATTTGAATCATTCTCTGTCGAATATATTTCAAACGAAGAATTAAAACATGTAACGAGTACAATGGAATAAGTTCGAATTAGACAGTAGAGCGACGAAAACACGTAATGTACACGAATAGATGAAAATTCATTTCTCTTAAATGATTAGAAAAACAAGAGACAAATTCGCAAAGAATTTTGTCAATTTTACGTATTCATGGAAAAAGAGGAAGGGAAATTCACAATCACAATAATTTATCGAAGAAACGAAAAAACACACAAAGAATTCGTAAATTCTGCGCGATTCACCAATTTATTATACACGTTCAACGTTACCTCGACTCATCAGAATTTTCACATTTGTCCCGTGTAATCCCATTCCACTAGAATCTAGAAGATAAACGGGGTCGAATAAGTCTTTCAAAGTTCCGACCTATAAGTAGGATCAACTGTTTCGTCTTCGCTGGAGAGAAAAGCTAAATCCAAGCCGAAACCATACTCGCGTGAGAGCTTGGCCTCGCCTAACATGGTTCGAATGTTAAATTAGGGTCAGGGGTTATTAGGGGTCTGGAGATTTTATCAGAACACGTGAGTGGATAAACATCTGATCCCCCGGATGCTGGTGGGTCACCGCGATAAATTAGGGTTGCGAGTAATTTACAAGGAGATGAAGCTGTCGTTGATTAGCCCACGAGGCGGTTCTCTGGCCGTGCGACAATGCGGATTGGTCGATCCGAGAACCAGGCTTCATTCGCGGATAATTTGCGATCATTCGCGGGATATCGTGGATTAACGTCGTCGAGGAGGTCGAACAGGGAATGTGCGTTAGCATCTTGTTTGCTGATAATTGAGGCTTGTTTACAGTAGTGTTACGTAATGGTCATAGGTTTATCGTTGTTATTACGAGGCGTACTCCAGAAATTTCCGATTGGCTATCAACGAAAAGCACAACATTTATTTTCGAATCTATAGTAATTTATGTTCATTGCATTCTATATACCTTAAATTTCTTTACTATCTATTGTAGTTCTTTACTCTTATTGAGATGTTTGTACTAACATTCGTTTTTGTATGCGCGCTTCGTACAGTGATGCCATTTAAAGTGGCAACCAGCGTGATAGTAACTTGCGAAATACCAAACGACGTGACACAACTTCGTTACTTTCCATTCATTTCCCACAAATTTTACGGTCACTTCTCCGCGAAATTATGTCCGGAACCGTCTGAAATTTCGGAAGTTATGTTCGCGCTGGGTATCTTCTTTAGCGGCACCATTTTATGAAGCGCGCATGCAAGAACCGGTGTCTCGCTATGACAATTGTCTCAATAATGGTAGAAATTACGTAGCAAACTAGTTTAAGGTACGTAGAATGATGTTGAAAATTTCTGCTTCGCTTTAATCTTTGTGGATGCGCCTGATATTTGTTATAGTACACGTTAACGCCATTAACCGAGATAGGTTTACACCCGATATTTCAATATCAAATTTCACATTTTTAAATTTCAAGATCATTCAGCGGAACCTTTATCGTTAGTTAAACTTAGGAGAAGTGCGAAGAGATTGAAAAGACGGCCTAATAATAGAAAATCGTTGGACAGGCTGTCTCATAATCTGAAAAATATTTTTGGTTCCACGTCGAAAAGAAGTTGGAACCGGTAAACCGTTCCAGAAATTTTGCCGCTGTGAGAAGAAATCTGAGCGGCTTCGTAGCGAAATCTTGGACGCAGCTGTCGTCGGGAATCTAGCGAAAGAAAATCGCCCAATCTGTATTTACCGAGGGCCGGAGTTTGCGAACTATGACGTGAGTAATATCGCTACTGTCGCTCGAACCAAGTTGAATTTTCGTTACCATTAATCACAGCAAAATTCTTACCCTACGAAATACGCAAGGGCTGCTACTCGTGACTTGAAGATACAATGACTCGGTAAATGCGAATAGAAACTGTTCCTGAGTTTTCGAACGTTTCCAGAGTCGATGAAGGAAGTGAAACTTTCTCTTTTCATATCGTTATTTCATTCCGCATGTTTTATGAATTATTATATTACTAACATTATATTTCTTTTAATCGAAACACATATTTTCTATTTATTTCTACGAATTCTAATGTGTTGAAATAAAATTTTCATCTAATTTTCCATTAAAACGCCAAAATTTTGACAATACACAAGTCGATCATGAACCGCTAGGTTCGCTATTTTTTCTATCTTTACGTTCTCTAAAAAGATGGAATTTTTCAATGGGATGTGATGAGCAATTTAACGCGCCGAAAAACTTTTTAATTAAAATAATAATTTTGGGACACGCGACGGTAAGAAAAATGGGTTTCGTGTTTGCTCTGTTAATGGACTCGTCGATAAAGTTACTCAGGTTCTTAGATAAAAGGATGGTCGGTGTTAGGAAAATGTTCCATTCAAAGGAACCCTTAATTAGACGCTGAATTTATGTGGAATGGAGATTCTGTGAAAATGGTGGAAACTTTGTAGAAAATCGTGTAAGGTATTATCATGAAATGATAAAATGTAAAATAGGCGGGTGATTTAATAAAATTAAGAATTCGAGTTGTGTCTTTGATCGAATAAAATCTGTCTTAAATTACTTATGTGATAGTAACGTAGTAGTAAGAAACTACCCGAAGTGCTCGAAACCACGAAACTACATAAACAGAACTGAATAACTTTTAGAAATTTATTTTTTCTTTTTATTCTCACGAACAAACGCGATTAAGATTTTATAATACTTTAAGATTAAGATTTTAATAACTTAAGATTTTATAATATATTTTACTTTAAATATTTTAAAGAAAAAAGTAAAAAAAGAGGCAAGCTGATGATACGACAGAATTGCAACAAACTGTTCTCATAATACAAGAAAAATTCTTGATACTATGTAAATCTGGCTACTACGGATCTTCGAATCACGCGACCAATTTTCGAAATAATTTTAGAAAGCTAGAAGTGCATGGGAGTTGACGAGCTTTTTTACGAGCATTCCCTTATATCGGTTATTAGCCGGTGTTAGCTGGTTACACGCGTCGCTTTACAAATGTATTTACAGCCAACGTTACGGAAGTAAAATATGATCGCCCGTTCAGATCCGGTGATATAGGGCGTTTTTATAATAGACGCGTTCCCGCTGGCTTCATTGTTGAACGGTAATTGGACAAAAATTACACGGGCAACCCGTGTATCACGGCTTAACGCACATGGCAAGTGTTCGTTCACATTAAAATAAGTGTCACCCATTGTTCGGGGACCCGATATAACTTCGTTTAATGGCGCGCCTTTCGTTTTCTCGTTCGACGATGAAATAAGCCATTGTGGGAATTTCTTTTATATAAATCTCTTTCTCCGAGAATTGAGTGACCGTTTTCATAAAAGCTTGTATTTTCAGTTTTTAAGTGTATCAGTATTTTAGTGGTATCGGTATTAGTATTTTAAGAATTTCCGTGAGATACACGAAAGTTTAGGAAATTAGTATTTCGAGGTGTATACTGGGAAAGATAAACTTATTTTTTAAACGATTTCAATATCTTTTGTTCTGTCGTTGATAATGTTGAGAACTATAGCAATTTCTCGAGATGTAGGTACTTTACGTCTCATAGCAGCATAATGGAACTTTTCAATTATCCATCCTTAGCTGTAATAAAAACTTGAAAGCACTCGATCATAAACCGTTTGATGCGTTAAAAGAGTTCAGATATTGCTTGAACTTACGTAGGTTATTTCCCGACGTTTTTTTGATGCACTTTTTATGGAATAAAAAAAGAGAGCTCCGATTTGAGGCCAACTCTTATGAATTCTAAATATGAAAATCTAAGTTAGTCGAAAGATATCACGACTTTTTTAATTGATCTAAAGTATAATAGAAAAATCACGCCAATATCGTGAGTTTAGCATCGTCTTAATTATTCAAGAAATATCTTCGCGAATCGTGCATGGTCCACAGATGAAAACCCGACACACGCGTTATCACAAATCAAATGTGTTCAAACGCAACAGTTTAGTTTGCACAACTCTTCCGATGCCTCACCGCAATCGACAGAAATGTTCAGGAAGAAGCAACGTCCTTTCCGAAGGTTGCCATTCGGTGCCATTTGGAAAATCGCATGTCCCGTCTCAATTTCGAACGTGAGTCTCTGTTCCGTCTGTTTCCCTTCGACAAAGCGATTCGCGAAACGCGGAATCGCGGAGCAGCAAACAGGGGTAAAGGATATGAAAATAGAACGTTATTGCCCTGTTTGGAGTTGGCGGCGCTGTCGATATTCCCCTTTAAAGCGGACATTTGTTCCATGGGCGAAAGGGAAGGAAATGGAGCAACGCGCGTAAAGAGAGGGGAGGGTGAAAGACAGAGGGAAAAGGGAAAAAGAGGACTTTTATTGACAAGGAATATCGGTTATCGAGACGTTGTTGAGAGGAACGTTTGCCTCTGCTTTCAGCGCCAAGGCTGTATGGGGACAGAGTGCCTGTCAAGCTACTAAGAACGAACAGCGGCAGGGTCCGACAGAAGATCGTCGACACGCATAACTATTTTCGCACGCAAGTCAATCCTCCAGCGGCTAATATGCTCGCCATGGTGAGTCACTTGCAACTTTATCGTTACACTTGAAATTTCATTGCTTACCTTGTAGTTTATTTTTTAAATCAATCGTATTACGTTATTATTTTATTGTTAATTTTATTAATTTATTAATCATTTACTAACATGATTTTTATTTATGACGTTGTCTTAAGAGAGAAAGTAAATTTAAAGGAAGGTATAGAGTAAAATTTATACTTTGAATAAAATTAGAATGGAAAGGCAGGGGAGTAAGTTGTCAACGATTGTTAATTCCGCCCTTTGCAATTGACTTCGCAGTACTCCATTTTAATTGAAAATTTCAGATTAGTTTGTACAACGATTTCCTGATTAACAGATTTAATTGAAACCGAGGGGAGGGCCGGTTGAATTAAGATTTCCAGGCGGACGATTAAAATTATATTTGCATACGAAATGATTACCTTGAAGCGTATATCTTCTCATAATTTTCAACTTAAATGTTCTTCATTATTTCAGACACGGTAATGCTAACAAATTTCTCTCGATCTTCCCTTCTTTGCAAATATCGTTATCTCTGTTATTTTTACATTATTACTAATTATGTAATTAACAATATGGTGCCAGTACTTTGATTACAAAAATTTAAGCTTGAATATACCTAAGGGGATTCAAGAATTCTGCTCACGTATGTGATATTTGTACGTGATCTATTTTTTAAATTCAACTAATTTCTAAATGTTATCATTTATCAATTCTCGATTATTGTTTATTAGCTTTTAGCTATTCCTTTTTTATCATTAATTACTTTTCAAATAAGCAACAACGTGAAAGTGTGATTGCACGTTCAATCGTCTATTAAAATGCCCCTAAAATTCACCGGACCGTAATTCCAAATCTATCAACACCAACTCCCCATAACTCAAGCCGTCAGAGGCAGCAATTCTTCCCCTTTAACCCAGTTTTTGTTTCACGTCGAACTGACTTTCCGTACCCGAGATATCGTTCGTTCGAAGCGAAGCATAATTTCGAGCGGTTCGGTGTCGTTATCTTTCTCTCTCTCCCGCTCTAATGCTGACCTATCCCAAGCGCAGCACCTGTGTGCTGGCCAGCGACAGACGCCGAGTCAGCGTCTTTTTTATTGCTACTACCCCCACTGGTGCCCACAACTACTAGGGAACGTACGCATTCCCAGGAAAAAAAGTGGGTCACGGCGTTTCCAAGAATTTCCACCGCCATTCATCGTCGGCGCGTTCGTGCATTTTAACAGAGCGAGCTTTCGATGCGAGGGATCGGGATATCGACGTGAAACAAAGCGCGGTACACGCTGAAGCAAGGTTCTTTCCTCTATATTCGCGGAGATAGGAGATGGTTTCTTTGATGAAATTTCCGAGTTTTTGGTTTGTCTCTTTTACAACCGGATCTTTCTATGAGGAAACAAGAAAAAGGAATTTTGGTTAACGAAGATCTTTTCTTACGATGGATGGAATGGAAATTTACGATTCTTGTTAATAATTGGTATTGTGATCGTCCTAGCTGCGTTGGACATTCTGTATTTGTCTAAACATAATTATAAACAGGAAATTTAATGCCGAGGGAACGATTAAGGAAATGTTGCTGTTGCAGTAACGTAACAGAATACATTGTTATGAAAGAAAGTTGCAAACTTTGAGTTAAAATTTTGAGATAAAAATTAAATGCTTCAGAGCTTAAGAATTTTTTAATAAAGAAATTTTAATTAAAACATTTTACTATATCTTCGCTTCGCTTCTTGATTAAAAAATTGTTCAGATCAATTTAGCGAATAACGAGTTTTAGTTGTACACAGTCTGCTGTCCGAATTTATTTTTTCCATTTTTTATTTATTTTTTATTTTTTGTTATAGGAATTTTATGTAAAATGTTAATTTTCATGTTTAAAACATTTTTTTTCAGTTGAGCTGATAAAATCGATACTAAATTTTGTTTGAAATCGACATTAGTATCTTGATTAAATTTAGAATTATTCTATGCAAACGATGGTATCGTTTTCTCATTCACGATTTCCAAAATCTTCTTAATGAAAACGAAATCAATAAGTAAGAAAAAGAAACATGTAAAAAAAAAAAAAGAGAAACAAAGGAAATCGATATTCCGTTGGTCTTATCGTGAAAATGGAAATTACTTTTGGATCATGTTTATCCCAGTAAAACCAGCATTAAACTTTACGTACGAACTGCAGTTTACATAATCAGGACCGCGAAACTACTTTCCCTATAAACAACGTTGTTTCCCTCCGATTGTATACTCCACGTTTGGTTTTGGCAATGCCATTGAAGTTTCATTCGATATTTTTTTGCTGTTAAACGTTAAAGGAAAAGCGTGTAGTTACGAAATTTCATAAAATAAAAGTCAATTTATCGCTGAGAGAAGAAAACAATGATTTTAAATTCTAAATATACGGTGAATTCTAAATTCTTTCTCACAAGAATACGTGTATTTCTCGACTAAAACATCTAATTAGTCTTATGTTTGAAATGATAAAAATAAGATATATTTATGAGTAATTTATATTCACTTTAGTTCATAAGTACACTACTTGTACATATTATCTAATATTTAATTTACAAAGCTTACGCATTTCACGCTCTATTACCTCAGCCAAAGGCACCAAACCAAAACTACCCTTCCAAAAACATCACAACATGCTTACATCCTCGCTGTAAGTAAATCAATTGCATTTACCAACGAGTCGTAGCGAATTCGATTATTTTTGTGGCGTGACGAAGCACGAGTAGTAAAGCCCGGTGTAACATTGGTAGCTTTGAACAAGCCGGTGGTGAATCGTTCGCCGTTTGAGCGAGTGGAAACATTTGTAACAGGCGTCGGTTTAACGATCCCAAGCTTCTCTCGCCGCGACGGACGAATTCTCTCTCGCCGAGGCAATGAGCCGCGTTTTCTTTCCTAAAAAACCGAGCAGTTGCTTTTGTCAGGGTGGCTAACGAAGCGTGGAAGAGACACAAAGGGGTTCCGGCCTTCCCGCCTTCATTTGATAAAATTCCACCTGCCACGAGGAAACGTGATTCTAGTACGCGATTCGTTATTATAATTGAGATTCTTTTTTTTTTTTTAATAATTGAAAGCGAATCTTTGAAATTGGGAATTATATTTGAAAATAATATAAGGGCATTTTCGAGATATCGGATAATTTATAGGTGATGGATATGCAGAGTTTTACTGAAGATAATACCAGTTCAGTTAATATGGGACTCGATTATTTTTCTATTAGCAGACTGTCCGATGTTCATGTACTTCTATATTTTTGATCAACATAGAAGCTCCGATCGTGTAAATCTTTATGTCGCAATACGATTCCTTCGTATCTCTATTCAAGTAATTGCAAGCATCTCGAATATTAATGTTTCACAAAATTTCATATCCTTCTCTAGAAAATTTGTCGAATATTCAAATTCTATGTTATAGTAAACAGTTTTATGTAGGAATATTCCGTATTGTTATTCAAATAAATAATCACGAACATCCGAATTGGATTTTGAACATCCATCGAATCGGATATTTTCTGAATATTCGCGAATCAACTTTTTATAGCTTATTTAAAAGTTACTGATCTAACACAAAAGTTTTAAATATACGATTTTTATATCGTATCCTATAGAAACAATTCCATGTGGAAATATCTCATGTATTTTTATTTACAAATAAATTTTCGATTTGGTTCACGTCGACGTGGAATACAGTAGCTCGTCACCAAAATCAATCTCGTTACAGAGCGTTTTGTTCATTCAACATCCGAAACAATTACTTCGCGTTTGCCATTAAACACGTTTCACTATCGTAACAACGGATTGTACGGTTACCGTGGGAGCTTTATAGCTCGCGTCAAATGATGAATTTTAAGTTGATTGCCGGTAAAACCAAAATGGACGATCGTTACGTTGTTTCGCGGATATTTCCTGCTATTACGGCTAATGCATAATAAATAATCTCATAAGTCATGCCCTGATCCTGATTATTCACGGGCAACGCATTAACGATGATGAATCCCTGCGGTTGAAGTACCAGCATTCGTTATTGTCAAATAACATTGGAACGCGCTGCTGTTCATCAGCCAGACTTTCAAGCCATTTAATTACTCATGGACAGGAAAATACTCAATTTTAATCAAGACATGGAACGTTCGAAACCACGTGTATGATTCTCGACTAAAATTAACACGTGATAAATATTAACAACTGTTTCGGAAATAAAATAGGACATTTAAATATTTTAAATCAGCTTTGAAAACCGCCCTTGTGTTTCACTGTTGTAGTATGGTATCTTTCTCTAACAGTGCAGCGTGACAAACATTTTTCTCCGTTGAAAGTTTTACATCTGTAAACTAGTCTATGACACAAAACATGTTAAAGAACTCCATAACTCTACAAAATCTACATAATTTTTCTGTATTCTATACTTTTGAAGTTTCAGACCTCGACCTTGTGAAAACTTCATAACTTTCTAAATGTAACTCAATTTGTAAGTTTCCATATTCCGTTCACGTTCCACAATCTTCTTCGTTGGAAGAAGAATTAATTACAGAATTTAACATAATTTCTAAAATTTTATACACGATTAAAAAATTCCACGAATATATCTGTCATTACCACCACATATAAACCTAAATATATTACACAAAGATATCTTTAATTAAAACAATATGATAATAAATTAATAGGTAAGTACGTACATATGATCATGTTTCTATTTTAATAAAGGTGAATATTAATTTCGCTAAAGATAGCTGTACGTTTCTGATAATCCTAAACAAAAAAAAAAAAAAAAAAAACAAACCAAAAAGTCGAAAGCTATCATTTTGACGAATTTAGAAGTTATAGTGTTAAAAAGAGAAAGAGAGAGATGACAGTTACTTCCACAGAATTCTAATTCTAAACACCAACACTAGCACAAACATCGTATCATTATACGTTTCCAAATCTCATAAAGTGAATCAACCGCTTCGAGGAAAGTTGGTAATTTCCGCGATGCAGCGCGATTTTCATTAACAAAAGTTGGAACGCAAGGAGCTTATCCGTTCGTTCGGAGGCAATAACAGAGGAAACAATCTGGAAGAGTAGAAAATGCGGGAACGATTCGGTAATAACGTTGAAAGCCGTATAATTCAATTTTTCGACTTCCGAACGATGCAATTACAGACGAGGTATAGACGTGACATTCAGTGTTTTTTCGTGTTTCACGAAAGAGCGAAACAATCATCAAAATTTCAGAAATATGTTAAAACTAAGTAAGACTTAAAACTAATTCTAAAATTTAAAATTAAGACCCAAAAATCAAGGTTTAAAACGAAGACAATAAGACTAAAACTTGAAACGAAGAATAAAATCCCTACTCGTCTCTCGTTGTCCACCAATGAGACTTAAAATTAACTTAATCTAGATCTTAGAACTAAAACCTACTTAATTTAATGTACATTAGATAGCAGCTCTACTGGCAGCCTCTCGCATCAAAGATCTCCACTTAAAGCGAAATTAAGCTATAAATACTTTGTTAAATCAATCGTTCTATTTAATAATTTAGTATTAGAAAGGATTAGATAAAGGAGCTTTTAACTTTTTGCTCTATGTTAGGCAATGTATCTTGGTAGAGAGACGTGCACCATGGACTTAACCTAGATATATCTGTTTTAAAATCAACTAGAACTTGAATATACGTATCTCACAATGTTTCTGTGATATTCCTTGCGTCCCACGATGGATGCTAATAATTTACTGAGGCATAAGATCTCCCTTATGATTAATTAAGGTTAAGACGCACGCATCCCACGTTAGCTGCCTCAGTTGAAAGTTAAAACTAATACATATAAAACTTAAAAGTAAGCATATAGCACGCAACTCTCCATAATCTCTACATGATATACGTGTATATTATATGGAATCGTTATATATATTATATTATATTATATTATAAATGAATAAATAAATAAATAAATACACACACATGTATATATAACGATTACACAAATCTTTATAAACTTCAAAGCATGCATACACCACGTAACATTCATCTTCCATACAAAGATTATACAGATCGTTATAAAGGTTATTAAAACTAATTAATTAAAACTAAGACGCACGCGCCCCACGATGTCCTTGCGGTATTCCACAGGCGTTCCATGAAGGATTGTCAGTTCAACGAAAAGACTCCGAAAAAACTTTTGCATGATCTACACTGGACTATGTTAGCGTAGTAATGATAATAAAATAATGTAAAGAAAGGGGAAGATGACGTGAAGACTAATCTTTGAAAAACGATGCCAATTACCAGGTCTCACCATGAGCAGGTAATTACGAGACTTGCTCACGAGTCACTCAAAATTGCTTGCAAATCTCGACATTCAAGTTGTTGGGAAGAATGTCGAGTTCTGAGCCTAAGCTGTGAAACACCTATCTCCTACGCAGCGCTTACATGAATATTACATGAATACAAACTTAAAATAATGCATGCATCACACAATATCTACTTCCTACACAGCGCTCACGTGAATTTTATAATCTTAAAATAAGGCACACACGACACAACAGCTATCTTCCACGCAATTACGCCGATCGTTATGAACAGTATCAAAGATACATTTGTCTATCGTGAAACGGCGGAAAGAAAACGAAATGTAAAATATAAAGATCGGAAAATTGTAAACTCTGACCTGAGTTAACTGAACTTTCCTTAAAAAGAGGGAAGGCAAAAAGGATAACGATCATTCAGAGAATAAAAGAAAAATCGTAACGTGCCCAGAACGAACGAGATCACGATCTCTCGAAAGAAGCAAGGAACATACGTGATGCATTCCCGTGCACAATATAACACTAAATTTCGGCGGGAGGTTCAAAGATTGACCGTCACTCGATCCCTGCTTCGCCGTTCGAAATTTACGCGAACCACGGTCGAAGTCATCGACCGATGATGCCGCGGTCACTCAGCCAAGGATCGAGCGTGCGGGTCTGTAATCTGACACACTTCAAATGAACAAGTGGGGATCCCGATGAGAGGAACCACTGATTAGGATTACGAGGAACTTGCCCCAACTGAACTAAAAGGGTCCACTCCCAGTGGGAGGAACTCGCCGAACAAGATTACGAAGTACATCAAATTACAGATTCTAACCCTGTCTGAGTACCGAAGTACCAATTGGGCAGAGTCGCATATCCTTGACTGGACTTTGCGAGTACCATCGGCTCGACGATAACCCTCGCGACTCGACGCAATAAGCGAACAGTTATCGAGCAGTCACTAAAACAAAGGTGTCCTTCGGCCGACTTACGAATACAAGGGAATCTCAAGTACACGTTGACCGACGCGCGAACGAGTACGCTGTGCAATAGATAGAAGGAATGCAATAGATGAACGATAGCGAACCAATAAATCTTGAGAACAATTTGTATTATGTAATCAGCGAGAGGGGCGAAAGAAAATAGATTTTTATTTTTCGTTGCAAGTTCGATAAGCGTCGTTGTACATAATGGGATGGCGATGGGCTTAACGTAGGTATCTATCTTATAATTCGTTAAAGCTAAAACGCGCTCGTTCCACGATGTTCCCGAGATATACCACGGCGTCCTATGGCGATCCACGGGATCCTAGGATGTCCCACGATGCCCTCACGGCTGGTACCAGTCCAGTTTAGATCAGGAAACTCCGAAAAGAATTTTCGATAACCTAGGTCGGGGTGTATTAAAGTAGTTGCTGGCTTGATATCGTTTTTCTGATAGTAATACTCGGAAATAGTAATATGTGTATTTTTTACAAATGGCAATATGCCTGTAATATTAATGTGAATATTATATTAACTGTCTAATATTTACAATAGTATTTCGAGATATTAATATTTGGAAAATGATACTAATTACTAGGGTCCACTACGGGGAGGCAAATACTCTCGGATCTCATTACATATCATAAATTGGTAATTCTATTTATCGATAAAATATCTATCTATAAAATATCTATAAAATATCTTATCCTACGTTGCATTAGATTTTATTTGTTTCAATTTAATGTATAATTGGAGAGAAGGAAATGGATTCGAGAATAGATTTCTGAATAGACTATGGATAGATTACGTAAAAGGTTCTTAAACATGCTTTGTATTATACTTGGTTCACGAGTAATTGTCATCCATGTTATCGAGAGCAAAAGATATAAAACTATTGGATAGTAAAGAATTAGTTAGTATTGAAATTTATTAATTAGAACCTGAATGTATCGAAGAGGTTTGTGCTGTACGTGATTTTAATATGAGTATATCTATAAGTGTGCGAGCGAGAGTAAAGGTTATTATCAAAATATATCTTACAGGTTAGTATTATCTATTCATAAAATATAGATCATTCATACGCAATATTATATTTTATTATTAATTATAATATGATATCTGATTTGTTAAAGGAAATAGGGTACAGTACGTAGAAAATTGTTCAGGACATTTAACTGCATCATATTTGGTTCTCAAATATTTTATCAAATAACTTTATCAATTATGTTTTCAAAAGCAGAGAATGCTATAGATTATGACAATAAGTCGAAATTCATTAAGACAAAAATAAAATCTGTAAATCACTCTGTCAGGTTTGTACAAGAGGATAAAGATGCGTTTCAAATATCTTTCAATAAAGATATATTATATGTTCTTAGTTATTGAAATGTATACATACTGATAGAATTCGTATTAAACCCGTATCTGAGTTCAAATAATCATATTTGAAGATTGGAACTCATCGCCAAAGGAAGCAAACCATGCGGCTTACCAATAGTATTATACATGCATGATTGGATGGCGAGATTTCGTGGTCCTTGATTTGATTACTGTTGCCTCCTCAAGTCCATGAAAACGGTTTAATTCTTTGGCCTTGAACGGACACGAAGAGTTAAATTCCCTAGTCAAAAATTAAGTAAAGTATTTAACATTCAAAACTAGAATTAAATAGAAATAAAACATCATTTGAAAGATTTTAAGGTTTTAATTAATAGTAAATGAAATAAAATAAATCATTAATTTAATTTTTACAAATTAATAGCATTTTAGTATAAATTAATGATACAATTGTCAAAAATTAATGGAATAATTGTCTGAAATTAATGATATATATTTATAAATTAGCAATAGAGTTGTTTTAAATTAGTGGCACAAGTGCCTTATATAAACGGTATATTTTCAAGTCTATGTGTATCAGACTGCACGTATGATGAATTGATGTATACACATTAACGATTTTTGTTGATGTCATAAAAAATGATTTTTCTATCGTAACATAATCAAATTTAAATGTTATAAATTAACGGCTTTAATGCTGCTAATCACTTTTTTAAATGTAATATTAAATGAATAACTAAATTGTTAGTAAGTAAAAAAAAATTTGTTTGCGATATTCACGGTACGGAAATAGAAACGAAAATCACCACTTTACATATATACCCGGTGACATACTCTTGACAATGTTCCGTATGATTGGTCGAACGATCTTTCCCGATGTTATGAAAAATGATTGTTCTGTTATAATTGAATCAAATTTAATAACTTTTAAATGTTTATTGTAATTTAACACTTTCAACAATTTATTGCAGTAATTTTTGTATAATTTTTATATTTCTTACGAACTAAAGCTAAATTTACTCTTTCTATGGTCTAGTTTCTGATATAGAACTGTGCTAATTTATATTAAATGTCAGTTTATGACAAAAATAATTGTAGTATAATAGCCAAACATGAAGTGAAACGGTGGTCAACAGTGTTCACCTATCCTAAAGGAGAAAGAATTCATATAAGTAATTACAGATTTGTTGGAACTCCTGTACAAGATTTTTCCGAGATATTTCTTGTTGAAAATAATTAGTACAGTGTTGTAACTAATTATTATTTTACAATTACAATAAGATTCTTGTCAAAACATTTCGGCGTTAATTACCGTTTGAATGATAGTTACATCAGCGCCTTTGATTATATTGCGCGTATAAAAGTATAATTTCATTCATTCATAGATGGATTTCACACTTTTGGTTCGATGAGAATTACGTTAAAAAACATCTACAGAAAGCTTAATATCATTTCATGTCAAAAACGCCAATGTAAAACGAATCTATTTCCTTAAGTATAAGAAAGTATGTAAGAGGAAAACGATATCTTTGCCGACTAACGAAACTAATTTTATAAATTACAATTGACTCTAACTCGTTCTACGAATTCGTTGCAGGAATATGCAGATTTATCTGGAATTTCTGTTTAATACAAATTACACAGACTGCTTTATTTCAAAGTTGGATTTCATTTGTTAAATGCAGGCTTCATTCCATTAACGCATCCTGCTCGCGATGTTCTGTAATTGTTTTAACTACACGGACGTAAGATAATTGAACTAATTGTATTCTGTAAAGGCTCTGTAAAATTTCAACGGAACAAAATTGGGTGATTTTTTTATTTGCATTTACCACACGCTTAATCAAAAAGAAAGTTAAGTTTCATGGACATTTTCTGAATTTTTAATTTATGCACCAGCATGACATTTTATTTGCAATTTCTGCGATCATTTTACATTATCAAATTCTGCTTTTTAATATTGTCGCCATAAAATGTAGTTTCAAGGATTCCTTTGATACTATTTCATCGCTATTTCTTCCTCCTAGATTTTATAATTTCACGAAATTTAAATAAAGTAATAAACTATTGCTTGATATTTAATATAGTAACTGAAGCGTAAGATCTCATCTCGAAGAGTTCACACAGTGCCTAATGCCACTAGTACCTACGTAAACATATCCACGTTCCTCTAATAAATAGTATATCTTAATAAACTCTCGTTTACGAGCGGTTCGTTACGAGCATACCGTCACGATGCCGACGCGACGACGCATTCACGACGCCACGGTATCATTCTAATCTTCATGTGAGGAACAGGGCTGGCAAATTCGCGGGGCTCGTAGAGAAAAGTCATTCCCTCTTCGAGATGTTCGTGTAAAAGTGCTTAACGCCGCGGTTCGATGGCCGGACGCGAGTATCGTAAGGTCGTGGCGAGTTATAAATTTTTATGAGGAAACTCGGATCGCTCTCGCGTTAAAGCGATACCGGGGTGAAAATTAACGGGCTCCGAATAAACGAAGTGGCACTTGGTTACCGTCGCTTTCGTTTCATGGAGGGAACCTACGAAGGGGTTCTTCGATAAATTTCTGTGGAGATTGTATCGCGAAGTGGATGTGAAGGGATCGTGCTGGTTATGAGGCCATTTGAGATTGTGCTTTAAAGGGATTTTCATCTTCAAAAATAGCCGGGCAATGACTTTTTTATATTTCTCGTGCTTACTGCTGTTTTCTAGATATAACGTAAATACATCGAAAATTGATTAAGGAATTTTAACAATCGAGGAAATAGCTCTTCGCTGGTTTTTTAATTTACAAATCAAATGAAAATTTTAAAAGATTTTCATTTCCTAAACATTTAACAAGCGTATTTATTTATTTATTATAAATGTTTCTTATTTTATTATAAGTGTCTCTAACGATGATTCTCTAATAATTATGAACAGGAGTATATGACACGTAATATGACCAGGAAATGTTATATTGTTTCAGAAGTGGCATCCAGGTTTGGGTAAAGCTGCACAGAAATGGGCTAATCGATGCCTCGGTTTGGTACATGACAATGCAACCGGCCGATATTTGGATGATTTCGGGTCGAGTGGGCAAAATATCTTTATTACAACAAGAAGGACGCTATGGTGAGTTTAAACATTTTCAAGTAAGATTACATATTCCTGCATGCAATGGGCAATCAAAGTCATATCAGCTTAATCTAATCCTCGACGTTCTTCGAGCAGAACAATGGACTTGATCAAATTCATGGAAATATTACAAGCATTGTGTCACTTCATAGAATCTTAAAATAATTAAATTTTTGTGGGAAAGTGATATAGTAACGTCTTGTGCCTTCGAATTTATTCCAAACTTCGTTTGAAGACATCGAAGATCGCGGTGCTTCAATAGAAAAGCCCGTTATTATTCAGACAAGGAAGTTTCGGATGATTTAGAGCTAAAATGTATCAGAAAGTACGTTTAACGTTTAACTAATATCCACCAATCTATTTTTCTAAATCAGAAAGAAGCGAATATAAATAAGTTATGAATATTTCTATTTGAATCTGATTTTCTTATTGCATCATGAAATTTTCAAATTTTCACATTTACAAAATTATGCAAAAGAAGCTAAGCTATGTATGTATTTCGCAGCGAGCGTATCGTATTCTAGCATCTACAAACCTTTCATCCCTGTAAGGGCTTAAAATTCTTTATTATTCAAATTTACTTCAAAAGATCTTTCGTGGATTGTACGCATAATGTATTCGTGCCCCAGAGGAAGATATTCTCACTGCAGGGGATGATTGTCCCCGTGGTGCTCCAATAACCGCAGAATTCTGGCGCATAGGGCATAGAATTTCGAGTAGAGTGCACCACAAAACGCAGACAAAGGCAGATCCTTATTTCCGTATAATTGCCACATCGATACCTTTCAATTAAGTCGTTAACTATCGTTGTTACTACCAAAGAATTTACTTGTGCAATATTATTATTTCAAGTTTCGAGCGAAGAGAGTTACAGTGTTTGACTAACATATTAGAGTATTACAATTTATCGAGAAAGTTAGATTTTTTTCTGGACTAGAAGATTTGAGTGTCTTAATATAGCCGAAAATATTTGCTAGTTTTTGGGATTACATTTTACTTTTTGGACTATTGGATTATTCGAAAAGTTCGTAATGAAATTTAAGAAAAATAACCGAAGGATAAAATAGGGGAAATCAAATTGTTTAAATGATTACTACCAATTTGACTAATGCAATCAATGTAACTTAAAACATTGCTTGCTATCGAGATAATTTATGTAATTTGAAAACAAATGACTTTCCTTCGGAAAGAGTCATTAGCGTCTAGCGCTTCAGAATGCACTCTGCAACTCGTTTAACAAACGTAACAAAGCACTCGAAGTTTCAGTAGAAAAGGAAACCATAGGCCAGACGGAAGCGCATGAGCCGATTCAGAGTTAAAATTCGCCAAGAACTATGTTCATACTACTGCTAAAATTGCGTATACTTTTGCATCCCTTCGCTACCATTGTATGTAATTTAATAAAATTAAATTCCTTATCTTTCTCATTTGTCATACTACATAAAAATCGCAATTTTATTCAACTTATTCATAATACAATATCAGGCAGTATCATAAATTTGAAACATTTTAAATATCAATCATACGTTACGTCATTATGTATCATATAAATCGTATATTTGTTATATAATTTATGTAAATTGTATTATATATATATTGTTTTACGTAGTAATAATTTATAAAAATGAAATTGTTTGATTTCTTTCGTACAGCATTAATCACACTGTACAGTGATTCAGTGTATCTTGTAATTTACCGTAACTAATTCACTTGCAACAAGATTTACATATTTTTATACTCATTATTTGTATCTCTGAATTTCTTTAACGAGTGTTTTAATTATTGGAATTGCCGATGGCAACGGAAAATAATCTCCTGTTTGATACAATAAAACCTCTTATCGTTACAATCTCTTTCTAATAGCTTTGAGCCGCGTATAAATAAAATTCTATTTGCTACTTTCTACAAAATTTCAATGTAAGAAATTCTTTTCTAGAAATAGATAATACATTATTCAGTGGTCTCGTATGAATAAGCCTATAAATACGCGGGAGACCGTAGACTCCCAGTAGAAAAAGCTGTTATTGTTCAGGCACGAAAGTTCCTAGTCTGATTCGAAGTTACGATTCACCAGCATTGTTCTATTTCTGCCTAACGATAACTTGCTTTCGTACTCGCTGGTTTCCTTAGAGACCCACCTGTTGACGTTCAGTGAACAATTGTCGCTGATGTCACTTCCACGTCCTCCTTTGGCGTCGGCAATTCCAATGAAACCATTCGACCGAGTCTATCGTGTTTTTAATTGACTCGATTCTCTTCTTTCGGATTGAAAAGCCTTTCGAACGCTCCTCGCATCTTTCAGTGTACAAAGCGAAGAAGAAACGGCGTTTCAGCCCGAGTAGAATTGTACAATGACGGCGAAAGTAAAAGGAAGATGTTAATGTAAATTTGTCAATTAATCAATCGTCCTTTCATTTTCAGGAATTTCGCTATCAGAATGTGGTACATGGAATATAAAGATTTCAAATACGGCAACGAAGAAGTCAACGATTATCGCAAAATCGGCCATTACACTCAAATCGTGTGGGCCACCACACATTTAGTAGGCTGTGGTGTAAGTCATTGCACTGGTGGCAAAGGCCCACTCGGCAAGGACTTTTTCATGTATGTGTGCAACTATGCTCCAAGGTGAGTAAACAACTGTTGACAATTTCAAAATAAGATACCTTGAAATTTCACAATTCTTTTATTTTATAAGCTCGGAAGTCAATCGACTACATTCAGGCAGTATCACTGTGGAATATTTGTATAAAAAAAGTTGGTGAGTCAGATACACCGAGAAATGGCATTCGAAAATTTTCATAGTGAGGCTTGCAATTTGAGAGTTATGCAGTATATGTAACAAATAAAATAATGTTTTATTACCAATCTCGGAACAATTGTTACAATTGTTGATATTCTAACAATTTGTTTCACAAGTTACGAAACTATAGAGCTAGAACTTTAAGTATATAGCTTTGTATGTATTCATCATAATATCGGATTTCTATGATTCGAAATTTGAGTACCGGGACTGGTTAGAATTTTAAGTACACGTCGAAGTTGGTTCTATCGCATTTGGTGTAAAGGTGCCTACAAGAGAGCCACTTGTCAAGGAACAAAAAGCGCCTATAAAGCGAACAGCGAAAGGAATACAATACGGAGCGGTAACAAAGCTGAAGTACCTTTGCGTGTATTCTCTTCAAGCTTCTCGCAGTTGCCCTGTTCTGTGCGCGCTCTCGTTTCACTGTTTTCGTTTCATTTTTCTCGGTTCTGTGGTTTAGTCGTTTCGAAAACGCGACCGACTGGCTATTATGATTTCCTTTCCAAGCGTCTTATTTAATTTTGCCGACTTCAGAGGGATATTTTCAAAAGCGTGTTAAGGCACGAGGTTGCTCGAATTCGTTTGAAAAACTAAGTTTTCTTTCTCCGAGTAATAGACCGGCAGAGCAATGTAGGTCAGAAATTTGTAATTTTTTATATAATAAGATAGTAGATAAGTAGTAAAATTTTAAGACAAGAGGAAGAAATCAAGTTTGTTCGAGCGGAATATATTGAATCGTGAAACTTAACTTGTAACGTTGATTTGGTGAAATGTTGAGAAACGTTTGAAACTGAATTAAGGTGAGTTAAAGAGTTCTTAAATACACATATTAATGAATTTTTCACACGCTGTCAATTGATGAAAAACGAACGTAACAGAGTTGTCTTCGCCACGTGTGGTCGCGAGTATCACAGGGAATTACCGCGTGTAGGTAGTCGCAGCTGCTTCCTGCGCCAGGAATTTATGATGGTGGCTCATTGTAATCGAAAAGTTTGCCTGGTACCGCGGCGGAAGGCCACGGGCATAATCCGGAAAATTGCGGTCGAGAAACGAATTTATGACGGCGCTCGACGCGCGTAATTTAAATTCTCTCAGCTTCGTCTCTTTCCCTTCTTTCTTTCCTTCTTTCCTCGTTGTTGGTGCATCGTTCCAAGGAAATATTACCAGTGTACGCGCGTTAGGACTGCCCGGAAGGATAAATAAAGAAAGGAAATTACAAAGGAATTAAAGGGACAGAAAATAAGATAGCGAAGAGGGAATCAAAGGGGAAAACTGGCGGCGTTTATGAGGTCGACGGATTGTAAAGGAATCTAACTTTCAGAAGATTGTGAATAGTAGGTACTATAAATTTCACGTCTTAAATGTCGTCATATGTAACGTAATTATAGATACTTATTTGCTATAAGAGATTAAACGTGTGTGTACGAACGTTGGATTTCATATTAACGCAACACGCTATCTGTTCGATGAATCTGACGATTCGTACAATAGTCGTTCATCTTATGTCAGAGTCTTTTATCAGTGTTTCATCAGTCATATTCTGCGAGTTACTGTGTGAGCACTCGCCAAACAGTTGCAACGTAGCCCTCTATGTAAAGAGTATCACGGTTTCATTTGCATCGTTATAATCATGACAGGCTTGCAATCTTGCCGGCAAATCGCGCTCACGGCGCATAATTCGCCTTAAGCTCTGTGTTTTGAACGATTACATTCTAAGATATATTTATCATGTTGGGTCAACGGCCTGTAAGCGAGAAAATTTATACGATGATAAGTCAAAATAATTTTATTCTATTATAATGTTAAATTAATTATCACACTTTAGCTGGTACGATTAGATATTCCAATAATTATGAATTGTTTTGTTTACCCAATTTGGATATTTCGTTATTTTCAATATTATAAGTCATTTTCCTAAAACGAGCGTGTTCTATGAAACGAACAGATATTGAAAATGGATTATAACGACGAAATGTAGCACAATTAAAAAACGTGAAAAATGCGAATGTGCAATGAGAGGGTATAACTAAATTGCGTGCATGCTTGTGGAAAAGAAGAGGGAAGATAAAAAGAAGTTGAATCACGAAGTGTACGTTACATTTCGTGTATCTGGTGTTGCTTTTTGTCGACAAGAGGAGCACGTCTTCTCTGAAGAAGACTCTACTTGACGTCTGACCCACTTCTCCGACCTCTCGTGCATGTAGCCACTTTTTGACCACCCTCTATAAACTTCTTCACTATCGCTTCACCAGAATACCACGTTGTTTAGCACCTTGGAGATTGTTTCTATCATTCCTCTCCGTCTATTCGTTATTGTTCACATAGAAGATGATCATGAAAGATCATAAAACTCTGCAATAAGATTTTTAAACCCGTAAAAAATCGTAAAATCGTTAATTTTTCAACCACTCGATAAACAGTCAACAAAATTAAATTTTTAAGATTTTTAAACCCGTAAAAAATCGTAAAATCGTTAATTTTTCAACCACTCGATAAACAGTCAACAAAATTAAATTTTTAACACGTTTTAAATTAAATACAGCGATATTTAAGGCATCTGCTCCTGTAATTTGGTCGTAGAATTCCCAGAATCCATTCAATCTGTGTTATTCGATTGGTTTTTTCAATTAATCCGATTCAACCAAGTGTTTACTATTTCAAGAAGAATATTTCCGATAAACCGTTCCCAATTTTTTGCGTGTATACTTTTCAATTCTAAAAATTCTATCTGTCGGCAAGCTCCATAAATATTCTTGGAACTCGAACGATTCAATATAAATTCCTGTATATTATAATGTTCTATTCCAAATATGTTGCATGCTTCGTTTAATAACTACTTTATTCCTTATCTGCTTCATCATTTTACAACGAATATTTTGTTGTTGTTGTTATAGAAATATGTGTTTTTGTTATTGCACGGTATAGTGTGCTACACCGTAGTATTCTGGAATAATATCCCGGAGTAATGCTCTGAGACGTCGTGACGCAAGAGCACATTTTCGAAATTAATTCTATTCCCCTTGGATCGTGTTTCAGGAAAGCTTCTCGAGTTCTTTACGCAACAGCCACATAAAGTGGACGATTATTCTTTTGAAAATTACGACCGATAACTTGTGCAATTTGTCAGCCGCGTTTTAAGAAATTAATTTTCAAACCACTTACATAAAAACCAGTATTAACGCGTCAGTTGTATTAATCGAGCCAGGAATGATTCTCTCTACTCTTTGAAAGTAATTCTTGCACGCAAAGCAAAATAAACAAAAATAAATTTTATGTCACGTTTCTTGTTAATATTTTCTTGGCGACGACACGGTAAATATTTTCAAACCTTATGCAACTATGATAAGATCTTATTTAAGAATAACTGATGTAGTCTAATTTGAACTTTGATGGAGTCTACTGCGCTCGTCAGTTTCAGAAAAATATGTTGTTACCGATATTCATGATTTATTTTCCAATTTTACTAAAATTACTCCTATAATATTAAAATCTCTTTTACTATATTGAAGCAAGAATGATGTATAATATAAAATAATATAAAAATTCGAAGACCGCAGTAATTAAAAATCTCACTAATTACAAGACAGGTACATGAATACTGTTCTGCCGCGCAACACATCTGCACGCCATCCCGCGCGGCTTGCCAACCAACGGTCTACCTGTCGTCCTTCTAACACTCCATAGGCCCAAGAACCCACTATAAAGTTGCAATTCTAGCTGCATTGTTCGCACACATGGCCTAAGCACATCTGTTTGCCAGAAAAGACTTTCTAATTCCAGAAGAGTTTTCGGCCGGTTTTTAGAAAGGTCCTTGGGTTTATTATGTGCTCTTAAGAATTACGAAGAAAGCGGAGATATACCTAACGAAAAATCTGAGTTTCCCTGTAAACAATGTCGCCTAGGACCCAAGTTGGTAGGAGGTTTCTTCCTCCTCTCTTTCTTCCTAACATTGGTCCCAACCAATCGACATCGCGGATTATTGCCCTCACTTTACTAACTAAAAATGTAAGCAACGAATCCGCGTTCTTCGTCCAAAGGGCACACCCATACCAAGCTTTCCTCCGTATTCACATTAGAATAAGCTTCAGAGTTTTCCATCGTCTCTCACGGTGACTAGAGTTCCTGCATTCCCTATAACTCTCACCGTTTCTATATCTCTCAGAATTTCCTACCACAGTCAAAGATCTAACGCCTAACTTCTAACATTAAGTCTCATACCGTGTTACTTTCATATCTATATTATTGCAGCGTGATAAGTTATTAAGTGTTTATATCTATTCAATCGTGTATACTAAGTGTTGGAAATATATATTTTAACTCTGTGAGCCACAGTGTTATCATACCTGAATCACCCCTATTATCTTAATCGAAATACGGGGATCGAACTATTCGTGGTGTCGATCATTCTAATCGTAACGGGAATTTACGACTCCCGTTGACGCGTATTCTAACGACCGCGTCTCCCCGCGATAGCTCGAAAATACAAATACAAATGGACTTAAATATAAGACCACAGTCCAATGAAATCAAACCGACACAAATAAAAAGCCTGCTTCAACACTATAATCGCTAAACGTATTAAATTAGAAACAAAATCCTTCAGAAACGACGAAACTATCCATTGCCTCAATTTCTAGCGTTTATCCAATAAACCCTAATTCATGATGATCTAATACGATGTCCGCGGTCTTCCGTCGATCGAGCAGTAGATAAAGAGCTATGACGGGGGACAGCATTACTTTTTACTTTCCGACGCAGTTTCGTGATGAATTTCGCGGTGGGACATTTGAATTCGAAACGGCGCGGCAACGATCGCGGTGACCGGGCACGAAAAATGCTCCAAATGTAAGTTAATCGTGACTTGGTCGCGAAGATTGGCTAGAGCCATTCCTCGGGCTGTTTGTCGCTGGAAAACGTAGAGTCTGACGGGTAGAGAAAGTTGCTCGAGACGTTCGCGAACTGCAATCATGAAACGTCGTGAAACGTCACGGCTTAATTGTCTGAAAGTAAAGTTGAAGGAAAGATTGCCGGAGGAAGAGAGTGCCAGGCAGGCGAGTCGAAGCGGGTAAACGCGGAGTTATTAGGCGAGCATTTGCCACGGGGATGGGGTGAAATTGATGGGGAGAAATGAGCGAGCTAGGGAGCCTTTTGTCGTGTTCTTGGAGATGAAGGAAAGTTGCGCTCTGATTGCAGCAGGGCAAAATTATTCTTTCTGGTCGAAATACAGCTATGGTGGTTGTATAAAATCGAACACCGGTTGTTTAGAGAAAAGTTATTCAGAGAAAAGTTGTTTCGAGGTTGCGGAAACGGACGTTTCTCTTTTGGGAAAGATCGTTATGATTACTTAGCAGAAAGTTGATATCGATATGCGGAGTGCCTTGTAACTGATTGTACAACTGCGAAGAGGTTGAGCAGAGGAAAAAAACGATAAATCATATTTTCCATTTTTTACAGGGCAGCACTTAAATGCAGTATCACAATATCCTTTTATTCGATTTAGACTATTAGACTATTTAGATTATCTCATAATTTAGAATCGTTCCTTATTCTAAAATATTGAAAGATATTTCTATTTTTAACTATTTCGTATTGAAACATTGCTTTTTAGTCATAAAGTGACATTAAAACAAAAGATTGTGTTTCTTTCCTGATAAATACATGATGATAAATCCTAGATAAATACATGTTTCATTAATCCTCCACCAAATTCCACATTATCCCACTCTCAAACGTTTCATAGCGGCCTTAAACAAAGACGTTTATAACAAACGATATACATGTGCATAAAAAACGATGTTAATGGTTCACAATTCTTTCTACTTGTAGCGGCAATTACAAAGGTCAACTTAGCCGTCCTTACGTGGCGGGCAAGCCGTGCAGCATGTGTAAGGACCACTGTTCGTACAACAAGCTGTGCACGAACGCCTGCTACTACAACGATCTTTGGTCGAACTGCGCCGAATTGGTCAGGACGTTTCGTAACTGGGTCTGCGAGACGAACACGAAAGAGGGCCGCGAACGACGGAAGTTCTGCGGTGCCACGTGCAATTGCAAGGACAAGATCTACTATCATCACGGGTAGTGAACGATCGTCAACGCGGCTCTTACACCCTTTTCTTCGCACCGGCTGATCGATCGTCGTTACGCTACTTAGAAGGGAGAAGGTCGACGAATCCTGCACGAGGTACGAAATTATTTTCAAGCTGTTCCACCCAGCGGGATAGCGAGTGAATTAAGGTCTGAGGTTCAGTTTGGTTACGGTGGCGGTTTGCGGGTTTTCGTCGATCGCTGCCTTCGTTTCGTAGCACGACGTTCTACGTAGATTCATTGCGGAACAAAGGGAAATTGAAATTCTGTGATGAAAGCGAAGAAAATTAGCGGAGTTCTTTGTTTGATTGAACGAAGGCTGAGTTTGATCGAGCAAGGGGGTGTCTCAGCCTCCCGTAGATTGCATCGTAGATTTTTATACATTGTACGCTGTTAACTATTCAAAATTGGTAATGAAGGAGTGTGGGGATGATGCGCAGGTTACAACGGAGTTTATTAGCGTGGAATAATCGTAATGTTTCAAATATTTTATATTCGGTGTATTTAGTTAATACGTGATACACAAGATAACCGAAACGTTAATACGATTTAGTGGGTGTGTAATGTACGTTTGTAAAAATGTCTGTTTATTAAATACGTATATAATCTTTGTAATAGAATGGTTAATTAAACGCTTAGAAAGTTTCTATTTGAACATTGCTGATCATTACGTGAATTTATAAAACATTTTTTGTGAATATTTGTTAACGTCTGATACCGATTTTGAATGTTATTTTTATAATCTTAATTACTGCATATATAATGAGATATTGTTTATATCAATTTAAATATATAGACGTAGACATATCAGATATATCGTTACTTATACTTATGTAAGAAATAATTTTCATATCATTTATCAGTGTCACTATAACAGCGACAGTTCAGTACAAAGGGTTAACAACCCCTTAGCTGCAGAGTAAATATTTTAAAAGGATGTTTCGTTTGAAAATGGGAAGCTGTAGAGCAGGGAGAAAACGGAGGGCAATCAAAAAGCAGACGAGAAAGTAAATTGAACTCGATGAACTCGTTTCCGGTGCCCGAGAAAAACTTTAAACATTCCTCGAGTTTAATATGTCGTGTTGTGTCGAACATTCTTGTTACAGCCTGAATACCGGTGAAGATACTGGCAGGTCATAAACGTGGCTGAAACTTGCAGAGAGATTCAATTCATTCGTTAATTAACTGTCCATTGGTAAACTGTAATTATCTGAAATATCTTTCTACTAAGAACAGAGTTAACTCTTTACAACCAGACTTCCCTTTATTTACAATTTAAAATCAAGATTAAAATACTTTAGTTCTAGTAAAAAGTTCGAATAATAAAGTATTAAACTACCTATTTATTCAAATGTCAAACGTAAATCGAATAAATTTTCAACAATCTATCCTAAACATATAGTTAACGCAACGGCATTGTTTTCTCCGCATAGTTCGTGGTTTTCATTCGGTACGATTAACACAGGCGATCGAAAGACAATTTCCCTTTGCTCCGTAATCATCCTCGACAACGTCGTCCCGGAAATTTACTCTATTTTCTGCGAACGTCCTCGTGGCTCGTCTTTGAACCATTGTCTGAGGCGCCGGTTGAAAGGAAGCCCTAAAGGCGAACCGCGAGGGGCTGAATGGCTCGAGAAATGGACGAGGGATGAACCGAAGTCCCGCGAAACGGAGAGAATCAGGCGAATCCTTTTGATATTTGTAAACGATAAGAGTGTCTATATAGACGTGCATGCAGTGTGTAAATACGTGTAGGTAAGCGAAAACTTCATAGGTGAACCATGGTGGGTGTCTCTCGGTGCTGTATTAGATCGTCGTTTGATTCCGGACGTTCGGAGAGCTGTCGATAAAAGTTATTAATTTTCTGTTAACTGGTAATTAATTTTATATGGGAAAGATCGATATGGTTGTTTTTCTTTTTCCTTAGTCAAGAATAATTATAGGATATTAAGTGATGATTTTTATAGTTGAAGACTGAAATTGAACAATTAAGCTCATACATTTTTTTTATTTTCTGAAATATACGCATGAAAATGAATAATGACTTTTATCGGAAAGCTTGCACGTCGCCTAAACGTGGGACTAAAAATGTATGAACATTACCGAAACCCCTATCTTAAACGTGTTTAGCGATATAAGTTATACGATAGCCAGTGTATGCACAGAATCACGACGCTACAATTAATCTCGTGATTTCATTCAACGTTCAATTTTGACGGAGCGTTTAGTCACTCTTTCGAGGACTTATGAATGCAACCATTTTCAATCTCAAAAAACAATTTCAAACAAAACAGATAGTTATTCTATGATAAGAATTGTAAGCAAATTTGGACCTTTACATATCCATTCAGACAATTATTAGACAATAGGAATTTTAATTCCAGCATCGTATAAATTATTAGGACCATCGTTTAAATCAATCCGTTTTTAAGAAGAAAAAAAATCCATTTTGTCGAATATATTGCTGCATTCACAAGTGCTCGACGACAAAATGTACATGTTATTTGTAACACTATGAAGTGAGAACTTTTCTCAGCTAGAGAAGTACTAACTTATGCTTGTGATTATGAAAGTAGCCTAATTTTTGTCGAGAAACGCTTCCTCAAGAAATATTTCCTTTCTAAGCTTCTGTATATTAAGTATATTTTCCCTTTGTTGCCTCATTATTCTACACGAAAGGCTAAGAATGCATTCTTTTACTGTATTTCTAATATGTTATCTTCTGTATTAATCTGTATGTTAGCCTTCCGAGCGAACATTAATTTCACTCTTTAGGCCACTTTATATAATTACAGGCAAACTCGTTCGCTCTCTATCGATCGATTTCCAAAAGTGTATATCCAACGTCCTCCTAGAATTCGTTTGCTACTACGTTTACGAAGATACTATTATATTTTTTATTTCGTTTCACGGTGTTTTCATTGATAATTATAGCATGTGAGACGTATAAAAGAGAAAGAAATGTTATAGAATAACGTTGAGGATTTGGAAATGAATAGCGTATTCTTCGGACTTTTTTGAAAGTCGCGTCGAAATGCGAAACACGAATCGAGGTGGAAATGATGCGGAATGGATAGTTCGTAAGGTATTACGTATAATTAAGGAGAATATATGCGGATGTACACGTGAGACATAAATGCTGTGAATAAAATAGAAGACACACAGTTAATTGGGTTGACGATTAGATGAGAGGTTGATTAATGTTACACGTAACGATGTAATACGAGGCTCTCAGTTACGCACACATCCTCGATCGAAAACGTTGTAAGCTGTCATACTTCGTTCACTTACCGAAATAAAGATCCTGTAAATATGAAAAGGTATTTGATTGTTTATGAGTATTTTAGTGCACTTTCTGGAAACAATATTTTGGTTAAGTTTGTTCTTCGATAATTTGTTTTTCTTATGTGATTTCTTATAGATACGAAGGTGACCAAAAAATCTTATTTTTTCTAATATAATTTATAATTTGAACAAACTGAAAATGTTATGGAGTACCATTGCCGAGAAAATATCTTATTTTTAGGAAAGATATTTTAATTATTGCGCTATAGTATCTACATAAAAATCAACGACAAAAAATAGAGTGTTCTGTTGTTAAAAAAAATTCAATGGTGCAACTTTCAGTAAATTAAACTCCTGGGAAGCATTTGCCGAAACTTTTTTAATAAATAGCAAATTTGCGTTTCAACTTTAATTTCATCTTCAGCTCTCCCATTTACATTTTTTGTTTGTAATGATACAACAATTATTACACTTTCATCTCTTCATTTTATACTTCTCATGTATCAACCATTAATATGGCGGAAAGTATTAAAACATTCTCAACAACTGAATCAATTAATTTATATATTCTCCGAAGCAAACTTCTTCAAGCTTTTAACACGAGGTGAAAATTAATTATTTTCTTGATAATTGAAACCAATTATCGCATCTTATATAGAACAAGGAGGTATCTTGATATTTACGAACACGATTGTACGCCGTAACATTTTCCACATCTTAAATTTAAACGAACTGAACCATCGAATTAACTGATAGCTTAAAAACCAGTTTGCTGAAACATGTTTAAGCTTATGTTCGAACATCATGATCGTCGATATTATACTATAGAATATATGAAAGGCGTGCATGGCGAGATTGTAACGGCGAACGTGAAGCCGCAACTTTATCAATAAATCAGATTAAGTGTTATGGAGGGTTCGGTCGGGAATTAATACGCGGCATGTTATCTTTGCGACGTGCTTAATCGCTTGCCGCTATTTATTCCTTATACCGGGAAACCAAAAGGATTAGAGCGGAATTTCAAAGGGAATAAATCGTTTGGTTTTCGAATAGCTATCGAAAAAATAAAAGAGAGGGGAAAAAAGCGAAAAACATCCGCTATCGAACGTATCGGACGGAAAAAAGGGAATTTTTGTCTCTCTGTTGGTTTTCCGAAAATGACTTTTTCATGTGAAACGAGGTTCGGTACTCTGTGTTGCACAATGTAAAAGATTATATCGCTGCCTAAAAGCAGTCAAATGAATTTACGAGACGCACAAGTGTTTTTAAGTTTTACGTATCAACGATCGTAGAGAATCGTTAAAAAGCATTTTCAGCGACGAACAGGTTGGATTTGAGAAAGACGAGGAAGACGGAGTTTCGATGGAGAAATCGAAAAGGTCGATTGCCTTGTCTGAGGGATTCAACTCACGGATGTCCTAAGGCAATGGTCAATTGAAATCGAACAACGATTGGTGAGTTATTTTTCTTTCTTTTAATACAACTTTACGTAGATTTATTTTTATCTTTTCCATTTGTTCGGTGTGTAGTTATTCCTTAAATAAATTTTAATTTATCTAATTTAGTTAATACGTATTTATGCAAGCGACGCGCGCGTTGGATACTATTAATCTTTATCTACTTCATTAGAACATAAGAATGCAGATTTGTTACAATTTACGTTGCTTTTCTCTCATTTAGTTTATCAAATGCTTGAAATGCAAACCGCTGTGTATAAATGTTGTTACTTTTTTTATCTCTTTTACCGTAAGTTAAAAATGTAGAATGTTGTAAAAACGATTTTCGTTGCCCTTTCTATTTGCTTTTTTCAGATTGAAAACGTTTTTGATGTGTTCATTTTTGCAATTAGTTTGCAGATAAATAGAAAAAGAAGGAACTATTTTTAATCCGAATGATTACGTAGTTGTGTTCGCATAGAAATTCAACGGATGAAAGTTCTTGATTAACAAAGCTATTTCATTTTATGGGTTAGTGTGTTGAATATCCATTATTTGAAACTCTTTTTTTTTAAACGAAGTTGTTCGCAAGTTCATAATTGCGTAGCCGGAGGAACTACATTTTCTAGTCCGGTAAAACTATCTTTTCTTTAAACTATTCTCTTCTGTATCCATGTAAGGAAAGCTGACTAAAATGAAAACTTACTTTTTCGAAATATATAAGAAATATGAACTTTCCAATTTGCTTAAAATAATCATTATTAACGAGAAAGATATCTTTAGTATTTTGTTTTATAGAGACAAATATATTTAATATTTTGTTTTATATAATTCATATTGTTACCGAAATCCGTTCAGAAATTTACAAGTTTAGTATTATTACGGGAACATTCGTTTCTTTATTACCAATCTTGAAAATATTTCTACATTGAAAAACAAATTGTCGACCTATACATGTTATTTAGCACACTTTTCCGTATAATCATAAGTCGTGTAAACTACTGTAACATACAAGTAATATTTGTAAATTATTTGTAATATATTGTTGGATTTTCATTCCTGTGTACAAGATATCTATATACGTAATCACGTATAATGAATTGATTGTAGCGTAGAATTCTGAACTGGGTCAATAAACTTGAATGATAAAACAGATTACCATACAATACGATCAAATATAAGTGAAACACGATATTTGCATATCAGTTGTTTCTATATACTAAATAATCATTCGGTTTAATTACAAAACAACGAAAATCAATATTTATTACAAATACGTGTAAATTAGTACTTTACAGAGCAATATTCATTTACAATTAATTAAGCGCAATAGCAATATGTTTTTTTAAAAAATCACGAATTTCTTCTCTTAAAATAAGTTTCATTAAAATTGATGAAGATCTATTCTAATCGAAAATTCAATCAATACCTCTATCTCATGGGAGATTCAGACGAAAATTTGCCAACACCTAGCGATGCGTTTTGATTACACATGTCAAACATTTCGCGATGAAACGTTTGCGTTTACGTAAACGTTTACGTTCGTTCAGGTGCGTATACTCCTGAAAACATACAATGATGATGATAGTTTGTCACTTGATCCGGGAGAGCTATATACCGGAAGGAAGTATGTGATCAGAAAAAGGTTTCAGAAGGAATTTTGTTCGTGGTAAAAATCGATAGAAATTCGAATGATATTATCGGAGATGTTTCATTAATGTAAGATAAAATACGAGATATAAATTATGATATAATGCAGAAACTAACGTAAATCACTTAAGGTGTAAATGAATGAATATTAATTAAAACGTGAAGATAATTATTAGAGACGAAAAATGGACTAATCTCTAGCTCTGGATTCTACTATCGCCTCATCTCCAGTTTGATTCACTATTAAGTAAAGCCGGTGGAACTACAGAAAACACGAGAACAATATGCAGGGAACAACGTTACAGACGACCAAAGTTACAAACTGCTGAACATTGGATTGTGTCACGGAATACGGAGTGCATCGTGTTACGAAGAGTTACAGAGAATACAAAGTGCAAAGTGTTACGTGGACGTAGAAGATGTGTAGCACGCATTTGCGCAGATTTTGAAAGGATGGGCCGCACACGAAGGCCATAAAGAATCCAGATCATACGAATAGCCTTAAGGTGTCGTTCGTAATAGTAAAATATTACGAGATCGAATTCTAAAGCATGATAGTATAGAAAATAAAAAATGCCAGAAATAGTGAGAAACTATCAGTATAAAAATTTTCAAGATACAGCGATGAAACGTAGAAATTACACTTAGTAAAGAACGGAAAACGTATTGTACGTACATATTGTAAATTTGAAATCTACATGACCTGGTTTCAAAGAATCTGAACTACCTTGAAATAAGAATCAAATGTACTTTAGACTCAACCTGAAAAAGTAAAAGAGGAGCGTATAATAGGAACATCCGGAAGAAAATGTGAAATAATCTAGGTATAAAGGAATGTTAAAGATCACTGTAAATTATATTCCCTATTTCGATAAGAAGAGAAAAAAAGAGGATTACCTCCATCGTGTCCCTTGGCTCGTATCATGTATTCATGCTTTTGTGCATTTTGTAATTTAAATTATATAAAGAAATTGTCAGGTTACTGGTTTTAAGAGACAAGAAAAGTAAAAAAGGAACAAAATGTTTATACCGGTGAAATTTAAAAGGTAATACGTATTCGTTTTTTTTTTTTTTTTTTTTTTTAACGAGGGAACTATTTAGAAAGAAGGAGGACACGATCGAGTCGAGAATAAAATAGGATCACGGCTTAAAAACGAGGGTTAAACGCATCATCGTGAAAGGATAAGCGGCAGAAATCTCGTCTGGATCCAGGTTAATTTCGTCGAGTTTCAATTCTCTGACGATTTAATACACCGGCGTGTATAGGCGGAGAGCGTACAACGACAGCTGCACAAAGACCGAGGGGATCGCAGGCTACGAGAGCAGAAAATCCCGCCAATAAATCAGCTGGCCGACCACTTCACTTTGTTTGAACGTTTAGAACGCGCTCTGGAATCTTGTTTGCGAATCAACTGCGAATCCTGGCTGAAGATTGAACGCTGCTTTTCTCGCGAGTTCATCGACAGTATCGATATCCGACGTGTTCCACTTGCGGATAAATTAAGTTCGAATATCGATCGGATGCTAGTCTTTCAGAGGCTAAACCAGGTGGACCACCGATTAATCGTTACCACACCCTCGATCAGTTTCAGATAGAAGAAGGTTCGTTTGCCTCTTGTATCCATTCGTTTGCACGCGTGCAGCTAATTTACAGGCTATACTTGCACTTTACTTGTTCTACATCCGCAGAACTGACTACATTGACTGCAGAACTGTACTCGTAAATATCTTATATTATAAAAATGACCTCGAGATACTTGGAGAATTTTTACGTGTGACATATAAAAATGTTTTATACACTCTTTTTTATTACACTGTCGTTGTCCATTAGTATGTAGATTCTCGACATTTAATACATTTAATAATATATTTAAGATATAGTCTACGTCTACATTATGGCTGTGCAACATAAGGACCGTCTTACTAAATGCTAATATAATAAATATTTACTGAAATATATAGTTTAGTAAAATATTTCTACGAAACAGTTGGAGGTTTTTAGTAGCCTATTGTGTAGTACTGTCATACCAAATAAAAGTATAATATCCTCTCCCTTTTAATCACCAAGTGATATACAAATTAGATATTTATGTTATAAGAAAAGAGATTTATGTATCTGTTTTTAATCGTGTGCTTTGATATCACACGATATCACTGATAATCACTTTCATTATCCGAAGGGTCCATTTCCCATCAAGAAAAAAATCTCGTCGAAAACAAGAGCATTTCTGCTTCTTATCAGACATTATCCGTCTGTTATCATGCTCGTATCAAAAACGAAGAAGTGGACGATCGTCTCATAATCAGGCTAGAAAATTGCAGGGAGATGAGGCGAGACAAAGGTCTTAATTGATAATAGACGATAGATATAATTACACGAACGAAAACGGCTCCTTTTTTCCCCTTTAATACGCGTTTCTTCGTCAGTGATCCTGGGTCAAGTCTCGAAATCGAATTCCGCAGGCAGCGATACAACTTCGCCGAAGCGGAATAATTTCTACCTGCGGCATCATTGGCTAAAGGCAGGTAAATTCGTTTAAGCGCTGCTCGAACGATGTCTATTCTTTGAGAAGGTGATGAAAGATTTGAATGATATTATAAATTTATCGATGATAAATTAGTGGATGGTAGTTAATGGATTGAATTCCGTGGCCCAGGTGTAACACGTAGATAGGTATATATGTAGATATTTTTATTAATTCTCGAATAACCGAATAGTCGTTTATTGGGATATCGATTAACAGAATATTTGGGATGATTCCTGTTAACGAAAATTTTAACAAGAATAAAAATTGAAAGGAATTATTATATTTTTATTTATATATTAATATATATATATATAAATATATATTAATAAAAATATATATATATTAGTAATGGAATGAAAAATTTTACTCCAAAGATCTAAAACCTTCCTTAATTTAATCAAACGTATCTATACTAAAACACGCCTTATGCAGATCATTATCATTTAGAATTAGACTAAAGCAACGTTCTGAAACTCGCCCTCCGCCTTCAAGCAAAACATTGTATCATGTTCAACATACTACCGTGACTATACTGAAACAATATAGTATTTCCTTATAACTGCAGGATCTAGGCTTATCCAAACCTCGAGTAGAACATAACCCGGACACGGTGTTTTCCAGTTGATACGACATTCCCTTAACTCAATCCAGCCAGCTGCATGCTTTCCGATCGATCACTGCACAACTGGTACAGTCGAGTACAGGACAAAGCTGACACAGCTCTTTCAACAGCCTTTGGCTATCCTGCAGGAGTTTCGGTTATCCTGTGTACGCCGACGTAAGGTGAGCCATACATCGTTATATAAAAGCAATGTCAGCGACAATTTTGGAGGTTCTATGGCGGTAATATCAGTATACGTATAGTCGTTTGTCATAAATGCATGACAAATTTTTCAAGCTGTGAAAATGTAGTAAAATGGCTGGGAAATACAACGTATGGCGTTTAAATCAGTCAGAGTAATGCAAGTTAAAATGGTAGTTTAAAGAAAAAAGAAGGCCTGAAGTTGAAACGAATAATGACCTATCCATAAATCTTTATTCGTCACTCCATAGAAATAAAACTAGAATTTGTCCAAAATCGTCCATCTTCAGTTCAAAAATATTCCCTTACGAACGTTATATTTTCTAATTCTCGCTAATTGCTCTTTTTCTTTTTTTTCATCCTGTAAGATCGAGGCAATATCCAACTTAGAATGTTTGCTTACGTTTCATCGGTTCGTTCACAATTGCACGCCCAGACGCTAATCGCCGTAACGCGACGCGACACGAATTTTTCTTCGATTTCAGCGATGCATCCTGCGAATTACAAACGGCACGAGCGAGCAAACAAAAGGATAGTCGCACAATGGCCGACGACCGTTGGCAAACGTGGCGAAAGGGGAAGTAAAAATCCTCTAAAGACCCTGCATGAAAACTTTCGCGGAACGTTCCCGTTTGAAAACCGGCGAGTTTTCTGCTCTGGTGCTTAAAGTTCCGCGACGTTGGTCGGCTTTCGTAGCACGTGTTTGGAAAGATATCGAGAGAAAGAAATCGTATCGTTGCGAGCAACCACCAGTAATGGAATTCTCTTCTCTTCGAGGCGTCCGAGGGAACTTGGAAAACTCTTTCCAGTTATTTGCACAGGTATATGAATTATTCTCCCTTTTCTCGTTTATGATTTCAGTTCATAAGGATTTATACTGCCTTCGAATTTTGTTTGTTTGCATATGTAGTTGGTAGAAGAAGTGTTACTCGCTGAAAGGTCTTTTACTCTTTATTGGATCGTGAATTTGTATGAGAATAAATTATGAGGAAAGTGTAGGGTGCAGAACTAAAACGAAGCTACAAGTGTAAAAGACTTAATTCCAGTGTATAGCGAGGCAGAAAATTGAAAATTCTGGAATCAATGATTCTATGGATATTTGGGAAATATGCAAAGTTAATATGTAAATGTTGAAATGTAGAAGATATAATATGGATACGATAGGGAAATAAAGGTGGAAAGAAATGAAAATAGAGAACGAACTTTTAAAATACAAAATTCTCTATTAAACAGAAAATTGATAAAGGGATGGAAAAATATCCCTGTGTTCTCCCATTTAAATCTATACTTTTATCTCCGTTTTTTAAACAAAGCGAGCAGCATGTTCCATAAAAATTCTAATAATTTATTACCAGGGAAACATGTGAAAATGGATATCTGCTCTGCTGAATAGTTCGTCGCTCTATCGATTGTAAGCGTCGGATAGATAATTAATCGATATTGTTCGCATCTGACAATGCTATACAGTAACATGGCAATACGTTATCACAAATAGTACCTACTTATGAACGATAGATACGCGAATTTACATCTTGTTTACATGTAATGACAGGATTAAGTTCAACATGTGTGTCGGAATCTGGATTAATTCGTCGCTCGTACGTCATGTTAAATCGAAGGGAAAATCAAGATCGCATACATATACGTAAAGCTGAAATATAAATGATAATTAAATCTCGAGCCATTTAAATCATTATATTTTTAGAAATCAATGCGTTTCGATTCGACGAGCATTGAATTTTATTTTAATTGAAGATTTATGAATTTCGACAGCAGTATACCTATAATATTGGCTATTTAACACATCCCATGAATTTCACATTTGTTATTTCGAAAATAATGTGAATTGCGTTCTGTTCCAGTATGTACATCGAGAAAAAAATTTAGCTTTCAAAATGAATAATGTTAATTTTCGAGAATTGTATCAGGCTCGATATGTAGTTACAAATACCGAATAAAGCCTTCACAGACGATACAATTATTATATGTTTCCGCATGAATATAGAATGATTTTCCATTTAACTTTTTGCCAACGCGTTCGCTGAAAATTTGTCCAAGTTTCTCTCGAAAATTATTCAGAGACCGATCGGCTAATAATAATAATGGAAACATTATACAAAATACAATTACTAGCAATGCCACCTACATCCAAATAATATCGTTTTTGTCATCGGTCGATCTATCACGCTGACGATAATTTGAAATTTTCATTTACCGCGGGTCGAGTCTGTTTTACTCCCGCCGTTTCGTCACTCTTGCAAAGCATCACGGTTTGTTGCAAGTACACAAGTATACAGTATACACTGTGTAAATATCGTCCACTTTCTTTTAAAATATCAGAAAATGCAGAAGAATACTGAGTCCAGTAATATCACACGTCCTGCCAAATGCCGTGTAATGCGGTTTATTTCAACTCGCGGCTGAACACCAACAATCTCGCAGAGATTAATTCTCCATTGCATTCTCAATTCGTATTTCGATTCTCCACGAGAAACAGGAAACAGCCAGGAACCTCGTATTCCCACAATAGGGAACAAAAATTCCAGAGCGGTTGTACCGCGGAGAATTCAGGTATTTCAAATACAAAGAGAACGCAGCTTCGTCGGATGGTTAACACAGCCCCCGGCTCCTTCTTCCTTATTCGCTTCGATATCACGAATTCCTTTGGGCGCATAAACGCGGTTGCGATAAAAATGCTAAGCTCGTTGTTGTTTGAAGAAAAGAAGGACGCGCGTCTCGTTGTCCTGTCGATGCTTCATTGGGAATCGTGGTGCATACGGCGAAAGATGGAATATGATTTCGTAGTTTGTTATACCATGAAAGGAGAGACTGCTACAATTACCTTGGCGTAGTTAGGAAGTCTTGCAATTTTCAATATTTTCCTAGAGATTTTACGCGGAGATTGCCTTGCCAGTTGCTGGCGCTAGTACAGGACTTCTGGAAGGATCAGATCCGCTTCTCAGAATTTACAACTATCGTACTTGCTCGGTGCTAGCCCCGGAGCACGTATAATTGCGCCGCGTTACCTTCCGCGATAACGATTCCAGACTACTTTGCTGTTACGCATGCTTCCAGCGACGTGTTCGCGTGGAATAGCAGGGTTTTTTTTTTCTGGTAACCGAGCTATCCTAATTTTTTTTTGCTTTTTAATTTATTGGTCTGACGGTAAAGTGTCTTGTGGGAGAGATTTTTTCTGGTTAATGTACCGTGATGAATATCCTGATTCTTTATTGCATAATTTACTGGTTGGGATTTTTTGTTGTAGATTATTCTAATTTGAATTCTAATTTATCTTTAATTTGTTCTGCATGGATTACTTTGACTTTCTTCCTCGATTTTCGGTTGCATATACGAAAGTGGAATTCATATACTCATATTACCGTATTATATTACCGTACCCTATACGTACAATAATTTTAATTAACGTTGACCGTTTTCCGGAGAATCTTCAGAATGGCGTGTAAAAATTGTAATTAATGCAATCCTCTTACCGCTGTTAATAAAATTATATTTATTAGTAAACGTTGTTTGATCTACAGAATGCGTTGCTACACGTTTTAATAAATTGAAACGATTTCGCGTACGCAAGTATCTGTACAACGACTTTTCGCGTTTGTATTCTATCTCGGGGGTGCTAATAACGATTGTCTTTTATCGATGTTTCACGAGCAAAGAAATCAAGGTAGAATTACGTTTATAATTCAAATGAGTTTTTAATCTTCGTGTTTAAAGATACAAGAGATAGAGAATAAAATGGAATGAAATCCTTAAAGGTATATTACAGGAATAATTGAAATAAAAATATTTTACATTAACCCATTCATTGCTAGGCAAATTTAAAGCGTTTTGCCCTAGGTGCCAAGATTTTATTCTAAAGGAAACATGGAATTTCACAAAATCTATATACTATTATATGAATATTATTATATAAAATTTTCGTTCATTCTTTCTAATAATTTCTAACGCAAATTTATAACTATCTTATAATTTCTAGCGCAAACTACGAGATATCTCGTAGTTCGGCAATCTTGATACGTACGCTTACTACGAGATACTTCGTAGTTGGCAGTGAATGTGTTAATTACATCTTCGATAAAGTGCATTAGATAAAATCTAAATTAATTAAGTATTTTTTATTGTACATCAACTTTGAAAACTGACATTCTAAAACAGTTCTCATAGAAGATAAAACCATCCTAGACTTTCGCACCTCTAATTTTATAACTAGAAAAGTAACCACAAACTTTTGAGTGATAATGTACAATAAACGAAGCATTTTATAATCTTCTTCACATTATAGAATTCCCATATTTCTTCAAAAGATGATTCCCTCTGACGATACTGCGAAGGCAGAGATAAGACATCGATCACATCTCGAAGCAATGGAAATTTTCCCTTGAAAATTCCTCATCTTAGCGAGCAGATTTGAATGTGTAAAGATTTACGAGGCAGCTGGTCGTATCGTTTTCAAGAGTTTCACGGATTGCTTCGTTTCACCATTTTTGCCGCTACGCAATTAACGCTCGGATTGCTGCTTGTGGGTAAAAAGTTAGCGAGTCGTAAACCTGGCAAAGAAACTTTAACATAGCTTCAAAAATATCTGCTACCACCAACAGGTTTGGTTGAGAGAATATTCGCAATGACTTGCATTGTCCGCTTTAGAGAGTATCAAGGCTGCTGAGATTTTTGATTTTGCGAGGACAGAATTTATAGTTTGAACGTTTGGGCGGACGTCTATTTTACTATGGATTTTTGCTTGCGGGTTTATGGTCTTGAAGTCGGTGTTGTGTAAAATTTCCAACGTAAATTCTATCCTTTCTTCCTTCTCTCGTTTTTTGGGCACGATAGTTCGATACTCTGTCCATAGTCGGGTATCTTTTTAATAAGTTTAATAAAAGTTCTGAAACTTTAGTAATATTAAATTATATCGTTGAGCGTCGATTATTAAATAAATATTTGGAAATTAATTGGATTTTATCGTGCTGTAATTTTTACTTTGTATTCGCGTTATTGACTTTAAAAAATTCAAAATACCTATGTTAGAAAATATAAACGAAATCTTCGGGTAAAGAATCTGCCGCTGTTACATCAAAGATGTTATCTAAAATACGAGCCCCTTTCCAATATTTGTGGCCTACTCAATTTCCCAACTTTGTCATTCTATCATCATAAAGGAAACTACTCATTGATCCGTCATTTCAAGAGAAATCCCTTGGCATCACTATTCCCTCTAATTCAAACTTTTCCTTGGAATTCAAATCCCTTCTTTCTCTCGCTAGTTCGTCCTCCATTTCACGGAGCGATCGCACCACCCTTCATCCGGGAAATGCAGCTCGCTTTTCACCAGCTACGATATTTTCCATGAAACGGGGAAAACGCCTACGGGGAAAACGCGAAAATTCCGCGAATTTCTGTGTCTCCGAGTCCGGAAACAAGCAGTCGCTTCGTGTCACAAAAGTTGGCCAAGGGTGGCGATGTTTCATCTCTACACAAGAATAATTCAGAGGAAACAAGGTAGAAAAAGTTTGCTTTACAGAACATTTGTTTGGTGAAAGTTTTAATAATGCTTTCTCTTGCGTATTGCTTCAAAAAAATAATTGCAAGAATGTCGTGTTTCTACCAGAAATTACGAAAGAAGATGGAGTATAAAGAAAGAGCTAAGAGTAGGTACTTCTTATAATTTCCAAATAACGTAGAAAGTATTCTTGATGACTTTTGTGATCTTCACCTGTAAAAATGAGTACTTCTATTTTCAGGCGAATATAATATTAGATTGTAATTTTATTTCTCCCTGTTTCTGCTTATCGTTCCTTCTAAGAACAAATCTCTGTGATAAAATTCAACAACTAACAAGAGACAGGATAATGTATAATAATAGCTGCGTGAAACTACGCTACTCGGTTACCATTCTTAATTTCCCTGCATCTAATCCTGCTCGACGCCATTAGTTTCACATTGGCAATGTAACTATTAATACACCAGAGAATGCTAATTACACTCGTACTTCATGCGATTTCATTAGAGCACGACCGAACTAGGCGGAATTACAAATCGTCGGAATTCGATTCGGAAATTAAGTTCGTTGTAAGGTGTATGGGACTCTGTCAGGAATTTCCCTACCATCTGCGACCGGAATTCCTCTGTTTTCGTTCGGAACGATATTTTCGCCCCAAGGCTCGTCGAGATTTCATTTTTCATTTCTCGCCGCGGTCGTCCAACGAGAATATAAATCGGTGGAAGCAATTTTCGTAGTAATTACGCTTTTCCCTCACGCCCTCGAAATAATTCTCTCGCGGTGCTTCCGGTTTCGCAGTTCCATTCGCCTGTGAACGTAACCACCCCTGAGACCGGTTCTTTTTGTTTCTCGTTACATCTATTTTCGTTCGTGCGATTATTTGACACCGATCTTATATTTCTTTTTGCAATTTCCCTTTTCTGTGGTCCGATTGCTAACTTACAGTTTGGAAAGTCGACTGTAATCCTATGTAACTTGACTTTAATGTTCTTGTTCTATTATTTAAAAATTCCAATACGTAAAATGAGCAGCTGTATCCTGCATGTGTATTTGGTAACGTGGCGTTACATATAATTACACGTAACAGAATATAAAAAATGTCGTGTTTGATTATTGCGAGTCCACTTTACTTCGAACGCAATATCTTTTTTCGATGACAAGCAAGTTATGCCAGATTTCAAAGGAAATCTCGAAATCGAATTCTTGATCGAAATGAAATAACTGTTTAAAATCACTGATCAAATCTTGTACTAAAAAATTGACGACTATTGAATGCAATAACAAAGATTTATTTGATTTCTTTACTATAACTTTACTTTTACTATAACTATACTTTTAAGTAAAAGCAATTTCAAAAGTGTCAGTCAATATCACTTCACTGTCAACGTAAAATTAATCTTCATACTTGTGCAATTCTCAACAAAATCTCATAAAAATTTCTGGAAATTACACGAAGGAAGTTAATTAAGTTAAATCCTTGCTCAAACTTAAAGCTATTCGTTTCTTGCTTTTTATTTTTACACGAACCATTTTTTATGTAAAATTTGCGCAAAAGTTTCGTTCAATTTTCGAAGGATCTTCCCGTTTCACTCAGCTTTTCAAAATTAGAAAGATTAGAGGTTTCAAAAGAATCAATCAATTTTAAACGAAAACGTAGCAACGAGGACATCCTCGAGGAGGAACTCGACCGTGCTATGTCCCAAGATTTTCTGCAAGCTTTGCTTAGCTCTTGCTCGTTCGCCGTTTTGTTTATTTACCTCTTTCGGACACTTTTCTCCGTTCTTTTCCTCGGGCGAGTAGCGTACCGTTGCAACGAACGAATTCGTGGAAGGTGGAGCACACTGTTGAGAATTATGTTCCTCGTCCGTGTCTTCGATTGAAAATCGAATTTAGGTTTATAGAGAGCGATAAGATCAAGTTCAATATGTACTTATAAATCCGAATCGAATTCAATATCTAAGGTTTCTTTCATAGGGTTCGAATACTACTCGTAAGATATAATAGTTTGTCCATCGAACTTGCGAAGCAATCATTTTGTACCAATTGCAACAAAGAAGAAAATTATGACAGAAGCTTCAATTAAATCGTTAGTCTATTTATATTACGTTAGAAGGAGAAATTTTTAGCAAGGTCGAAGACCTTGAGGATAAGTCAGTCAGTTAGTTAGTTAATTTGTTTTAAGAATTTTTAAATGTCTATATTCGTGATAAAGCTTACATTCTTAATTTATCACAATAGTGAACTGTGAGTCTCAGCTCTTCATATACATATTTGCAGTGCAAAATTTCCACCTGTCGTGTTTCCTGTGAAAACACACAGACGGGAGGTTCAGAAATTAGTTGCGCAGCGGATTCGAGTCTTGAAGGAATCTTCGCGTTTATACCAAAGTTCACCCAACACGTGGTAAGTTCCAGCACGTCCGAAACTGTGTAACAGAGATTGTAATATTCGGAGAAAACGATGGCCCCGGAGTAGCTAGTTAATGGCCAGTTGTTAGTTACAGTCTTCAGGAAGTAATCAGGCTTGCAGTTGGTTATTAATATTGGGAGCAACCGAGTTTCTGGTTAGTTGGACAGTCTTATCAGCAATTATTCTTGTAACTGTCTTTAATTAGTTGATCGATGTTCGAAATACCCAAGTTTTGCTCCCTTTACCGGGCAATTAACAACTTGTGCTACTCAGTTATCGGATAATTTGAAACTTCTTAAAAATTCACTTAAACTTTCAACTGTTTATTACATACGATATTTCCTGTGATATTACGTATGTATTTATAGACGGAGATATTTGTAAAAATTTTCAAGATTAAGTATAAGATTTAAGTGATAGAATAATAGTAATAGATAATTAATCTATAAATCTAACAACAATAATTCTCTGTTGAGAATTGTAGACCTTAATCGCCGAAATAAATATATAGGAACATTTAGATTGCACTTATAATTGATATCAAAATAGTTTCAGATTTATTTAATATGTGATTTACAAGATCTTCTGTTTGGAGCACTGGTAGAGAGCGTGGTGCTGTTTGGAGCACTGGTAGAGAGCGTGGTGCTGTTTGGAGTAGAGGTATGGGGTTAGAACATGGAGGAAAGACTGGATAGAGTACAAAGAAGATATGCGAAATGGATATTAGGCTTAGATATGACAACGCCAAATTATATATTGATAGAAGAATGCAAGATAATAGAAATAAAAGAAAAAGCATTAAAAAGAGCAGCAAAGTACGAAGAGAAAGCCCTAGAATCAAAAAAGGAATTAGTAAAGGAATGTATAAAGGAAAGAGAGAGAAACTGGGGGAATAGCCATGAAGGGAAAAAAGCAAGAAAGAGAAAGAAGGGACTAGAAGAGGTGAGAAAGGGAGGGACGCAGATAGAAGCAAGAGAGGAGCAAATTATAGAAGCAAACCAAATTATAGAAGAAAGTAGAAAGAGAGAAGCAGAAGAGAGGGGGAAAGGGTAAGGGAATCCAAATATAATATACACTACAGAAATATAGCCAAAGAAAAATTACCAAAGTACTTAGAAGGGAGGATGAAGTGGAAGGATAGAAGAATATTGGCAAGATTCAGATGTGGAAATGAGACCAAAGCAAGGGAATACTGGAAAGAAGAGGGAGAAAAAAGATGCAGACTATGTAGAAGGAAAGAAGACATGTAATAGAAGAATGTGAAATAACGGAAGGACCAAAGGACATAGGAAAAATGCTAAATGAGACTGGAGAAGGTTTAACAGAACTGAAAGCAGTAATAGGGAAGAGAAGAGAAAACGACAGGAAGGAAGCACGGCAAGGAAGCTAAAACCCAAAGTTGCAATAGTTTTTAGTCATTAGTTGTTAGGGATAGAGTAATTAAGGGAGTGCAATAGAATAGAGTGGATAAGAGGGGAGGTAGACATATAAGAAGAGAAATAGACATAAGAGATGTAAAACCGAAAGTTCGTCCAAAGCCGAAAGGCACGGATTAAACAACAATAAAATACAAGATCTTCGTCGATATACATTTGAACGCGTCTCAGCACTCTCTTTGTCTCACCATCTTCCATACCACACTACTAACGGAATAGTTGCATTCATCTGTTTTACGAGACGCTGTGCACGCACATATTTCTACACACTCATACTCATATATGTGTATCACTACTACGCGACTAATCTACTCCAGCACAAAAAATTACACATATCTTAATACTCTCTAAAAATATTTTATGGAACTCAGATATGCAAAGGATTAAATAAATTTACCGATGCATCGATATGAACGACCAGATATCTATGTTCCATTAAAAGCATGACATTCAGTTCGAAGTCGAATATAGATACTCCCGTAACCTTTATTCAACGACAGATGTGTTACTTTATTATCGACAATTCTATTCTATCGATAATTTTCAATATCGTCGTCGTCGTTAGAAATTAATTCGCGCTATGTATCAGTCAATTCCAGAGTACCTTTGTCCAATAATCGTTCGCGGATTAAATCTTTTAACACGATTCTGCGTCGTCTAGAACCGACTCTTCTCTTGATTAGCGTGCTTTTATTCGTTAGAATATAGAATATTCATTAGAATAAATATAGAATACTTAATTGCCTTGATTCAAACACGAAAAAAAGCAAGCAACCCAGCTGGTGTTCGATAATTAGCATGTTCAGTATCGTGCAAAAATTAAGCCACTGACAGAATTCGACAATAAATAAAAGTGGAACAGCTTAATTGAAGTATTTAATTATGATGTAATAGCGATAAAGACAAGTTTTCTACGCTTTGATTGATTAGTGTATCTAGTTTTGTTTTTACATGATTCTGATTTAACAGGACTTAAAAAAAGAATCCGATTCTACTTCCACGCGTTTTAACGACACGAATATTTTTTTATGCGAGTTAATTGTTAAAATGGTGACTTTCTAAAAACATTCATTTGAATTTAACCTTCTGCGCTCGAAACTTTTTTGGGTAACTTTTTTCGATTTCCATTATAATTTTGATTTCTGGAATTTAATTGCTGACTATTTGTTTCAAGTAAAAATGATCTAGTGAGGTCTCTGGTGCGCATAATGCGCATATAATCGTCTTTACAAGTTTGTAAAGTGCAAGATGAGTCCAAATGAAAAAAATCAACTAGGTATTGGTTTAATTAAAAACTTTGATATGATTTGTTCGAAAATAACTTATTATTTGTATTAAATCTCCAGTATAAATGAAAAGAAAGCATTAGGTTTCCACGCTCTATGTTTCCATCACACTGTATACCTTTTACACGAATTTCTTTTTCCGGAAACCTATCTGCCTTGAAAAACAGAACCAAGTAAATTGTATTTATAACTGTATTTGTTTGATAAAATGTGACGTATATATTCTAAAATAATCTCTCCGTAGAGATTTAAAGTTTTAATAAATAGAAAAGAGCTCAGTTATTCTTTCGAAGCAAAATACTTCTCTTCCTTTTTTAGCGCCAAAATACTAAATATGCTTTTCTTTAAGATTGAGGCGATACGTGGGAAATATCTGCTGTACATTTTCTACGGAACTCTGCCACGTTTTATATTTAGACGAATTACGCCGCTCGCGTTTTGTTCGTTCAAGAAACACTTAATTTCTCTCAACTGTGGAAAACGCTCTACATGAATTATACAAAAGTGGAGCTCACACTCGAAAATAAAAAGACTTGCTCGCATGCAACCAGACGATTCACGTAAAAATTAAAGTCGTATATTCACAAAAATTCACATAGTTACAAGCTATACGTATTAAAAGTTTTACAATTATTTCAGGTTTTAGAATTTTTTAACCTTCTCTATTATAGCGTGACCATAAACCATCCTTTTAGACTCCTGCAATTATATCATATATAATGTATTTCTATTATTATTATTATTATTATTATTATTATTGTTATCATTTTGAGAAACTCGTCTAAGATATTTGCCGGAGGCTTTTCCATTTAATTAAAATTACAACCATTCTGCTAGCACGTATCTTCAAAAAGCAAGTAGGTGAAAATGATATAATTAAATATCCGCTTTCATTACTAGGATATTATTATCGCGTTTCAAAATACAGACATTACATATTTACGTATTACAGTACGCTATTCCGACTTTTATTATATTCGTGAAAAGAAATATGAAAAGATTATTACATTATCATTAACTCATTTTTATCACACCTCCTAAAAGAGATACCTACACGAACGTTGTAATAAGAATTAAAAGTCCTCTATATAAGTAGCATAAAAAATCAATAGCTATATATATCTACATAATCAAATTCTTATCGCAGCAAAACCAAATAAAATTAACATTTTATTAAAAACATCTACACGGTACATATTTTTATCGATTCCAAGGACTTCAAACAAGGACTCCAAAAATTGTCATAAAATCCCAATTTTACTCTATCAGGTTTCAGGAACATACCGCGCAATATAACGAATTTTACGCGATGTTCTGGCAACCGTGAACCATCCTCGAACGAGGTAGAAAAGGAAACACTCGATGCTAGCGAGCGTTGCCGCTCGGAATTATTTCATTTCGGGCGAAACAAACGCGAAGTGGGTTCGCGAGGCCGAAATTGTGGCCAACAATGTCGCACTCAGCCTGATCCCGTTCCGAATTCAGAACCAGATAAAATAATGCTCGGCAGAGTGCTGGAACACGGGGTGGAAGAGTCAGGCTGCAGTGAAAAAGGAAAGGGCGCGGCCGGTTTTCCGGTCTCGCCTAATTTTTTCCCTCCGTTCTGCTGTGGTCTCGACGAATTTTTCATCCTGTCAACTCTCGCTTCGATTCGCGCGAAATCCGCCTCGAAAGAATCCTTTGTTCATAGGATGGACCCGGGAAGAGTGTTCATTAACGTTGTTCGCTCTGGCGCGTTTCAACCCTTTGAACAGTGGAAAATGGGTTGTGGACCGGAAATACTTTTCGAACTTTCGAAGCTATTGCTTTTTCCTTGGATACTGGATGAAAAGAATGTTTTTTTGCTGGAGGAGTGGAATTTGTGATATGTACATTGTGGATATTTATGCGTTTATGGGAAAGAGCTAAGTAAGAGATTACGGAGAACGTTGTAAAAATTATTTGAAAATGTGCGAGAATGTGAAAATACGCCTGTCTGAATCCACTGATTTTATCAGACTTATTTAACGAAATGTGAACGAATTTATGACTCAATCCCTTGGCGATAATAAGCTAATTCTGAAAAAGATATGGCATCGGAAGGGTAAGGGATTTAATTTTCATAAGTGAAATCAATAGTTCGTCAAATCCACCTATTTCCTCAACTTTTAATCGCATCTTCAAACATTTTCGAACAAAACCGTGATTCAGCAACACCGTGAGAACTAACAACTGGCTAACCCCAGAATTCTCCTACGAATTTCCCTTGCGCCAAGTTCTCGCGATTTTTTAAAACTTCACCTCGTTTCGAAAGTTCCGGGAAACGAAAGTAAGCTTCCACTAGGATTTCCGAAATGATTTCACTCAGAGAAAAACAATTTAGTTAACGAGACCAACCGAAAAGGAGACCAAGAAAAGGTGAACACAAGAACTTGTCGTTGGAGAAACTCACGTATATAATTATAATTAGGTATACTGATTTTTTCCAATACTTCCAAGAGAAGAAATAATAGAAAATTTCCATGAAAATAATATTCTTGCAATCATGATAATAAAATTATGTTAAATGTGACAGTATCTATTTTGAGTAAGGAATACGTGCTAAGTTTCAAGGCATTTTCAATCAGAAATTCATTTTTCAGATCGAAGGATTGGAAACCGTGAAGACATTTCAGATAACATAACGTTAACAACATTGTAATTTTAAAGTATTCGAGACTGAAGACTAATTAGAATTATAATGGCGATTCACAAAAGCTTTTACATTTTAAGCATCCCTGCTTGATTATACATTTTTTGTAACGTTTCTTTCGCGCATGTTTTTTTACTTTAACATTAAATCAGCGTTAAGTTTAGTTTCCACGGCCTTTTTCCTATCGGCTCCCTACTTTTTGAATATCCTACGTAACAATACACGATATTAAATTCATCGTTTGATGAATTTTCACGAAATATCCACTCCGGACAGAGATAGTTTGAGAAAATCGAAGTTTCGAACTGGTGGAGTGGAGCGCGTTGTCGAGACAGTGCTGATTCCACGATTTCGCGTTATTTTTCCGGACCGGGTGACAAGGGGAGAACTCGAATGGAATCGTTGCCAGACTGTTTGCTTCGTTTGCCGCATTCTCCAACCCCTACTCTTTGTTTTATCAGCTGCACCGGTCCTTCTTAGCTGACTGAGCCAGCGGCTGAAACTGACAGCCGTGCGAGAAACACGTCGTTGTTTTCTACGTTAGCCAGTACATAAGTACCACGTACGTACATTATTGTACATTTCACCGTGATAACGACAGAACTATGCGCGGCTATGTATCATCTCGGGGCGATGCCAGAAAAATGTCTGCACACCGATTATACCGTTCTAATTTGTCCAAATTATTTCTCGTTTATCATCGTCGCAATTTGTTCTTCTCTTTCATGTAAACTTTTACACGATAGTGCATATTGATTTAATTAACTCTAACAGACGTAATGTAATTAAAATTCCAAATTAATAAATAATTCAGGACACTCAAAGCTGTTAATTTATTTACTTTAATAAAGCTAACGTTGTTTGAGGAGGATTTTTTACTGTGTAGACATATACGAGACAAACATATCCTCTTTTCTCTTGTGTTTGCATTTGGTATTAATACAAAATATACGATTCATACTTTCAAGACTCCAGATCGTAACGATTTAGTTGATACCTGTTAAATAAAAAATGAAAGAAAAGATCGTTTATCGAGATAGTAATAAAGGATATTACAGTAAAGTATTGAAACGTTATTACTAATGCAAGAAACAAGTTGATTCAAAATCAAATTGATCGATTGATTTAAAAATCATGTGATTTAAAAATGCATCACATGAACATATGAAAGGGAAAATTTTAACACTTTATTTGAAATTATTAATGCCACTCAGCCATCAGCGTCTTTTTCTGACCTTATTCTAATTAATAATTAATGGAAAAATTAATTAATAATTACCGCCGATGTGGAATTATATAGAGTAAGTACATCTTTCCCTAAGCTACAGTTGACCGTAGTTCTATCATGTATATTCGTACATATATGTATACAAGTGCAAATATGTGCATACTGTGTATGCGCATCTAGAGCCCGGAACTCGAGTGTAACTCTGCGAAGCTTGTGTTTGCTAGTTTTTCCTTACTTTGGGAAGATAACAAGCCAATCAGCATTTCAGCCCAATTCCAGATATATGCGGGCATTCGTTGTACATTTTAAACAAAATTAAAATAGCAATAAATAAAATGGCAAAATAAAATGGAATAAATTACTACTATTATCCCAATCTTGTAAATTTAGAGTAAATAATTAAATTCGTCGGAAAACAAGTTAATAACTGAAAGGGAATAAACTAAATAATCGATAACCAACTACCAACATCCTTTCACAACGCTCAACAAATGATCTTTTTTGCATTATGAAACGAAGGTTCGCTATATCATCTTCGCAAATATTAACCAGCAGGTCTATTATCAGCCGCAGTTTCCGACGAAGACAAAACCACTAGAAAGCTACCAGGACGATATTATTTTCATCTTGTGTCCATTAATTAAAATATCCATTAACCCCAGCGAGATATTCTCGTTACTTCTCATTACTTCGTGCTTCGTATCTTGAAAAATTTCGTCGCTGCCGCCGAATTACCACGCTACGGCTGCGTTACACGAATGATAACGTAATTCCTAGACAAGTCGGAAGCATGATTGAAATATTCATTCTATGGACGCGAGGAAAAAAGTAAGAAGGGAAACGAAAATATGAATGAGAGACAATAATCGTTAATTAAAAGCGGTTGAAGAGACGCTTCAAACGAATCAGACGTCTACTTAGCCGGATTCACAAACTGAAAAAGGACAAAGATGTGGTAATTACGCAACGCAGGTGCGACGCAGGATTTCATTTTTAACGTGGAACGATGGGAATGGTGAAATTGTGCGCAGATTGCTGTCTGCTGGGAACGGTTGTAATTACAAAAGACACGAGACAATGACAGTAGTTTAGGTTCAAATTTATATTCCGGACAAATCCTTTCCGTACAGATACTTTTATCGCTTACAGGTATTCATTAAATGAATATTCAATTATTTGATTAGAAAATATAATCTATATTATTTATTATAGATGTAGAAACCCTTTCTTCAGAAAGCTTCTTAATTTATAAACGCTTTTATCATCAAAAGCAACCAAGAAATTCTCTTTTCAAACAGCAGCAAAATCAGGCAAATAACGAACCCAATACAAATCAAGGTAATTAGTCACCAACGACGAAATTTCCACTTAAAAATATGAAATTCATTCGTCCAAACACCAACACCATGTTGTAAACCATTCTAACCCATCCATTGAAACCGACGATCGCCCATCAGACACCGCACGAATAAACCAACTAACGATCAATCTCGAGCGTTCGTCGGTTCTCCACGTGCATAAAAGCGGAACTTTAAGCTCATGGCACGAAATAATAAATCCGTACGCTCGAAGGGTACTTCATGAATTCGTTAGTACTCGAGCTCAGTCCTTTTAAAGCGTACTCCACCGTGAGGCTGGTATACGCCGTTTAAAATGGAAGGAACAAGGCCGTGCGAGACAGTGCAGGCAGAGATGCAGGAGGACAATTTGCGGCTGTAGCTAATTACAAGGCTCGTTACGGAAGCGTAGAATAATTTCGGATTTTCGTTATGCACGTCGTGTTATCTCTACCATTTGCTCTTTCTTTTCCATCTTCTCTTTTTGCCTTTTGGTAATTATTCAAAACCGTATAGAACAGAATACGCTTCACTGATTTCGACGATCTTGAAGTAAATCGTAAAACTCAACATTCTGAGTACGTTGATGGTGTATTTGAAGATTATCGGAATCCATGAGGTGTTTCCTATTCTGAATAGCTAGCCGCTCTTTTTATTCTGTTTATCCATTGACCAATTCGCGAAACGATACGATTATCATCGAGGGATCGTTCGGTATCGTTCGAAGCGAGTTTGACAGAACGAAAATTCGCGTAATTGTGTCTCGACCCATTCCCACGAATTTAATCGCCGTGGACGGAGAAAGGGTCACGAATGTAATTTCGAATAATTATCCTTGGCAGCCACTTGGATTTGAGACAAAGCTTTTCCACTTGGATGAAACTTTATAGAACAAAATAAGATGGCGACGTTTTATTGCAAATTATATTTACGATGTTAAGTTGTTATTTCAATATTTAAAGAAGAATATACTGAAACGGTTATGAAAGTTCCAACCACAGAATTAATTATTGCATAGTGAATGAGGTGTATCAGGAATAAAACACCTGTTTAACAACCTGTTCCCCATTTAAGACATTAATTATGGTACGTACTTGAGACCATAATATAAATACCAGCAATAAAACATAAATTAGAGACTGTTTTGTCTAGTTTATTACAACAGCTCTGTCGCGAGAAGTACTTTGTTGATTACATTTAATTGTCTCAGTGGTTTAGTTTCCTCTTCGGACCTATTCCGGTGTTCATTGCTTTCTTTTATGGCAGAAACGAGAAAGAGGTTACAATCGTAGTTTATTGACGTGTATAGGAGTCTCACGACATGTCAAACGCGAAATATACGGTGATGGGCGAGTAAAAAACGTCGCGTAACGAGCTATTTTCAAATAAAAACTGACGAGAAAATATAGAAATTGAGGACAAAAATTCAACATAAATCACATCCATCAAATATTGTACAGTTATACCGTAGACTTTATTTCTCATTAAAAGAAGGCTTATTTTTATGCGATCAAAATACTGCTATGGATATTTTGTAAATAAAACACTTTCACGGACATATTACAATTGTAAGTCACTATACGTCAGCAAACGTCCGCGATATTGCCACGGTATATAGTTGACGATGTGCAGCTATAAAAAGCATCATGCAAGAAACATATGACGAGCATTTTTCGGAAAACAGAAAACCAAAAAGACCGACGAACAACGAACGCGCGGCACGATGTCAACAATCAGGCAACGACGACGTGGTTTTTCATCCGAGTTCAAGTTCCATTTCCCGCAACATGCAACGTTGCAAAACAATCCCATTTCATCGGATAAAAAGAAACAACGAGAAACGAAAGGAACAAAAAAATAGAGAAGAAAGAAAGTAACAAAGGAGAAAGAGAGACGAAACAATGAGAGGCATTGTTTCAGCCTCGATCCGGTCGAAATAATGTTCGTCCATGAAGAAACGGCCACGGAAATAAACAGAAGATTGCCAAAAAATATAGCAGAGGTTTGCGAGCGTGGTTGAAATATCACGGAAAAATTTATTCACCCGGAATAATTAGAGTTTTCACGGAGCTTTCTCAGCGACGCTGGAGGATTTTATAACGTATACCCGAGCAACGGATGTAGCATCAGCGAAATTAAAAAGGAAACCGCGATTTACAGCCACCACGTATGGACAAAACGGCGCGATTTTGTAGCTCGTAAAAGGCGAAATGTGGTAGCGCGGCTTTCCTGCCGGCCGCTTTATATCATCCTGAAATGAAGTCGGTTTAATCAGGACCACCGCCGGTAATATCGGACTTGATGGTCCCACCTTTGCCAGGAATCGCGACCAGCCCCTGGGATTTTACGGTCCTGATCCTAATTCGTTAGAACGCGAATGGTCAACTATGGGTTGACAAAGTGCTTGGAAATCGTAAAACCGAGGATAATTGTTCTGTCTTCCGGTCAAGAAATGACTAAATTGGGAATCGTGTTGCTTTTGGACGTGTACTTAGTATTACGTATCGATTGTTTGCAATTCCAAAGATTTTGGATGCAGCGATAACATTGTCATTTGATCCTTATTATGAAATAATAGTAAATACCAGTTTCTATCATCACATAGACAAAGAAGCACGAACTGTAGAAAACAATTAAAAATTAGCCTCACCTCTCGATTAATTTGTGGCAATACACCTCCCAATAAACCCAAATTCCAATATCTCGCTTTTCTCTATTTAACATTCCGTTTTTCTCCTTTTTTCGAAGCCTACAAATGTTCTACCCACCGTCCTCGTTATCGTCACCAAACGCGTACATCATAAAAACTGCGGCGGATCGATGAAAGATTACACATTGGCTGGAGGCAGGGCTACAAAGTGTAAAATGTAACCGATACAGGGGTATCAGAGACGGAGAGATTATTATCGGTTCGTCCGTACATTATCCGTGGTCGAAAAGGGTCAGCTACGTACAAAGGGATTCAATTTTCCCAGGGAAATAAGGACGAAACGATAACAACGTATATCCGAGGAATAAGGGAAATACAGAGTGTCCTGTTGTGTATAGGAAATGCATTAGCGTGATCTTGCAGCGAATTCCACGTAGGAATAGCACACTAAAATAAGAAAAATACTTCATACAAACATATTTTTATTTTCAAACTATAACTAATCTTGCATTGTTGTAAGTAGCCGTCCAATCACGGGTGATTTTCGTATTTTTCTATCACAAAATCGCGGACAAAATTTTGTATCTCGTATATGGAAGTTTAGCACAGGCGCACTCTTAATAAAATAAAAAATCGTTGTAGGTTCGTGACAGCCTTAGATTCTTAAAATTGCACTTGTGCTTGCAAAGTGTCCATACTCGAAAGTAACATAAGATATCGTATTTTGACGAGAATCAATATCGACAGGTTGATAATGTAAATGAAATAAATAAATAGAATGCATAATGCAATAGAGTGCACTCATAACGTGAATCTAACGCGCGAAATTTTTGAGGATATTCTGAATGCGGAGGCCGCGACGCTACGTTTCGAAGGAAAAACGGACGAAGCAACGTCTGCGAGGTAACGTCGGCATTCAGAAGAAGACGCGTAGCATCCGGAAACGCGGCGAAGAACGGACATTTTTCTCCGCACAAAAAGTCGGATACGAGGGCAGGAAGCTGAAAAGAAAAAAGCAGAGGCGCGTAGCGTCCGAAGGAAGCGCGCCGATTTATCGAATACAACCGTGCCCCTGAAGCTTACCCGAGTTTTATGAAGACATTTTTTTAAGTCGCTGCCGTAAAATTGTGTTTCGCTTGTAAATAAGATGCAAAATGTACAAGTTTGGATGAAAGATACACGAGTGTCGTCGAGATGAAGCAAAGATAAACTCGTTTAATTTGAACAGATTTTTCAGATTCTATAGGGTATCTCGAGGATGTTTAAAACCAGGATGTTTATATAATCTATATTTTTGTACTTAGAATAACTATACAGTAAAGCATTTTCAGGATATGGATTATACCGAGACATCCTATGGTAATGTGTTACAAGCATCTTAAAGACGTCTTTAGATTGTCCTATATTAAAAGACTAGGATGTCTTAAACAAGGGGTTAACAATTTGCTGAAGATTTTAAAAATTTCGTCTAATTGTTTCCATGTAAATTCTATTTTTGAAACGCAAATTTGTTTTACGTTCTCACACATTTATGGTATATATAAAAAAATCATCAAAGTGTGTTGAAAGGTACCTCGAATTCAAACTCTTTCGGCTGGCAAGCAGAATTTTAAATCATCCAGTCGATAAATAACGAAATCAAAAGCTTCGAATTGTGTATCGCGCAGAAATTCTCATTTTCGAAAATAGTATCGAAGTCACGTGCACGCATATCGTAAAGCCAGTTGGTGAGGCGAAATTCAACAATCGCCGCGGATGAAAGAGGGGAGGTAGAAATGCAGCAGCCGCCGGAAATGCAATACGCATCGGAAGGGCGCGAAAAATGTTTCACCGAGTGATGGTCGTAAATTTTTATTAGAGTTAAAAGCGCTCGTACCGACGCACATTTGTCAACCGACGACATCGACGTTGAACCAACTTCCAGAGCAAAGAGATTCATAGGCTATGAAATAATAAAAATCCTTTTTTGAAAATGGGGCCCTCGGATGATTTGTATATTGTCGAACGTGTTTAGTCTCGGTGCAGATATTTTCTCTCGAGAATGTTTTGGACTTGGAGCTATGCATAATCTGACTGCTAGGATAAAAATTGTTCAGAAAAATAAGGGAGAGATAAACATCCCAATACAGTCGTTAAAATGATTATACACTTTTGTTCATAAGTATTGGGACATTGAATGGTCTGATAAGAAATAAGATATGAAATACAATTTCCATGTGACCTTTTTTTGATTTTTCTTATTTTTGTTTCCTTTTTACCGATATCTATGAAACGACAGAAACAAGTACAATCATAGTGGTAAATCTTTCACGTACTGAAAAACAAAAATCACTTTAGAATAGAACGGTGAAAATAGCGCTGATCGAATGGATGGTGGTCCGATTTGCATACGAAGATTGACGTATTTCCTGAATTTACCTGAATCCCACGAACAGTTTGTAGGGAGAAAACTGGAGTAAAATTGTAGGCTTTGAATTAAAATAAATATATTAAAATTCAGAATAGTTTAATTTAAGATTCATGTCTAATAACCAACTGCATCACAAAAACTATTCATTTCTCCAATATCTTATTTTCTATCGATATCCTGTGCTTCTCTATTGTACAACAAAATACGCAAATTCACGAAATGGCAGGAAGATTCCCTAGCCCGTTCAAAGGGGAGCGATTCTTCTTTTTAAGACCATCGGGAGAACAGCGAGGTGGCCGATTAGTAGCATGGCAATCGTAAAAGGGGGAAAGTGGGCCGAAGCGGATAAAGAAAACGCTCGATACAAGGCACGAAAGAAGAATAGCTCCATTCGATGCAAAAGAAACACAGACAAGCGAACAGAAAAGGCAGTGCGGTGAAACCTAAGATTCTAGCTACGCGATCGAAGCTTTTGCCCCATGAATTTTCGTAAAAGCCTTGAAATTACCCCAAGACGGAGATGAAAGGCTATTTGAATCGTCTATTCTCCGTACCTCCTAGTCCTATCCACGCGTGTTCGCTACCTTGCTCAACTGTCTGACTACGAAATGTTCACCGAGGAGGAAAGTCTTCCACCCTCGCGTCTGATAGTAAGTGTTACGAGCAGGGACGCGAACTTTTGCTCGGTCTGCCGTTCGAGAATTAGGTTCGGGAACTAGCAACCCCTGTTTCTCGTTTGTCTCGACGATTTCAAACCAAGCTTCTTCTTGTCTAATTGAGATGCCGAAAACGCCTACAATTATCGTTTCAATTGAAGCTGATGGTGAAAAATATTATATACCGTTGGATGAGTACTTAAAACTGGTGACGAAAATATTCGTAATAAACATAACTTTTACTTTTATGTTCTATATCTGAAATAAATGCACATAAAATAACAAAAATATTTTGCATAGATATATTGAAGTATAATATATAGAAGTCAGAAGATATAATATTTTTAAATTAACACAAATCGTTGTTTAAATATTGAAACAAATGTTAAAAAAAATTAATTTTCATGTCACAGAAATATTAGGACACTTTATAAATCGACGTTAAAAGAAGTAAAATGGCAACTTTTTTTATGAAAGTAAAATTTCCGATATCCTTTTTATTCTATAGCATGTTTTAAGCCGTTTAATATGTTGGACATTTTTTTTTTTTTTTATTAATCGATACGGTACTTTATTCCTCCATTAGACGAATTTGTTATATCTCTTTAGTATTTATTATTGTTTCTTATTAATTCTACGTTCCAGTTTATTCCATAGAAATGGACGTGCTTGCCTACAGAACTCGTTATCTTAGTTAAACACAATCTTCGACATATAAAACTGTTTAAAACGTGTTATTGGACAAAAAAAATATCGGAAATATTACTTTTATGAAAAAGGTGCCATTTTAGCCTTTTTAACATCGATTTATAGAGTGTCCGAATATTTTTTGAAACGTGAAAATTTACTTTCTTAAACATTTCTTTTAATATAACGGTTTGTTTTAAGTCTAATATTTTTTACCTTCCGACATCTACATACTTATTTTCGGGACCGACAGTATGAAGTGTCTTAAAATAACCTTAAACTACATTCTCTCTGTTTGAATGTCGCAATTTACATCACTGTTTCCTCGACAACCTATCCATTTCCCGGTTTAATAATTAAAAGCAGAACTACAATCGACAGGACCGCGTTCCCCTTTAGACGAAAATAAACGAGATATTCCTGGAAAAAACGTTCTCAGTGGAGTCATTGTATAATCCAAATGTATATAATTTGATATGAAGCTGAACTTGCATAAGATTCCGTATTTCAGCGTTAAACATGTTTTCAGAGTTTAGCGTTAAACTGGTGCAAGATTTCTTCGCGACGATGTGAAACGCTGTGATTGTTCTGAACGATCTCTCATTTGTTATTCCACGATCTTTGTACCAAACTGGCTGGAAAACTTCCATCCTCTTAGTGTTTTCTCGATCCATGAATTCCTCCATGTTTTATTCCAGTGAATTTACATTCTTACAAATTTGACAATTTTTCAAAAATCCAGTTTAAACATTCCCTTTGATTAGGTGCAGAATAGCAGTTTCTTTTCGTGATTGCATGATTCATGTATTTTTTTGTAATTTTTTGTCAGTTAAATACATGAAAGTTTTTTACAAAAAGTGTTTAAATATTTTCGTGAGCCAGCGTAAAGCAAAGAAGAAAAAGCTTTTAGATATAGAATCATAAATATTTTAGATATGAACGATAAATTTGCACAATTTTAAGACCTAAAAAAATGTTATAAAATATTCAGCCAACCGAGGAAAATTTATATTTATCCTCGAGATCAAATAGAGAATTTAAATGGATATTTAAAATTTGCAAATTGCTTTCCTGTGAGAGATAAAAAATAAAACATCATATTTTCCCCTATGCTCTTCAAATATTTTCTGATTGCGAATTATATCGCAAATCGAGTAACGAACAACAACACGCAGTTTTAGAATGTTTTGTGCCACGTGCTCTGTTTTCAATACATGCCGAACCTTTTGTACGGAAAAATTTTCGCGCGCTGACGTTTCCAGTGCATACAAAATAAGTGATAGCGGGTATCATCGATAGTACACGTGATTTGAATGAAACGTTGCACAAAGGTGACGTGGCGTTTGTTAAGCTAGCAAATATGAACGCTATATGCTTGCTAAATGACAGAAAGATATCCAAAACGGAAATAATATAAAAAAATTTGAGAAGCTGTAATCGCATACACCTGGTTACAATTTTCCAGATACGTACAATAAATGAAAATGGAAAAATTTATCACGTAAGAAAAAATCTTTTATTAATTTTGTACATTGGGAAGTATTAAAATATTAAAGACGTCGAAGATGGAGGATTATACGAGATATTATTAAATAGAAATGCACAAGATAAATAGATATGTTTATTAGACGAATCTTTGTGATGATTAAATTGCCAACATTAAATTACGAAATGTTTCGAATACTTACTAAAGAAATATTAATTTCCTGAAAGTTAAAAGCTAAACAAGCTAAGTGGCTTGTAAAGAATATGAATCGCTATCAAAATTGTATGTATCTTATTTAATAAATTAATGATGAAAAAAGAAATGTAATTCTACTTTGAATCGTAAATTATACATTAACAAAAGATTTAATATCGTCGTATTTCGTAAGCCAACATACTTAACTTAACACAACAGACCATTATTTCCAGAAGCAAATTTTTATCTCAACAATATCATAAAACCACTCGTACATGCCAGAAGAAATGTATGTAAATCTCCGAAAAAAATTAGAAAAATCCTTTAAGGGGAATTCCATTTCATTTTCGGTGCACGTACGTGCCACAAACGTTTCATACATTTTTGCAACGAGCGTTTAGAATATTTTTATTACGGTAAATCGAGTCCATCCGACATGTCGCAGCTTCCAACCACGATTTTATCCAGTTTTTCGTCCGTTGTAGAAATGTTCTTCGTGGAACTGCTCTATTTCTTCTGCTAGCCGCTCGATATTGGTCGCCTCGACGGAATATGGGAACCTACTTAAGTAAATTTCCGCATATTTTATGCAAAGCGTTATCGACGTGGACCGCAACGCGAGATCTCGTGTTTGAGCTGGTTTTTCCTGACATGCTCGTTACATCCGCTCGTACTTTTCACCATCCCTCAATCGCTCTCCCCTATCACGATCTTCCTATCTCTCGTTCTTCTCTTTTTCATTTTTTGTTTTCTACTTTCCCTTTGACGGATCGCATATAAATTTACACTTGCTCGCATCGCGGAATCTCGTTTCGCGCCTGTCTTTTTTATTTGCGTACAATTCAATTTTTCATGATTGTCGACAAAGCTACGATCAGTGGGCTGGGCGTAAAAAAGCTTCCAGCTCTATTTTGACAACGCTCGAGCGGAACTTCGACTTCAAACCGTTAATTGAATCACGCGTGTCTGTCGAAATTCTATATCCTTGCACATCCACAAAATCTACTTATTGCTTGACATTTTATTTTATCGTATTGGAAATTACAATTTCATGGTCGTGATAAAAGGCAACTTTTCAAACAGAGAAATACTGAAATAATTGGAATAATCGGTTGTTTATAAAACTTTATTGATAAAACCCCGTTTCAGCTGCGAGAAAAAATGTAAATAAATATTTAATATAGTAACTACACTTTCTTTTAAAATATTTTTTAATTTACCAAAGTGGACGTTACAGTTGTCGATAACTACAATGCATATAGTAAAATGAATCTCAATTTTGTAATGTCAGTTTCAATTATTGGAATAATGTCTATACCTGCTATACTAATCCTATTCTATGGAACTTCGTGAAGCTATTTAAGAAAAGAAGGAACAGTAAAATTTTTTTCCATCGAATAGGTTGGTGTAATAGAAAAGCAAACCCGTGTTCTTTTTCTTCCACTATTTGCATAATATCCGAGTTTGGTTACTATCGATTTTCACTTAGGAAACTATATTACAGAAGCTTTTTGTGGCGATGAAATAACGGGAATCGAGTTGTTCAGAGAAAACATTTTTCTAATGTTTGATTAAACCAAAACGCAATGTGATTTGTGTTCAAATTCAATACAACTTCATTTATAAATACAAAATCGAGCTATGAAATATTTTCTTTTCTCAAAATGTACCACTGAAAAGCGATCTTATTACACAATATAATATCTCGTTTTACTTTTTTTCCGAGGAAATCTATTCCTCCGGACTTCCTCTGCTTATCCAGAAATCGATTGAAAACTCGACTCGAGCCTCGCTCCTTGTGTCGCTATTAATCGTCCAACTAAAAATCGAACTAACGATATTACCATTCAGCGTCAAAACGTAAAGCCCGGGAAAAATGCCCGTCGCGCAATAACATCTCGCAGCCACGTTGATCTCGTTAACCCCGTTTTTAACGGGTGTCGCCGTCCATGCCGGTGCTAAGATTACAACCACGGTTATGGACCGTGCCTGGTGTCTATAAGGATAAATGGTAAGGAAAGGCAAGAGGGAAAGGCAAACGATGGATAAAGAATAACGAAACAGCGAGGAAAGGGAGAGAGTGTAGCGCGAAGCTGTCAGAAGGTTACGGGTGGATTGCTCGTAAAAAGCATGCGATTTTACGAGCACTTGCGCTAAACGACAAAATGCAGTTCTACGGGCGAGCACCCCGCGAGACGTTGTTAAGAAGGTGCTTCGTCTCGAATGAAAGCCGTTCACGTGGTTGCGCGCGAACCCGCCGAGCACCGGCGGCAACAACGCAAGAAAACACTCCGGCTTGGAATTACATTGTTCGCCGCCGCTGCACTTTTCCATTGCTGTAATTTATAGTAATGAGTTATGACATACATGGCCAGGTGTATGCGCCGCGCCGCCGTTGTACTTGGAGCAACCGGGACAAATATGCGCCGCTACGAGAATGAGAACGAGGACGATGACGAAGAGACGTTATTTATCGCGCCGTAGATCGCCGTAAAATTTGTACAAAAACGATGCAAGATACGGTTCTACTTCTGCTTTGTTTCTTGTTTTGTGAGAAAGTTTGACTATTTGATAGAAAGTTGGCTACTTCGTGGCCTGGATATACAGGCGCGAAGAAATGGGCTGATCTTTGATGAGATCTTCGAGGATTGTCGAGGATGTGTAAAATAGCTTATGGAACGTATATGTCAGAGATGAAAGGACACCGAACCCTTCCCTTTGGAACTTTGGGAAAATCTCCTAACATTATAATCTAGATTCTAATCATAGTCGTAATTAAGCAATTGTTGTCATTCAATCCGATTGTATTTGTTCGAGATTGGGGTTAGGTCTTTGTCCCAACTACGGGAAGATAGGGGAAATCTATTTTTTTCGCGAACGACGCTTCCCACTAGCAACTTTCCCTCAAGGACGACTAGCATCCTTCTCTAACCAACAATATGGAAATTGATCAATTAACAGCAACGTCAATTTCCCTCACTTTCCGAACGAAGGCTTTTCTTGACGAATCCGATGACGTCGTGTCCTTAGACACACCCCATCATAGTTTTCCTTTGCAGCATCATCATGACGGAAAGTCATTCTCTCGTGAGATCTCATTAGCGAGTTGCATAGCGTCTTTACGCTCGGTGAATATTTTACGTTTTAACAAAGAGCTAGTTTAGTACTACTTGTACCATAAACAAGTAGATCGAGTCCGACTTAGACTCTGGAAGAAAGTACATTTGTTATCCCATTGACCGCGAATTCGTTATCGAACCCAAGACCATTGTCATTAGTGTCTAATCATCGCGGTTACCTGTCAATTCTGCAATATCCACACTTGTACTAATAATCATATTTGTACTAGTAAATATCTTCTCTATTGCATAACAGCAATGTCTAATCGAAATGAAGATTCGTTACATGCCCTTAACCCTAATCATAATGTGAAACCGACATATATAATAGATTTTATTGCATGCTTGGTTTTTTGCGATCTGGGAGAGAAGCTAACATGTGCGAAGCTTTGAAACAGACAAGATATTATCGCAAAATTCAATACGTAAAAATTTCAAAATCTTCAAAAAACATCCACACTCTTGCTACTCATAAATAATTCTTTTCAAATAATATAAATCGTCAAGAAAAATTATGAACTGCTCTCGAACAAACTATAAACTGATTAAACGATAGCTATTTTCCAGAAAATTTTCAATGGATCTAAGTACCGGAAATGTGCACAAAATCCGTATAACTGCGATCACATGTCGTTACAGTTAATTCTTGAAAAATATACTATTGTTCATCTGTGAATCATTGTTAAAGAATATTGCTACGTGGAGAGATATCGGTGCTTTAATTAATGCCGCAGAATCTTGTTAATCAACGAGACATTCGGGTCATGAGTGGGAGTAAAGATTTTTCCCAGTTTATGGTAATTCGACCACCAATCGTGTTTTGTGCCAAAAACGTGCAGAGATAACAATTAGCCTAGCCAAAGAGAGATTACGAATGAAAAACTCAACGAGACAATGGCAGTAAAACGAATTCGAAGAAGAAACGAGCAGGATTGTCTTTAGTCTGTCTGGACACTCGGGAATCTTTTACTTGAAACGTTATGACATTTCTTGTACCAGAACTTATTGCTGATTTGCCAATATATATATACATTCATGGATCAATACTACTTATCAATTGTGTATTACAAAATTGTAAGATGATTATACAATTTAGTGATTTTTCTCAGTTTTGATTATTTGACATCGGTGTTTCTCTTTTCAGCTTAATTTACTTATTGTTTGATTCGTTTAGAATGCCTAATGGAAATGATGGAAATATAATTTGTTACAAAGCTAATATACCTACGATTATCGTAATAATTGCTATATTTTAATTATAAACGTTGGTGTGCAATTAATTTTATGATTTCATACAATTAAAATAGAAATATCATTTAGCTTTGTAAAGAGAATATTCAAAAAATGATGGTTACTCTTGTTACAAATGACTTGCACATGCTTGTACGTATTGTCAGATTAAATATTGATATGAACTGCTTGAAATCACAATACGTACTTTGTGTGTCAGATCGAAATATTGGATATTGTGGAAATTGAAATTGTTTCATTAAACGACATTTATGACAAATGAAATGTTATAACAAACGACTACACGTACTGTATGGTAACATATTATGTTACAGAAATATCTATGTAATATCTTTCAATTGTATACCTGTCCCACATTTTATGTTTGTAAAAAAGAATTATTTTTTTATAATATTGAAAAATCGGAACCGTATAAAATACCTCCCAATATTTTTACTAGTTTATAATACGATATATATATAATATTATATAATTCCACATATAATATCCCACATTTAGAATATAATCTTTTAAAATTATCAAAGATCTATATTTATATTATTATCTAGAAAAGAATAAGTATCCGTATACATATGTAAGTATCTTGTAAGAAAGAATGAATCGAAAATACAGAATAAAATTTTTTCTGAAGATGTTTCGAATAAAATTTGATTCAGAAACATATGAATTTTTTCGAGATTGGTATTTCAGAATATGAAACACGCATGAAACATACAAAAATACAATAAGTCAGAAACGTGGAATAAAATTTGTTCATTTAAAGTCTGTTCAAATAAATCAAATTCTACTGTATATTGCGTCAAATATGATATTACAAATTTAGAAAAAGTTTCCTTCTTTATTGGAAGTGATATGTTTGAAATTTAAAATAATTACCTCCACGTTCATCGTCAGACGATAATAAATAGAACCATGCGAAAGAAACGCATTAATACTAAACACTAATACTAAATTAATACTAAGCACAACTAATACTAAACAAAATCAACAAAGTCTTTGTAATTATTTACACACATCACTTCTGTTCATTTCAGCCATAGCTTGAAGCGCGAAACTTATAAACTTTCATGCAAGATATTAGACGGCACCGCGTTTATCTCGTGAATTTGACATGCAAATGTCGTTTACGTTCGTTAGTTGTACAATTTTTTCATTAAAGTATATTATTTGCTACAAAGTGTCGGTTTAACATCTATATAATAAAATAAGATGTTTAAATAACATCTACTAGGTGTACTGTTATAATGATAAATAGAAGTATTAACCTAAGTGTAGTGCAATTATAAATGAATGGAAGACTTGAAGTTGACGTCGTCGAAATTTGGAGGAAAACGATGGGTCTAACGTTGCAAATGTACTGGGCATTCTGCCGAAAACGAGGGATAAGGGAGATAAAGACCGTTTAAAGAAAGGATCGCAATAGTGTGGTCTCTTGCGTTCTCGGCAACATTAGGTTTCAGCTTGTGAATTCGCCTGTTTTCTTGTATTCCCAGGTGTCCTGTTCTACGCTTTTCCGCAAAATCAGCAGCTTAGCGACAACTATCGTGGCGAGCATGGTACAGCGTGTACTTGAAACATTTTCTCCAAAAAGGTAAGTTTCTACGATATTGAAATCTTTCAATGCATATGTAGTATATAATGTCAGAGACGAGTGAATCGTTCTTAATTGTATCATTGAATTTGAAGTACTGTAAGAATATTGCATAAAGAAACCTTAATAGTATATTACAGAAACTTTAATAGTATAATACACACTCTATCAAAGCAAATCTAGCTCACAGAAAATCTAAAGAGCGTTCAACAACGTTTATCGCTTTCAGCAACAAAATTTCAAAATTAATTTTCGACCATAAGTCTCCGTGTATCATGATATGCAAACAGGTCCTGTTACGTTATTCGAAGTCTCCTTAATTCGCTAGCGCTGACTCCTGATTTACCTGCTTTATAGCGATGTGACGCGACGATTTCCGTTTCACGTACGCAAAGTTGCACTCCAGGGGATTCAGCGTGGACCCTTTCAGACGGTGTCCCTTCTTGTCGGAGGTCATCTCACTGTGTCCCACAAGATGGAAAAACTTAGATTATCGCATTTATCTTCCAAGACTCCTCGCTGCCTTTCTCCCGTTTCTCGTTCTCCTCGCTTTCCCAAAGCTCGCCTTTCGTCTTCGACTCGCATTCACTGTCGTATTTTCAACGATTTTACGAGGTTCTTCCGGTTCATTTCTCCTATCCGTCCCCTTATTTCACCAGCGTCAAATATTGTCTTTCGCCGTCCTTTCCTTTCCTTCTTCAAAGGACCTTCTGTTCCCTGACCTCTTCCACTTCTTCGCCAAATTTTTCCTTTCGGTTTCCGTGTGTTCTTTGTATTTGTTATGCTTGAAATACGAGTTCACTTGGCTTATTGGATTACATAAATTTCGATAAGTTTATTAATCGTGGTTTCTAAAAGTGTGTTAGAAATTTATTGCCTTGTTGATAAAATAAGGCAAATATTAGATGGATGAAAAAGTCCTGTCACTTTTATGTAATAAACACGTAACAATTATTTTTAATATCTTATTTCTTTTACTTCTTGCAAAAGATAGTGTTCTGCCTCTTTTTTAATGTTTCAGATGCTTTTATTTGAAAATAATATCTGAGTACTTCAGGCAAGCTTTACATAACTCATGTCTTGTAAAACAGAGCGAATAATGTGTTTCACCAAAGATATATCGCAGTGTAAGCATCCTACAAGTCATATAATGTTCTTCATTGTACTTTGAAATATGAAACAAATTTCCTCTCTACTGGTTTAAAAAAACAACCAGCTTACAACACTTCATGTATCATCGCATAACACATCTCTGTACCGTACTTCCCCTTTTTGCTCCCAACCTTTTTTCTTTTTAAAAGGTTCACGTTTCAGTTCTTCGATGGCCTTCTGTACTCGTGCCAAATTTCCCCTCCGTAGCTTCCTATTCATTGCTCTTATCGATACGTGTAGACTTCCACAGAACATACGTATATCGTGTAACATTGCCTCTCGTTTCACTGTCGCTGAAAATCTTCTATTCGATCCTCTAATTCCTTTTTTTCTTTGCTAAATCCTTTATAGTATTCTCTATTTTTTTGTATCTGTACTGCGGATGAAAAGTTGAAAAATAAAGCGTTTTTCGTGACTGGAAACTAAAACACGCAGTGGGAGAACTAAATATAAAGAAAGACAAAAACAAGAGGTAGTTTAGTTTTAAAAATTATTAATCTCTATGTAGACTAACAAATTAGCGATTTCAACATAGCCGTATAAATTAATCCTGGAGATATCGACATTTTATTTTATCTAAATTCGTCTGTATATTAACGCAGAATATAGAATGCCTGCGAAAGAGACCAGCGTAAATCTGAAATTTTCCACAAGGTTCGTAGTCTCTTTCCGCGATGTCAAATTTGCATTGAAATGGAACACACAGATATAGAACATTTTTTATAAAAATAACTGTGACAAAAATATGATTTGAAATAGACGTCGTCTGTCTTTTAACCTATTTCCTCCAAGTTTTATTTCCGAACATGAATGGCTCGTGAAAGCAGTGAAACGCTTATAGAAACTTAAATAAATGTTCAAATACCTTTGAAATTCTCTCTATTTTAATGACGATTATAAATTTACCTATAATTCGACTCTTCTCACATCGCCTTGCGTATCCGTATGTCTCCCTAGTTTCTCGAAAGACCTTCTTTTTCCCCTACTTACCATCTTCGTTCTTCTATACTGTTCCGTTTCTTTTCTACTTATCTCACAGTCACACGGCGAATAAAGGAAAGTTTCGAGGACGCTGGAGATTCTTCTTCGATTCAGCTCTCTTCTTCGTTTGCCGGATTTCTCTGGCCCCTTTCGACTCCCTTCGCCACAGATTTACAACAGCCAAGTACGTACTTGGGTGCCGTAATTCCAAAAAAGTTTTCTTCTTCGGGTTGAGCCGGTTTAGAGGCGTGCCTAGGAAAAGGAGAACGATCCACCACTTCACAGGGATAATACTACCCTTTAAATTATTCCCTTTCCTCGAAACCTTTTGCCACTGGAAATTACGAATCGATTAGGTATTACAAATTTTAGGTAACGATGGTCTTCGTTTATTTTTATCGATTGAGATACATGTGAAACTTCTTATTGATTACTTGTTATTCAATGTAATCGACGTTTTCTTTTAATCTTCTCATTTCTTCAATTTCTTCTCCGATTAATCTCCGGATGTCTCCTACAATTAACGCACTCGCAGGTAGTAACTAAGACAAGCCACCCCGTTTGAAAACGCGACCACAAAGGATATCGTTTCAAACTTCCTATAAAGTGAACTTGGCGAAATAAGTTAACTCGAAGAGCTCGGCTGAGCGAACCAGGCTGAATAGCTAGCGTGTCAGCATATTTTTCATTTAAAGGGTGGCAAAAGTTAACCAAGACGGTAATAACCGTCCCAAAGTGTCCGCCAACTTTTACCCTACTTCCGAGACAAAGAATTTTTCAACGTCGTCCCACGACTACATCCTGATTCAGTCAAGAGAATTTATATTTGTTGGTGATTTAATGGCGTACCGTTATTCGTTCGATAGCCTTCGAACTGCCAAGCAATTTTCTTTCGTGAATTCGATGGTAAAAATGTAGAACACGATTTCTCGCGTTTCATCGTTGTCATTCTCGTCGTTTTTGTTTCTTTCTCTTTTTCTTCGATCCCCTTTCCCTACGATTCGCGCAACATTCTGCTAAATCGTACCGTTAAAGGTAGCCGAACACCATCTTTCCTTGATGTTCACGACCTCGGATCGCGGTTTAAGAATCATAATGGACTTGGATTGTACTTCCAACGTTCCCCTAAAGGAGAATATGGCTGTTCTTTTTCTTCTTTCCCAACCAATATATCGTTGAATTTTTCAAGTTATAGGTCCATCGATTTACAATAACTTTAATCTTTGTAATCTTCACAATATAATGAAATATTATAACGCGATTAAATTGCTATTAATTGGGAGATAATGTAACGTTGATTCTCGAGGACAAGTCAATCTTATTAGAGCAGCGTGAACCGTAAACATTGGTATGTTTTACGCATATCTACGTAAATGCATACAAATCGTATTTCACGTGAAAGTTCTGACTTCCGAAAATGCTGGAACGAAGGAAAGAGGATGCTCGTTTATTTAGTCGTTTGAGGGGAAATTCCAAGTCTCGTTCTCTCCGGGGTTCTCACTTCGTTCTCATGCGAATCACACTTTTGAGCGTCAAATCGGAGATCGTATCGCGAAAACAGCTAGTTAAGGAGTTTGATTGCGCCGAAACACGCCGCTTTCGTAATCAGATAAGAGTCGCCGTCCTCCATTTTCGACTCCTTTAAACTAATAGACGCCTCCGTCTGTCCCTTTTGGCTCGGATAATTCACCGATGAGAAAGATAATCCTGCGAAATTGCTGGTCACATTTCCACTAACCAGCCAGATTCGTATCGCGAAAATTTGAACAGTTCGATAAGCTCGTTTTACGAAGAATCTTATTTCTTGCTTTCATACTTTATCGATTTTTACTTGAAGTCGTATTTCGGACTTGTGTGTTTTTAACTATTCTCTTTGTTATATGTTTCTTTAAACAAATCTCTGTTATTTATTGAATTTGATATAATATGTATGTATTACCTAAGAACCATGCAGTATTAACTAGGAAGTTTTAATAGCGCAATTTAGACATAACTTCTTCACTTCAGAAAGTTTTAATAGCGCAATTTACAATTTTAAATAGTCGGATCTATGTCCGAAAGTTGTTCTTTTTTATAATAATTGTTCATAGAAATTTTACAAAAGTTATTTATATTGTAATGGTATTTCTGTTTTTTTTTTTTTTTTTTTATTAAACGAAAGTTAATAGTTGATTTAGTTTCTTCCACTTTCAATAGAATTATTACTTTTTGCTTTACTTTCGGACGTCAGCGTTTTAATTTTAATTAAAACCCGAGTTGAGCAAAGTAATTTTGCCAAGTAAAGACTAGACACTTAAAAAAAAAAAAACATTTTTCCCTTCTTCCGACTTGACCAAAGATTATGCTACTGCTTTTGCAATGTAGCTGTTTATGAAAAGTTTAAGTGCACATGTTGATGTGCAGTAGAAATTGCTACAACAAAATCGCTTTCGTCTTACTTTGTTTACAACTCAAAAAGACACACGAATTTTTATCGAAATAAAATTCACTCGAGTTCAATAGTTACGTTCGAAGGGTAACAACCGATTTAGTTCTCAACTCAAGAAAAGAAAATCGATGTAAGCCGTTCGATATAAATATACCGTAGACATTTTGTAGCTGCACATACCGATTCAGATTAGATCGATGGATTTGCGCCATTTTTATGCCTGTTGAATTCCGAAAAAGAGATCAATTTTCTAGAATCAGGTTTCCCTCTGAAATATTGACGTAGAATGTAGATTGTAAACGAATAAGCGGCAGTTCTTGATCCGCTTTACGGAAATCCATAGACGCGTGTCGTCTGTTTGCGAATGTTTCTCGTGGAGAAATTGAGCTGTATAAGATAACGAAAACAGACCTTCGTTTTACTGTATACATGAAAATGAGAAGCTTTTCTTGAACGTTTAAGAGGATTGTCGGAAACCGATCATAGGTTTCGAAGAAAACGAAGTGGTTTGAATGAGTCGAATGAATAGATCTCAATCGATTTGCTAATTAAATTTGAATAATAATTAAATAATGTTTGTTAAAATAAACGAACAAATAATAATAATAATAATGATAATAACAATAATAATAATAATACATCTGCGAACACCACACATTCTCATTGTCAGACTTGTCGAATAATTTTCGTTCCTTTCGTTTCCAACGAGACAGGGAAAAGAAGCGACGATTGTAATTCGTCTTCGTTCCGGAGTCATCGCATGACATAATAATCGAGCTCGGAAATTTTGACGTGCCTGTTAGTCGTGTTGCGACCTGCATTCTTGCAACACGTTCGACCATGTTACTCTCGAATTGAATACAAGGAATGCCATCTTGTCGTGACATTTCACAAAGAGAAGACGTTGAAGCTAAATTCGCGACGCGGTTGTGCTTTGTTCCAGCGCTGCATCCGACTTGCGACTTCTCATCCATATTCCTCGACGAGATATCTTAGACAAGTCTGAAGCGTCATCGGGTGGCTGTTGTGACGGAGAACGAGTTCCGCGATTAAGCGTGAGTCCATTTATTTTCACAGTAGAAACGTTATTCCATGACGATCGTGATCTTGCGAGGAATTAAAGATTCTATCGAAGTAATTGTTATTCGAATAATACATTACGTTCAAGTTATATTATTGCTACGTTAAAGTTGAGTGAAAATTGTTTGAATGTTTGAGGATTTAAAATGTGTTATTATTCTGCGCTAAATAACACAAAGTTATTGAATCGTGCATCTCTTTTTCTGTTCGATATTACGAAAAATTGAATTTAAAATCGTGCTACGAGGAAAACAGAAAATATACATATATCAATTTTATTTTTATTATTAACTACGGTAGAGTAAATTCGTCGAATTAGGATAGACTCATGTTGAAAATTAACAGAACTTTGTTTCATTACTTTCCTAGCACCGAGTGTTTAGTTTGGTGAAGTTTCTTTGAAATGAAATTTCCTTTGTTTCGTCGTAGAATAACGCAAGAAAAAGCTTATTATTAGTTGTTAATTTTATAATGTACAGTATGAAATCAGTGCACTATTCCAGCGGGTAATAGAGCAGCAATATTGTTGTGTAAATTGCCATGAGATACTCGTCGAAACCGAAGAACTATCATTACGTCAGTATTAGTGCTGCTAGGTTTGCGATATAAATTACATTCATAGCGTGTATTTGCGTAATCCCCATTACATATAACCCATCATTACATCGTGCGTGCTATCGTGCCTAATGGACCGTTTAATTATATATATATGTATATGCACGAACGCTGTTAAAATATTCTAATTAGGTTGTTCAGTACACGAGCGTGTGTTGTGTTCAAAGCACTCAATATTTCAAGTCTAATGAAATTATAATCTGTGCTATTTACTACAAGACGGTCTACTATTAACCTCTTTTATTCGATATTGAGTAAAGTTTCTTTGGTCTTCGTTTGTGGAAATCAGCCACAAATTATACAAAATTTACTTGGTCGGATATCCTTGCATTTTAACGTGGAATAAACAGGAACCTAATATAACTGAAACTTAAAGGATTTAACGTAATATTTCAGAAATTAATTTAAAGACGATCTATTAGATAATATTGTAAATGCTGATAGAGATATTTTTGTGTTTGCTGTCCGTAGAGACGTGTTTCGAGTATTTCTGTGTTTACGCTGTAATGACAATCAAAAAGGCGGATTCCTTAGCCTCTTAGGGAAGTCGGGAAATGGAGATACAAGGAAATCCCTATTAATGCGAACGACGTCCGTTTCTTTTTGCTAATCCCGTGTTTGCAGTCTTGAGATTGAATCGTCTCACGACGTGATTATTTTCATCCTTAAGGTAGAAAACAGGGGTAAATCGGTGCGGGATTTCAGCTCTTTTACAATTTCATACATCGGTAATCACAGTTTTTAAATAAGGAAACTGCAAGATGTATAACATCTATAATAGATGTATAAATGTATAATGATAGAAGATAAACTATTATTTTTTAAATCGTGGAATTTAAACAAGTTTTATGGATTATGTATTTCACTGCTCGATCCTTAATGGAATAATTTCATGTTTTATAGGCTGCTTTAAAGCTCGTCTAAAACGTAATCCCCGAAACAATTGGAAATCCCTTACGAACTTCAGTGAAACAATTTGGATTAGCAAAGCCTGTTATGCACTAAAGCTACCTAAGATATAATTAGTCTTCATAATTGTCCAAAATTCTGTACCCACTTACCTCGCTACAATATCCATCCCTTTGCATCCAATCTCGACGTGCTCTCCATTTAATTAAATGCTATAACTTTTTGTAACATTAACTATTTTATACAAAGTCAAAATGAGCACTATTTTCTCGAAATCAGCAGATACTTCAACTAATGAACACGATTTGATAATAAGAAATTTTTCGAGTATTTCTATGCCATAGAATAAATGAGAATAGTGTAGTTAAAGAATTAAATGCCGACTAATTAAGCTAGATTCCATTGACAATTTTTAACTTGCAAATTGATCAAAGCTACTTCTCGAACTAGTCGGGAACAACGTCCCGGTGTTTTCTATTAGTCCAGCTCGCAAGTTTCCCAGAAATCGCGGAAATTCAATCGACAAAGTTCCGTAGAGCGAGCGTTGCTTGTTCTTCAGAGCATAGACGTGAGGCTACTGCGAATATCGAACTGATGCGGCTTGCGCTGATTTCTTTCTTCCACGTTATCTCGAGACCGCAGGTAACAGGATACAGGATTATGTGGATACGTGGATGTTACAGGATTAGGCGAGCTTGTACCTCGAAGCTTGCGATCGTGTAACTCGTTGCCGGCAACATGGCCCGCGTTATCGCCAAGCCTACTATATTCAACGGGAATCTCATTACATACATCGATGGTTGTTAATAATACTGCTATCTTTATCCGATTCGTTTCACGATACGTTAACGCGAAAATGTGGAGTATCGTGTAGGTGATGAAATTTCGTTTGTATGCGATAACGTTGTTTGATCACGAAAATCGTTACATTGCAGGCAATATGTGACCTATTGCGATAGCAAGCTAATTTTATTAATATCTTCTTTCCTCCAATTTTTACTGTTTTGTTTTACACTCTTTCATCTGATTTTAGGAGCAAGCAAACTCTCTTAAATCATTAGGAAAGTATGTAGAACAAAATTTATTCAAAGCTGAATTCCAGAACAAATAGTATTAAATATCTTTCAAGTAGTTGCATAATTTACTGGCTTAGGTAATATACTTCCTCGGAAAAGTACAAGCGTTGCAAGTTCTGTCAGCAATTCGGTCTTAATAACTTTGATCGAATCTATTTTTAATTTATCGTGTTCGTATTGCTAATAAAAACGATCAAAGCTGTATAATATTTCCCATTTTCCTTCAAATATCTTGCCACAGACTATAACCGGTTTCTAAACTCGAACAATGCTATTATTATTATATCCAACTCGATCGAAATTTCAATTCGCTTACATATTGCCCCGGTCCGTAATCCGTGCGCATTAAGATTCGAAATTAAACGCGCTACGTCCCCTTTATTGTCTCCGAACGAGCACGTGTTACGGGCACCCTTCAAGCGGATTACAGGCGAAGGTTACTATATTACACGGCTGCATTAATTGCGATACAAGCAGCTAACATAGTTCGCCTCTGACCCCGGCGTCGCCGAAATTTCGACCCGGTCGGAATTTCATAAGTCGTTCCTCCTGCATAATTTCAAAACTACGCGCGACCTGCTGTCGCTTTAATTAACCCGCCCCGAAAGAAGGGAAATAACCGAATGGGGGCGAAGTTTTACGACGATAGTTTGCCTCTGGATCAACGATTAGCTCTCGACGGTTAACCGTTCGTCACGAAAGTCTCCTCAACGAAGGGAATGAAGAAGGACGTTTATGAAAGATGAAGCGCGAAGCTATTTTTACCCAAATAGTGTAACAATGTTAGGAATTTTCTGTCTGCATATAAGGTATATAAGGTTCTTACCGTGACTGTTTGCAAATTAATGTCATAAAATATTAGTTTTGGGTGTTTCTAATTGTATTAGGTCATCCCATAAGTTCGTGCCGACTTTTGTATATACATTTCATGTGTCGATTTATAAACATACGGCGATAAGGGACCAATGCACTTGAGCTTAGCTGATCGAGAACAGGATAGAGCAGATTTTCGTGGGTATAAGATCGTAATATAGTGAACACAGTGACTTCTAACAGTAAAAAATCATGAGTGAAATGCGTATCCATTTTCGACATCTCATGTTATATGAATTTTGGAAAGGAAGTTCTGTAACAATTGCCACGAAAAACATATGTGCTGTTTACGGAGAAAATGCTCTTTCATCTCGCACTTGTAGGAAGTGGTTCCAACGTTTTAGAGCTGGGAATTTCTATTTAGAAGACGAGGAACGTTCCGGGTGTCCTCCTCAGACAGACGAAGATAAAATTCGGGATCTTGTTGAAAAATCACGAAGTTTGACAGTTCAAGAGATGTCAAATGTTCTGAAAATACCTAAGACAACGATTCATAGGTGTTTAAACGACCAGGTTTAGTGAATAGGAACAACGTTATCTTCCATCACGACAACGTTAGACCGCATGTCGTAGCGAAAAGCGTTACAAAAAAATTGTCTGAATTTAATTGGGAAATTTTACCACATCCCCATATTCCCCAGACATTGCCCCATCTGATTACCACCTGTTCAGAGTATTACAACACTTTTTAGTAGGTCAAATATTTGAAAATATTGACATTCTCAAAAATAGCTTAGAAAATTATTTTAAAGAAAAACAAGAGAACTTTTGTCGAGACAGAATAATGGCCCTACCAGAAAAATGGGAAGAAGTTGTACAACGAAAGGGGGATTACATTTTTTCATGAAACTGAAATGTATGTAAACAATCTTAACATATATAACCGCTCAAAAAACGGCACGAACTTATGGGATGACCTAATAAGTTGTAACAAGAGAAAGTTGTCAAGAAAGTTGTCAAGAAAGATCAAAATTGTCACTTCGAAATCTTTGGTACAGTTCCTTCTAATTTTAAAAGGTCACCATCATTTCGTCTAAAGAGCGAAAGTTGTCAAGAAAGTTGTCAAGAAAGATCAAAATTGTCACTTCGAAATCTTTGGTACAGTTCCTTCTAATTTTAAAAGGTCAGCATCATTTCGTCTAAAGAGCGAATGATTCCCGTGACTGACAACATTTCCTTTTGAATTAAGAAATATATAATTTCGAGATTATATCGTTTGTTTCGACAAGCCACTCTGCGTTTTATGAATGCTAAAATTAATGCTTTAAAATCACATCAATTTCGCAATTAGATTGTAATTACAGCTTGTCAGAAATGAGCAAACTTCTGAACCGTATGCTATAAAAAAAAGTTACTAAAATGGAGTTAGTATGGAGAAGGAAACTCTCTGAAATCGTAAGATCTTCCTCGGTATCCGTTTCCCTTATCGTAAATCATTTCCATTTTATGCTTCCTGTTGTAGCTTCCAGGGGCAATAGAAGCAGTGAAACTACGTGTATATATCCGAGATGTAACGACAAAGTTGAATGATTTAGGATAGAGGAGATAGCAGATCGATCGCAGAAAAAGGTAAATTCCAACCGGTAAACAGTCTGTTCAAACTTTGAAAGTAACAACTCACTGGATGCAGTTGATTTTTCATAAAACTGCTACCTATATAAGCATTCAATATAAGTATTCTTTGGTCTTAAATCCCGCGATAGATGTATACGAAGGGGAAACTTGTGTTTGAGTTGCAACCGACCACGTCAAAGATTTTTCACTCTTTGCGAAACTCTTCGAGTATCGGAAATTGATCGATTTATTTCCGAATTACAATGCTTTCTAACGTTCGTGTTTGCTTTAAGCATACCTAACGTTGCTATTTCTGCCACGCGATCGTTTCCCTGATTGTAAAAATTGCGAGTTATTGATCGAGCGGAATTTAACTTCCCTTAACAAATGGACTTTGAATGTTAGTTTGAATTTTTAACATTTGAACTATCAGAGCGGTTAAAAGAACACAATTTGTAATCTTTCAATTAACAGAAATTTTGTATATCTTCGAACGAGATTAAATTCGGCGTGGAACAAATTAATGCTGTTATTTATTGCATACGTTACTGGTGTAATTACGTTAATAAAGGTGCAACTACATAGAATTTATGATTTTTATTAAGAAATATTTCCGCTTTCGATGAAATGATTTAAAAGAAGAGAGAGGAGGATAGGGGGAGAAAGAAAAGAGTAAATATTTCTGGAAAGGAGGAAATATTTCAGTTGCTTCGCACACGTTCCAATTTGACATCGTCGAAATTAATACCGACAAACATCGTTCTAACTTTTCTCGTAGCGATTATTTTTGCCACCCGACCGACTGTAATAATTAATTGGCGCATTTTGCGTACAAACGAACGTGGATGGTGCACTTCTAACTTCGCTACTCACATCTTTTCGAATAATCGCAGTACTTGAAATGTATTTTTCTTCCAATAATAAACGTGCCATCGTAGCGGAATGAATTTCGATTCCCCGCTGATGACAATCGAATTGCAACATAAAAATGATAAAACGACGGCGGTACTGAAGATAACTAAGATACAGTGTATTATAGGATATAGCTTTTGTATTTATATCGGTGTACCAACTGCTTTTACTGTACAATGATTTATTTTTGAAGTCGTATTTGAATGCACAATTTAATTTATAATTTAGTGTGAAGTTTTACCAAAAACACGTGTATTTGTCATTTAGATAATTTCCAACATAGAAAAATCGGAATTTCGAATGATTAATTTATTTCTTTTTTATTTTATTTTTTATATTCGTTTAAAACTCATACACACTTCAATCGTTGTATTATGATTATCAGATATTAAAATATAAATATCAACGTACATACAAATATGCGGAAGGAATAAATCTCGCATTTTTACTACCTTAAAACGCTAAGTAATCCAGAATGAGCAGCAACAAAGATATGCAGCGATGGCGAATGTCAATTAATTATACACACAGTAATAATTAGCGGATTACCAACGTTTTAATTCGTCGGAACAAGCTGACTATGCGCGTGATAAGGTTAAGCTTTCATCATCCGAAATTTGCAAGCGATTAAAATTACTTTACATTATGAACGAGGTAGATCGTTTCCACGAAGCTTGCGAATAATAATTATAGCGGACAAAATTCATTTTCAACCAACTGAGCCAAGCATGAAACGTGTGATTTTAAAGATGTAAACTCTATTTGAATTGCGCAGATCGCGTCGTAAATTACGCATATACATACTTTTCAACGTGTACCAATCGAGGAAACGAAGCGGAACTATTTATTGCTTATAATAAGAGATTTAAGATTATTACGATATATATTCCAAGTTAATTTTTATAATCGAATCGATTGGTAGTCAGAATAATAATGGACAAGAAAATAATGTGTTTTAAAAAGCGTGAAATTGTGTATCGAATAAAAAAACTGTAAATGCAGGGTAGAAAGAACTGCATGTAAAACCGTAAATTTTAATAAATGAATGTAACAAGAAATATTGCAGAATTCTAAATAAATGCAGAAACGTAGAACAAAAGAATGATTGTGCTGCGTAACGAACACGTGGGTACGAGACTTCAGGCTCTTACCATTTTACATTTTTGCAGAATACTTTATAATATTTTCTGATACTCGCTTTTCGTTAAACTTTTCTTTGCAAACTTTCATTCAAATTTCGTAACGGAAAATTGTTGTCGCGTGAGAAGAAAATCACGATCGCGCTTTTAAGGAAGCAATTCCGAAGCAGTGAATTACCTACTGAACCTGATGAAGTACTTTAGCAAAAAGTCATGGCTGAACGACTTCAGCAGTTACTGCTAAGTTTCATTAAGCACGTAATAACGTCGATAAAAGGAACCATAAAATTGCGATAATAACGTTGTTCATCAGCTACGACGATTATAATAATCTTCGACAAAAATGACGATGGTAGTAATAGGAATTTCATGTCCTTATTCTACACATATTATAATTAAATAATCGTGTCACTTTGCGCAATTTCGTATAAATTAGTCGGAACGTACAACTGTCTGTCACATTTTAATTCGAACGAAGATACGCAAAACGAAACAGAAAATTTACCAATTGGAATCGTAAAAAAGCCACGTCGTTTACGGTTATCCCGAGTACGAAACAGAAGAAATAGTCAGTTGACGCCGCTGGTAACCCGCCACCGTACGTTGACTAAAAGGAACTGAAAATCGCGCGCTAATTAGTCGCGATGCAATTAGCGAGGAGATTAACGACGTATGCGACCCGCGATATTTTTCCTCCGCGTTTTTCTCCCTAGTAACAAGTATTTCCCGTGCGAGTCGCAATTGTCGTTTCCCGTGGCTCGAATCAGGTGAAACGCGTCAGTTTTTCTTGCTGGCAGTTTGAAAAGCATTCGGGAAAGTTAGACGCGAAACAAGTACGATTCCGTTCGACTTCGACGTATATATGTATTCTTCTCATATTCCCTCCGGAAATTCGAAGCATACTCGCGCGAAATTCGAATGGCCTGTCGATGGGAGAGAGCGTTACAGACAAGATATAACACAGACTTACGATGTTGTAGGATTTCACGCACTGCATCTTCATACGAAGAATGTAAAAACGGATGTAATAAGTCACAAGTTTTTTCTGTTTTTAATACGTTGTTTTTGTTGGCGCGTGTAATGTATCTCAAATTAACAAAATTATATTATTATTATTATTAGTATGAACATCTTAGTTGAAGATTGGACCAATAAAAACGATTTGGGAAACTTCTTCTTTGATATTGAAAATCACGTTGCTGGAAAAATGTGGCACGGGAGAAAATCATGCTTGCATCAGACTTGAATCAATTCGCATTGACAGAGAGTATCTACCGCGTATTCATTTGACAAGTGCTTTTCACGTTCGACCAAGCACCAAAATCGATGTAAAACGATCGACCATTGCGGAATATCCACGTTGTTTCATTTTAGTTATCACTGTTACTCGAGCGTGCAATTATCGATGCGATTCGCAGATAAACGAGAAAAGAATTAAACGAACGTTCGATAGATAAAGTTGCCTGAATAGAAAAATTCAAAGGGTTTTTGGTTAACGAACCGTATCGCGTTGCTTATGAGCTAAACATTCCGTAACGATGCTGCGAATTCATTTCGGTTTTGTTTAACTCATTATAGTGAAGGGAAATAAGGACGTAACGCAAGAAACTTATTTCTCTGGTCTGTTTACTAACAGTTCTTCAGAGAAATGTAATTGAAAGGTACTCCACACTTCTTTCGAAAGTTTTAAAGAGAATATGTGGAAAGAAAAAGAAAGAGGTTTTATTTCTTCGCTGGTACTTGTAGGTCAGCAAACATCGGATGTTATCAAAAGGAAATTTTAATTTTATACGAGCTTCCCAAAGATATCACGATGTGTGGCCATTTGTGTACCGAGAAGAAGTAGGACGTGACTACGAAGGAAAAACAATTCTCATTGCGGTTGGAATGGAATAACGTTTCCTACGAGTAGTTCATTTGTAGAAGTTTCAAAAGGATTTTTTCCACTCACGTTCTTTCTGCTTGGATTTACTTCGTAACTAACGTTATTAACCAATTAATATTTGAAAATGATATTAAGCTAGACCTGGCAATTCTATAATCTTAAAAAACGTAATTCGATAATTAAAACTGATCGAAAGAATGCTGCGAACGAAATGTTCCGTTTCAGAAGCTCAAAAATACTTTTGAGTACATACGACAACGAATACTCGAACTACGATAACTCCGGTGGCAAAAATTGCTACCGCCAACAACATAAAAGTAAACGATGTGAAACATACAGAATATCAATCAAACGAAGACAAAACAAAGTAGTACCATCGACAACAATGCTTTCTAATATAATACTATTCGATAAAAGCAGCACCTTTATTCTTGATCTGCTAAAAATTTAGCCGGAAAGCAAAGTTGCTCCAGAGATAACCCAATATTGGCCACTGTTCAAAGGTTGCCCTGGTATCCGAACGAAACTTGTCAGAATGAAAGAGAATATGCATGAAAACTACGAAGCATACGCGTACGCCTGAAAAAGGCAGATGACTCGTGTCTGTAATTTCGTTCGCGATCTTCTTTTTCCCTTAGTGCGCGAACATTCGCGTCGAGCCGTCAGGATTTACCCTTGTAAATAACATCATTTTCACCCTCGTCATCTCTTTCTCTTCCTCTCTCTCTCTATCTCTTGGAACACGTAGCGTGTTAATCTCGTCGACGCGTTTCAACGCCTGCAACAATATTCCCGCGCCTATTTTTTCCCTCATATTTCTGCCGCTTATTTTCGTTAACGGGAGCATCCGTCGGGGTGCGAGGATCGTCCACGCGGGTTTCGTTCAAGACACAATTAATTAGCTCGTTACGAAAATTTATCGTCTGCCGAGAAAGGGAGGGACGGTTGCAAAGAAATGGGAAGAGAAACACGTTTCGAGCGACGCAAAATCGTGTTACAAATGCGTAGAAGGTGGCTTGCAAAGGTGGAAATGAACAGCCGATAAATTTTGTTAAAAACTAATGAAACTTTATTAACAGAGTGACGGTTGAGATTTTGGATTTTCAAGCTGAACATTGAGACATTGATTTCCACGGATTCCACGGTTTCCACGTTCTCCATCTTCTACCCGCTCTTGCTCTCCCTCTCGCTGAGAAACAAAGAGGAAAGCGATATGCAATTACCCTGATTAAACATTCATTAGAAACGGTTAGCGAATCGAGCGTAAATTGTTTTTAAAGCTGGAAATGGTAGGAAAGGGACGCACTTTTTTGCGAAGGAATTTTTTACTACTGAAAGTGTGCCTTGTTTCCTTTTCATTTTCGAGAGCCGCGATGGCGGAGCGGTCCACAGCAGCTGCAGCTTTTCTAACCCCGACAGCCGAGCTTTTACTCGCTTAACAAGATCACCGTGGCACCCTCTGGCCCGGCTTCAAACTTATCTCTTTCTACCTCGACGCTCTTTCCCTCGCCGACGACGACTAGCGCCAACATCCGGCCACGTCTTTTCCATGAATACGAAATAATCTACCTAGGAATCGTTCGTCGCCGAGAATACTCCGCTTTTTTTCCAAGTTACTTTATACCATTTGCATTCGAGACGTTAAGCGATAAACGCGGTATAGCACGAAGTAAATGCCGAATATTAATGGGAGAAGTGGTGGATTTTCCAACTCAAACGCGAATTTGAAAATTTGCAATTGAAAAATGCGACGAAAACTTAAACTCACGTCGAAACTAGTTTTTACCAGCAAAGATATATTTTCATATTAGGTTAGTACATATTAGATGCGTTTTTAAAATAGAACTGGCGGATGTTGTTTCTTGAAAACATTGTATACTTAATCAAAGTAATTGTGACCGTTCGTTCTATATATCAAGCCCGCTTGAAATGTGCGCAACGACGCTCGAACAAATCCCACAAGGCGTTAATGCATTTTCGCGAATACAGCAAGTTGCTGTTTCTCAGGCAAAGTAATCAGTTGATGAAAGTAGACAAAAGAAATCGGTGCTTGATTCGTTTCCATCGAGCAACAATTTGCTAATCAATTTTCACGTAACAATGCAATGAACGGACAATGTACTTTAATTTGCACAGTGGTCAATAGGAAATTTAATTAAAACGGGTGACTGTTAGCTAGTGATAAAAATCTCCTTTATTTCTTTGAGGCCAGCGGTAGAATGTGCGACTTGTTCTATGGTGATATAAAAAGAAAGATTAACTTAATTCATCAATTGTCATTTGTAAAAAGTGATCAAATAATATCGAAAGAAGCGATATGATTAGTTTGGCTTTTGACAGGCTCGCTTATTCTTTTTGAATATTTTTCGCTTTTATTCCACTCGGCTGTGTAAACAGAAAGAAATTCAGAACTTTATTACAAAAAGTTACGTAATATCTCGAAATGCGTGGGTTACAAACAAAATATGGAAAGATTTAAACACGAATGGAAGGAAAACACTATCCCGGAAAGTTTTGATAGCTGGGACGAGGAGCCATAATCGTAACGCGGAAATATTACTCCTGCTTCAACAAGGTGTCCTGTTTGGCGCGACTGCGACGCAACTCATCACTTTTAACGCCTCGTCGCAGTGCAAATTTGCTGAAATCCCATTCAACAGAAAATTTTAGCTCGCGAAGGTCGTATTTGCCGAAAATTCGCGCGCCAATTTCAGAAAGTTGCTGCGACTTCCGGCGTCGTGTCAGTGAAAGCGTTTAATTTGTACGCCGTGGCAAACTCTTACGAGCCAGCCTCTCTTCGTTACGCACAACGAAGTCGACGATTTTAACAAAAATTTCTCCCGAACTAAAATTATTCATGGCTTTATACATATATTTTTATACGAACTTTTTTTCTCTCCTTGGAAATTATTTCAGTATTTCGTTGGAGAATACAATATCTCTGCTTGTAGTGAAACGTTTAGCTCGGATTTGTATCGCGAGTCACGAGATACGATGAACGTATTGATTCATTGCTTGGTCAAAATGGAATTGTTTGCACGATAAACAAAATAACTGCATTTTATTTGCATATACAAATATTTATTAAACGCCACCAGAAGATAAATTAAGAACAGCTCCGATTGTGAGATCCGATATTTTATGTCCAAAGATTTAATAGATGATTCAAGTTGAGACAGCTTAAAATAATTTTGAAGAATTGTATAATAGTCTGGCAAATACTAATCTTACTTGTAATATCTTGTACTCGGTTTTATTCTATGCCACTAAGAAAATTTCTTAAAAGCGCAACTTTGTCCAAAAAGTGGTTCTTCCTTAGTTCATCCGCTTCATAAACTTACTATTAAGTTCTTAACGCTAATTTCGAGTGCATTTTACGTTAAAGCAGATTGCGATGGTCGTTTAAAAACGGACTTCCTAATTACCTGTTCAACCTGTTTGCATGTAAAACTGGTTAAGCGAAGCGGACTGAATGTCCCCTTTACAAGAGGAGCGAGACCAAGTTAAAGAAGTTTGCCGGCCACAGTTTATCACTCGTGACTTAACACGAACGACCACGGAATTAAGAACTTTCCCTCTCCTTCTCCTCGGTATTTCAACATCGTTTACATCCCAATACATTTGCATTCCGATGGTTCGCATCGCTGCAATTTTATGAAAAACGTTACATTAAAATTGAAAGAAAAATCGGTCGACCAGCCGTATTTATTCTTCGAATTCGATATTAATTCGAAGTACAGAGAGATTCTGTACGTGAGCATAACCGAAAATGTATGAAAAAAGTTAAATTAAACGAAATAGCAAGCAACAAACATCAGCGTATATTTTAAATTGACATCGCGTACCTCACCTTTATGAATATTAAACACGCGATATTTTTATAATTTTGCCGCGTTGAATCGTTGCATGCTAGCCTGTTTAAAATTCATTCGTAAATTTTGCAAATTTCGTTTCCAAATTTTACCAATTTGATATGTTAAACAATATTCCATTCCTTTATAACCATTTAGTAAAAATGATATTTCTATGAATAAAAAAATCCTCTTTGGTTTTTTTCAACACATTACCCTTTATTTATTTCATCTTCATTAAAGAATTTCCCACTGCTTTATAAGCATTTGGTAAAAATATTATTTCCATAAATAAAAGCGTCTCGTTAAATTTTTCAGATAATTGAAATACTATCCCCTATTTATTTAACCAGCATATCCCAATTATTAAGGGCATGTAATCTTCCATTTTCAAACTGCAATTTAAAGTACTATTTTTCATTGGATCTTGGAACGTGTTTTAATAACAAGCGCAAACCTTGAACCTTATTTTGCTTGTGGCTAATTCAAATTTATGCGCTCGTATACTTGATGGTGTTCTACAAATCATCGATAATTACGCAATTGCGCTTTCCATACGAGCCCATAAATTTCACCTTCGTTATCGCGAGAGTCGTTTACTTTCTTTTTCCTTTTTTCTTAGCGTAACAGTAAGTAATTTCCAGAGTAATTCACTTTGTTGTACGGTTATCGATCGCGAAAAATGAACTCTTTTATCGTGGACGATCTGCGCGTGCCGCCCTTAAGTCGGCAAACAAACGCCCTGCAAAGAGAGGGACTCGAGGGGAAAAAGAACGAAACGAGGAACACGCGAGCAAAGTTCTTCCGATTGCGATTATCTGACTTCGCGCAAAACGGCCACAATTCTTGAAGAAAGAAAGCGATTTTCGTGCAACAGGCGCCATTTTCTAGTTACCGATAGCTCGATGAATCTATTCTTGAGAATATTTTCGAAAGTCGATATCTCTGGAAAGTATGAAACGAATCGCAGAAATTATTTGTGAAAAGATTTACACGAGGAAAATTTCATTTCACTCTTAAATTTTACGTCAGCTCATCCTACAAATTTCTGCGATATTTGCTGTTTCTGGCTGTAACATGACATGCAATGGCTTGCGAAAGTATTTATAAGGAATAAATATCTATAGAAATTTTTTATATATATTTTTTGGGATATTAAATAAAACATTTAAAGTTTCATTAGTGCTACATTGAAAAAAATTGAAACGATCTTGAAAACACATACTATAGAAACTGAAAGATGTTTATTGCGATATTCTAATCAAAAAAGTATAGTAGAAAAGTATATCGTGTATAAAGAATGGAAATTACGGATTTTAATATTCCGATCATAAAAACACTCCTTTAAAACAAATTTTTATTCAGAATAAAGTACGACAGGTGTTTATTCCCTCGTACCAAAAATAAGTTGAAAGATTAATAATCTCGTGGTATAAAGGAAAATATGGGAATAGTTTGCCTCAAAAGATCCAAAATGGAATTTTTCAATTTCTCTTGATGTCACAGTGGAACATTTTTGAACTATGTGTTCCTTGTACCAGAGGTTTTTCATGTAAACCAGGCTTGCTCGTTGAATTGAAGTTGATAAATTTTAAAAGTCACAGAACAATGTCGTTAGGGAATGGAAATTCTGCTCGAAGGAAAATGGGGCAAGGAGAAATCGTATCATTCGTGTAAGAATTTATCAGGTAACTTTTTCGCTTAAACTTTATTTACACGCAAGATGATAGAAATCAAAGCCGACGTTCATGGACGAAACAAAGTTGCTAACCTGCGAAACAATCGATGCAAACGTAGATACGTCTCAGTCGTTTTTCACCATTAATTTTGCCCTTAATTAACGATCGTCTGTTCAATTTCATTCTCTCAAAGTAAAAAAATTGAGGATGAAAACAAAATAGATTCGCAGAAAGAAACGAGAAAAATGCCGTAATAACAGTTTATTTGTACCAAACGCACCATTGTGTATTAATTTACCCTGTAAATTACATCACCACTGTGGAACGAGCACACAGAACTTGTAAAGCAAAGCGCGATAGTGGTAAGAAAAGTGTGATTAACGAGCAAGAAACATCGGAGAATGGCTGAAGTGGAAATGGTCTGTTTTTGATCAGACCGTGCTCCCGGTGTAGTGGAATAACAGCAAAAATATGCAACCTATTCGTGATTTTATTTAAGTTTCTGGTTTGCATTACTCGCGTTTCTTTTTCATATATAAAAAAACTTTATAAAAATTTATAAAAATGTTCGCGATATTAACTGGTTAAATCAATTACGCTTGTTTTAATCGGTTTAAATTCTCGATCGATACGCACGAATCTCCTTTCGAAGATGAAGTTTGTATCTTAACCCATTGCAGATTCTCTATGACATCTGCAGACAGACAATAAGCGCTTTTCTCCAAGTGTCTTAGAATCAGATTCATTTCTTTTTATTATTATTATAATAAAAACAATGATATTAAACTCGTCTTGCAATTTAAATGAATCGAGGACGAAATGTGCAGCTAATGTTCTTCCTAATTACTGCTCCTTACAATTAGCCCCATTCTCGGCGCAGTAAAAAAGATCTAAGAGAAAAGTCGCTGTAGAAGAGTTGGGTAGCAAGGTTTGGTGTCATTATCAAAGAACATTGCCAAGAAAATTTATCTAATTAATAACACACATGTTTCTTATTATATCTTTCTATTACTGAATTTTCGGCCTAAATTTAATCAAGCTTAAAGATTAAAACTTTATAAAAATTTGCGTCTCGTCACATCTTTATATTTTTTAATCGTTTTTGAAAATTGTTATCTGTCGAACGAAAATTTAACCATGCGTATAACCTATTTTTTCTGATTCAATTAAAAAGATCGAAATGATCAAATATTGACCAACTTTCCCAAAAAATTTGTCTCTATAAACCACCAATAGTTCGGAATTGCTATCTAACCTAGAAAATGGTGAATTTTATATTAAAAAATTCCGTTAAAGCTGCAGATTTCCATACGCATGGAAATAAACCAAAAATGTAAAATAAAATTTTTTCTATTAAAACCTCGTTTTCAAGGAAATAGAGTTTGAACATGATTGGACAAGATTTTCTCGGAAACGGAACTCCAAATGAAAAAATCTTGTTCTATATTTCCGACTTGTTTATTCGCGTACAAACGCTACTTTGCCGATTGCGTTATTATCAGTGGAACATCCTGTACAAAGGAATAATAAATTAGCCTTTAATCATCTCGACATAGAATATATTAACGGCGAAGTTAAATTTTGTTACGCTTTATTATAACACAAATTACTTCTTTATATGTGAAAGCTTTTATGGCTGACCATATAGCATGATCTACTACTCACAGTCAGCGTCTCGAGCAGTATTCCTCAAGAACATCTCCTCTGGTAAAAACGTATCTTTTGACCGATCGACATCGAGATTTCTCGTTCACCGAAACTTTCTTCCTTAGACAAGAGCTATCAATTTACAGAGTTCTTGCTTCGTGTTCGACGACACGCCGCGATGCTGTAAGTTTTTTCGCGAGACGAAGAAACGCCAGGGTGTGGGAAATCGAGTATCGATAAAAATTTCACGGTTGCCCAGCTCGTGAAAGGGGGCGCCTCGAGGAGTTTAATAGTCAGACAAGACTGGCAGTGGCTCGTGTCGAGGCGAAGTTCCATCAAGCCATTATCGCGAACCGTTGCGTGCACCAGAGACGAGCTTTGCTTGCCTTTGCATGAATCAAGGGAAGATCGAGGCAACCCTGTTGGTTCATCACCATCATCAGCAGATGCTTTTGACTGCGCTTTAGCAACGACGCAACGAGAACACGGCAAGCATCTGCTATTAAGTAGAACACCGGGGGTTCATTTCCTTTACAATGTCGGAATAATCGTCTATGGAACAGACTATAATATTGACCGTCATTTGGCCAGTATTCTGTCTCTTTTCGAGTCTGCTGCGTCGTTTTCCTCTGCCCCTAGGATTCCCAATCTTTTTCTCTCTCTTTCTCTATTTCGCGTTTAGGAGCCCGCTTTAGTATATATGTCGAAACGTGCTGCAACCGTGGATTTTCTCCTTTCAAATAGCAATATTCATTAAAATCAAGTGTACGCCAGTTTTAATTATACCATGAGGATTTTTAAGTGGAACTGAGCATCGGGGAGGTAGATTAAGATTGCGGTTAACGATGTATTTAGTGGAGTCTGGAGAATGGAGAGACGTAAGATTTTAATATGAAGAACAGTTTTGTTAGAAAGAGAAGCCAGGAAGGTGGCGAGACCAAGCTGGTTTTGAGAGATTATTTTTTCAATATAATTAATTCAATTTTCTATAGCAAGCACTTAAAGAATGCAAATTCGAAAGAAAAGAAACTTCAAATATTACTCTTTACATTCAATTATAGTTTTATTCCAAGTTTTACGACTCCTTCATATTTCTATCTCCGTTCGTTCTTACAGAGACAACGCAATAACATTTCTTTTGAAATCTCAATCACTGTGAAATCCTGACGAGCTCCGTCGTTTCTAAAGAGAATTCTTATATCCGTGGTCCAGAGAAAATCGATATCGCAACGTCCATTATTGCATCAGGTTAATTCGAGCGGAATACGTAGTCAACGTGAGACTAAGGAAACGTCATGCATAAGAGACGAGCGGAAATTTCCGAAAATTCAAGCACCTTAGAAGGGGAACGGCACCCGAGAGGGCCGTTGCACCCTTGTACGATGCACCAGTTAGAGGCAGGACAGACGACACATTCACGACGACGAAATATCGTACGCTGGATGTAACGTTGATATCCTGACGAGCGTGTCTGAAACGCGTTAATCGCGTGCTAGACGTTCGGCGCTCGTCGCATGTCGAAACCATCGAAGATCGTGTTCCATGCGAGGAATTTGGACAAGGCAAAATGTGTACGCTGTCACAGCCGACATCGATCGCTTAGTTGGAAGTAGAGCGAACTGGAATTTTGCATCGTGCTAACAAAAAATAAGAAGCTAAAAGGATATTTCACTGTTTTAGGAGTCTTAAATGGGCTCTAGACTATGAGCAAATCATCATTTTTGTTGAGGAAAATATTTAGCTATAAAAGAAAATGAGATTTTCCGGAAATACTGAAATTTTCCTTCAGTTCTATCAGGAAGATATAGATTCAAGAAATACGTATAACAAGGAAAACGATCCTTGACTAATTGTCTTGAACGGTAGATTTAAGTCCGTGAGAATTTAACGTGCTGTATTATTATCGATATTTTTATTCGTAATGAATAAATCTTAGAATTTGTATCGGAAATATATTAAGCCGAAAATAATGATATGCGATTGACAAGTTTTTCTTTACATTACAGCACATCTAATTATCTGAAACTCGAACACCGAAAATAGGTTCACGCGAACGAGAGAGCCAGTATAGTACGATACAGTAATCGAGGTGGCTGCAGATATTTTTCGTCGGACGAGAAAAGGACGTGCATCCTGAAATCGATTTGCAATGACATCTCTCCTTGAAGCGTACCACGTCAAGTACCGAGCCATCTGTATTCATTCCTGCTCCCTCGTCTGCTTTTGTATCTACTGAAAGGACACGGAACACACAACCTGGTGGACACACGCGATTGCACATCTTCTTCGTGAGATATCTATCAATTCCGTATATTACTGAATGAATACCTACTTCGAATCAAATGAAGATAATTTATTTAATACTTGAAACATTAGGATTTTTCCAAAGTCAGATACACGAAATACACGTTCAGGTAATTGGATTCAATTGGTAGAAATTTATTTAATCGGATATTGACTGAAATTTCAAATGAATAAAGTTTGAACGAAGGAACTTCTGGCACAGTTTATAGCAAATTAAAAAATGCAGAGAATATACAAATCTCTATTTTAACTTCTATTTCTTTAGTTATATCCGTACGAATACAAATTTGCATAAAAATCCACAAGTAATTTGCATCGCAGAAAACTTAAGGCCAAGAGGGCTAATGGAAGGCTTCCCCTTTTCCTTAGCAACGCCGTAAAATATCCTTGAAAACCCTCCACCCAAGTAATTTCCAATCAGAACGATCTCACATAAAATCCATCTGCTCAAACTGGCTTCATTAGACCGTAGGTCTCGAACCAACCATATCTGGCACCATTATTAGCGTGCCGGTTATCGTTTCGAGAAATTCCGCTCGTGCTTGTTGCTCGAGCGATCGTCGACCGTCATTTCCCTCTTTGGACAGCGGAGAGACGGAGAGGGTGAGAATTTCTGGCGGAATAATTCGATTGGATCGACTATTTCGACTTCGCGACTTCGCAAGGGATGGACCGGTCGTTCCTTGAAGCTTTTAGGTTAATACCGAAGTTTCTGCCCGTTGGTAGAAGTTGAACTCGATCGCGTATACTATCGATCGGCACTGACTCATGGTTACAGCGATTGAACTCGAGCCTCCGCTTTTCCACTGCGTTTGAGCTCGTTGTTCACGCGCCGGAAGCAGTGCGGTGAAAAACAAGTTAACGCGCCGATCCAAGAGACAAACGCATTGCGACGAGAACGAAAGTGGTCATCGAGTTGACGCACGATGCTTCGAATCTCGTTTGCCGTGGATTTATTGGAATTAATGGTTCTCTTTCTCGTTTAAATTTGGAATAAATAAGCCCTGGATGAATAGATAGTTTGAAGTTGTAGGAGGTGGGAAGATTTGTACGTGATTTTTCGTACGTTAAATTGTCATCTTTGATTTGGAGATTTTCGGTAATTGATAAATAATTGGAATTTAATTTCGATCTTTGGTTAGATTGATTTCTTGCCTTTCATTGATCCGATTAATATTGATTATAGAAACATCACTCGGCTTATTGACAATCGCAGCTGTCTTATAAATCCCTTTATCTTACTCTTCTTCGTCGTGACTTCTCTCAGAAACTTCACTTTTCCTCGATACGGCTACATCTGTCTCTCGTAATTCACTTCAATCTGAAGAACAGGAAAAACTTACGGAATGGAACAGATGTGGATGATCACACGTACACATAAGCGCTTTAAAGTGTAGCATGTTGCACGAACTTCCCTTCATCTTATCCATTCTTTAAAGGAAGGATACTATAATGACTTGAAAAATGGGGACATCTTACGGAACTTTTTCAAATAAACTATGCAAATATCGAAGAATGTAACAATTTAGATTGAGCCAATTTTCTACTCGTTTCTGGTATATTTCTTTTCAGAGTGTGAAAAAAATAAAAATATCCAAAAAGTAGAAATTTTTATTCGCTATTTTCAATAAAATTTCAATATTTCGAAAAAAAACAAAACAGCAGAACATCGAGGAAAATATCATGCAACTCTGATGACGCCTATGTTTACATTCAGCTTACAAGTACAACTTACAAGCCTTGTTAGTGGCTAATATCTAAATCCACGCCATAGATTCAAATCCCTTTCCCAGCAGCCAGTGTTCTACGTTACATGAAACGAAAAAAGCATTCCTTGGAGCATTCTTGAAATTTATCCGATTCACGTGCAGCTCGGAACAGGATAAAGCGCATTCTGCCTCACGTTCATAATCAAATTCCGCACGACGTTTCGATACTCGGTGCTACGGCGCCATATACGGAAACAGGTAACAGGATTACCACGTACCGACATGCAATAACCTAAAAACGCAATAACAACGAATTTGAGAAAGATAGAACCATACGCGATGCACGTATCATCGTTTAAAAAATTTATAGTTTCGAAATGCGTTACAACATCGACCTTTATTGGCTAATGATATACAGTAGCGTGTAGTAACAATTTATGGACTTAATCGTTGCCTTGATTTTAGTCAGTAAAATTGTAAGTTGTCCATAAGGGTCGTAACTTCCTCGTAGTGGATGTATCTTATACTGTATTGGTGAAATATTCAATTTTATAACGTCAAAGATTAACGTAAAAAATAAAGTCAAATCTCGTTACAAATATGCTCTACCTACTTAGGCCGTGACCTATATCGCAAGCACGGTCTTTCGTAACACGATATGACCTAGGCAAAGGTAAATAACTATGAAAGTTGGTATAGAATACAAGTTGAGGTAATGACTCGAAACTTTTGAAGGGTAATATATACATAGAAGATGTCAGCGATACATTATTCGCCGCATTCTGCGCGGAAATCCAATAGAAAAAAAAAACTAAAGTGAGAAAGCAGAAAGTCGTAGTTGATGTAGACGGATGATGAAAAATGATCAGGACGATGAGAACGAACCTTAGAGAAATTGTACACAAAACAGGGTAGTCCACCCGGTTGCGCTAAGCCTTGACAAGTAGTAATGGGCTCAAGTATGTACGCTGCAAGTAACATTGAAGTTTCAAAGAAGAGCGTTCAAATACTTTTTTTCGACTGTTTCGCAAATACAATGACTGAACTATTATATCTTACGACTATTATTCCAACAATATGATACGAATTGTGTGTATTAGATTTCATTCGGATTTTCGGATGGGTATGTATCGAACTCGATCCCATCGATATCGGAAAGAAACAACCGGAAGAGGGGTCATGACATAGGTTGAAAGTCGATTGAGCCTTCGATTGAACAAACAATGAATGGTCTGGCTGAATGGACAATATTGAAAAACGAAGCCACAAAGACTGAAGGCGGAAGGAAAATGGGAATTAGATTGCGTGAAGGGACGAAAGGGATGGATCAGGTTGGTAAATAAGCAGAAAGAAAGGAAAACGAGTCGTGCTGGTCGGAGTTGGAAAAAACTGGAGCAAGATTAAAGGGAAGGTCGAAGGTTTTGACCCGAAGGGATAATGGAAAAGGCAAAGGAAATGGATAAAGTGGAACTGTCGCGATGAAATGATGAGTCAGCTTGAAAGAGTTGGGTCTGTCGTAAAAAGGTTGCAAAAATAAATTGGCAAATATACTTATATGTAGTAACACGTAGTATTATTAAAATATAGGGAGTACATGAATAAAAAATTATTAGATTATTAAAAAATATGTCTGAAAATTCATTCAGAGACTATTCTGTGTGATATACATTATACACCGATACACCACACTATACACTGTAAACATTTTTGTCCAAAAGAAGTTTTCTTCTTTGGCGTTCAGAATGTCTCGATTGCAGTGGCAAGTAGAATGAGTCGTGCGGAGGCGTCCTTTCGAGTTGGTCAGACGCGAGAAGCTATTCTTCCTCGAAAGACTATTGTTCCGTAAGACAAACTAATGCTTTTGGGGATCATTCCGGAAAATCTTTTTAATTGCGCATCAAGCTTGAATGGCTTGTCATGGATAGAAAGAAGCATCTGTAACTGTCACCGTTGTTATCCGTAAGTTTGTTTGAAGATACGTAATTCCTGTTTATTAACTGCAAATGACGCTGCTTAAAACCTCGTAATGCAAACGTTGTTGTTTCAGAGACATTGTATGCTTTTTAGTGGTTACGTGGTGTCGTAGATTTTACAACGTGTAATCGTGGTTTTAGCTTTGCTGTCGCTGCTTTGGAAATTAGTTGTATGGCTTTGCACGGGTGTTTCGAATTAGCTTTTGATATTTTCTCATCCTCGCTTTTCTTCGTCTTTTTGAACGATCGGTTGTTCAATGATGACACAACGAACGACAATTTCACGTTACGAAGCGTCCACAAAGGAGCGGCGCTTTGCTCGTTGAATCGATACCAGGTCGAAGGCTGCTGGCGGGAATAACTCGAAAGAAAAATCGTTATGTACGATCGGCTGGGTCGACGTAGTTAGGCTAGCCTTTTGGTCGCCTCGCCCGTTCACCGCTAATTACAGTGACGTCGAAATGAAAAGGCACGCGTCCATCGTCGATAAAACGATATCGGCCAATGCGTCGAAACACTGATATTTACTCTCTGGAACGGCACCAGGCTGAAAGTGGACTAGTTGAAATTTGCTGAAACCGTATATCGTGCCACTTTTCGGAAATATCAGTCGGAATATCGGTCAACTGCAAAAGTCAAGCGACTCTATTCCGAGCTATTCATTTGATAGATGCGATTTTATTACGTCGTTTTTTCGATAGAATCCGTTTCAAGGCTCGAGGTGTCGATAACTATATTCCAGATTTACGTAAATTTATATTTTTGCGCGTTTAAATTTCTCATAAACATTGAACATTCACAATTTATCAACAACGTTTCTTTTTCCTTTTAAACGCTAAAGTTTCATTAACTGATATTCTCGCCTTTTTCATTCTATCTTTTTCTTGATGGAAGTTTGAAAGTAATTATTATTCAGGGTGTTCTGGAACGGTACATTAATGAGTTTCTTTGCGTTGAGAAGCATAATCAGCTGTCCTGAAGCTTCCGCGAAAGTTCTGGCGTATTCGATTCGATATTATGATCAATCAGTTCGCTGTAGTCTTGTCATTAAACCGAAGATAAAGTGAAGAATAAGCTTTAGCGTTTCGTTTCATTTTAAAGATGTTCATCGTGTCTATTGGAAATACTGAAGGTAATCGGATCTTTTATTGTATATTTGTTGCGCGTATCATAAATAGGATTTCCCATAAAGGGACCGATGAGATCGATATTAATGGGCTCTTTACAGTTAACGAGGTAGCATGTCGGAAACCCTATAACGTTGGTTCAGAAATTAGATCGTCATGATCGAGTCATGATCAAAGGACAATTTTGCCTTACGACGATACATATTAGGTCACCCTAAACGTCCCCGTTATTTTAAATCGTTCACTTTACGAGAAATTTTATTGATTTACAACTATGGGTACAATTTTATGCAATGATCGTGATTCTCTTATCCTATCAAACAGTTCTGTAAAGCGAATTTTCTCAAAACGAACAATTTTTTATACGTGTCACTCATCTATCAAACTAACGATACGCAACATCCATTACCCTAATTTCCATCGAAATACAAGGGCGCATTTCACCCATTCTCAAACATCACCGTACACTAAAACGCAATCATTTCGACTTCCACGAGACCAAACCATAAACCCTCGCCTATTTACGCGTTTTCCACCAACAACAACGGAAACAGAGGTCGCAAGAGGAGACCAAACGTCGGTAGAATGCTTCTCTGCGTGTACCTACGGTACGGTAGGGTAAATACATTAGGTATCGACGTGGTCCCGCGTGAAAAGGCCCATTTGCATCAAGAATAGAGGTCCTGGGTAACGGGAAGGCATTCGTCATCGCTGGTATATCCCTGCACCGACCCGATGTGAGTGCAGAATCAGAGAGAGGAACGAGCTCGTCTCCGCATGATAACGAGGGAACCGCGATACGATACAGGAAATGCACTCCCGTGCCGCGAGTGGATCCGAATGCGGCTGCCGTCTACGAAACTCGAGGCTCGCTCATATTTCCATACAAATTGCAATACGTGCAGGAGCGTATCTATCTCGGCGCCGGCATGCTCCATCATGATGCACGCTTAATCGCTTACCTCGGTCGTGGAACATCTAGTGGAACACCACCAGCCAATCTACTTGGTCGTTTTTCTTTTTGGCCTTTTAATTTGTCTTTACTCGAGTTGCTCGCATCGTGAATTTTAGTTTCGTTTAGTTTTGTTAGTTTTGGTTTCGATAATACAACAGGCTTGGTAATAGGGACGAGATCTGTAAAAGATCCCAGAGAACCCTAAAGAAAGCCTTTGCGCCAATTTTACACATTACAAAGTTAACAATTAAGAAGTAGCAACTTCTTCGCCAACTTTCAAAGAAAAGATATACCTACGCAAGACATAGTTTCACTGAACAATTATTGTAAACAATCGCGATAATACAAACAATATTGATGTAGAGCATCTTAATAAAGACCAATTATCACTCGTTTCATTGACATCAAATGAAAATCTTCTCACCTTCTCGTAATTTATTTCCCTTGACGAACGCCAAGCTGTCATTGACTGGCCGATGGCCAGTAGCCATTTAAATGAATATTTAACGTCCAACCATGTTGCTTGGTAAGATATGCTTTGTAGGCTACGAAAGGTGTTAGCGTACATTTCGCCGCTATAAAGGGAGAGATACTCAAACGCATGGCTTTATTCCGCACGACGCGGCGTGTAAATACCGGACACTCATTCGCGGAGATGTTCAACGAGAGCGTCATGGAAACGTGGTGTCGGCCTCTATATACTCTCCACTAATCAATATTGGAAATACTCGGCTACTTTGCTTGCATTTACGCTATGAAAGAGAGGTCGCGGTAGAACGGACATTCCAATTGGTCATGCTTTTTCGAAAGCATTAAGCGAAATCATGCGACGACTCTTCGTTTTTTCGCCACTTCCTTTTTTTCTCTTTTCCCATTATTCACTTCATCTCTTCTTTTTTTAAATTCTTTTCTTGTCAAATATTTTGTAACTGAAACGGAGGAAACGGAGAACGGAACGATCGACCCATTGATTTCAATTCCAGCGTGCATTTGTTAGCGATAATGGTCGTAATCGCGACGCTCAAACAAGCCAGATTTCCGGCTGGAAACCGCACGAAATTAAAGCGTTCCGCTGAAAAACAACCATTAAACGCGTGCCACGCTCCATTCCAATTAATTTCTAACGATGTCTTGATTGGCAACCAAACTCGTGCCTTCGTTTCTTTCAACACGGCACTCGAATGCAAATTCGAGATCAGACGCATCGTAGCCCCATCGATTCTTACTGACGCGGTGGATTTACGATCTAAGCTTTTCGTTAAATCTGCTTGCCCCGTGTTTTTTTATCAAGCCATTTTCGTGGCCGACGCGATTACGTTTTATGGAACTATAACACGAGAACGTTGAAGGGCGAGGAAAGAGCTATCGCGTGGGGGCCACGAATTGTTGATAATGGGGGCGTTTATCATAATTTGTTTCATTGTCAGTTTTGTTTTACTGTAATAGCTCGGCGTCCGAATATTTCTCTATTTAGCCTCTTTATATCAGGAAGATCTGAATTCCTTTGGTTCGTGAAAAAGTTGCTCGTGGGGTTACGTAACTAACGGTTCGACGTTTCATCCTTCCCGAGGTCGAAAAGAGAAAAGACGAAAACGAAGAAACGGAGTGCATATCTGAGAGAATGATGCAACGAGAGTAGCGTGGAGTGGAAGCTTGACAGGAAATCTGTTGAAGTAATTCCTCAATGTAATTTCCTTTCCCTCTCCTATTTCCCCGTTGGCGCCTCTCATAGCCGCGGTAACTTCATTAGGTTTTTCTCTCCGCCTTATTTTCCTCGAGTTTCATTTTTCTTCGCGGTCGAATCCACGAAGCTTCCGTAGTACACCCGAGGTATTCGTGTTGCTCCAATTTTTTCAAGATTTTACAATGAAGATCTAACGATGATCGTGATTGCATTAATGCTATCTTCTTCTTAACGAAACGTTTCATATATGGGCGATCTTGTTCCTTTGTTGGGAGAAGCGTTGCTTATTGTAATTCGATTTATACTTATCGAGCTGGTGAAAGGAGACGTTGAAATACTTTCTGAGCACAAAGGTTATAGTCTTCTAGTCTAACAGTCTGGTTAGACCTTTACTCCCTAACATCTTGTATCTCATAAGTCACGATACGATAGTAACACAATAGCACGATATTACAACCCAACGCCAAATAAAACGTAGCAACCTCTCCTTTTCCCACCATTCGATCTCCTCTCTGTACAAAATCATGCCCCACATTCTCCGAAACTTTTTTCACCGCCCTTCGCCTCCGGCTCAACAACTAGTATCGTGGGAGGAATTTTAATTCAGTTCGACGACAATTCGCGTCAGTGGCGCGTAAAAATAGAGGTCGTCTGGCTGCCTTATGGCGCTTCTTTTTGGCATATACACGTGGGAAACTATTCCAGCTTTCTCCGTATATCGCCATCTTTCTTTCTCTCTCAATTACCCTCTTTTTAATGCGTGAAGTAATGCCAGGGGATCACGCGGTATACATATACATTGTTATTCGAAAGCAGAATTTGTTTGTTTTCGATAGGACGTAATTTATTCACAAAATTATGGGCGAAAGAACGTGCAATAATTCTATTCTTTACGATCATTGTTCCATCACGACCATCGTATCAAAACTAGATTGCCAATAAGAAACCACATATCGATAACACATGAATATTAATTTTCATCAAACTTGAACAATCTTTCAACGATAGAAAAAAGCGATTCGGTCGGAAATGTACCAAAGAACGCTTCGAATAATCTCCGCTACTTTTTGCTCTATACAAGTATTCTGGATTGTTATTCCCTATTCCCTCGGCAATCTAACTGAATCGTTATATCTGTACGAGGCCAGCAGGCGCGGTAATACTTATGAACGAGGGTGTACGTATCGCGAGATAGGAAGCAGGCATGGCTGGTTTCTCTGTCAAGGCGATCACCGTGAGCGTAACCGGTGCGTGCAGTTAGAACGACCGACCGGCAATACCTAACTGATTTCCCATATGGCGCGGTCGACCAGGATTCCCGGCCAGGCGAAAAATTCCACGCCGATGCGTGAAATCGTTTTATTTCTCGCGAAAGCGGGAATATCAGAGCGGGCTGCTGCGCGAACCTTTCGACCGTTTATTTATCGCCCCCGCGTATATACATATGCAGTTACACGAATGTATCGTGGCAAAAGCCCGGTAGAGCAAAAGCAGCTTGCCATGTCGGTTGACGTTGAGTTATTGCCATATACTTCGGGCTTTACCGTTTTCGATTTCGATTCACACGCCCCAAGTAGGATCTCTTCGAACAGTTTCTTAGGTTTCTCGACCGATCATTTTCGACGTACAGACGTCGTTTCGACGGACTTACGGAGCACGTGTCTCGTACGCTGCATGTTTCTACTTTGTCTAGGATATACTATGAGAAGTGGAACAAGTTGGCAGAAGACTAAAAGTATATCAGTGGTGGAATAATAGATGTAGCGATAGACGTTCCAATACTTGTCACAGCATAACATTGTGATATCTGCGAATAGTCGTACGAGATACGTTTTTTTTCTCGAACATTAGCACACTTAACCCTTTTACGTTTTTACGGTCGTTGATCCAATTATATCTTTTCATTCTTGCAAAATTTCAATAAAAGTATAATAAATTATTTCTCTGATAATCTCAGTTAATTATCATGTTTTACACGAAACCAGCATGTGTATCCTAGTAACGAAACGTGCGTGAAATTCTACGCTTGTCGTTTCGACGAATGCTATGACGTATGTCGAGTAATCGGCATGGACGTTGTTGCATTTTACGTATTTCTATGAATTTAGCCACATGGTTGACAAGTTGACGTACGTTTTTAATGAAATAATTACATCTAAATAACTATGTTATATTTTAAGATACACAAAGTAAATGTCGTTAAAGTTGTCACGGTTTCCCAGTATTGAAAATGTTTAATAAAATCCACACACCCCATTATCGACTAATCGAGGAATTTAGAAGAAATGCGTAACAAGTAACAAAATCTTCGATTTAAAAATATTAAAAGTAACGTTAAATTCTGATAGAAAAATCTGCGTATGTTTCATTTTTTTTTTTTTTTTTAGATATTAACGTTACTATACATTGCTACGTATGCTTAGAAATTCATAACAGAATGCTCTAGATAAATACAAATCTCATATACCTTATATAGTATATTTTCTCTCTGAAAACAAATGCACTTATACCAATGTTTTCTCCGAATCCCTCAATAACCTACAATCTTTCCTTTGAATCCTCTCGAAGGCAACGTTTACTTATTCCTCGCCCGATATCTTCGAAGCTTTCATTCGCAAGAACCAACGATTCAAAATTTCGTATAAGTAGCATTTCTTTCACCGTGGAAGCAATCTCTGCGGACAGAGTAATTTGTCGGCAAGATAGCATTCGACCGTCGCGATAGAAATCAATTCCCCTTTGGTCTCCTACCAAAGCTCCCTCCTATAATTCCTTGTGCATCCGATGGCTAGTCTGATAACGTCGTTCTAATCCGATCCTACTTGGTTTACACGGCGGCGAGTCGAATTTAATCCGCATCTAGCGCGCCATGGAGCACGTTCCAAACCTGCTACGTTCGATACACTCTCTCCCCTTCGAGTTTCGACGAAATCGAACGACGAAACGCGCGATATTGCAGGGATTTTGGCAGCGCGCCTGCTTACGGCCTCGAAAAATTCTCGGAAAGGACCTCCTAGGTTGAATGTCGACGGATCGGATGGATCCGATGGCTTAATTCCAGGTTCTAGATTGAATTACTGTGCCACCAAGAGTGCTTCTTGGATGCCTGGATAACGGATTCGTCGTGTCCCTGGCTTTACTAGCTGGCTATTTAAAAGTAGGAAGACATTGGGACAGGATGTTTAATAGGAGGCTGGGAACTTTCATTGAAATTAGGTAGATTTGAAACACTTCGTAATTAGAAAATATTTTTGGTTAATTCCGCCTCGGTCTTCAATTTTTATGTCTCGATTGAATTTCTGTTTCAATAAAACAAACAGTTTACAGTTAGAAGATGGGAAATCATGCGTATTAATAATGATTTTTTCACATCTTCTTCAAACTTAAGAAATTCGTTAAGAGTAAAAAGAACGCGATTGAGCATAAAGCGATTCAAAGTACCCTGCATCTCGTTAAACATCCACTATCTTCATTTTCTTATTTAATTTCCCTAAGTCGCGATTCAACCCAGAAAACAAACATTTCCGTAGCTACTCCCCTAATAAAGCCGCTAACAACGCACTTCTACCCTTTTAGTCTGGCAAGAACCACTCAAGCAGCTTGTTCAAGCATAAATTACCGAAAACCCTAAAAGTATCCAAAACTCTCCATTTTAGGCAGGTTCACCTCGTTCCCTGCTCTACAGTTAATCGTTGCATGGCGTCAGATTGCCGTCGAACATTTCTCGCCTTTCAATTCCAGACGCTTGACGTCTCTTTCAGGCGGTGCTCGTTCGCTCAGGTATTCTTAACCAATACAGCTTACTATGCACTGCGCGTAACCGGTGACAGACTACGAAAAGCAATAGCCCGGGACGTCGAATGGAATCCTTAAACTGGTTTGCACTGATGTCGAGAGTGAAAAGGAATTGGCTCGGTGTTGTATACTTGAACTCGACGTCGCGTCGCGGGACAGGCGACAGGTGTTATTGCGTGTCTTCGCTGCCGTACGTGACGACTCGCGCCAAGAAACCAGCGATCGATGCCCGATCGTTGGAACAACCTCTCCAACCGATTAGTATAATACTTTTTTCCTACTGTTACTTCTCCATTCTGTACCACGTTTGCTTGCTTACGTACCACAATTGCTTAAGGCTTATGCAGATTTTCTTCTTCACAGAAATTTTCTTTTTGGCAGAGTGCTCTTTCTAACATTTCGCTTTACTCCAAATCTTGCGTAACTGATCTCTAATATTGCTAGCAAGGGACATTATGCATGATATTAACAAATTTTGTAGTAAAGAAATGGAATCTTTGATGAAGACCACAGGGGATAAACGTAACGAGTTTATTCTTGAAGGTTGCTCTGATTGAAATAGCATTCGGTAGAAGAGGAATAATATGTATTTTACCACGCGTGAATTCAACGTTCAACTCAAATGGATATTTTCGTTGGCAAACGTGCAGGCACGTGCATCGTATGATGTGAAATTCATCTAACAACAAAGCTCGGACAATATTCAATGTTATCGCGGGCGTAAAGTACCATTTAAAAGAGGGAACACGAACAAGAGATGTATGGAAATTCATGGAATTCGAGATACGCCGGAAAAGGAAAATATTTGACCACGGGAAAAAAGAATGTAAAAATATCCACGAATTCGTGAATTAAAAGTGCGGAATAATCGAGATTGCAGCGAGATGAATTTTTTACGAATCTCACCGCGAATTCTCACGATCTGTCGGATGTTTCTTTTCACATTATAATGAAACACTTAACAATACCGATTTTATTAAAAACCGTCACCGAAAAGAAAAAGATGTAAGAGAGCACGTTTTTGGTAGACTGGAATGAAGAAAAGAAGAAAGGAAGAAAGGGGCAAGTGAAACGGAAGAGAGGCGTGGTTCGGGTTATGACAGCCAGAAAAGGAAGATAGCGAAACGGTGATGCGGAAACGGAAAATTTATGGACGAGATTGTTGCTTCTGTCGTTCTCGAGTTCGACCAATTCCTTTATCTTCTTCGTCTCTTTGTCTTTTTTTCATTTCGAATCGTCGTTCCCACGGCAGTTGTAAGGAGACGTATCTAAAATTACGAGGTAGGGCATGATCGATATAATAACATAGATTATTATATACTAAATCGTGATAAGTCACGTTTCCTGTCTTTCATATAAAGTATGTATTCTGATCAAAAAGTAGAATATTCGGCTAATGAAGAATGCGAGAATCTTTACAGTATAATCTATATAACCTTTAAAAAACGTATTGTAAAGTTACTAAAGTTCAGATGAAAAAAGAGAAAAATAAAAGAGTTATGGGGCAGCTACGCAACACCAACTACGTAATTACGTTCCAATAGCGTCCGAGCAATGGTCTTCGCAGTCTACCGTTTAAAAACAAAAGAAAAAATACCCTGAATCGGTCTCAAATATCGATCCTATATAATAGATATATCGTGTTCCGATTCTCTCAGTATCCGGGCTGCGAAAAGCAAAACGAAAATAGCGTTTACAGGCAACTGTATCGTATCCGCTGTTTCGATCCTCTCGAAAATTCAGAAACCCACTTTTTTTCCACGGTTTTTATCTACTTTCCGAGGTTATATCACCGGTGCTATATTTATGTATCTTTATTTGCTAGACTGGAGGGTTGAAACTTTCCTGGACTCTTTCTGGCATACAGATGACGCAAAGAAATTGTTTTCGTTAAAGTCTCATACGTTTCATAACACCGTCATGCAGATGGGGTTTGACAGTGTTTTCGTTAGAAATCGCGCTTCACCGTATTTTGTCCCGTGTTTCATGTTCGTCCCGCCATTACCCCGTGTTTTTCTTTGCCCGATGTATAGACAACGGCGATGGAGAGAAAGAACGTGACGAAAAACATGAATATATGGTGGTACGAATAAGTTTCAGTACGTTGTTTCTGTTTTGAAAATGTTGGTGAAATATCGAGACTGTTAAGATTTTTGAAATTCGAACTGACGACAGGATTTTGTAAAAATATGCAATGATTCATGGCAGCATTTGGATATCTACCATAAACAATTGTTATGTCTACTTCTGTATTAGGACACTTATAGAATGCGAAATTAATATCAGAAATGATTTGGCAATTATTAAAATCTTCCAGAATTATTATCTGCTTTGAAATCATATATATATATATATATATATATATATATATATATATATATATATATATATATATATATATATGTCGAATTGTCGTTTGGATTTCGAGCGCGAGACGATTCTTCGTTAGCATTTGCCATCATGATGTTCAATAAAGGTTGTATTTACATAAAATTATATTTCTTTACAAAGTTTGATAAATAATTAGTTTAACGGTTAACTAAGATAACAAACAATAAGTAAACAAATGCTTTTAATAATATCCTTGGGTTCTGTAACGAATCCACGGTCAACGGGAAACTTTCTGTACGTTTTAATATATTTTTGATAGCACACTGACACGTTCACTCAGGCACAGGGTTTCTCTAAGACTGACTCCAAGACGATGACAGTAAACTCTCCAAGGAGATTGCAAAATAAATGACAGATACAGTTACATATATCAAATACATATCGATCGGGAATATCAACAAATTCCCAAGCGCCGTAACTAGGCAGTTCCACATAAACCAGCATTGCTCCTGATCAAGACTTGATTGTTTATACAGCGTATCCGTTAACACTGGAACCTCCTTTGTAAAACATTTCGTTCATCCCGTGACCGTGGCTACGTTCGGCGACCAGTTATGTCACCCCGAGCCCAAGTATTGAGAAATCTTCCAAAAGAAAGGCTCGATGTCTCTACATCTCCGACATATATATAACCTAATATTTCCACAAACTGATCGTGGAACCAGAAATATTATAATTTCAAGGAACGAACCGAATACCATAAATCAATATAACTATAGCAGATCGAATTCTTAAGAAGATTCCTTTTCTGCCTTTGCCTTTCGCGTCTCGTTTCGCCGAAGACATATAAACGGGAAATAAGTAAAGAGCGAAAAAGAAGTACTTTTGTAGACACGAAAGGAAACGAGATCGCAGCAAATACATTGGCCGTTACGTAATCACGGATAAACAGCGTTAACTTAATGAAAGTCGATTTCGAGTTTAATTAAAGAGCCCGATTGGCAAAGAAAATACGAAAAAATATGTTTGGTGGACGAAGTTTAATTAAAGAGTAACAGACGCGGAAGCCTCGCTATAAAACAGATAAAGGAACGAATAAAACGAATCTAAAGAAGGGAGAAGGTAAATGTTCGACGATAAATCAGCGCCTTCGTCAATCCACGATGATAAAGTGGAGATCAGCAACTTAATGTTTCCAGAAAGTCTGACCTGTCTTTGTCACAAAGGGGTTGAACCTGACGCTCGAACGAAAATTCTCGCGATAAAACCTAAATGCTGTCAGATTTATAGATATTTTATAAATAGGATATTTGATCGAGAACGAGGAAAATTTCGTGCTAACTTTTAAATACGAATATTTGAAGGGACGCAGGATTGTCGAGAAATAAAAGGATTTCAGATTTTTATCTTTTGTTAGTTAATAGCAAGGTATAACGAACAGACTTTAACTGTTTCAATAAAGACTATAACGTATATAATATTCTGTTGTGATTGCGTTTGGAGCAGGATATGAAAATTTACATCGATATGTGTATTCGTTTCTTTTTTAAATAATCTAACGAAATAGCTAATATTTGGAACATGAAATTATGCAACGAAAATCTATGGAAATAGATTGCATCTGGGAAATGATTTATATACTTCACGGGTGTAAATCTGCATTAAAACATTTACGCTCTCGTCAACAACTTGTTCTACAACTGTGTGCTTGTAAATGTATGCGAATCTTATTATAAGTTTCTTAACGAAGCTTAAACAAAACATCCTACTCGAGGCAGTTGCAATTCTACATATTTCAGCGACTTTATGGTGAAATTATTAATTATGGTTTAATGTTAACTCTGCGATAAAGTTAGTATACAGTAGAACATTGGTAAGATAGCAAAAAATGTTATATTCTATTCTCGGTTTATTGTCACGTATAAAATCATCCCCTTCTTAGTCGCGTCACCTATCTTGCCACACCCCTATAAATAGTATTGTACCTTGTATAAATGGGCAAATATTTGCGAGCGATAGTTCATATCAACGTGGACAGAATTCATTTAGCCGATAACAGAGGCTCGTCTCGGATTCATCTGGAACAGGCAATGAAAGCTGCAAGTCCATCACTGGTGAAGCTTATCGAGCGGATCGGCGCGACATGCACGTGTTCGATATCGATGGAAAACAGTCCCGATTAGTCGATCACAGGGTAAAACGATCAGTGTCTCGAAAAAGGTCGATCCAATAAATTGTCAGCGTCGGTAATCTTCCCCGGAAGTTTTCCGATATTTCACGGTGGTAACAGGTAAATCGGCAAACCCGTGAAATTGCGAGATCCGGAGGCCATTGTTGAGTGCCACGATCGATTAGGTATCCTGCCGTGAACCCCGTTCCGGATTACGAGGCACAGCCCGAAAGAAGGTCGAGCTCGTTCGACGATAAATACCAGCAACGAGACGATTAGGCGACGTCCAGCTGGATTATGTTGTAACGAAGGAGGCTTGGGCCATGTTATTCGCGCCTATGAAAATTGGAAACGTCATCATCATCATCACTGAAATATTCGGGAAATATTTAGTACAATCGGGCAAACGATTAACGCTAGCTGTTCGGTTCCATGAAAATTGAGAATAATCAATTGCAATACCTGTCAGTAATTAATCATTATATTTTCCATGACTGTGTGTCATCTTTTCTCTAGCATCCTAAGCACGACGAGCTCCATTTATTTTAAATTCAGAAAAATGAATAAGGAGAGTGTAAAAGGTAGTGCTTTGTAAAAATAATAAAAATAGGTATTTTTCCCATATTCTCTCAATATAGCTCTTACAATACAATTCTTGTCCGCAATTTTTTGAACATAATGTCACAACATTACGACTGCGCAACGGGGTTTACACGAAATTTCCATTCTCAAAATTCCCACAGACAACGAATAGAGCACATTGAAAGATGCAAATTGCAAACTATGCAAATGGTAACTAATATGAGACACGGTGCTATTTAATTTGAGCGGAAGAGTTAGCTACAGTTGGTACAAATGTCTTTAGACGGTTAATGGCGGAGGGGACGTAATTTGGTTGTTAGGATGTTTGGAAGCGAGTTCTCAACTCTGAATAGGGAAGATCTTCCAGATGATGAAGACTATTGTTTGAAACGCTCGAGTTTATTAAACTCGGCGCATAAAACGGATTAACTTAAACACAAATGATAAATTAAGTAGCGGGGTTTGAAAGAACAAATGTACGAAACGTTAGAAGCAATATTTAAGTCTTCCAAGTTTCTGTATTAGAGTCGTAACTGCGAGAATTGCCGTGAACTATGGTGTTGTAAACTCTGTGATTTATGATTCAGAAAGTTTTGATAAAAGCTAGAATCTAAATTGAGGGTATTCTTTTCTTCTTCTAGAAATTTGATCTAAAGCTGAGAAGAAAACGTAATTAAACAACACCTGGCAACTTCTACTTCTTTCTGTACTGCTATTATAAAATATTGTTGCATTTTATTAATAGGATATCTTGGAAAGAAATGGCGTACCTGTTTTAAAAATTCGAATTATGTGTACAGTTACTAGTATTTTTCCCTCTAAATGAAGCTACATAAACTAAGTTTGCATTTACATTTGCTTTTTTGCAGTTGCAATGTGAACAACCATCATAATTACTGTAATTAAATTAATCGAAACAACTGACAACGAGACACTAGTTCGTTTCAAGCCCAAAATTGGTGGCGGTTTTGTATGAATATATTTACGTGGCTTTAATTTGTCCACGTGGCACGTTGCAACACGCGTTATTTGTACGTATTATCACACTCGTTCAATGTAAAATGGCAAACGTACATGTAGACGAAACTACGTTCTAAATGGCCCATGATACGCTTCATTAAATAAGAAATTCGCAAAGCGTGCGATGCGCGTGTTCTGAACCATAGCGTGTCGTTGTGTACTACAGCGTTATGCCACCGTAGCGTTTGAAGCGTTCACACGATATTAACACGGTACAAAATGTCAATGATTCAATTTTGTTTCAAATTCCTTCTCATTTAGGTCGTTCTAGCTCCCCAACTGGTTTCTTCCATTTTGTTAAACGTCATTTCAGTATCGATTTTACTATTTAACTCTGGTTTAATTTCATGATAGTCTTGATATCCACGAGTTTCTACGAAACAGTATTTATATTATTCATCAGGCGGAGTAAAATACGATGGAAACGTATATTCCTGATACATCCATAAATTTTCCTTCGCACACATAGACCAAAAGCTCGTCTATCTGTACAATCGAATGGGCGAAAAAGGAATAGGAGAAAGTAACAAAGCGCAAGAAACCAAAGAAATGATAAAGACAAAGGAGAAAAAGAAACACGGGCTGCCTTTTGTCTCATCCGGGCGAACTTCTATCGGCTGGAAGGACCTCCGACAATAGCCGTATCCCCCTAACCCATTTCCACGATCTCTTCAGGCCGCAATCCACGTCAACGTGCCGTATTCGGGGTATTCCGAGCCGCGACCTCGCGCCCTTACCCTTTTCTTATTGTCCCGGCCGTCACCCCTTTACCAGCCTCCGCCTTGTCTCTTCTGCCGTAATTACAAACGAAGCCAATTAAAGCGGATGAGCCTAAATGCCCTGGCCCCGACGTTTGACTGCATCCGCCAAGCCCGAAACAATGCCTCTGACAACTATCGTGTCACTTCCGTCCTCGCTCCTCTTTTCGTAGTAATTTGCTCACTCACCCCCCGTCAACTCACGAATTTTCGCCCAATTCCTCGCGCAACTTTATCTTTTCCACTTACGTTTCCGTTTTCGCTTTCGGGTGCGGAGCTTGGAAACAGATGGGGGATGATTTTCGTTGTTTAGAACGAGATGTATGTACATATTTATCGATCTGGTAAAGTTAGTACAATTAAACGTTTATTTCGCATATTTCATTTATGATGTACGCGAATAATATAGCAGTTACATGATATCTTGAACCAAAAGATTAAAAGCACTTCGCTAATATACAAGCAACCGAATTTGTCACCTAATTCCGACTAATCCCTTGATCACCATTGAACCTTGGTTTGTCTTTGATAAAACGAACCTAAATCCAAAGCAGTACGTTCGGTGTCCTATCTACTATGGTCATATACTTGTCCTATTCGAAGATTGGAAACTCGAGCAAAATTCAACGGCCGCGTCGAAGACCCTCTCTAGCTGGCAGGGTCACGTATCCACTACGTTTTCGCTTTGCATTCATAGTCCGGTGCTAGCCAACAGCGACCCACCTACTTCTGCAGCTATTCGAGCAACAAGTTTCGAAACGGTTCGTATTAGCTGGTCAATGAGTGCCTCTGTGTCGACAGGGTTCCCTTCGTGTGTCACGAGCTTCTATGGACAAGGCGAAGAGCTTTGTGCGAAGCTATTCTCTGCTAAGGGTGAATTGCTCGCTCAAGACCGATTTCTCCCGCCTATGTGTTTGACATCACGGGTAACCCCTCCTGTAATTTCCTGTTCCGATACTTATGAAAAGTTTACATATTACATGTTACAGAACGCTATAAAATTTTTGGTCAAGAAACGCAAGGACACATCAGTGAGCGAAAACTCTTCTATTTTCGATGATCATTCCCAAATGAAATGCGTAATTATACCTTTTAAAAGTCCCAAGAATTTTAGTTAAATATTCTCAAACTCAACTGTCACTGCAAATCTAGAGCCTCGATTACGAGGGTAAAGTTCTCCATGTGAATTTTTGAGACGATATTAAAACGCAGATGACGGAACGACCTTGCACATTGAAACCACGTTTTTCGGTGACGCTACACGGTTTCGTGTGTGAACACACCTTTGCCCGCTTCCTGGCATAAAGACACGCACGTTGAATCCGGGAACAGGATGCGTGGGAAAAGTCGTGCATGCGTGGCGGTGTAAATTTGCATGGAAGGAAGAGGTATTGTCGATCCTTGAAAGGTGGTCAAAGAGCTGCTGGATAATTCTTGGACGGCGGAATTTGCGGTTTGAACCGTTCCACGATATTTTTGAGAACCACCATGAAAGTAATACTGAATACGTGTGGTTGGTTTTTTTCAGGTAGAAGAAAATTGATTGCGTCTTGACTCTTCGCGGTTTGAAAATTTCTCATCCGCACCGCAATTTGAGGTCTGTAAATAATTGTTAGATAATAAAGAACATTTATGGTTTCGATAGGCCGAACCGATATAAAACACAGAATAATTCAAAGATTTTAAAATTATATACAAGTTTTCATATGAATTATGTAACAAAATTTTATATTAGACTGTTACCCAAATCGATGCAAAAGCTTTGAAAGTAAAATAACGCATCATTTAAAGTCACATCTTAATTAATTCCAAACAAATCTCGACCAAATCTTAATTAAATGTGAAGTAATCTGGGAATTATATCATACTGAAACTAGAAAACGTTTCACGTACATAACTTAAGAAATGACGTACACGTAATCGAATCATTTCGTTGAAATAATTGCGATGAACAAATCTCTATATGGTACAATTAATAGGTATGCAAGAGAAAGTAAAGCAAAATGTAGCCTGACCATCAAGATCGCTTTCGATTTAATTTTCACGCGAAACTTTGCTATAATCGACTGAAACATCAGACTTCCTAATGCCTGTTTCTGTTCACGCGATATTACTACAGACTATGACGAACAAACACGATGAAGAAGTAATACTCTAATAATCTAACGCGTGGTAATTATGTCTGAAATATTACTGCTTCGTTTACATTCCATTATTCTAGACGGTGGAACGAAAAAATTGCAGACGAACGAATGTTCCGAATACGAAATCCCCGGATCGATGTCATTTTATTTGGTCGAGTGCCAAGATGTGCTCGAAAGCAGGAGAGCTTACCTCGAAGAACCTCCATTTGAATTGGCAATGGTAGAAATGGGAAATGAGGTGATCTTTAAGTAATCAACTATTAAAGGGTGGATGTTGGTTGAGCAAAGTTATTGATTTTTAATAATTAGAATACAGCTTTTTATGCATTTATACGAAATTAAGAAACGAAGAAATATGCAGAACGGTAATGTGTAATACGCAAAAGTACACAACGCTGTAAAAACTGTCTCCGTGGCAAATCTGTCTAACTGTAACTGGTACAAAATGCAACATTATGTAAACATAGGAAAAAAACACGAGCATCGAGAAAAACGTGTCTCTCCAAAGGCCAAAAACAAACTTTTCAACAGTTCCATCTTCCATCCCATTCCTCTCAAAAGCAAACCACGTTAAATAATCGACATATCAAATTCGATCGTCGATGCTTGAGAAAAGCGAGCATAAAAATCTGCATTCCCCGGTGTCGATGAACCAGAATCGACGCGACATTCGAGGAACATCGTTCAGGTGAAACGGGGCCAAAATTAATTCGAGGCATTGGAACGGAAAGAAAAGTGTATCAAGGGGCGGAAGTGCATCATTCTTCTGCAATGGTTCCCCAGAACGAGGGTCGACAGCTGGAAGAATCGTCCCCCTTCTCCTCTTTCTCGTAAACCACGTGAAACGAGCACGTGGAAAAGAGACGAGACTCTTTCCATCTCCCAAACTCTCTCTCTCTCTCTCTCTCTCTCTCTCCCTCTCTCTCTTTCCTATTTCTCTCTGTCCTTCGTCCGACGCACCTCTTCTTCGTACTTTCAGATTCCCCCTTCCTATTAGTCTTTTTTTTCATCTCTTACTCCCTTAATCCATCGTTCGTCCTCGTCTAGCGCGTTAGCCTCCCCTCTTCCGTGTTTCATTGTCCCTTTCCCTTTCTTTGTTCAACCAGTGGACGTTGTACGAACATCGTACAACGTGGTCAACAGGTAGAAGAGACAGACAGGTGGCCGGGCGATATATTCATGATGTCGACGACGATCCTGAAAGCTGGCCAGTGGCCGCGATCGTTCGCTACGTACGCCCGTGTCGCGACTCGTGTCGTTCCAAAGTGTTTTAGATCGCGAGTTTCGAAGTTTGATTGGTGACGTTGGATATGGATTGGTTTTGTGACGATAGTGAATCTTTCGATAAAATTATATATATGTGATGTTTTCATAATTGCGAGTTTTGAATTTTAATTGGTGAGCATAGTGAACCCTTGAAGAGGAAATTCGATGCAATTAGACGTGTGCTTTTTGAAATCGGTTAAGGATTATGAAAGTATTACGTTAATGAGTGTTTCGAATTTTGATCAATGACTGGTTGATGATAGGTTGATTTTGTGACGATAGCAAGCTTTTATATGTTGCCTTTTATAACCACCTTTATAACGTAATGGTACATGGACGTATTTACGTAGAGATTACTGGAGGTTGCAAGTTTGATTAGTAATTAGGTGACGCGTGCGATAATCGGTATCGTGACGTATGTAATTAAGTTCGATCGATGACGTCGACTCAGGCAATTACTAGTGCTGTTATGTAATTAGGTCCTGTTGACACTTGATGTGACAACCTGAACATCAAGAAAAACCACCCTACATAGTAATCTGTTGCCTCTAACGAGATTTTGAAGCACTTACGAATCGACGATGATGAAAGATTGAACATCAACGGTGAGATTTTTTCTTGCATCCTCGCTGACTGTGAAAGTGGAACGAAGTGCGTTTCGAGTGTCTTTTGTTATCAGAAGAGCACGAGCAGGTGGAGTTGCTTTGTGTGCCGGCTAGTACAGACGATGTAAGTGTTGATCGATATTTGTGTCAAGTATTTTGCATTCTGAATGAACGTATGAAAGAAATCCTAGTCTCGTATGAAGGCTAGCTTCGTTCGTTAGCTCGATCGTGCTCCATGTTATTTAGTATTCCATGCGTGCGTGGATGCGTCATGTTGGTACTTCCACATGCCCGGAATCGTTCGACGTTGACATAAGGAATTCTTAATTTCTTTCCTTGCTTACGACGGTTGGACGAAAACTACGTATGTAAACTTTGTACCAAGACTTCGTAGTACGAGTTTCAAATATTACTTTAGAATACCAAACAATTTAAAATGTTGTATTGTTTAACATGTTGTATGTCGTAAGATTAACTTGTATTCGAAAGTATATTTTGTGCAATCTAAATAGGCAATGCGTTGAATTATTTTGCTCCCTTTCGTGACTTTCATCTGATGACGAGAGTGTTATAATTATGACAAGAATTATAGAGAGAATGAGGGGATAATTAAAATTTAATTTACTGATCTACTTTTGTTCGATGATGATGTGATTCGCATCCTCTTTTCAATCGGGATATCGACGAAGCTTTCAGTTGATTCGCGAAGAATGGAAATAATAGAAATCAGCTGAATATTACGTATTGACTTTTGTGATGAATGCATGAAAATTCAAGGCATTCGTTTATTAACGCACATGATTATTACTTCACATGAACATTTCTCCATGAATGTCTTGTATTAAAGGATTTGAACTGCATATTAAAACAAATTCAAAATTCGTGCTTTTCATTAACCGTGACGTAGAGAAGCATACTGAATTATGATTGCATCAGTAAACAAAAATACTCTTCAATACAAACGTCGTTTCTTCATCGTTTCTTCGCAAATTTACAATTTTCAAACAACCAAAAATACGCAATGGATACATATTACCTTTTAGCAGAAAATTCCAATTTTTTAACAAATTTCACTTTCATTCGCATATCCAATCCTTTAGCACCTTCGATTTCATCAACACAGTTAAAATTTCTAAGCAAAACTCTACGACGATATGGATTTGCATAAATATCCGCTGTTTCGTTATCGCAAATCGACTATATTTCGTTTCATTAGTTCGTTCGAAACAAAATTGATCTCGAAGATCCGTCGATGCACAGCCGATGTAGTCGAGGACAATGAATCGATAATGAATTCTACAACGCATTAGAACGATACGATGGGAAATATTTGTTCGATAATATTTGAAACTGCGATACTGCGGTGGCTGTTCAAACACACGCAAACACGGAACTAGAATTATCGCTCTCGAGTCTTCATGTTTGTTAAATCGAGAGTAATCCTGCGTATCAACGAATTTAATGATATTAAGGGATTGAGATAAGAAGATTCTCTGATGGACTTCGTTAAACCGCTGAAAAATACGAGAATTCGATAAAATAAAAATTGAATCGTTTATCTCGCTAATGTGCGTTGAAGGCGAGGCAAATGGAATCCTCCAGAAAATAATTTTGTATAATTCTGTATTTTTAGAGATTCTGTATAAATGAAATTAAGGTTTATTTAACGTCGGATCTGTCGATCATATCAGTTTACATGTACTTATTTGCCCTTGCTAGAAGAATATAATTGCATATAATTGTTAAATTTACATTCTAATAGGAATATAATTTATTTGATTTTTTTAATATTTTTCTATTCAGCTTTTTTCTTCAGTTTGTTCATTATATAGATTCCATTTTTTCGAAAAGGGAATTTCCATTGACTTTTTAAACTCTACACGAAAGAAACTTATCGGGAGGCAAAGCAATCGTCGACGTTTCATCCGAGGAAGTATTTCCACGAGAAGACGGTATGAAATTAGCGTTTCACATCCAACAATTGAAATTAATGACTGACTATGTTCGAGCAATAAGTTTCCTCGAATACAGACAGTCATTCTCCCGGCATGGGAACAATGGTAATTCGTGTCATTGTCTTCTAAGTATTTATCAAATCGCCGTAGCTCGGTTGAACCGCGGAAAAAAACGCAACGAGAGGAATTCTCATGTTCTTCGTACAGAAGAAACTTCTTAAAACCACAGACTGTGTTTGTTTCTCGTTCCCCTTAGGTTAGAAGCGTTTTTCTCCGTGTCTCGTTAACGCTGAAATACAGTGACTCATGAAAGTACTTGAACATGTACCATAAGAAAGTTTTGTGAATACATTACTTGCGTTATACGAAACTTTTTAGAGTTTCGTTAGTGCTGTAATGAGTAGGCTGCGGATGTTTATCTTACTACATTTGTATATCGAGGCTTATTAATATAATAAATAACTGACTTTCTTTAACTTTTATCTTAAACTTTACCAGTTGCATTAAGCATGATATCCTTACCTTATTATGGCGCTAATGACATTTCAGAATGTTTTACATAGCACACATAATATACAGTAAATGTAGAATAGCGTACAACGATGGAATACGTTTTTGTCGATGTATCTCGAGAGAAATTGCTTGCGGACGAGCCAGAAGTGAACTCAAAAAAAAAGAAGACTCTTCAGATGTCGCTTAACCTTTCGCGTTTCCAATTAAACAGAGACCAATCGGCGAAACTTGGCTTCGTCGTTCTTTCGACATCGCGGATCGAACGATTCCTTTGTTCCCGTTGATGTCGATTCCTCGGTTCTTCGTTAAGGATTGTCGTCACAAGATTTTTCTTCTTTCATACTTTCCTCGTTGATATTGTATAACGTATATAATACAACAAATCTGTATCGTTTTTATCAGACATGTTTTATAATACTGAAAGCTACGCTACGATGCTACGACGCAAAATCGTAATTTCAATATTTTTGTAATTAATTATAAATTTTCCTTACTGCACGAACAAAAGCGACATCAGTTATAATAGATCGATTTTTCTCATTTTCTTCGTGATATCGGTGACCAAAAGCGTCGACCGTACCTTCGGAAAATTACATTTCACACAATTGAACAAAATACAGATACATATATGTACATATAACCGGGAAGTAGTGCAAGGCGCACAGAAGGGAGCGGCGAAGGAAACGTGTCGAGCTTGCTCGTTCAAATCACGTATCTTGCTTTCTATTTATCTATCGTCGGGCCCACCGACAGGGATTCGTTTATCGCCGCATCCGCAAATTTATACTAGCTTCAAGGACACTCGCCCTATCTATCTCTACGTCAGTGTTACGAATCGTAGAATACTCTCGATTGAATCGTGCCATATTCGAAAGTTTCGTATCAGGAAGCTGGGCGGAAATTTTTCTTTGATATGAAATTTCATGTATTCGTGATTCAATGCGTCTCTATATTGGAAGTGACGTGTCGTCGAAATTTAGTTCGTTCTTACAAGAATTTTAAACATAAATGTGACTCGAAAAATAATGATAGAAATTCGTCCTCGCTAACATTCAATAATTAATCATTCCCAACGAAATTTATAATTTTATACTATAGTAAATACTTAATTATATATCCTTTATAATTAATCTATTGAACATACAATTGACAGAACATTTAAAACAAAAGACACTTAAGGCAAAAGCTTTGCTCTTTAATTATTTCAAACACTGCAACCAATTCATTCTATTCTTTCAGATAGAACCCAATATCAAGAGAGGCCATTCGACAACTCCACTCACTCCGACAACGACCATTCTACGACCATGAAGCCCGATTCAGGACCACCGAGACATCCCTTCAGAATCAAACAATCTAGCCCATAACTCGGTTAATCAATCACAAGATACTGTCTTAATCTCATTATCCAGTAGAGTCAACCTCCCATACAATAGAGGAATGATCCGCAATCAAAATGGTGATAGCGAGCGGATCCCCAGGCAGTACTGCGTCAAACAAGCTTAGGAGATCCCGCAGATTGTCTTCGACTAGGGGACTGAAGGTTCGACTAAACGCAAACACAGCCAACCAACCGATTCCCCAGCAAGATCTGAATCAGAAGCTCGGTCTGTGCCCGATAGTTAGTCGAAACGTGGTCGATACAAAAGGTAAGGCGTCGATCAATTGGGAATTGAACGAGAGAATCAGCCTGAGCAGTGGATCCAGTCCAGGGCTGGAGGTTCGGCCGGACGCGAAGAAAGGAATAGAATTGAGTGGAAATCGGAAGAAGCCGGAGACCAACGGCAGACAGGTGATGGTCGATAAGCAAGAGCGTCGAGAGAATGGGAAAATCGGCAAGACGAGTCTACAGTTCATGAACGTATCGGGATTTCAGCCAGAGGTGGAGAAGAGACGGAAGGACTCGTGGTCGATCGATGTGGACGTGATCGAGCGTCCAGGGAAGGAAGAGGAAGAAGAGAACGTGATCAAAAGCGATTCGAAGTATGAAATAGGAATCCCCAGCGAGGGGACCGCTGGGTCCAGGAAATCGACGAAGCAGAGGCGACAGCTGTCTACTGGGACCAAGTCGCAGAAGTGCGGGAAAAACGACGAGGACGAGGGCGTAAATGGGAAGTGGGGCAGGAAAAAGGTTGACAAAACTAACGACTCGATCTCTAAGAGGCTGGAGCTGATTCACGAGCTGAACCAGAAGATCCTAGCGAACTACGAGCGGTTTCAGCAGAAGTCTAGATTCAAGAATCATTTGAAAGAGGCGAAGGATACTCTGTCTAAAAGTACCTCGAAAGAACAGAGCGGTAGAAGTCGATCGTCCTTGAAGGAAGAAAAGGAGCCGCGAAAAGAGGAGTACGTATACGCGGAAGCCAGACGAAAGGGAAGAACAAAAACAGAATGCGTAATTCAGAGATCGTGTCAAGATCTGTTGACGCAGCGCAAGCTGGACATTGACAAGTTCACCTTCTCCAAGGATCACTGCGAGAAATTGACTGTCTCGAAGGATCATAGACTCGACGCGTTGGACAAGAAACGATCGATGAAAACGCTGTCGAAATCGAGAATCCTTCGCGATAATGAGAACTTCATCATGGCTCCAAAACCGGGTTTCTGCGAGATCAACGACGATAAGGATAGGCGAACGGCTACGAGGACCGAATACGGTAGTAGATCAAGACGAAACGAGGAAAGGAAGAGTGTTTTTTACCCGATCGAAGACGACGATGGTCAGGAAGACTCGAAAAAGCACGTAGACGGCACGATCAACGATGACACCGATTGTCTAGGGAACTCCAGATTGTATCCAGAAACCTACAGCGATCGTTCTAACGAAACGAGAATCGAGTTGGCAAACGGGGACGATCGAGGTGGGACGAGCACGTCGAAAGGAGCGATAGATCGGGACGAAACAGAGACCGAACGTGCGACTGGAATCGATCAGACTGATGATAGGTCTCGAGAGGAGAAACGTAGCCAGGCTATCGATCAGACGGCTCACAAGATTCTGGAAAATCTCGACAAGACTATCGATAAATTTGATCGTGAAAAAATAGAAGGAGGAACGACTATAGTCGAGATCTCGAAGAACGAAGAGAAGAAAAAGAGAGACAGCTTCGATGACTTTATGCAAAACAGTAGCGGCTCGTTGTCAGAGCTGACCAACCCGAAAGTGGCTGGACTCCAAGAGACCTTTAATTCCTCTTGGGACTCCGGTGTCGGTGTAGATGTCACCGGCGGAAGTGGTTGGGTCAGGATACACACCGGGATCGAGAGCAGCCTCGTCTATCTCACTCTGGATACCACCGCTAGAGACGTCTGCAGGGACATGCTGTTAGGCGACGACTTGTCTCTGTTTATACAGGTAAGCGGCCCCGAACTTCCGCGGCTAATTATTCATTTGATTTACGACGCAAAGGTTGCGCGACCGCCCGGGTTAACGAGAGGGGCAGACATGCTAATGAGGAACTAGTACGACGACGGAGTTGTCGACGTCTTTGCGACGTCGTTGGATAATGTTTACTCGAAATTGAAATGTTTTTCTTTTTCTTTTCTTCTTTTTTGTTCGGTTTGAAAGTCGAACCAAGTCAGAAGAAAATGAGGACGGTTTGGTTCGTCTGAGGTAAAAAAGTTGGTGAGTTGTTAAGAGGAGTTCATTTCTCAGTAATTTGGATGCTTTTTAACGAAGTTCGAACGTTTTTGAAGCTGAGTCACGCAATATTTCACACTAGGAATATTTTCTTATATCGCTTATGAAAATCATCTTACCTCAAAACAAATTTAGATGCTAAAGAATTATCGCAACGTCTTGCACTGCAGACTAAAAAATCGTACGGTAAAAATCTCGCCAACCATACACAACAATGTGCTTCGCTTGCATGTAGCCGAAATTCCATAAAAAATTCCAATCACACGCGTAAACAATAATAGACAATGGTATCGCGTTACGCTCTTAAAAAAATGTAAGAAAAAAATATGACAGGCCGTCAAGTGAGAATGTTCAAGCTCTGGTTAGAGGAAACGTGATAAAAAAGCGCGGTTTAAGAAGGGGAAGCGAAGGCGTGGGTGGCAAGAAGAAAAATGAAAGGAATTGAAAAAAGAAACGATATCTACAGTTAAGGACCCAGAGAAGGAGACGTGAAAAAGGAGAAAAATACGGGGGAAAAAATGCGAAGGGGTTTCAACGGAATATCACCGCGGGCTTTATCGCGTGCTCGAGCATTAACGACGTCTGCGACAGCGGGCGGACCGGAAATCCTGGCACACCGCAAGATCTCTCTGAAGGGATCTGAGCGAGGCGATTTCGTTTCGTCGTCCTTAGAAAGGGTAAAGAGTTATCGTTTCCTTTTGATGAAAGAAAGATAAGCGTAGCTTACGTGTGTATGTATATATGATGTGCAACATTACATGTTCTTAGTCGTAGAGCGGAATCGAGGAGTGAAAGTAATTTTGATATTTGAGAACTATGAACGAGGAGGAACTTTTGAATGACTGGTGTGAATGAGTATGGAACATTTAGAGATTTCAGAATTTTAGCTCTGATATTTTAACAAATGAACAAGACACAGAATTAATAACATTTCTTGGAAGCTGGCAATAGCGTTTTGTTGACGCGTTCTGTAAACTGTCCTTTTGGAAGTTTTAGTAGTTTGAATAATTTAATAATTTTAATGACGAAATTTGGCGATTCAAGCCTTCGAGTAGCTAAAACGATCGAGAATTTTGTGCCATTTTAATATTGTTTGTATAAAACAAAGCTATGCTGTATAAAATTTCTTCTTTCATTGTTTAAATAAAATTTGATATTAACAGTATCTACAGTAATTAATCGATGTATATTCTTGCAAAATGTAGATTTTCCATTTAGAGACATAATGCTTGAAACAGAGATAATATTTGTAAACCAATGTTGATTCGAGTTGCTTTTATTAACCTCCTTTTTATACATTTGCCGAGTAATATGTATATTGGAAACGTGATCGTTCCGAATCTCCGATACTCAATAATATCGTCTGCCTGCATTTTAGGTCACGTTAAACCAGATATTGAGTAAACTTAAAGAGCCAGTGAGACGTTCAGAAAGGCGTTTCATTGTGAGGACTGTAACGGCAAACTCACTGAAACGTACTTACATTACATCTTAACCCAAAATCGATATCTTTCGGACGCTATCTCTTTCAATCTTTTTCAATTATTGAAAATATCTTTCTCTTAAAATAAAAGCTCAAAAAATCGATAAAATATTCTTCTGCACTTTTGTTCGAAGCAATTTTTGCTTTCGATCCATCTGAAGAGCATCGTGCATTGTTTCGCGTAATAAAACAGGCTACCTCTTTGATATACAGAAACAAAGGTGACGTTGGATCAGAACGTAGCTAAAAAGGGGGTGTACCGGGGCTAAGGGAGTCGCTTTCGACTTAACTTGCTATTCTCATCCGGGCAAACCGATTTCGCGTGTACGTTTCACCCGAACTTTCCTTCCGACCCTTTGCCCGATACTGTATAATGAGTAGGACGCAAGTTGGCTTCTCAAAGATAACGAGGTACGCGCCAATAATCAAAGGAGGTTCAGACTTAAATAGCAGGCGTGCCTCTTAAAAGAAACCCCCCAGCTGGATACCGTCGGCTATTTGAAGCCAAACTCGCTGCCTACGTCTGTACAGACGGCCGCAATAATGATGAATTTTCGTGTTTTCGTTTCATCTGTTCTTTCTCTATCGTTTCTCTTAAGACTGTTACGTCATATTGAAAAAATTAAGACAATCTCTGATTCTCTAAGTTCTTGTTGTGTATGATATTCATATTTGAAGACTAGGAGGAAGAGGAACGAAGAATATGAAAATATCTTTATTGAGAAAATTAAATATCAATATTCTAGTCAGTTAGTAGGTTAAAAGAGGCTTAAACTCGAACGAGTCTTAAAGCTGTCTACATTATAGTATAGGAAGGCTTACATATATCATGTCTAATCGATGACGTATGATCAAACTTTGGTATCTCGATAACGTCTTTAGCTTCCACGAGAAATTCATTAGAGTACGGAACGGTATGCGAACGACTTTCCCGGGCAGCTGTTGCGTTTGAGAGCACCGTTGAAACAGGTGTCCCCGATCTGAGAAACTATGGCAAGGAAGTCAGGCAGTTCGTAACACGTGAGTGACCGGTTCATGCTTCGAACAGGTGTTTAATTACATAAGGGACGAACAAGTTCACACGGGTTTACGTATCCGTCTCACTCGAATTCCAGCAATTTGCCGCAACAAGGAGGACTTTCGAGAATTCATCTAGTTCGGAAATGTAAAAAATAACAAAGATAAGAAAATAATGTCAAGTACGTATTTGATTTATAGAAACATTCTTTTCTCTGTTATACAATATGTACAATTTACGAAGCACTTGTTCCAGGAAACGAATCATAATATGGAAGCAAATTCCTTCGTTAAATTTTATGTCTTGGCACATGCACTTTTTTATATAATTTGTACAAATTAAATCAAAAACAGTCAAATTATTCCCACTTATTCCAACAATTATTCCACTTTGATGAAACAATTAGCGTAAAATTAGTCACGCGCAACTAATATATGAATTTAATCATTCGAAGCGTGAACGCGTATCCGTCGGACGAATATTTCGCGCCGATTTCTCCAACTATCACAATATTTCCATCGGAAACGCTTTCTCGTTTAAATTGTTGCTCGTCGACGTTATGGACGAGCGTGTAATCAATAGAAACACGCGATTAAGCTCGAATCGCGATTCATTGCAACGGATTTGGCTTCGTTCGCATGAAATCACGTTCTATCTCTCGTCAAATATATACCAGTAAGCCTGATCCATTCCACTCGCTCAAAAGCGCGTTACTTTTTAATTTATTTAATTTTAGCTCGAATTTAATCAGCAAATAAAACAATTTTCTATACTTCCTTGAAGGTAGTCGTGCTTAAATGAACTGGAAATGTATTTAGGATATTTTCAACATTGAGTACTTAGGCGAAAAATTTTAATTTTGCCGAGATAAAGTAATAAATAATGAATATTTTCGAAATACCTCAGTTTTCATCGAAGCTTAATTTTGTTCAGTTTGAAAAATGATTGATACCTTGTTTATGAACGTAGATTCACGTGGCAACTGTCGAACATATTTTAACTGAAATTGATTACGAGATTGTTTGACATTATTTTTTACGGTTGATCGTTGATAAATTAGTTGCGATAGTGAAAATACGCGTGTAAAAGGTATAAACGTATACGTACCGGAGTTTCTAATCTGTGCAGTCGTATATAAACGTTTGTGTGCTTCTGTGCGCTAACGGTCTTAATTAGTATAATTACGGACATATTAATGTTAGCTAAGTTTCCTGATGGATAAAATTGTGTACACGTTAATATATGCTAATTACTGATCGTAGCGATCAGAAACGTAATATTACGCGCCAGTTTCTTTGAAAGCCTCTGTAAACAAGCAAACATTGTGTTATTGCAAATTTATTAGCGTCTTATTTATTGTTAGATAAATTTCAGAATATATTATTAAGAAATATACACGTTTATTTATTAGAAAGAATTTCCTAAAATTTCTAAAAAGATTTTAGTGACATAACTGATGAAATATACGAAATTGTAATTTCTATAGAAACCATATGAATACCCATATTCGAAATTAACGTAAGATTTTGGTATCAGAAACCTGTAATTCATAGAATGTCAGGCCTTGAAGGCAAATCTTGTCAAAGCTTGATACGTGAAGCTCATCTGTCAGTACGTAGGAACAATGTGCACAATGAGGAACACTACGCTATGGTAGATACGAGTTACGTCTTTGATTTTGACTTTAATACGAACAGTCATTATACGTTCCGTCCTTGAAAGGCTTATTAAATGAAGGATCATAATAGGATAGAATAGATTTATGTAAAATATTACATTTAATTAATGTTAAAGAATAAATATCATTTCTAAATTATTTCTCATTAAATTCTCAATACATGAATGACAAGAATTCAATTCTTTCCAAATTTCATACTTTCTAAATTCTGAATTTTACGTTCTTTATCAAGGACAGCGAAAACTACAGGGAGAACAAAATTTCTAAAAAAAAAACTGTTCTTTTATGCAATATTGCATGTTACATAACGCAGATTTCGACCGAAAATATTATCTAGAACGAGAAACACTTTGAAACAATATCGTAACAGCCGTTTGTAATTGCACAGAGAGTAAAAATTATATTTCGACGGTCGTTAACATTTAAAATATCGAGTTGAAAGCTCGTTCCGGTAGCGAGTTTCGGGCGCATATCGCAATTAAAAAATCGCTAAAAGTGTTCGTACACCGCGTACGTTCAGTGTTGAACCGATTCTGCATTATTTTCTATGACGATATAATTCGTAACACTGTGCTACCGGTTCCAGCAAATGGAACGAAATTCCGCATGCAGAACGCCATAAGCTGATACAGGGCAATTCGTTTTTCCGGCTTAAAATGACACTGAGCAAATAAAGGAAATAAAGTCAACCTGTAAAAAATCAAAGGTACAAAGCAAAAAACGATTATAGAAAGTATTAATGGTAAAATATTTCTATAGTATATTTTAAGAACAACAAGATGCATGAATCACAGGAATTCTGTAAAATAATCATCTAAAATATTGATCTTGAGAATGAATGTGAAATCCAGCCAGAAATCTAATAACTAATATGAAACTTCAAAACTATGCTCTCTATCTTTTGCTATTCACCTTAATTCCAACGTAATCAGCTGTCCGATGAGAACATTCCTTGCTAATTTAGACGATTGGACGGTAGGGAAGACCTTTCATCCGTCTTCGTGTAAAGAACGAACCTACGCTTCGACGGAAACAAGAAGCGAGAAGGACGCTTTTCAACTCTTAATCCGGATAACAAATGACCTTAAAAATATCCGAGCCCCGTCGTCGGCTCTTCAGCGTCAGGAAAATTCCAGACGAATGCTCGATTCAGATTCTGCCACGGGATTGAAAGCGGTTCATTTAAGTATCCGCCACGGGATAGACCGATGGTTAAATGGGGAACCATACCGTCCGTTTCATTGCACTATTTTCGCTGATGAAATCCCGATAATTATTAAATCTTCTCGTGGCCGTGTTTTGTACCGCAGATAAAAAGAACCAGACGACTCTCCGTTAAGAAACGGCGATGATGCGACTAAAGGCGGATAAATGTGGTATGCTTCAATGTTGCTCGATATTTCTCGTTTTTATTCGTCGAAATCTTATTTCATATAACTTATATTAAAGTTAACTTCATAAAGTTAACTACTAAAGTTATAACTTCATTATATTAAAGAATTGTTGAAGTAATTACTTCAAGAAAAACTCTACAGCTTTTCTTTTGTTTATCCGTGACACGGAGACCGCTGTTACGAAGAGAATAAAATTTAGTAAAACAAAAAATTCGAAATAAGAAAAGGTCCATGTTATTGTGCCCTTAAATATAAATTTTGTTTTGGGTTACAAGGTCTAGAAACAAAAGAGGTGTAAGCTAATTTCTATTGCTGTTTCTTGTAGCCTTCAGCTAGAGTTACACACACTACAAGGTTAACTTTTTGGTAATGTCTTTTGCTATAAATATATGAACGTGTTCCCTATCATTCTTACTATTGTATCGTAACACTGTAAGAGTGAGGATCTGGATCAGCATACACTATATCTATACATATTTCAATATATCTTTTTATTACAAATTCATCCACTCGTTCCTCTATCAGTCAATCTCAGAAATAAATTAAATTAAAAAATGGCGAATAAATATTGACCTTCGTAGACCAGATGAATCGGTTCTTTCGATCGTTTAGTTATAGAATTATCGAGCATATTGTTGCGCAGAATGAAACGATGGGAAGAAATTTTTCGCGTACAACGAATAAAGGATGAGCTTAATATTATCGTTCTCTGATATTACGCTGAGATACATGTATTAGAGTTATTATTCATTGTTCGCAAGCTAATTCTTCGTGCGAGAAATAAAAAAAGATCGTGCTTAAAAAATACCTGACAGGATCCTAAAGTCCAGCGAATCCAAATCCAAACGCGATACAGCACCTACGGCAAAACTCAGCTGAATTCGGGTTAACGAGCAGCTCGATTATCGATAATCCGGAGGGCTCCAACGAATATTTCCATCGACCAAAAAATTAACAGCGAACATCTTCCAATTAACCACCCCATATCTCGAAATCCATTTTTCGTTATCGGCAGCTTCATTACCACGCATTAGATCACGCCATGTTACGCTACTCGTTGCTCGCCCGATACTGTTTAATTAATCCAATAAAAATTGGCGTGCCTGTCGCGAGTTTTCGCGAATGACGCTTTGAAAGAACTTCTTCGTTTCGTTGCAATTTCAACTTGAAAAAGACGGAAGAAAAAAGACATGCGTAGAAATTGGATTCGTCGGAAGTTTTTTGCGAGTCGTCTCGTCCCCAGCATTCATCAGTCTCGATATTATTTCAACGTAAAACACGTAATAAATTTTCTACCACTTTTTCGCCGTTTCTTTTCGCGTTCCTCCACTAAGAGGATTAAAGGATCACGATTAGAGTATTTTCAGGCGTTGCAATCCTTTTCATCTCTCCCCTTCCCTCTTTCTTTTTATTTTTTTATTTTTTTCTGTCGCAATACGCCTGCTGGAAACGGTACCACGAAATTTTCGCGAGTTTTGATCCGTACACAAACGAATCGACAATGAAAGTTTGCAGCTGTGCTACAAAAGAGCGATTACACGATTTACCCGTGCTCATGCCACCCTTTTGAAGACCAAACAAGTTCCAGGGATGTGTAGTAGCAGAGGGTTTTTGAGGGAATTTGTGTACATTCGAGTTTAGAGATTAATGTCGAGTGGATCGTGATAGCAAAGAACGGAAATTTTAATTCATTTTGCAGATGAATGAGGAAAAAAAATGAGAAAATAAAAAATGGAAATAAAAAGTGGAATTTTGTTGACGCGTTGTAGTTAAGGGCGGAATACTTGATAGCGTTTTCAGTTCATTTTTCATGTGTCATTTAATGTTAGATATATGTATTATTAACTTAAAGCAGCTCCATTTTTTCTCCCGGAAAATATATTTTCCCAGGGGAAACTTATTTGCGAACAAATCGCAATCCAAAATCTACGCAAGAAATTTCGTTTCGTGTAACCGTATATCTTCCAAACTTTGTATTCTACAAACAAAAAAGGAAAAAAGAAAAAACTAAGTAAATAAATCGAAAATGGGAAGTAAAAAAAAGGAAAAAGCAAAAGGAGAAAAAAGTAGCAGTTTCAGCCCATAAAGTTCGGGGAAAAAAGAGCACAGAAATTGGACGTACGATTTCCCGGGGAAGTGGATTTGAGTGTAAAGTCGAAAACGACGAATTCGCGCTGCGGCTCGGCCATGCCATAAATAAATATAAACTGCGGCCGTGTCCAGCTTAGAGCTTTCATAAAAATCGTAAAGTTGCCGGACACCTGGCCAAGCGTAAAGTGCTTTTTGACGAAGCGATCGTGGCTTTATCGCGGACCATTAAACGGAATATTCCTTCGTTCCTTTCTCTCTCCAGCACTCTTTTCCTTTTCTTTCGTCGATGTTAGCCATATAAAAAGGGTTGAATAGACTGGGAAACAGGGTGTAGCTTCGTTCCTGTGCAGCAGCAATCGTTAAATAACGACTCGCCCGTAAAGAGTACTCGTTAAACGCGACAGCTCGTAAATTGTTGCTCGCGAACAAGGTAGCATCCAAGTTTTTATTTAGCTCTCTATAAAGGGAAGATATATCTTCGCCATTTTTAAATGGAAAAATTGTCGTTGGAAGAAGTTCAATGAAAAAATACGCTTTCTTTATTGCTACATGTGGCAAGTTAGAATGCAAAAAAGAAAAGGAGAAATTGAATATATTCAGCTTTGATTTATAATAAACGAGCCAACAAGTTTTTGTAATGAACTCTGTGCTTTCTGCAGAAAATAAAAAGTCACTCATTTGGAAGAGCATTTGCAGTTCTGCGGTCATTTATTTAACTATAACGCAAATCTGAAACTATCCCGTTATAATTTATCTACACCCAACGAATTTTAAAAACACTGTTTCGAAGTATTTCGTATTTTCGAAACGAACGAAATTACCGCGATAAATTGTCTACATATACGTAAACGATGGATGCTCATAATGAGTTTTGTTAATTACATGCAAGTCCCTGGGGACAACAAGTAGCCCAGTTTCTCTCATGTGGATCGATAACGTCATTTCTATCGAACAAAAATAAAGCTCTGATAGGTTGACGAGAATTTTCAATCTGAATTCGACCCTGAAAATGTTAAACATATGAACATATATTTTATAATGCGTCACAATTCTATACATAAACTTATATATATGTCGGAGATGTAGGGACATCGGGCCTTTCTTTAGGAACATCCCCAATACTTGAGCTCGAGGTGACATAACTGATCGCCGAACGTAGCCACGGTCACGGGATGAATGATATGTCTAACAGAGGAAGTACCGATGTTGAGGGACACGCTGTATTAAGAATTAAGCCCCGGTCAGGAGCAATGTTGGTTTTACGCGGGACTGCCTAGTAACGGCGCTTGGGAATTTGTTGATATTCCCGATCAATGTGTAATTGACGAATGTGACCGTATCTGTCTTTTATTTTGCAATCACCTTGGAGAGTTTACTGTTATCTTCTTGGCAGTCAGTTTGAAGGTAACCCAGCGTCTGAGTTAACGTGTCTGCGTGCTACAAAATGTATTCTATTGTACAAAGAGTTTACCCGTTGACCGTGGATTCGTTATTGAGCACAGGGACATTGTCAATAGCTTTTGTTATACTTATTAATTATTACGCGCCTAAAATTTCTAACGAAAATCTGACATATAGATACCGAGACGATACTTTTAATGGAAACAATATTTTATTTTCCTCAGAGAGCTCCATATGTCCATGAAGGTGGTAAAGAAAATTTTGCAACCCATTTGTTTTCGTTCACAAGGAAAGTCTCGGAGATATCAGGCGGTAGCTTGATCGCTTCCGGAGGACAATGCGTTTCCGAGCTGACAGAAAAATCGTCTGGTGGAATCGAATCGATTGATAAGCCATCGACTGATAGAATAGCGAGTCCTTTCTAGAGAAGATCGCTTACGATATTTCGCTAGCTTTGCAGATGAGATTCTTCGGGAACGGAGGTTCTTGCGCGTCCAATCTTTTGAGAGGATCTTATTTCGAACTTATATGTAGTAGTTTCATAGGAATGTCGCTAATACCACGTTGGAAATGCTAACAGATTCAGAAACTTGTGTTTATTTGTTTTTAATCAACGTAAAACAATCTCCTTACTTTTCCAACAAACCGCGTATGTTAGTGAATTTCTGTGTCACGAATTCTCAGTACCTGCTCATCGATTCTCATTTCTAGAAACATTAACAGCGCCCCATTAGAATCGAAACTTCGTAAACTTGCGAATAAGAGAAGCCAACTGAAGAATTGCAGCTACAACTTTGTCGCTACAAATTTACTTAACACTTTGACTGTCACGTTGGTCAATATATGACCGGCCACGATTTCTCCTGTGACGCCCCGGTGGTCATTGGTGACCGGAGCGCTTGAACTTCTTACAATTGTAAAAATTGAATGAAAATTAACAGTTAGGGCATTTTGAATATAACCGATAAATAGAAGATACTATGAAATAAAATGTGCCCCATGAAACAATTAAACATTTTTATTAGAACATCAATAAAAAAACATGAGAACAAATCTTGCATCTAACAGTGCACTGTGTTTACATCCATATCTTTGAGGGGTAGTCTACGAATATTATTCTAAACACACCTCAGAAAATAATCTTAAATGCTGCTTTATAATCATATAACTGAAGTTAGTGAAGTATGAACATACCTTACTATTATATATAGAATAAGCAAATACTGTTTACTAATATCTTCTACACGTTTCAACGATATATTCTGGACGTTCTGCTCACGACGAAATAACGAACGCAAATGGTTTGTTGAAAGAAACGAAGCCTTGTTATAATATGTCGCTATCAACTATTACCAAGGCGCCACGGTTGTCACTCGTGACCACCAATAAGGTAAACAGTCCATTGGGGAAGAATGTTGTTTTACATCATCAATTTAATATTATTTTGCCATTATATGCCTTGAATAATAAAAATAATCCCGTAGCGTCCTGAGCGAAACATGTGATTTCAGCGTGGCCGTCAAAGTGCTAATAGCGCTTTAATCGTACATCGTACCGAAATTCTCATCAAGGACGATCATTTCCTTCGAACAAAACGAGGCCCTTTTATAGAACGTCCGAAATATGGCCAGCTTTCCTAATTTCCTTTAAATAGAGAGGATCCGCAGGAAGTTACATTGGATGGCGGAACTTACGCCAAAGGAAATAATCTCGAAGATATTGCAGCGGCCGACCCACTGTCTTTCTGTAGATGCCATTTATGTACATTGTACACTGTACACGCGTCTGTTCGTACTTCTCGGTGACGTTTACACGGCATTGCCTGCGTTATTAACCGTTGTTTCATCATCGGGTTTGACGTTTAGTCGGCAACCCCGTTTTTGCGCTTCCGAGTAACTCGTGAATTTAATTTATTTACATCGCGGTACGAATGTTGAACGTTCCGGAAAATTGAAACGATTAATCTTTAACAATTTTAATAGGGAGGAAATTTTCGTTGAACGAGTTCTCGTACGGATTGTAAAATCATCGGCATAGTGATCGAATATAATGGTACCAAAATTCGAAATCAGTTTATAAGACATAAATTTATCGCTTGATTTAATTAATTATTCATAAAGTATAATTTTCTTTTTTTTTTTTAATTACATCGAAAATGTATCGAATGTAAATGTAAAATATATGTTCTAAAATGAATAAAACATGCAAGAAAAATCCAAGCTACATACACCGTTTGATCGCTTTGAAGAACGAAAAAGCAAAAAAAATGTTACCCCTTAATTTTTTACTTCGCTTCGAAAACCTGTGCCGTCCAACGAAATTCGCGCCAATAAATCTAGACCTAGCCATATTTCGCCAAAATGAATCCGGAATCCCGATACTGCGAACGTTTCCGTCGAAACAAAAACTAAACGACGTAATTCTACGTGGCAGGTAATTGCAGAGCGATCCACGAAACATACGTACTTTCCTATTGAACATGTGTTAATGTTCAAAATCGTAATGGAAAAACGTGGCGCCGCAACGGAATATTTTAATTACGCTGAACGAAACGACATTCGGTGTAACATTCGCGGTCGATTATTTTTTATTAATCCAACGAATAAACTTTCTCGAGATATTTCCGTATTAAAAAATAGAAATTATTACCTGCAACGGGATTATTTCTTCGTTTCTTTCTTTTTATTTTCTTTTTTCTTTTTTTTTTTTTTTTTTTTTGCTTTTATGAATGGGAAGCATGAAATGGAGATTACCGATGAGACATTTAATCACGGATTTATTGTTATTTACGAAGCTTGAAGATTTGCGCAATAAATAATTGGTTTAGTATTTTTGTGGACGATAGAGAACAATGGCGACGACTTGCATTCACTAATCTAGAACTATGTAAGCTGAAAATAAAGTCAAGTTAACATTCATCTTAGATACAAACTGCCTTCGTTTTATGGGATCCATAATTTTGATATTGTAAGACAGCAGATTAAATCTTAAATTGATTTATCGCAACTCACATCGCTTGTATTCTGACCACAAGATGAATTAATCTTCAAAATTGCCAGAACCGCTCGATATATCTTAACAAGCTTCAACCAGATTTCTCCACATTCCCAATTACCCAAGACAATCAACTAAACGGACCTAAAAAAAAAAAACTTAAAGTTTCTAGGAAAAATGTATCGATTTACAGAGAAATCAAAAAGGAAGGCAAAAACCTGAAAGAAGGAACGTCTAGAAAAAAGACGATTAAACTCGTCGCTATGTGATGCAAAATGATCAAACTTCCGAAGAAGTTTGGTTGATTGCGGGTAAAAAAACTGTTTGGTCAAAGCTGGACTTTTTCCAAGGAGAACTAGAAACTTTTCGATTGACGCGACGCTGAAAACTCCTTTCGACCACCCGACGAAGCGGTTTTTTATGAGAACCTTGTCTCACAGGCGGTTCTGGATCGAAAACTTTACAACTCGTCGCCTGGATGCTTGAAGCATCAAACCAAATTCGCGAAAATGGTGATTTCGAGGGGTGAAGATACTAAAACTACTTACGCTGTTTGGTAGATTTATAAGAATGTTTCTTTATTACGAGTCACTGCTCGCATTAATACATTCGCTACCGTTAACGCGAATTCACGTCATTTCGAATTCTGTTTTCGATTACCGCTGATGCGAATTCGCGTCATTTTAGATTCTGTTTTTGGTTTCCGCTGACATGAATTCGCGTCATTGCGTAAATTTTTTTTCAGTTGCCCCCAAATTATCATATTTAACGGCTTTCAGCATATCGTTCACCTCAAAAAGGAATTTCCACGCAATGGGAATTGAGATAATTTTACGATATAATTTCGCAATACAGTTAATCCCCTACGTAGTTGGTCAAAGAATGCAAATTGATTATTAATTTATTGGCTTTACTTCGCTACACAATGTACCGTATAGTATCCAGTCTTTCAATACCTCAACGCGCTTTTTGTTGGAATTCCGTATTCTATACACATAGACAGTTATACACATCGTATGAGCGGGAAATCCCATCTGCAGCTTCTTCACTGCGGATTTAGAAGAATCGAGGACGAAAGATAAAATAAGAGACATATATTTTTCAGTTATCGTGGCTGGATGAAAAAAGCGGACCTATTTGCAACAGGAATTCAGCGGCTAGGACAAGTGGTTATAAATAATGAAGTCGTGATATAATAAAACAATACTTTTATATTCACTCGCATTTTGATAACAGAATTTTGTGGCTATCAGCTCTAAACTCATGGAAATTGTAGGTAGCGTCTAGCCAAGGCTCTGGCGTCAGAGCCGTCAGCCGCGAATGTGCTAACATCAAAAATGTTTCCATCAGTTCAGAACATCTCCTACGAACATTTCACGTTGGTATCCTTTTGGTATTTCGAATTGGAATCCTTAAAATTTCGTGACCGCGTTATCGTTCCCTATTGGTCGATAACGCGTTTCGATCGTGAGTAGCGATCGCTGAGCCATGGATTACTAGCAATTTCGATCCCGTTGCCCGGCCACAGGAAGTAGTAAAACGGAAATCGTAAACAGCAGCGCGCGGCACGATGCTGCAGTTCGAATTGGGATTGTTCGAAAGGTTTGGCGTTCGAATTGGATGTTTAATGGGTTTTCGATCGACGTGAGTGGATACTGGGCGTTTGAGAATTTGATAATGTCAGAGCGAATGTGACGGCAGGTTGTTTATGTTATTTTGATGAAGAGTTTCGTTACTAGAATTTTATGACGAGGCGAACGAACCGAGTGAATTCATTGGTGCACGATTCTCCTACCATGCTTATGGTGGAAATTAATACTAAGCAATTGATTAAATATAAAACTCGATACTTTAACGTACAAATGTATATTTTCTGCTCACGTCGATAATTGTTTGAGATAGATTTCAAATTTAACTGGCTATTATTTTATATTCTCGTTAAAAAAAAGTTCTCGAGTGGAAAAGGGGCAACTGAAATTTCAAACGAAATAAAATCGTTGAAATTTGAAAGATGTCGAAATAACGAGTAATAAAATAACATGTGTTAGTTACAATACTATTTTGTTCCAGTTTTCAAACAAAAGCATACACCCTTTGTTATTAGCAACGAGTTAACCAACTAATCACAAACTACTCCGGGAATAAAAGAGCTCAGTCATCCATCTGTTATGAAAGTTTTGATGTACCGCACCGTGGTTATCATTAGTGTTTTCAAACTAACGTACGAATCGAGCGCGTGGTGAAACCCGACCACGTCACGTTGAAATGTTTTTTAATTACCGAAGATGAAAGGAAAGCGCAGCTTCGATCCGGAAAATTCACGGCCGTGGAATATCGCGAGCTTTCGAATAACATCGCAGGCCTCGTTGTCGAAATTAAGATGGAACTTGGCCAGCTAGCGCGTTCGGCTTAATTAAGTTAGGAAGATTTACGCGGAAACACGCGAAAACTCGTCGTTCGTGACGAAACGCTGCGACGCTGCCAGACTGAGGGCAAATGAAAAATACCAGCCGAAATTTCCTTTCTTCCTCTCTTTTTTAAACAGCTCCTATCTATCGTATTTATCTCTGGATATAGTTTTTTGCAAGCTTCGATATTTGAACTGTGCGGAAATAGAATTAATCAATTCTACCGTGTACACTATACTGTTTCAAAAATATCTGGATATTTTATTATTTTTTTAATGGAACGTAATTTAATTTAAAAAAATTGTAAATAAGAAGATTCAGGACGATTTTATTATTTACCAGAACTATGATAAAACTTCATAATACGATAAAAATGTATTTTTTAAATTTTATTATGGAGCAATAACTATGGTTTAAAGAATTTATCATCTTCGACTTGTTTATTTTGCTACCCATAAGAAACGTTACTTATGATTTCTCCTTTCCACAAGGAATTATCCGCTTTTATGTTACAAATTTCACTTCATCCTTTACAAACGAGATTACGTTTCTTTTTATGTAAGCTAGATCAGAGATTGTATTTGCCGCACGAGCCGATAATAAGATCCATTAAGAGATTACGCTCGTTTTTCAGTACGGAGGCGAGTCCGGAAGGAGATTGGCTTCTCACGAGAAACCACTCGAAATACAGGACCAATTTCTTCAAAAGCTCGGCTACCAGGACGTATCCAGGCGGTCAAGACTCGGAGTCGATCCTGAATTACGACACCTCATCGCGTTCCACGTGGGTGAGTGTGATTTATTCTATTCTACGTGCTGGTCCTTTGCTTCGACGTTGTTTGGTGTTCACTTATCGTGGACCACACGCGTCTCATTTCGATTTTTCTTGTTAGGCTCGATGTTCTTTCGTGTCTACCAACGGTTCGTGGTGCTCTCACCAAGACGAGAGTTTGTAGAATAACATTAGGATCGAAATGGGGGCACTTTCGTTCGAGTTTGTTAGACTGCTGAAATTCTGGGAATAGTATTGTAGTATCGGAAAAAAGGATAGGATTAGGATAATTTAGATTTGTAAAATTCTCCTAATACTATTTATTAAGATAAATAAAAATAACAGAGATTAATTGGACAGAGAACGATGAATGTTCAACTTGAACTAAAACACAAAAGTCTTATTCTACTCAAATCATTCTCGCAACTCTATAACGCAACAACTCGATCTCTCTACAACGCTAGCAACTCTACAACTCTACAACTCTAGTCTTCGGCTTCTGCACTCGCACGCTCTCGCTTCTCAACTCACACTGTACGCCTTTTGCATTCGTTCTCGCCGGCGTCTCAACTAACACTGTCTTTAGCATCTCTTTGTCTTTTCCCGTCCTATCGGACACGTGTCCCGAAAACGCCCGTGGCCAGGGTCACGCAGGCCTTTTCCTCGAAACTGTTCACTTGAAAGAACCGACGACACGTTGATATACCCGACGATGCCGCGGCTCTCGCGACATTATTTACGGTTCGGCCGATATCTTAGGCCTTCTGTCCACGATACTACAGTATAGTTAATTTGTCACCCGTATATTAATCATTTAATTTCTAGTTAAAAAACTGAATCAGTTAGTTTTTATATTCAAGTGGCCAGAAGATCGGTAAACGTTATTAAAAAGATCTTTTAAGATAACCATAACGTAAGTTTAAAAAATCTTCCATTATTATCTTTAAAAAAGAAAGAAGCTCGTTAAAAAATCTTGGGCGTTTCAACGTAAATCACGGGTGCAAGCTTTCATCTCTGTCAGTGCAACGTCGAACGATGCAGGTTCGTGTCAGTCCTCATTTGCAGCCAGCACATTCTCGACCACGACAGGGGAACACGGACTATGTAACGAAATTTCACGTGCAGCGACACCTTTGAAAATGCCATAGGCCCGTCCTTTTATTGAACACGACGCCTCTCAGGGAACTTGGCTAACGTAGGTTATCGCGCTCTTAAAATTGCTCGTGTAGTGACACTTGTTTCCGATCGATTCTTTCACATATTCTCGGCTTCCGAATTTTTGCTACATCAAAAAGTTCAAAGAAATTTAGCAAGTTTTTATGTTTACTTATGTAAGTCCCAGTTAACGTTAGAATGATTGATCTGTAACGAGTACCTATGTAAATATTTTATACATAAATATACGTAATATATCCCTGGATAATAAAGCAAGCGGTATGTAATATATTTATGCATTATGCACACATTAAGATTGAAAAATTGGACGGCCGTAGCAGGATCAATATCAATTTTGCTATGATCAGTCTACAATGAGGATTAAATGAATAAATTACAGTGAGTTTGAACGAACATTTAAGGTGTAAATGAGAAGCTGAAAGATAATGGAGTTGTTAATTAAAAATTTAATAACATTAAATCCGAGAGCTCTTTAACGAGAATGATGATATTTAACTGCAACGTCAGCGGCCAGAAACCGAGAGATTCTGGTGGACAATGTAATTAATTTAAATGAGTTTGACGAAGCTTGATGAAATTGCATAAAAATTCGTGATGAAATTAAATGAAATTACCCATTATATCCTTATAATTATTTGTAAAAAGAGATTATATGAAAACTAGGAAAGAACACGATAAGTCGTTTTTCCCCGCTAGTTATAAGAAGTGAAAAATTTTGATGTCTCGCTTTATTTATGAGCGATGCGAAACACACGCAAACGAAAGGTTAAATATCGAAATGACATGTTTTTGTAACGAGTCCTAATTAAGGAGATCGGTATAATAGACGCAGTATCAATCAATCATTTGCTAGACGCGTAATTGCGTACGTTAATCGCGCTAATTATACGGATACTGGAAAATTCTGGTGACTATACCTACAATTCGGACGATATAGAACATTTTCTCAGGCTATTAGCTTAATTAATTAATTTGATACATTGCGATTGATTCGTATTATTTTATTTACTTTGGCAAAAATGTAACGGATATATCTTTCGGTGGCGTAAATTCGCAACAGTTATAGTTAAATTTAAATTTCTAAGCACAATTATAATTTCATTTTGTCTTCTTTTATTATCAATATATTGATTGTCCAAATTCAATTTCTGTTTGCCATCTTTTATTCTGCTTGAAAAAGATGGAGAGTTACATGTATTCCTGAACGTGGCGTCGATTCAACTTCTATTTAGTATCAATTACAACCTGACTCTATTCTAATTTAACTTTATTAATTTCATCTTAATTTCTCTCCCAGGTCTTACTCTATCTCAGTTTGACGAAAGCAATTCTACATTCTAATATTCCGTTTTTGTACTTAACCTAGTAATTGGAGAAGATAAGGTAACTAATCGACGAAATTTCAAATATTTCATCGTGTTATGCTTGTTCGTCACTATATATCACATTCAGAATTTTCGTCTAACGATTTAAGCGTTTGATCGTTAAAGGGCTAAAAAACAAAAACACGATGTGAATTACATTCTTCTCCTGTGGTCTCCAATTACTGGTCAATCGTCAATTTTCAATTGCCAGCTCTCAACCGTAGTTCCTTTCATCCGTTCAATCGTCCTGTCATCGGTTTCCATTTCGCAATTTCGCGCTCAAAATTAAAATAATTACATCGTGAACACGTTTTCACCGTTTCGCTTCTCGTTCTCGCAATTAAAACGAAATACACACAGCGAACGACCGAACGGACGTCGTCGAAACTTTGGGGACAATCGAGAGCCGATCAATCGACACAATCAATTTTATGAACTATCAAGTTGCGATAACTCATTACGTGGCTGCCCGTGAAACCATCGTCGAGCGTTAATCGGTCGATCAACTAACCGTACAGTTTAACGCGACCGAATTCCTCGCAGTGAATGGCTGCCGGAAATCGGATGTGCATTGTTCGCGACAACTTTATACCAGCGTCCCGGTGTGACACCGCGTGTTTCTGGCATCAATGTAATACACTGTTACATGTATAGAAGACCGATTCTCACCTCTTTCATTTTGCCTGTCTTTCTACGCAAATTACGAAAGATACTTCATCGAGGTCGCAAATTAACGAACAGTCATGAAGCCATGGCCACAGCTCTGTTTTATCGGTCGCAATTTCCGTTTGCTCCTGTTTTTAGAATGCTACTAGTTTACATCTTTATATCCTGGTACCATACTTTCTAACGTCACTTACATCTCTATAAATATTAGAACACTTATGAAACGTGGAAGGAATGTCTCTGAAAAACTGTTAGTGGACTATGAAGAGGTTTTTCTCAATCAATATGTTAACTTTGGCATCTGTATTGGACGTTAGATTCTTTCCATTATGTTTATTAATACTTTATATTATGAACAGCATGAACATCGCGAATCAGGGCATTAAAGAAGCAAAGCAAGCCATAATGTCCTGCGACAGCGAAGATTAAAAGCTCGTGCATAACACAAAGGATACAGTGAAAAGCTCGCGAGCTTGTTCCGAAGTAAAAGCCTTCTTGCTTTCTGTATATGTTTTTTTTTCTTTTTCGTAACCTTTTATTCTGTTATCTTAATCAAAGAAAATGGATAATGTCAACAACTTTTAATATACCCATTACTATAGATAGCTTCTTTTAACGGAAGGAAGAAGGCAAGTATAAAGGAAGATTTTTCAAAAGTTAGCAACCGAGCAGAAAAATATTGCTGATATTGCTGAAGTTAATAAAAGGTGGAAAGTTATTATGGATACTGAAGAAAGATGACATAGATTAAAATGTCTGAAAAAACTTAATGTCTCTGCTCCTTTTAAAGCTGCTTTTATAAGAATATTATGGAGGATAAAGTTACACGATTGAGAGAGACAGGCAGTGTAACGGACAAGAAATTGGAGCACGATCATTATTCTTAAGGTTTACGATTTTTAGGTTATCAAATACAAAATTTAAAAATTATGTTGACATGAACGACTATATCTTTTATTCTTCTGAATTTTATACTTAACATTTTAACGATCGGAGACGTCTTAAAATGTCTATAAACTGAATGTTATTGACTGAGAACGTGTGACGTAATTAAAATTATCGTGCGATATTTTTAGAGCGTTGGATCGATAAAATATTCATTATAAAATGTTCTGTTGTATTTAACCTTCGCATTTTATTTCGTTGTGTTTTCTTTACTTTTTACATTTCGTACTTTTACCAACGAGATTTCTGACTCGGAAACATATGTGGGTAAGAGATGGATCCATCAACTTGCCAACTAATAAAGTGATACATATTCAAATTAAATTATACGACTTAAATTAAATTGTAAGTAGAGGGAAGTGAAATAATTATACTATATAGATCGTGCAACAATAGCAATCAACTATACTGTCATATATATGATTAAAAAAAATATAAGAGAAGTCCACGAATAGTACCATACTCTAAACTGATAAATCAAATTGATAAAAAGTGTAAAAAATATTAAATAAACACATTATTAACCAAAAAGTTATTGATATTTATTCACATCCAAATATTTTAATATTAATAAAAACTCTCTGGTCACAGATATTTGTTTATAGATAAATGTACCGATCATTAAAGTGTTAATATATTTCCGTTGTTATTCTTAATGTTACACTTAATATAAATCGCTGAAATTTTCTCGCAAACAACCGCATTAACATATCCTAATATCAAAGATACAAATATTGTAAATATCAAATTTATAATAATATTACTAGAAGTAGAAATATATTAGTATTTCTTTCACAGCGTCGTATTTCAAACAGAGGATTTCAAACATCGTATATTATTCCATAATTGAAGAGAATATCTCGTTTTGATGGAACTTGCGAAAAGCCAGGTCCGGTTGCGTACAATCTCCGGTCTAGACTATGTCTTTAACAAAGTCTCGGTTACTCTTCACCCACCAGCCGTTCTTGTTGACTCCCCTTTCTCACCCTCTGGCACTTCGGAATGGTTAATCGGTGTTTGCCCATCAAATAACGTACTAATTGCTTGCCACCTTGGATACACGCTTATTCTGGCATTGCCACTGCCTTGTACCCCTGAAATATGCGTTGTTAAAGCAGAGAATATCGACAGCGTTTCGAGATTGTAATTAAATGATGGCTCGCGATACATTTGATCTCGCCCGAAGGGAAATTAATATCAATGTGGTGGAAAAGAAGAGAATGAGGTAGGAAAACGAGATAAGATTGGATATAACGAAGACGATGATCTTTTCAGTTATTTGTTGCAACGTGCGGGATGCTGAAATCGTTACGATGTTAGTATAATATCGTTTGTCTACGTTAGAGAATTGTTATCTTTTATTTTCATAAACAGAGCATAGAACGTTAAAATGTGTTATAGTCACAAGATGGTATGAAACAGAATTTCCAATTTAAAAAATACTTGCCGAAAGTGTTTAAAAAAATTTTATAGGCAAAGGGGCAGCCCATGTTATCGAAAAATAAATGCATAAAATAGGATTCTATCAAAGAGAACCGTCAAATCCGAAAAAATTTGCCTTTCCCAAAAAAAAAATAGATTACCAAAAAAGGGAATTTTATAAAAGCTTCATATTCAAAGAGAGAGAGTTTACGTCATCAAAAAATAAAAATGTATAAAACTCGTTACATGGAAACGAACCATCGACCGGGAGAAAAAGTGTTCTACCGTTTCTATTTCCCGATTTCTTCGGTAACGGTAACCGCGTTGCGCCAACGATGAAATCGTCATGGATTCCTGTAGAATCGCCGCGTCCCCAAGGTAATCCTTGGTTGGAAACCTGTGGAAAGTTTCCAAGAGAAATTCCGAACTGTTGGCCGGCCTGTAATCGGCATTTAGCGTTTCAGCTTAGCCAGCCGGTTAGGTCGTTTCCCCTAGCAAGGCGAACGCCTCGTTTCCGGAAGTTCCGCTGTGGAAACTCTCAGTCGTTAGCGGTTATTATGGTTAAACATGTTCAGCCTCAGCCACGACATGAGTCGTGGTTGCTGGAACACTGGCTAAATGAATTTACTGTGTTTTAAGGGTAGCCGAACGGGTGGCGACCTTGGACATTAATTCATTGTATCGTGGAAAAGTTGTGATGGCAGTTGACAGTTTGCTAACTATGGAGTAGATGAAGAATGGAGGAATATTTAGAATGGAGAAAATATAGAGGAAAAAGCTTTTACGGGGAATTTTTAGTAAACTTTTGCAAGAAATATAAAAATTTATTCTGGCTATACTATAACGATTAAATGTATGCATTTCAAGTGTACGTATATTTAATTCAAAGATTAGAGAAAATGAAGGGATGAATGACAAGAATATTTAGAATAAAAATGCGATCAGGTTATATCTTCTTTTAAAAGATTGTACGTGGTACTGCAATGACGATGTTCCTTTGTGACATGGATCGTTTCTGTTTCTTTCATCCCCTAGTGAGACAGAGTAAACATAATAAACGCTGAAACGTTCGCTTGAATTGGAATAATAAAGATAAATTGTAGCTTGCAGCAGAGTAAATATGGCATATCGGGTATATTTAATCCGCGAGACTCTAAGATTGATACAGGATTCTTTTTATGCAGAATTTGCTGCGAGGAAAAGGTAATTTGCTTACTTTATTAACTTTTATTGTAATAAAACTAGAGAAAAAATTCTAAATAATAAACGATCTGATCCCTGATGTGTTTAAACTGTACGATATTATAATATATTAAAACGTTATGAAATGAAAACAGTGGAGTTTACTACTTCTTTTTATTTATATAATTTATTTATTATTTATATTATTATATGTATTGAATTTTAAATTATTCTTTTAAAAAATTGTCTCGGCTGAAGGGATAAATTAACAGATTTCATCGAGAACGCATTCAGGCTGAATAGGAATTCGATACAAAGCATATAATAGTAACGTGGTAGTGATCGTGTGAAGAACACTCAATCATGAATGAACATCGTGAACAATCCAAATATTGTGTTTCAAGATATCGGTAGCCTTAACAACCCAATTTGGCATAATCGAAACGATCTATAGCTCCGGACCATGGCATTCGTTGTAATATTCATGCATACTGTCAACTGTTCTACAGTCCATCAAATTCGTGTCACCGGAAACCGCCAAATAACGAACGAGCGATGCATTGTTATCGACACACTGTGCATTGTTTAGCATCGCATACAACTAAGGACTGACTCTCCATTACGTTGATTAATGTATCATTGGTCGAAATTGGATTCATTATCGACGTAAATTTTGGCTGTTGCTCGTTTGCTCGTTATCTCTCAACTCTCGTCCTAAATCAACGATAGAAACTAGTATTCGATCTGTATGTGTCTAAAAGATCCAGATTCGCATTTTCTCACGCGGAAAGAAAAAAGCAAATACGCAGAAAAAGATATTATCTACCCAGGCGTAATCAACAAAGTATCCTACAGAGAACCATCGTTTTATGGAACACGAAATCACAAAGGAACAGCCACTTGCGTGGTTTCTCAGGGTCTCTGGCAAGGTCGATTAATTAATCAGCAAGAGAACGTGTAACGTTATTTCGGTTCGACTGAAACGCGGTAAAAGCGTTTCTCAATGCGTTCCGTGCTGTGCTTGCAAACGCTTCAAAGAGTTCGCTTTTACTTGGGATCGGTCCACGCGTTCAATTCACTCCTTTTAACTCAAGTTTCCCGGACCGATTAGACTGCGATTCAGCTCCTATGCTCGTACAGGAGGATGCAGAGCAAGAACACAGTTTACGCTTTCGATGGAGTCTCGTTTCTGCGTACCATGAAGATCGATCGAAGACCAGACAGACCAGACGGACCAGACCTGATGCAATTATTGTTGATCAGGACGCTTCCAAAGAGATTGTTGGTTAATACGTTCAGTACAGTAAGAACAGTAAACGTCTCTATAATGCTTGGAATTCCTCTCAAAGGAAAATATTAAGTCAGGATATTCTTTTTACAAAGTGTTTTAAGATTTCTTAGCTAAATATTATTAGTATGTTCTGTAAATGTAAAAACATCATATTATAAACATTATATAATATTTATTATATACATATATACATACATACATATATATATATATATACGAACCTAATGTTGCAAAACCAGATAATATTGGAGTTCAAGTCCGATTTTTTGTTTTCTGACACTGTTTTATTTGTTTCGAGAACTATATATTCGATCTGACTTTTCACAAAAAACATTCCTTCTCGAACGATAACGGAAAAGTGATTGGCACAGATTGTTTCATTTCGTAAATTGAATGTCCGATTGTTTACCGGTTCCCTGGAAAGCTCGTGATTCTTTCACACGAATTTTTTTAGAAATTTGTTTTGTTGAAATTATATTGGTGGATGAGTTTTGTGGTTTTATACATACAGAATATATGTACAGAAGATATACAGAATAAAAGCGTTTATTTTGGCACTTTACAATATTGTGTGACTCGGAAATAATAATCCGTGATAAATAGACTGTGGATTTTTATGCAAATTCTCGTTTTGACGCTAGTCAAAACCCATAACTATTGTTACATCAATTACACTATTTTACAAGAGAACCACGTGCATTTTTTCACAAAAAGAGAACTATTCTCACGATCGATTTCTCCGGTGAAATTCCAAAGCTTTCAACCAGTACATCAGAGTCTCAAACTTATTCACCAATCTAGTGTCGAGGTTGCAGAAAATATAAAGCGACAAGGCGGTTCTCGAAGCTTTTTAGAGGCTTTCTAGAGTCGTGCGAGAAGAAAAAGGTTGGAAACAACCACAGCCCAGAAACGGGTATCGTGGTTACGCGCCTATCTAACGTCTTAACTTAATTAGCCCAGCAAATTGTATAACGTAAGTTAGCATAATGCACTTGGAGTTTACGGGGGCAATAGCATAGAGCCCCTGAAATTGCTCATTAATAGCGGCAATAACGTCATAATTGGGGTGGCACGCGTGAACCCCAAAGACTATGCTTCCTCGTGGCCTCTCTATTCAATAGGGCGAAGTGCACCCTGTATGGCCAATGACCATTCAGCTTTAAAAAATGATGAACCGAACGGATAAAAGAGAAAACGGATAGAAGGAATTGTACAATAAATGATGGATGAATAATAGACGAATAACTGAATGTATAAGAAAAAGAATTTTGATACATTGACTACAGATATTTGATGGATGTGTATCTCTTCCCTTTGTTTTCCGAATATTGCTGATTTATCATTGTTTCGTGGATTCTGTGACTTGAATAGAACGACAGTAAACTTTTGAAAATTTTCGATTGATTTATAGTTATCGAACAATGGTAAGAATCTAATTTCAAATATTCGCAAGGTTTGTTCCTATCGAACAAAAGTATTATCAGATGGTTTAACATAGAAATCGTCTGACAATTGGGATAAATATGAGGATATTCATGGATTTGGATGTGAGTATATCTCGGAGTTACGATTCGAAACCGTGATTTAGTATGCAGTTTGATCTTCTACGATTTAATCTGAATCTAAGATGCTGTTGAATATACACTTGTAAATATCCTCAGTAAATGTTCGGACAGCTACTGAGACCTTAGTGAAAGCAAATTTTAAAGTCCTTCTGCGTTACATGCACAAACAAGTTAAAAAGATAAATCATAACGTTGAAGTTTTATACTATTGTAATGCTTCTGCACCTGTAAACTGTCTCTTGTTCGCTTCTCGCAGTGCAGTCGAACTTCCACTATTTGTTTTAAATGTACCACGTTTGAAACTTTCTGCTATCTAAACCTTCTACATTTTTATGAAAGAAAAGAGCTTTCGCCGAAAGGAGTTAGATATTAATCAGAAGCAGAGTTCGCAGCATTTTTAAACTAAATGTTATAGAGCAGCATCGCGAATTAAAAGATTAACCGAAGAAGGCAGTATAATTTTAAATCGTTTCATTTAGTTGGCTAATCTCTTCCGTTTCTGTGCTAAATCTTAGCTTAACCATACAAACACAAACACAACGAGCATTACTTTTGCAACAAACAACGTAAATATTTAGTCGAGTACCGGTAGCGGAACAGGGGCGCGTTTTGAAACTAATGCCGAACGAAATTTCGCGACTCGAAAGTTATCCGGCGGCGGCAAGTTCGCCGTGACGACAAATGGTACTCCTGGCCGGAAGTTAAGGCCGGAACTAACGCGAACGATACACTTGGTCCATTTCCAAAATTACGACGAACAAGAACTTCTGGCGTCGCGCGAAATTTCACGGGACCCTAGAACGAGTTTCGCGCAAGAACGGAACATGTCGATAGTTTATCGACCGGAAGTTCCACCGGAAATCCTGCCTACTATCTCAGCGATTTAAATTGGTCCTTCGACGAAATTGCGGCTGAGAGTATATTGTTAGATCGTAGTAAAATTCGTCACAGTTCCGGGAAAAATTACGTCACGAGGAAAAACGAGTTGCTATTCATCAAGCGAATATTACGGTTTAATAGTTGCCAACACCCACACAAGGCGGAAATATTCATTGTTGTTGGATAATTGAGGTATTAGAGTACGCTTGAGCATTCTATTTTAATATATCAGTTGTACCGAGATAATTTTGCTTTTACAGCTTTTCGAAACTCTTAATTAAGTTGCTCGAAATAACCGTCAACTCCATCCTCTGTCTTTATATTTCTGATTCTCTAACTAACTTACATTCACAACGCATTATACAAAGAAGCTTTACAATTTCCAGACGATGTTTGTTTTTGCATTGACTTTTCTAAATGCCTCGCAAACTCATAAAATCCTCGCAAATGAAGAGCTGATGCTGCTAATGCAACCATTACGTAATGCAGCAAGATAAAATTCAAAAAGTATAAACCACGTTCAGAATATTGTGAAACTTTCCAACCTTCGATATTTATAAAAGAACATTTAATCTTGCAGAATATTATGCAGAAAAGAATTATCAAATAATAATGTTCTTTGATTCGTGTCTATGCTTTACCTGAATTATTTCTGTCAACTTTTTGTTTGATCGAATTTCATACCTACTTGTGTAACAAAAGATACACTTATTGTTTCTGATACCTTGATAACTATACATATAATTATAATTCGTCCATCTCGAGGACCGTATCCAAGATTAAGTCGCCAATGAGATAGATGTAGTTACTGCTTTCGTGGAATTGTCCAGAAATGACGTTTTAGGGGTGTAGATAATTACAGGATGTGCTTGGATCCTGTTACACTGGCTACGCTTTTAATGGCTCACCAACCAGCCACGCCAGCACCATCAACGGGTTAATTGAGTTAGTCCAGCACTTCGGCATCTTCCCATCGAATATCATGATTCTGTTTCGCTGTAAACCCTACCTCATCAGTTTTTCCATAGATATCGTAGTGGACAGTGGATAAACCTCGTAATAATACGGAAAAGTGGTATAAAACTAAGATGTGACGTTCGAGCGGGTTCTAAATCTATTTCCACAAACTTTCTACATTTCAATTTCTCAATGTATATAACTATTTGCGAATTATATTAAGTTATCGGACAGATAAGTGGAAGTTACTCTGAAATTCAAATTCCAACAATTCCGAAATTCAAATTAATATAGTTTATTGAGATGTTATTAATTCTAATTCGAGAGTCCATTTTTATTCTTGACAATGTAACGAGCCACATGCTGAATTATACATAATATATGCGCGTAACTGGCGATAACCGTGGTCCGTTAATCGGCGAGCAAACACGAAACCGCGTCAGGAGCCGCATGAACGTCAATATTTATTCGATAGATTTTCATTTAGTATGCCAAGAGATAACGTGCATATTGCTGGTTCGTCGGACAAACTCGCGGCTTTGTGGAATGCTTGGTTCCCCTCTCGTCGATGTTGGTTGATTAAGATATTCAACGGTATGAAATTCCGAAGGAGCTGGTCGATTATTACATACATTTGATGTTACACATATTTGATATTGTATCGCGTTGGAACACAATATATCAAGTTCACTTGACTTCTCTCTTCTTATAAATTTTCGGAAAAACACCGTCAAACACGATACGAAGGCAAAAGCGAGGAAATCTCGTAAATTCCAATTTAAAAGTTCGATAAGAAATGCAAATTGTAAAAAATATAAATAAGACGGGAAAATTGCCGGCAAAGCAAACGTAACGATCGGAAATATTGTAGTTGCGCGGCCGATAGAAGCCGTTTATGCGCATTTCTACATGAAATATACATGATGGTTTCGAGTGAACGCCGTCTATGATGTCTCTCGGGGATGATTTGCATGCTTTGCGCCATGAAGCGTTATTTAACGATGAATTTCGGTAACATCGAAAGTGAATTCTAACGCGAAACTGCATTAATGCGGATGCATACAGATGTCACTTGTGCTCACCGTCTACGCAGTTAACCGTTTCTAATTTTAATTCAATTCCAAAGCTGTAGCTTCCGTCGTTACCAGGTAGCTGTTTGAAAACATAAACTGGCTTCTTCAACATCTCGATGCTTGACCTACACTTTCCCCACATTGAAACAAATTTATTTTTATTTTAATTCTTCAAAGTTTGATGATCTTTGTTATAAAACATTCCAATAAATTTTTTATAATTGTTTATGTTAGATTTATGTTATATATTTAGTTTCTTTATTCGTGTAAATTATGGCAAAAACAATTTCCATATTATATTTTCTAGATAATTTGAGGAATAAGTGAATCGTTGCATCATAAAGGGATTCCGGTACCATCCTATCAGTTTTTTGGACGATGCGAATTTCTTCCCATAAAGAGAGGTTTAATAAGACGGTCAGTTATTGCTTACCTTCGATATTTTTCGCTAAAGCGGTAGCGTTGGCATATTAAATCTGCCGGCAGTTTCAATGAAATCGGTTCCCTCGTCCTTAATTTTCCTAGTTGCTTATATTTCCTCGAAGTTGTAGGAATTCCGCGTACATAATGCTTCGCTGGCGTACAGAAAGAAATTACAATTTCATGAATTCGAAGTCCATATCCGGGCAGCATCTTGCACGAGGAACTTACAGCGTGAGGGAGAATTCGAGATCTTATTTTTCAACGTTGTCGCAACAGCTTGCGCGAAATAACCGCGATTATCGAAAGGAATCGCATACTAATTAACAATTTCACAGCCGCACTGAATTTGTACCTAGTCAGGATTTTCTCGAGCGATGAAGGATTTTTAATCTTCCATTATATAATTCTGAATTTAATTATCTGACTTTTAAATTCTTCAATGACATTCGTCTGCCGTTCCTTTAATATTAACGATAAGAATATGGATTGCATTGAATAAATTATAGCTTTCGATCTAATCACAGGAGAATTTTAGTTTAAAGCAGTTTTGGCACGTTAAAAGCTGATGACATCGTTCTATGTAATTTTATATTTATCGCGACTTTGTCGATTGATTTCTGGAGTGGAAATCCAAACTATATATGAAATGTGAGAATATGGCATGATTATAAATAGATAGTAATACGGTATTGACTTTCCAGTAAAACTTCCGATCGTGAACATCGTAGGAAATTAATAATTGATCATTCGCTTTTGCATATCTGGTACGGTAATCATTGATTTTATTATCGCATAGAATCATTTTATAGCTTGTTGAAAAATATATTTAGCGACAGTATGTGACTTACGACGTATAATACGGTTTGGTGGTGAGTTTTAAATAGAAAGAAAAGTATTGCGATACTTATGGCCGGCAGTATATATAACAAAAGATAAGAAAATAATATAACCAATGATATAAGAAATATTTACAAAAGAGGGTTACCCAATCTAACCTCAACCCACTTGCCTAGCTTTCACAATAATCGCACTAGCACCACTTGTATCTCTCTACGCCGATTAGAAACACCGTAGCTCATCTCTTCATCGTTTTTCTCACAGGACCCGCATCCCCCTTGCCGGAGCTTGTTGGATACAGCCGTTGCGGGTACGCGCTCGTGTTGAAGGGGTTGGTTTTTCCCCAGTGGAAGAGGCGACCCTTGGCTGTCATCGGATCCAGGCTGTTCCTTTATCCAGGTAAGTGTTCCACGCGGGATTTCGCCAATCCTCCCCTATGGGGATAAGAAACGCTTGGTAGAAACGGAGCCTCAGGCCTGTCGAACGTACAAGGAAAGGATAAGAACCGGCTTTATCTCATGCTCCGTGCTCGATTTCTTGCGAGCGCAATTATTGAAACATATATCATCGTACCGCGATGCTCAGGGATGAGATTCTTTGTTCGTGCTAGTGAAAAACGCTGAGCCATTGATTTTTTGTGATACACGTGAGGTAGATCGAAGTCTAGCGAATTATATCAGCAGCAGAACTACGAATTTTTAATATTTCTCAAGATATATTATACGGAATTAATCAGAATTGGAACAATATGATAAAAATTAGTAGACGAAATGTTTGGTCTCATTTGATACAATGCTGCAAGAATATAGCGAATGTTACGTCATCCCAAGAATATTTCTGGAATTTAATTTAAAAAGCGATTATTGTGTTTGTAAAGTTTTGGGAGAATTTTAGGGGAAAATTTTCTGAGTGAAGCGGTTAAACTTTGGAATGGGATATCAAGATCTTATTACACAAATTATTCATGTCGTATGAATCATAAAAGAACGGCGGACACTTACTATCGGCCACATATGTATACAGCTTTTTGCCATACTCGTTGGCGAAACTCATAATCTAACTTCGTAATTTTCATTTGACGATCAAAACTTCCGTAAACTCGTTTCAAGGAAGTCTCGACTTATAAATCTCACTCCTCTTTTCCTTCAACTCCGCTTCTCTCGATTGTTTCCCCGTCTTCTAACTACGACTTTTATAATTTCAACATCTAACGAAAGCATCAAGTGTTTCCGCTTTGTATGTACAAAAATATACAGAAAAAAAATAGAATATTGATTCAAATGAGTGAAATTTATATTGGATAAATATTTTTAGTCTACTTACCAGACATTAAATTTATGAAAAATTTATAGAGCAATACGATATTAAATTTTTTAAAAGAGATTTGTAAAATATTCTGCTATTCGTTTTAATTTTATAAAAGACTCACGCAAAATTAATTTTACCTATAGTATCGCGCGCAGTCGAAACCCTGTGTAACAAAGTGGAAATAAATTTGTCTACGTGTTACAGTCGAGAATACAACAAAATCTCTCGATAGAATCATGGCTTCACAGATACGAATGTCTCGTGAAAAGAAAACATCCCTCTACTGCAATCTCCAATATCGAACCACGATTTATGTTCAGCTTTGATTTATCCTCCGAAAGTTCCGTTAGACCGGTTACGCCAATCAATTGTCGGATTCATAGCCGCGATGGTCGAACGTTAGGTAAGATACAAGTATCTAACCCCATGACTGATAAGTGAACTTTAAATTGGATTTCTTTTTGCGAGCGGAAGCGCGACCACTTGAGGAGTTAACCTGCCAGATAAAGAATTGTCAGTTTGGATAAAAACATTCGTTTCGTTGGTTGTTTCAGGAGATGGAATGGTATGTTCTTGTTCGCTAACCTGTTTGCATGTCGATATTTTATGGATATCCTAACATGGTGACGTTAAAAGAATCGGGTCGCTTTGATGAAAAGATGGGAAAAATTTTCGAAGAGATACGCGTATCATATATATTTTCCTCCTGTCTCTTTATATTAAGTCCAAAAGATAAAAAATCTCATCTTTCGTGCTTAGTTGATTTTATAATCTTTGTAGCAAGATTAAAGTACATCGCATATAATTTTTATAATTTTTCTATTAAAAACCATCCAATTTTATTATTTGAACGACTTTCATCGCTCACTTTCACTTTCAATTACGATACCTTGGCCGTTTTACGTAAACGTCTGCAAGTTTCTCCAGAAGATAAAAGCGCGTCAGTTTAGGGTGAAATGAAAACATCCAGGCTCAATTTTGTACACCCTCTGATCTGCCGCCAAACCCCTCCCCTCTTTTTCATCCTTCTATCCTGTCCACGAAACACCATGATTTATCTACGTTCTGTCCCTTATCCCTGCCGTGAAACGATTCTGTCACCATTCGTAAGTACGTTCCGCGGATCAAGAATTTCTTTCCAGGAAAGGATTTATCGCGGTGACGTGCAATTACTGTTTCGAGCATCCAGATCCATCGGATCCACCGCCATATTGAATGGTTGATTGTGTAATGATATCCTAAAGCCACGATATTTCTCGAATAAACCGGTATATTTTGTTTATTTTTCTCCTTAATCCTTTGAGTATTTAATCCGCACTTAGTACGAACAATACATTAACGTGTTATAGATCTATATTTCATTGGAATCTTGTGGCCAACCTTTATAGGACGAAAAAGATTAATCGCTACGCGTGATGGTGTCGATAAGTCGTAATTGTTTCACTGGAAAAGCTATTAGTTTTCTACGATGTGATTCGATCAGACTTTGATGTGGTCAGCTTGAAACTAATGACTAAATCGTTTATTATCGATTTCGGAGCAATTCCCGTTTTATCTATTTAATCGTCGAATAAAATCAATCTTCTATATTCAATTAATAAATCTGGTTCTATTTTAAAGTAATTTAATAAATAATGTTAATGCAATATTATAAAGTTTATAATTTATATAAAAATCTTGTTGTCGTTAAAAAATTCAGCAACGATCGTTACTGCATAATGACACGAGGATTATGTCGGAAAAAATCACGCGCGGAAAAAAGCTAATCACGTCTGTTGGAATCGATAGACGCGCTCGTCACAAAGGGAACAGGGGCGAGCTGTCGATCGTAAATTGCACCGTGCAAAAAACAATGCAGCCGGCATCGGTCGGGATGAAACTGGCGAAAAACGAAGTGTCTTGTTCGGAATTAATCGATCGGCAACTTTTCCAATGCTCGCTGCTCTATTCCAAAATGTACGACAAACAAAATCGAAAAGAACATACACAGGCAGCGAAAGAGAAAGAGAGAGAAAGGAAAAAAGCAAAGAAGAGACGAAAAGTGGAAATTGGATAAATGGGAAAATCGAACGACATCGACTTTCGAAGCTGACTTCGCCTGGTTCGACGCGAAGGCGAAGAAACAACTGGAATAACGGAAGCATCGTTCCATGAATTTTAATAGTCGATTGCTCGCATAAAAAAAAGCAAGATAGAACAGGAGATAATAAAAAGGTGAAAGAAGAAAAGAAGGAAAAGACGCACGACAATAAGACAGAAGCTGAAACGATGTCGATGATTGGACAGAATCTTGAAAAGAACGACGAAAGTGGAGAAAGAGAGGTATGGCGCGACTGTTTTCCATGGTATTGTTCGCCATTTATAGCTCGGGAAATATCGAACGGTAAGAAAAACCCGATCGTCGACGAGGAACCGATGATTTGATTCCGAGCACGTTCGGCAAAGCGACGTTCAACTTCGTCGTCATTTGATAAAAACGTCGGAATCAATGGGCATTTGCTATGGATTCGCGGTAGTCTCTGCCGATCGGTGCGCCGATATAGGCTGGCAAATAGCTGTGATACTGGTAAAAAGGTGCAAAATACCTTTGCAAATATCGCTTTGATCTCCCTTGAAAGCGTCAAGTCTGATGGGAACTTTCCTCGTGTTTTTAAGTTTCGCTGCAGTAGATCTGTTTGCGGATGTTTTCGATGCATCAAAAATTATTGCGTTTCCTGTAAGTAAAACGGGGAAACACAAGCAATTCAACCTGGTTATGGAGCAAACGATATAGCTTTTTATCTCGTTTCGATTAATAAGAAATTAATACGTATTCGTTATACGTGAAATTAGGCTACAAAAGACACTTCGTAAAAACCACCATGCCAATCTGACTCTCATTTTTAAGCACATCGCCACTAATCCAAACGCCCTAGTTAACACTACGACCTTTATCCGGTGGCACATCTTCATCAATCAATGACAAAGGCAATATCACGTGGTAAATTAAAACAAAAAGGTAAATTAAAAGTAACCACCGAATGACAACATCAAAGACCAAACGGATCAACTTCACCTGCTAATTAAGCCAAACGAAGTTAAGCTGACGGAGGTGGATGCCAGGCGCAAATCACCGGTTGAAATTCACGAAAGCCTTCTCATCCGGCTACGGAAAATCGGAAAGTAAATAAGTTGGCCGAAAATGACGCGGCCGGAAGTCGGTGAACAGGGACGAGACAGGATCGCCCTGGTTGTTTGCTGTTGATTCAGCAGGTTCGCCAATGGCGAACACCTGTTACCGACAACTAGCCTCGAGTTTAATCAAGCTCAGTGTTCCGAAGGAACGACCGTCAAAGCGCATCCTCCTTGAAATTAACGGCAATACCGCGGAAAAGGTGAATTTAGAGTTGGCCACGGGTCTCTTTGACGCTGCCCTCTCATGTCAGCCAGAACTTGCTGCTTATGTCTGATGTCCGCTACAGATCCAGCGGTCATCTTGGATTCAATCCGATAGCGATTTTCGGAAAAGTATGCAAATATCCACTAAAGCAGATATAGGATGCCCAGAATTTAATGTTTTGACCACTGCGATGTCCTTGCAGATAATTGGACCTATATTATTAGTAAAATTTTACAAATCATGAGTTACAAGTTAATTTATCTAACAAATACGCTACGATAGTCAGAAATATTTAAAAAAAACAGCTTATGATTTTGAGATTTTTAAATCATACATTAACACAAATGTATTAGAACAAATGAACCGAATAAGGCAAAGCTGCTGTAAACATCCAGCATTTCCAACACTGAATAAAATTTACATTTTCCTCGACGATGCTATTATAATGCAAATGAAGACTGCATAGCTAATCTCAAAACAAACTGGTTCAAACCAGAAAAACGTCGACAGTTAAACTGGCACGATCTTCGTTAAAAAATAAAAACTACCAAATAATCTTTTTGCACGGTACAAGCCTCTGACATAGCAAAGCAACAATAGTAGACTGTACTTGGAGCGAAGAAAAACGGAAAATTTCATTTTCCCCGGACGCTTCAATTATCCTCTCGTTTGCACATCCACAACCATCTAACATTGATCTACGCCTGTATACACAAGACACACACACGGGCAAGGAAAATAAAACGTGGGTTGGTCGATTTGCGTTGGAAGTTATGAATTTAAATCGTCCAATGAATATTTATACGGTCATTCGGCTGTTCTCTGCATGGTATGCCCCGTTTGTTGCATCCTGCTCATAAGAAAGTCATTGGCGATTTAATGGCCACGCGAACACTGCGACTCTAACGTATGTATCAGTGGATCGATGGTAGTCGTACCTTGTTCATGACGAAAATCATTCGTAAGCAACGGGACATCGCCTTCACTTTGGTGAAACTTTTCACTGGGCCACAAAACAGCTAGTAACTTGTAAGCTAGTAACTTGAAGAAAAGCTTGGACAAATTCACTGACGCGTGTAAAAATGGTATTTAGCGATCCCGAGAGTACCTTTCGCTGAAACGAGGTCGGAATTTAGTTCTGTGGTTATTAAGACGCTAATGATTCTATACAATTTCGTACTTTGCGATAAATAAATTTACCTATATGAAGGCCGGTGCTAAACCGGTTGGACAGAAAAGAAAGCGGTCCATTGCAACTATCGAATTGTATAATGTGATATTATGTATCCGTGTAATAAAATATACGTCTATTAATGCAAAGCGGATATTTCGTATTTTGTTTGTTGTTATTTTTATATTCAGAGGAAGGATCACAATAATTATTACAATATTGCACGGATAAATCTATCACACCGTTCTGAGCCGGAAAAACCTTTATTGCACGCGCTTACATGGACTAGGAAAAAAAACAAAAGAGCATCTAAAAAATATCGATCGAATCTATCGATTGCATCTAGAATAATCTTCTAGTTACTGCTTTTTGTAACTAGCGCATCCGCATGTGGAGGGCGAGCACGAACTCACGTTGTCATTTTCAACATTGCTTCAGAGTGTTTTCCATTTAAACAGGCCTAATATTCGTTGCCATCCAAAAGTATGATCTTCTAATGTGTGACGCGTTTAAATTCATTTAATCAGGAAAGCTCGAATCCCGCGCGATTTCCTCTGCTGACAACTACTTTTAGCGTACATATAAATTGCATTGCTCAAGCGACGAATTTAAATTGGTTTTTGTGTTAGTTATAATAACTTAGCGGGGAAATATTCCAAATGAGAATGTTTTTCTAATATTTTCCCAATCATCTAGTTTGCTTTTCTTCGACATGAAACTCTATAACTATGTGTTTAGTATCTCCCCAAAAAGCAGAAACGATTCTAAATGACTATGTCAATCGGGATGTTCTTATTAGGATCAGTCTAGCGTGAAGATACAGTTTAGTACAAATGGTGTTGACGGTTTAGTGATTTTCGAAATTGTTGAAATTGTTGATCAAATAACACGTTTTAAAGAGAAAATCAGCGGCAGAAGCGTAAAGTAACTAACGTGACCAATATGACGACCGCAATGGATAGAGAAACATCCAGCTTTTTGGCAATTCACGCTGTGGAACAGCGGTATTGACTGATTAGAATCGAATCACATGGTAGGAACTAAACGACGTTAATCAGAAAAGCCAGTGCACATTGATGGCAACACGACCGCGAGATTTGTTTCTGATTGCAAATCATTAAAGGGAAAGGCTGGCCAACTACAGAATCAACTACTATTGAAACTGACCGTAGCTGTTTAAATCAGTAGAGATTTAACCACTTGCCGTTTCCTAATTACATGCACCGATTATTTTTGGCAATAGTTTAATGATCGTTAATTTTACCGAGTATATTCTAAATTTGTGCAGATTTATGGAATTTAATTTAACTAATTACGATGCAGCGATTTTAAGGAAGACGAATAAGAGGATAATCGATATAATAGCACAAAAAACATAATAATTGATAAAAAATTGACAATTAAAAAGTCAATTCAAGTAGTAATCGAAGAATTAGCGGTTAAGTAAAAAAATTATTGCCATTAAGATCATAATTTTAATTTTCAAATTGATTTCAAAGTTACCACCACTTTTATCGTCGGCTATTATCCCAATTAAAACTAATTAAAGCTTATTCCAACATAATTCCATTTAATAACAATTTTCGTCACTTTTTTTACAAGAAAATGCGCTCTTTTATTCACAATCAGATCATTTCAGCGATCGACATTAGCATTGTAAGAAAAAGTTTTCGGGATTGCTTAATGAGTCAGAGCGTTGGCCAAGCTCCTTGTAGCCTGAAAAAGCTTTCCGCAAAGTTTTAATTGCCCGCGACCCCGCTTTGCCCCATTGTTACTTTGCGTCGCGTCGATGACGTTATACAAGGTGTTCATCATTTATTAGGTGTTCAATAATAATACGGTTATATTCTATGAACAAGGAATGGAACTTTTTAAAATTTTTATATCAGATGGAAAGTGTATCTTCATCTATGCATTAAAAGAGAATTATGTGATAGGAAAAGCTGGTACCAAGATTTATATAACCTTTCAAAAGGTAAATCTATATAGGAAATATTAATCAGGTTATATTTTATTCCACTTCTAACTCTTCCTCCTAAAAAGTATTCTATTCGGTTTTTCATTAAATTATTCATTAATCGCTGATTTTATTAAAACTATTAATTCTGTTCTGAAAATATAAGAAAATTCAAATTTTAATTAAATCAATTACATGCAATGGAGATTGGAATAATCAACTTGAATTATGATTAACCATCGAGTATATCATAGTATCGAATTGAAAATTCCTCGATATTCTCTGGATCGACGGTGGCTACAAGAAAATTTAAATTACATGAAAAATTTTAAAGAAAGAAACGCGATATTACCAATCATCGTAGATCTTAATTTAAAAGAAGCCTTCGATTATATAGAATGAAATGAAACGTAACTTGAAATGAAATTCAGCGAACAAGCTTTTTCCAAACGACAATATTATCGAATTAGACGAGTCTATAGAGATTATTTTCATAAGCAATTGTTCCCCAAAGGATAATGTTATCAGACAAACGCTCGTATATACACATTAGCGTGCAATTGTTTTCACATGGAAGCGAATCACTGGCAATTATTAATTCTCTCCCAAGTGAATACGTGGAACCCGGTAGTCCCATAAGAACTCTACGTAAAATATGATATCACACTCGAGCATGCACGAAAATTATAATGAATAGACATAGGTGTTCAGTGCGCTCGTTCAAGATGAAATTGTATCAGGTATGCGGACCCAGAAAGCAGTGATTCTGAAATAAGGACTATCGTTTGCAGAGAGAAATCGAATTTACTTTAACTGCCGAAAATATAAAACATTGTATCTATTGATTCTCACAAAAAAAGGTGAAAAAAGACATATTTTTATTAAATTACATGAATGTATATTCAAAGCTAATTTTCAACACGCTGGCGGTCATATATTGATACACTGACTAAACGACGTATTTGAAGTTCATAAAAATCTGAGATGTCCTTCAGGTGAGGGATTTATTCTAAGTAATAATACCCATTTCTCTACACGCATTCCACAAAAACATGCGTTTGCACGAACACATACGATCCACGCACATCTATCGTCACCCGATAAGAACTCGATGCTACTGCCGCAATCCAGCAAGTGACGATCGCGATCGAACCGTCAAACCCGATTCACGTAGGCTGCTATTATTCGAAGCGAACTACCCGAGGGATGTATTGCACGAATCCACGCGATCCAGTCGCGACGACCAAATAAAATCCGATTTGCATCGATGTTTTCCCGGATGCTTTTGGGAAAAACTCGATCGGTTGGTCGGTAGCCGCGTTGTTAAACCGCGAGCCGCGTTAGGCGTGGTTCACGCGGCGTGAAACGAACGCGGCGGGATTTAAAGCTGGTTCACCTCCGACCTGGCTTGCTCGAAACGTCGATGGACAGCTGCCACTCGTAGTTCCGTGTAATTAGATGACGCGACTCGGCTGCGTTTGTCACTGTCAAAAAGCCGGCAGAACTGTTGATCCTCCGGAATTTATCGCTCGAGAGGTAACTGCTCGCTGCGTCGTTTCGCGAGCTAACGCTCCGATACAATGAGTTTTCCAAAAGGACCGTCTACGTTTTATGGCGCTGTTGGTCATTCAGAACGGATAGTTGTTTTCGCAGCTCGTTTCGTTCAGAGTGCTCTACGATTAACTTGTTCGAGTGTGTGTCGCAATTGGGAGATTCAAGTGTGAAACTATAAAATGTATGTCTGTAGATCTTATAAAAATGTTGGGTTACAGACAGGTTTAATGAGTGAAGGAATCTCATAGATGATTAATACATTATTAAAAGCTTTAACCTCTTAACCTACAGCATAGTGTGAGAGACGTGATACGTCGATGTGATTGATTTATTATTTACTTTAAGATAATAAATCTTTCTTGTTCGATGATCAATTGGTAGTAATTGTTTATCTTGCAAAATAAAATAGGTTATATCTTACACACGCATCTATGTATCAAAAGATATGTGCGATTTACACAACTTCGAGTGCTCGGTCAAACCGTGAAATGGCTCGACATGTGACCGACCATATTGTTGTTTATGACACGCGCTATTCCAACTTAATCGTGAAGCAAGAGATTAAGAATCAAAGACCAGAGGTAAAAAACCGTTCACAAAATTTCGTAAGTCAAATATACATAATGATGATCTGTCTATAACAGCCCTAAGATGATCGATGTTCAACCCCAGTCTTGCCATTCGATTTTACCGAAACAAGTAACGCGACAACAACCGAGTCAAATTGGTCGTAACTAAATTTGATATCGATCATCCTGATTTTAGCCTGTCCAGAGTCTAGGCCAGAATGGATGGAACTAACTGGCGGGGGTGCGGTGTGTTATGCCCCGTCACGTCTGGGCAAACTCGTACTGCGTATCACTGGATTTCCAAGAGTCACTCAACAGTGTCATCAGAGTCAACAACAAGAGGACAGTCACCATCGCGAGACGAGGCACTTATATCTCGGCTTTCACCACCCCTGGGACAGAGACTTGTGGAAAAGTTGGATTAAACAGGTAAGTCAAACAACGTGACAGAACAATTTACAACGAGGAAATTTCGTTTCTATATATCGATCACGGTCTTAGACATTTTCTTTCTTTACTCTTTTCTGTTTTACTTCTTTTTGCTATTTCTTCGATGACTCTGTGGCTTAAAGGAAAAATTGTATCAACCAAAGCGTAAAAACAGAGTATGAGGATGGATATACAGGGAGTTTCAGATGGTCTCGATAAATTACCCTAAAAATTTTAACCCGAATAAAGTATCTATGATTATCGGTCACTGGTTAAAGGTAGTAGAATACGGTATGAAAATTTGATCGCTTGTTTCTGAAATATCCTGTATCCTTTAATTTTTTTTTTTTCTTTTTTTGAGATTTTAGGGTTAGTGGATCGTAGATTTGTTAGAATAATGAGCTGCAAGTCGAGGCAACTATTCAACAAATTTCTCACACGCGGATATTTAAACGAAAACTTCCCCACGACTGTACAGTTTTATCGCTCGTTTCCCTACATCAATATTAATTAATTTTAATCGTTAGCGTTCACAAGGGTTTTCGCGAAATTAATTCTAATTATCGGCATTAAACTCTCCGCGGGTAGAAGACGCTCGGCCAAAACGTGGAAGAGTTTAATCGCCGAACGCGTTTCACCGAATTGCGGACGAAGGGGGATTAAACGAGTTGCCAATTTCAATTAAGAGCACGATTACAAAGAAACCGTCCCTTCGCCCCGAAGAAAAGCCATTTGGCTACGGTCAATTTAATTTCCAATCTAATTTTTAACGCTTGCTTCCACCCAAGAATATTCTATTCTTCCCTTAAAGAACCATCGCTAAAACAGAATGAAATGGAACGAAATGGAATTGAGCTTCGTTCAAATAATTTGGAATAAATATTTATCGTGGTCGCGTTCGTTCCGCGTGAAAGCTCTTTGCTTGTTCGTGGAAAAACTCGAAAGGTATATTTGAAATTTTGTCTCGAAGAGTTTCGAGATTGAAGGTGAAATTGTTTCGTTTTAGAGATTTTTCTATGTGCACTGTACGAATAGTTTGTGTACGGTACGATGGAATGGGGAATAATGTGGTGAAAAAATAAATGGGAAATTTGAGCTGAAATTGGGAGGGAATAGAGTTTGAAAATTGAGGGGACACGTGTTTTTGTTTGTGGCAGTTTTGAGGGGAATCTTGTACGGCGAATTTTAATACAAGTTTTCTTGGACAATGTGCAAATATTAATAAGGAATAACCAAGGTATAAATACAATTTTTGCTCTAATAATGCATCCAATACAATTTATTATAAATAAATATAATTTATTTGACTTTGCAACGCGTGAGGAAGTTGTCAAATAAAATTGACTTTGACACGAAACTCTCACGCCGCAACTTTAGCAACAAACAGTGCACTGAAAGCAATATAAAAGAAGTAGAAAAGTAGAACGAAGAAGAAGAAGAAGAAATGAAAAAAGATAAAAAACGTGTCAAAAGTAAGATGACTTCCGCAAGAGGAATATCAAAGTCGAAATCAATCTTCGAGGGGCGAATGTTTGCCAGACAATCGCGACCGACTTAAACTTTAAGCTTCTGCCGGCGAAAGCAATTCCAGAGAAGCTGGCTAGGCTAACTCGCGGAAGAATGAGCGATCCTTATCCTTGCCGCTTGAATTTTGCATGGCATCCTGGAAACGAACACCCTGCTCCTGGACCAGACGAACCGAGGCTAGGGGCTTTCGTTATAATATTCACAAAGCGAGAAAGAGTGAGAGAGGCAGGTAGGGACAGTTGTGTGGAAATGAGGTGCAGCTATGAAGAAATCGTAAGTTTTCGCCGACGTTGCGGATAAAAAGATAAGAGAATTTTTTAAATATGCCTTAGTTTTCTTATGAGCACAGTATAGTTGGAGATTTACGTGCTTACGAGAAACGACCTATTTTCCATTACAAATATTACAAATTAAAAATGTCTGTTGATGTTAAAAATTAAGAACTATAGGTACATGTGATAACAAGTTTCTCATTTCGCGTTAAATTCAATCTTCATTTAAATAAGAAACAATACTTCATATACACCAACCTAGTACTCATTCATGCCGTTTATCTTGAAACTACATATTAAGCAACAATATAATATTTTATGTCCATAAAATCACTCCAAAATCAATGTCGATTCTCTGTATTCACTTAGACCTGCACTGCTGATTCCAACGACGATATTTCTGGAAGGTATAAAATCGACGTATCTCACAATAAAGCGGTCATTTCGAAGGTCCACCACTGGTGCAATATTCACGATCGTAGCGCACGTGTTCCCTCAGAATCGAGAATTCACCAGCCGCGCGAGTCTGAACGAGATTCAATAAAGTACCTGGAGAGTCCGACGGCCAAACCATCGAAGGAGATCAATGCTTTTGCATTTTCCGCAGACAGAGATCGTTATCCGTCGCTGGCTAGACGCGGAGGGAATCGAACAATCGCGTCGATATTTGTTTGAACGCTGGTCACAGAACTGACTTATGGGATTATATCCTTGCTTGTAGCAGGAAGCCATTGACCCGGGCAGCTCTAGCCGACTTCGAGGTCCGTTTCCTTAAAAAGATACCAGTCGTCGATTCTCTCTCTGGTTGCATTCACCACGAGACCCGATACCCTGTCAGGAATAAAGAAAATCCGTGGGTTCAATAAACGGCCCGCTCTAGAATTCAATCGGCATCGCCTGCTCGATATTTCATATTTCTCGATATTAGCGCACGAAACTTCGTCGAGTAGTTTCTGCGTGCACACGCGGACGATTGCGGTTTCCGGAGCCAATAACGGGGGGTGGAGGAAGGGGTCACGACTCGATGATTACGATCGTGTGGCTCGTCGGACCGATGGCATGTCTGTGGAATGATGAAAAAGAAGTTTGGTCTTAGGGTTTAGGATTTCGTGGGTTTTGTTTAAAAATTGATAAGTAAACATGAGATGTGTGGATCAAAGTATAGGCAGACCATATTAAATCATCGAGCGGTAATTTACTTCTTCCTAATTTTCTGCTGCCGCACATATTTGTTTTGATATTCCACGCACTAACTGTTTAATACTCTCAACGATATCTTTTTTTTCGTATCCTTATTCATCGAGTCGTCTGAGGCTTAATTATGTATTTACGGTACTTGCTTGTTCGAATCTTTTGTTACCTCGAAATAAAGGACGATCCTGTAGAACATTACAAAGATTAACATTCGGATGAAATCCGATCAAGCGAATAATCCGTAAGCAATTTTATAGCGAGGGAAACATTGACAAAGAGCAAAGAGGAAGCGACGCAAAGGGAAACGATAGGAGATAATACCGTTACGGGATGTCGATCCAGGCGGGCCACTGAATCAGAAAGGTGCACCGTACATTCGCAAATGAGGCCAAACACGCGCATCCGCCGCGTTTTGATGCAGCTTAATCGAATCGTCCCACCAATAACGAAGAGATGCCGGAGTTGCCCGTGTGCACCATAGTTGGCTAGGTGTTGTGGACACTAATCCATAGGGACCAATTCGATTTACGCGTTCGGGCATCTCCGAAATTGTACCATAAACGCGAACGATTACCGATCACACACGGGTACCACCAGGTTCGATAGTGGAGCTTCGTGTGGTTCTTTGAACTTTGCTTGTGAAACTGGGTTAATTATAGCTGAAAGGAAGCAGGATGTAATGAGGATGAAAATAAATGTCGCGTTGTGTGTTATTGTTTGCGAGTTTCTGAATATTCTCGAGATTAGGTGCCATACTGATGAACAAGTTTTCTCATTCTTTTTGTTATCGAACAGAGAGCAATGTGCACGTGGCGAAAAAATTTCTAAATTCTTTGATACGACTAAAAAAATCCGATATTATATAAATGGAATGTGGAATCTGTAATGTAAGGGATCACGCATATATCAATTTGCAGTATATAAAATCTATAAAGACGTTTTCCTCCTGAGAGGAGGTCGACGACGCGACGCGTCAAACGCCATGGAGAAATCAAAAGAAGGAGCGTCCTTTTATATCTCAACCGGATAACGACGGAATGATCGAGAAATCGAAAAGAGCTACGAGAAGACAATTGGGAATAAGAAAGACGATGGTTGATGCTATCGAGTGATTCAGAGCACCGAAAACGGGAGGAATTCGAAATGATGCAAACATTGGCCTAAGGGCGTTGTCGGAATATGAAATCACGATGAACAAACTTTAATATCCAAATGTAGATCACGGAATGTCAGTATTGGCCGCAGGAAAAGACAAGAAAGCGGTTGGAACGTCTTTTGTGTTCCGTCAGAAGCGTTACGAAAACGTTTCGCGTTATTGCTTCTCTACATATATATGTACCTACTGGCAAACTGCTAGTTATTCGGGATATGCGCGGATCGATCTCTTATCTTAGAACGATAGAAGTCGCGTTGCCTGCGCATTTCCAATTCTTTCCAATTTATATGTCGCAAAATCGTACAAGCATAAATTTAAAAACCTGTTTTATTGTATTCTTTTGTATTTTTGTACTTATATACATAGAGAAAGAAGCTATAAATATTACGAGAATACAACAGTTATCTATTTTATTAGTTACACGTCACAATTTTGAACATTTAGCACAATTAGCGTAATAATTAGACTACTGACTTTTACGCAAATTCATAGTTCTATGAATACAACATTCTGCGTTTGTGAATAATTTCACAAAATGGAATGTTCAGGGTGAAAATGGTGGATCGTGTCGCAAAATGCAAATATTAGCTGGCAAATTTTGCAAGTATTTCGGACGCAGGTGCCCAGGTGAACTGGTCGGCATTAACTATATTAGCTGGCAGACATAACATGAATTATGGAAGAGGATTTATCCCCTTTCCCTCTAGCAGACAGCAACTTTGATGGCTTCAAGTATCGACGTTACGGTAGCCGTAACAGCTTATAATCGCCTATTACCAATACTGACGCACGGTATTAGACAAATTAACCTTAAACAAACTAGTGGACAATTTGCTCTGTGAGCTTTGAATGCGTTCTTCGTAGATTATATATCCTCACGTTTGCATATCGACATTACGACATACTCTTCTCATACTTAATAATTCAACGATCTGTCGTTCCTACTACTTTAATGTTTTATACAAATATTTTGTTTCATAACGTGGCAGTTCATATAAACGTTGTTTTTTTCTCGTCGCATATAACAAAATCCACTGCTCCTTCGCGTTAGCGACCGCTCGGAACAGGAGATAAATGAGCAGCAACCGTATTATCATCGAAACACCAGGGCATGACGTGGATCAAAAATTAAACGATCCCAGCATCGTCGTTTCGTTAGGTCGGACACTTTGACGGGAAACGAGGAAAGCAGGAAAATAGCCAGCGCGTGCGTTGAATTATTCAGGGATGAGCCAACGACACACGCAGCTCGCGTAGGAGAACCCGAGCGCGCCATCCTATTTGTATCGTTGATCGGTGAATATTTAGCGACGATATTTATCCGAATCATGATCTCGTATTTCGTTCCAGTGTGTCACGTTCACATGGCTACGTTCGATCGTTCAATCGACTGAATCAAAATCAATATTCCTCGCAACAAATTCTCGTGACGCGTTGCTGCGGTCCCTGTTCGATCTGACGAATACAAAGTTTTGTTTGCACCGCTTTGATACGTGCAAGAAACTTGCTCGATCATTGCTCACAAACTTGCACACTTCTGAACGGCAAGCGAGATATTTTGAGCTTGTGTATTGTTTTATCGATGGATGAACACCATGTACGATGGCAAGAGTTGATAGCAACAGATTGAAGATTGGATATACGAAAGTTGATGTGAGCAGATACCAAAAGTCTCGATCACATTGGTCGTTTACCTACCTAGATTCAAGTGATTTAAGTTAATGGATCAAATTAGTTCCAATGAAACTTGAAACTAAATAGTATAAACTGTGCAACTGTAAATACACATAGCGTCAGGGAATTTAGAGAACGCAGACACTGGGCGATTATTCGCATCTCCTGTGCCATTGCATCATTAATTAATCGTATTCATTACGCTTCATGCCTGTGGGAATTCGGTGTGCGTCGCCGAAATCGAAGTGCCACGCATTCATACATACTGTTTTAGAACATTTGCTATATCAGTACGGTGAAACCGTATTCAAACTCACGGAAAATTAATCTAAATGCTGATTATCCGACGTGCAACGATAATTAACGCAACAAAAGGAAATTAACGTTATCATAAACGTTATGTGGGTAGGGTTCGCTTACAAGCCTTTGTTTCAGAAGGTTATCTGTTTGAAAAAAAATTTTCCACCGAGCATCAGAATTATAATAATAAAATATTGGAAACATATAAAGTATTAAAATGCGATAACAAACGATACCTGTCCAATCGTCCAACGAACAAAAATTCTGTTCTACTCGCATTTCGCAAATCACTCGTTAACACACGACACATATCTCGTTCAATTTTATACTGGCACGCCTCGTCGAATTTATTTCGTGGTCAACGATGCTTCCGCTGTAACGAGACATTAAAATTTCCCAGCCGATATTATTGTGGAGCAGCGGTGATACAGCGATGTTAAATATTTAATTTATTTTTCGAACTCGCAAATTTACGTCGGTATTCTTCGGACAATATACGTACGTACCTCGAAACGAAAAATTGCCATTCGCCATTCGAGCATCGTGCTTCGGCCTAATTCCCATACGTTCGACGTCCGGAGAAAAGGAAACGACCCTTCGGGGGTTGGTAGAGGATGAACGAAACTATCAGCCACACGAATGGCTGGAAATTAGGACTAGCAGTTTTTCGGCTATTTATTGCTCGGCCTTTGAAGTTATTCGAAAGCTTTCAGGAAGTTACTGTACCGCTCTCTTTTGGGTTCACGGTACAGAGGTAGATTTTGAGATTTGTCGGCGATTCGGTCAGTTCTATTCTCAGTCCTCGTGTGTTCAAATTGTAATGTGCACGAATTTCATTTCTTTCGATGTTTTATTGCATTTAAATGAAAAATTCTGATGCTCAATGTCGGAATGAATAAAACGATGAAAAAAGGAGCAGAAAGTTTAAAAAGCTGATTTCATAAAAATTGTTTTCCGTAGCTACTGAATGTAGCGGGGTTGTAAATTTCCATTCTCTGTTCCGATAATCCTCCGAATCTGAATACTGATCCTTATGTCATTATACCGACAAGAGACCATTTTAATAATCATTTAATAAACTGCTTTCAATCGAGATTCTATACCGGATTCGGTACAATTAAACGTAAAGAAAACCGAGGCGGATAACGGTGCTCAGAGTCGCGATACTTACAAGCGTCTCCAATTTCGAAGTTGTTCGAGAAGAT